>NW_027266286.1:57544843-58192343 GCF_022045235.1 Haliotis cracherodii
ACACACACACACACACACGCATTAATTGTTTTATTAAATGTATCTTCGAGAGTCAGTAAGAAACTAGAAATAACTGCCTTTGTTCTGTAAACCTCACCAAGTTTCAGCTTTCGCCTCTTCCTTTGTGGACTGAGGTTTCACATTTGTAAAATGATCTCTCTTATCTGTCTGTACCATCAACTTAACTGCCCTCACCCCCTGCAGTTTTCCCGTCCCATATTGCCAAGCAGGTGACCCACAAGGAGGAATACCGCCCTCCCTCAGTCCAGTGATACTGTTCCTAGCACAATATGTTGGGGATACGTAGCCTTGCTGTGGGCAAACATTTTGTAACAATTTGGCAAACTTTGATATGTAAACAGCAAATATTATTCAGTTTTATTTCAACAAAAACGGAAAAAATCGGATCCTACTTATTTTGTGGATACCATAACAATAAATCAAGCCAATAGATCGTTTGAGCTGGCATGAATATAAAAAATAATTAGCAACTCGATAGTCATAATTCCCTCTGTTGGTCCCACGTGAAATGTTCTTCACGAATAGAATAGATGGCTGATAGACGTTCGACCGAATAATATCATTTGCTAACTTCAACTGTTCATCTAATTTCCATGAATGTATGTTACATAGTTCATATGTTCATGGGCTTCTACACTGAATGTATAATGTGGAGGACTACTTCGCTTGAGGATAAGTAACATAAATAATGATGATAATTATGATAGTATTGCCATTATTATTCCTTCAGATTATTAAAAAAAAAGTTATTATGTTTTCATAGAGAGAAAGAGGTATGGAGATTGTGAGATTATTTTTAGCATCGGAATTGTTAACATAATTCTTAAAGATATTATGTTTTGTTTGTTTAATGTTAAATGCTGCACTCAGCAACGTAAGGATATTAAAACATTACATTTAGGTTCAGTTGTATTTTTATATTTGTATCATTTTGCAAATGTTACAGAGACCTGATAAGGGATATATAATAATGTATAGTCGCTATCCTTAAAGTAAGAATATGTTAGATTTATCAACCAGAAATATTGCACACAAGAGGATAATCATATTTCATGACACTATTCAACGTCGAAGTCAACGATATTTGTGTATGTTATTGCTACATGACACGGATACGTCATGATAAAGCAATTAGAAATTGGCATTTGATGATATAAGATAGCTACGCGATAAATCACAAAGAACAAAGAAGGAAGCGATATTTATTTTACGATAAAAATTGTTCTATCATGACGTCATTTATTGAGATTCGAACATGCACTCGCAACTTGAAAAGTAAAATTTGTAAATTTGACCTTATTTTTGAGAGGTATGTGTCTAGTGAGTTGTTCCCAATAAATGTTGCTGGAGAATCCGAAAGTGAGAGTGATATGACAATCGGTATTGGGAGAAAAGGTACAGATGATTGACGAGAAAATTGTGAGAATATGCGGGACCAAACTCAAATCCTAAAATGGATTTATCTAGCATGGCCGCTGTCGGATTCTATTCAAGGAATCATCATTATTTAAGGACGGGTAAATATTGTAAAGCGTGTATTGTTTCCTAATTTAACACCCTAAAAGAGGTTGTACGTAATGTTGATATCTCATATAGAAATAAACGAGTCTCGGTCGTTGTTTATCGTACAATAAACAACTCGCACTCGTCGTTTGTTTCTTAATTACATGACCATATACACTAACTTTATATCTTTTCATGTTTATCGGTCAACAAAAGCGACATAAGCATTTCCATTATCATGAGAAACCCTTGCCAAAAGTAGCGCCAACTGCACCATTGCGACAACATCAGGAGCATGTTTCATGATTCACCATAATAAATGATGACATTGGATGCTCGCAAAAACGCGAGCTCATTCCGATCCACTATTGGCACCCACCACAAACACATCCAAAGGCAAGCCAATTGTTCACCCGAAAAGGCAGAGAATTGCATCTGACATCATTTTTGTCATTGATACGTCAAACCTGGAAATGCCGTCTACACGTCCAACACAAAGCCCAAGCCAGGACCCAAATCCTTCAAACCGGGCCAAAGTTTAATTAATTATATACATTTCCCCCTAACCTTAAATAATCTCTACTAGTTCTGAAGTAAATCGTATTTACCCGTATGAATCGTCTTATGTTATTTATTGCCGATAAACAGAATATGCACACTTTCTGAAAGTACTGTGTGATAAGTCACGCACCAAACCTATACTCTCGATATACATGCTGCTCTTACTTAAAAAAGAATAACAAGGGTTAACAGGATACGTATATTAAAGTACCATGCTTTCCTGATGTGCTCTCATTCTAATTTGAAATAATGGCATAAATAGTTACCACTCATCTTTCAATATTTTTCAAGGTTGGGTTAATCACGAACATATTTGAATATGTACAACATCTATACTTACTTATCTTTATGCTTAAAGGCATCAGGTTTGTCTGTCATAAGACCCCGAAACAAATATGTCCAACACAGCCCAATATTTGGCTCTTGGCTCCTTGTTCTTATATTTTATAAGTATTGTTTAAACAACTGTTTTTTTCTGTAAAATATGTTCATTTCAGAAATTAGATGTTATTCTAGCATCAGGTCTGTGGTACGTTTACTGCATCAGCATTACATTAAAACGATATTACATTATATAAATTCATACAGAGGAAATGCTTAACATTTATCTTTTAGGGAAGAGTGCAGGACGACTTGCTTTATACATATAAATGTGGACATATATGTATGGACATTGATACAGATATACCTCCTTAAAGATAGTGTTCGTAGATGACTGTAGACAATGGAATAATTATGTGAGTAATCGGGTTAATACCACGTTCAGCAATATTTAGCCATATTGCGATATTGGTTTCCAACATACAAGACGGACCATGAAATTATGACTTGAATTTGGACCTGGCTTTCTGGTGTGATGTAACACCCCAGAATCTCGGTAGAAAAAGGGCTCAAAGCACGAATTAAGATCACGAGATGATACTGATGTATGCATCTGGACACATATTTGCGTAGTATTACTACCTTAATTCATCAGTATATATGTATTTTGCATAAAAGGATATTATAGGATCGACGCTGACGCGCATATAACCTATTCACCAGTGCTGTAATATTTCATTTCTTCTGACACATATCGACACGAGAAATTATATTTAAATTTAAAAGGAGCCCAAGTGGGATAGAAATTTGAGTCTGAACCTGTTGAACAAGGCTTGTTTCATTTTGGGCTATAGCATTGCCGCAAGGCCTGGGCGGAAGGGAACACCTGTTTGCACCCATCAGATACCAATCACAACTTCTCTCTCCAAACGAAAACAAAATACGAAAAATGTCGGAAGTGTACCCTTCTAATTTTCTATTTAGATACATGTTTTAACTTTAAAGTAATTATATGTATCTCATGTATTATTGGTATCTGTGATGCTGGTACCGTTTTGTTGCCATTGTGTAGCTTTTGTGGAGTTATTATGAATATCAAATACATGCCTTGAAATATAGACTTCCATGACGAAAGAATACAGAGTATACATAACTCGCAATTCTATATATTCAGCAAACAGCCCAAAACCGAAACTCCACAACATATCTGATTACACTGATTAAGGCTGTCCCAGTTCTCCATGCGATACTGACGCCTGTTCGTCTCCCAGACCATACAGAATAAATTTAAAAGGAATCCAGCTCAAGTCTAGAACGATTTGGCAAGCCTAGATTGCCTTAATTCTATCCATGAAAGTAAGCATTAATAAAAAAATATTGTTCTTGTCTGCTTCAGATTATATTTTGTAGATACTTATTTTAACTAGGAAAATTGTACTGACACCGGCGCTGTCCCTATTGAAGCTATCCATAAGAATTTCGAATTGCCGTCCATTGTTCGATGTCAATACATCGATGACAAGTGAGGATATCATAAAGTAATCGTTGATGCCACACTACACTTTGATAAAAATTATAATCAAGTTGACTGGTGTGTACATTACTACAGTGAACATGTACATGATCATGCCCTAATAATCAAATGCCGTAATGTCAAATACTAATTTATTATTGTGTGATGAATTTAACTGGATCAGTGGTAACATGTGATATTAATATTCCATCAATTTCTTTCCTGGTTGGTCCATCCATGTCTACAAAATGAAAATAATACAATTAAAATGGAGCATAGAACAATCCTTAATTTCAGGCTAGAGCTGTGGAAATCTAGACTTTCCCAATCATTATAGACTTGAGTTGGTCTCATGTTTTACATTATTCTCTTGGGTCAACGTCACAGCTCATACCATACACTAACAAGACCAGTTTGCCCCCCGCCGGAGCTCCCGGATTTTGGTTGTATCATCTAACATGGCCAACTCTGCTCTTAAGTAAACAAGAACCTAATCAGCGAGGGGTCCTTTATCATCCCTATGTGGCTGCTTTATGAAAATCTGATATCTTTTCCCAAAGACCTGGTTAATAATATATTTTCTGCTGAATATTCGAAACAAATAGAGTGAGTTGGTACTACATGTACATATGTATACGGTTCTAATTTAAATGACTGCAGCGCTCCATTATGAAAACAATTTGTTTTAACGCCGCTCTCAGCAGTATTCCAGTGATATATGACGGCGGTCTGTTGTATATGAAATATATGCAAATTGAATCTTGAATCTTGAAAGTTGTAACATTTCCGCAAATAAGTATCACATGCAGTATACAGTATATCAACTGCAATATACTGTATACATCAGTATACAGTGTGTCGCGAGCTCTGCGCTGGGCTGGAGCACACATTTCCTACACCTCTCCCTTCGGCAAACACCTCATGAGGGTTGCAACGAGGTCACAGGTCAGGCGTGCACTCGTCAGTTGTCTAATACGGTCAAGAGTAAGATCTTCCGGAAGACCACTGCACTGGAGGTATGTGGATTATTGAGGAGGTACTACGTGTTTGGAACTGGGAGTTGAACACTAAGCACTTTTAGAGAAGAGCTCATAATAAAACGTTATGGACTCGCGGACGGACTTGTGTTTTCATTTCAAGACGTACATTTATCAGGTTGAACTTCCTAACTGTAACAATAACTGAACTTTACGCCTTTTATACACATTTGTGATGGGGCGACAATGCGACATCGAGACATATTTTGACCTTGAAAATGTCGCGTTACGGCATCGTCGCCCTTTTGTAAAATAAAGAAAAGGATTATCAAAGAGCGACAATGTGAACACGCGACAATGCGACAAATGGCCAAATGTCGCGCTTTTGTTAATTTTGACAGGTTTTGCTTGTTGTTGTAAAGGCGTCATGCGACAATGCGACAACGAGACAATGTCCCTTCCATAGTAATCCGTGCAAATAAAACTGAGTAATGAAATAGAAGTCTGACATGCCAGTTAAAAGATAGAGTGTTGCAGCTTCTGATTTCATAGATCTTCAAGAAGGGGTTATCAATAATGGGATGGGTGATGAGTTCAACTGCATACTCTGTGATTAACAATAATGCTCCGAGTCAATACATTTTGTCAAATGTATGACATGTATTACGTGAATGAACATATTGTTTATACTCGTCCATGTTTTTGACGGACAAAATAATTTACATGCTCGGTAAAACTGAGGACGGGCATCATTGTGTGTTTCCGTGCTTTGTTCAGGTGAACAATTGACTTGTCCTTGCATGTGTTTGTGACGGGTGCCACTTGTGTTGCAGGATACGCTCACCTTTTCCCGAACACCCATTGGATGACTTGAACCACTTCGGATTTTTATCCCACAGCAGTCTGATACACCATGATATAACTGAAATACTGAAATACTGTACAGTTGAAAATGATGTTTAATGCGATTACCGTAGTGTGTTACTGCAACTGTTCATATTTTGTGCAGTGATGTTATGTAATATGTAAAAGAAAGCATATTCAATTATCCAATTGATTTGAATAGAATATACTTGCGTCAGTGTATTTTATTAACGCCCCAAATCGTAATTTAAACACATAAAATAACAGATCACGCATGGTGCCTTGACTTACTACTAGATTTAATGGGCCACCCCGGAATAAAATAGTTCCCCCCAAAGCGAGGAACATATGTTTTAGTATGTTTACAAGAAATATATTCCAAACAATATCCTCATAAGATGAGAAGATCTTTTACAGAATTACCTCAGTAAGTCAATTACAATGACAGCGTCGTAATACATTTACATCAAGTACAATACGTCAAAATGGCCGACACGATAAACGTGACGGGAGATATTTTCGAAGTTGTTAATTAACCTGTGGCTATTTCAAGCCTTTGGCATCACTGATCAATTGGCCGATCATTGAAAGGTGATTGTGAAGATGTGTCAAATAGATACTAAGGTAAATTCACAGATTTCTGTAAATTGTCACTGCGACAGTTTGGATTTTTTTTCGTGTTTTTTTTTCTCTCTGGGATGGGTTGTAGCGAGGGTATCCTTAAATGGGCTTGCAACCACGCTTCTGTATGAATTCGTACCAGGGAATTCCAAGGGTTTTCCCCAGGAATGTGGAAGTAGTCAGTGTTTACGGCTTTTCAAGAATACAGTCACGTGAAGAACGTCATGTGACCGACCTCGCGTCCAAGTCGTATATCTTGTAAACTTCACATTAAAAAATTAGTTATTGTTATAACCAAATGAAACACAACCCATTATCCGATAGGGGTAACTGTACATAGCCGTTACCACAATAAACTTAGTAACATTGTTTGGTTTGACTTCTTGGCGCGTGTCTGAATTACATTAACATGTAACATATCCTAAAACTAGCTTATCAGCAAATCTCGCTGCACTGCGCGAGAGATACTAGAGCAAGGCATGCCAGAAATACGAAACCTAAAGCTTCCGAAAGGAAGCCTTGGACATCACGTGCGTTGGGGGACCAGCGCCATCTGATTGGCCGTTAACAGTTGTGCAAGGCGGAGCAAAAAGCATCGTTTTTCCGTCCATTTTACGCTTGAAAAACTCGACCCTTTTCTGGACACTTTCTAGACGCTGACCAATTAATCAATTTTAATGAATTTTTAGTCGTTTTTCCGTCCAATGACCATATACGGAAAAAAACGACGTTTTCGTGTTTGCAGTGCAATGACGTCACATGCAATGCGTTCATGAGCGTCAAAATGTTCGTCTGTGCATCGAACCAGTCTATATCTCTTGAATCTGAGTAATTTTTCAAATATTAACCAACATATATGGTATTCGGGTTTCTTTTGTCGGTGAGTATATGAACTGAGCACATGACACGCTCATTCCTCATTTTCCATTAATTCCATAGTTTGTGTTATGAGGTACATGTATATTCACGACAGGTGGAGATGTTGCTGACTTACCTCAAACTGAACACACAAGAGACCTGTGACTGTTATGTTTATGCACGATGTGTATGCTCTTCTTTATATAACGAAACTGGTGTCGAAGTTCCATCAAGACGTACATAGGCCTATCTTATCTGGGAGCGGCCACAGATAAACTCTTGAAGCCACGATAACGGATAGTTCAAAAAGGGTTCATGGGTTTGGAAACAGATTATTGGTTTTGTAAACTCAGTCTCTGACGTTTACCACTTCGGTGAAATCCACGAGCACGGGTATGGTGCTGACAACCGGGATTCGAACCCACAATCATAGGTTTCTGGCGTGCCCAAGGGACGCAACTCTGCACAGGGAATCGCGGCGCCTTAGACGACTGGGCCACCCGTGCCCCCTACAGCAAATCTTGATTATAGCTTATTTAGACAGAGGGCATTCTTATCGTGATATGTTCCAAGGCATGACCATGATGTAAAAATGTCTGTACGTTAGTGTACTGTACCATCTTATCTTGGCAAACAGAAATACTTAAACCAACGGTACGGGGTGGATACTGAAGGTGTAATATATACAGAACCGCAAAAGAAACGTCACCATGGATAGATATATGAGAAACATTATTTGTCCAAACACTGTAAACATACTTTGAAACATATAAAAAAGATGAAACTTGGCAAAACTGATTATAAAGGTTGAAATTAAAGTGTCACATGTTCTTAGAGTGAAATGGCATGACAAGTCAGTATCTCGTGTGTTCGCCATGTGCATTGATGACTGCCGTGAAACGTCGATACATAGAATGGATGAGGCGGTTGATGAAGGTCATAGGCACTTGACCCCACACTCTGAGGAACTCCTGACGAAGTTCAGCTGCAGTTGTTTGCCTTGGTCGGACGTCATTCAGTCGTCTTTGAATCTCGTCCCACAGGTGCTCAATGGGATTTAAATCGGGACTGAGGGCAGGTCACTACATGGTTCTGATGCCATTCTGCTGGGTGAAGTCTCTTTTTGCTCTCATAGTGTGGACACGGGCGTTATCATGCTGAAACCCGTGGTTGCGGCGAGGTGCCATAGGAGGTATGGCGTGTGGTCTCGAGACTTGATCAATGTACCGAGCTGCTGTGACACCATTGCCTCTCCCTGCACCGATGTTCTGGAAGACCACAGGGCCGACCGTAAGTGCAAGACCAATTCCACCCCACACCATGATGCTCGGAACACCCCACGAGTCTCTCACCAACACAAGTACCCGAATAACGTTCCCCACGCCGTCGCTAGACTCTCTGCCATCTGGTGTTGAGATAGAGGACTCTTCTCCACTGCTGGTGGTGCCAATGCTGGTGCTGTATTGCCCACTGAAGACGGTCCCGGCTATGACATGGTGTTAGAATGGGTCCTCATTGTGGCCTGTGCCAGTGGAGGTGTCTGCTCCTCAATCGTCGACGCGCGGTGTCCGCACTAATAAGTCGCTGGTATGTCCCCATGGTCTGTCGAGCAGTTTCCGCAGCAGTAACAAAGCGATCTTGAAGATGCCGTCGCACAATCTGACGATCCTAACGTCGGGTGGTGACCCTTGGTCTTCCATTACGTGGTCGGTCATCTGTAGTGTTGGTGGTCTGGTACCGTTGCTGGAGCCTGTATATGGTCCTTACGTGGACTTGAAATGCAATTGCTACTTGCCGGGCGGTTTGTACGGCTTGCAACCGTCCAAGGGCTTAGTGTCACTGATTTCTTGTAAATCGTGGCATGTGGTTGCAATTCAATAACGAATGAATACTATCCGTTCTGGGTGGATTTTTATAGGGCAAGAAATGGGGGAACGCATGCGCATTTCAATTTGCACGGAGCTCGCGTGCATCGGGTTACCATGGCCGTTGCCGTGATGCGTTTGGGCGATCGGTTTTATTGTCATCCGCTTTATTTTTTTGTCATCAAATTTCATTTTTCCGGACAAGGCAATGTTAAATTTTAGAAACTTTGAAACAAATTACCCAGATATTTAAATGACAACTTTTCATGCAATGTTACACGGGGAGACGTTTTATTTGCGGTTCAGGAAAGTTAGAAAATATTATTGATTTTGTAAAGATAGTAGTGTTAATAATTTACACAATCTGGATCCAAGTCTACTAATCACGACATGATCTTCATCATGAGTCAGGTCCAAAATACAATGTACCTCAATACATAAGACATTAATAACGTATCAAACGGATCTGGACAAATATTATACAACTTGGCTGCGAGACAGATAATTGATTTAATTCTCACCTCATATGTACATGAAAAAGAACATAAGAATATACATATAACAGTATCATACAATTATACATGAGAAACTCTATAGGGTTATGCTAGACTTCAGTGCACATATCAAAATGTATGTACACCACATAAAATGCAAGTATAAATACATAAAAAATAAGTAAATAATTAAAAAGAGGTATGACCTACATAGATACCTAAAATATCTACCTATTCTTCGCTAAATGTAGGTCATCAATGTGTTAGCTTTGTTAGATTTGTATTTTGTGTGTGTGTTTGTCTTAGTGTGGTGTATGTACATGTGTGTGTGGTGTGTATGTATGTATGTGTGGTGTGTGTATGTGTGAGTGCGTGCGTGTGTGCGTGTGTGTGGTGTGTGAGTGTGTGTATGTGTGTATCGTGTGTGTGTATGTATGTGTGTGGTGTGTGTGTATGTGGGGTTTATGTGTGTGTATGTGGTGTGTGTGTATGTTTGTGTATGTGTTTGTGTTTGGTGCGTGTGCGTGTGCGTGTGCGTGTGTATGTGTGAAGACCGTCTAGTCTTATATGGACTATAGCTTAACTGGATACAGAAGTACCAGTTAACCGCTTCATTGCACTTTGAGGTGCAGTGGAAACATTTGGAGGTTACTGGGTATAAACAACCCCAGTACGGTAACGTTCTTTTCTGTTCTTACACGAATGCATATGTCTCTTGGTTGTATCTGTAATAGAAGTCGCAGCGGCGGTGTAGATGTAGTTATAGTAGTAGCAGCAGTCGCAGTAATAACAGTAGCAATCGCTAATTGTATTTTGATTGTATTATTAGTTATGCACGAGTCCACCGCACGTGGATATGATTTTCAGCAGTTGCTTAAACGGTATATTATTGTACTCCTGAATAGTCCTCATGTAACCTTGTGGTTTTGTTAGAGAAGTACGTTAACTAAAACAGTGGTTGGATTTCAACTAAATCTTTAAGTAATTGACATGTGTTGTGTTTAGTGGATCACAACTTTGGTGAAACCCACGAGCACGGGTATTAGGCTGAGAAACCTGTATAATTAGGGCAAATCTGGAATTCGAACCCACGATCATAAGTTTCTTAAAAAGACGGGATGAAAGTAAATTCCAGGAAGTATTAATTCTGGAAGGATGTCATACAATCAAACCTTCAACATACAGAAATTAAATACAAGTGCCGCTGCTACACATTATTGGAGCTCTTCAGTTTGGGTACATGTTGTCTGTAATCACTATAATGTCCTTTCTGAAGTCGTAAATAAAAATATAAAAAAAATGCATACAAGCCGCTGCATATGAGGTTGTTTTAAGCAGCTTTGGGCGAGAATTTGACAGCAGCATACCAGGCATGTAATTACTAATTATTTTTTGTAGATTCAAAGTCAACACACCTCAAAATTATATTCTGTAACAGGTCAAAACTGAATAAATACTATAAGGTATATCATAAAAACCACTTGGTGAAATCTGTTGGAATTCAGGACCTCTGAACCTTGGGATAATTTGGCATTTATATCAGAAAACTATCTTAAATCACAACAAATATGATTATGCGTTGGCATCTGTTGAAAATTGATCATAAACTCACTTTTAGAACAGTAATTATTTGAGATGCGCAAACTGTGACATGAATGATGTTGGTGATCATAAACTTTAACCCCTAAACCCACACAGACAAACACACACAGACACACACTCACAGACACACACTCACAGACACACACTCACAGACAAACACACACAGACACACACTCACAGACACACAGTTCTTATTAACCAGAACGGTACCTGTCTCACCTAAAGTCACTCACCTCACAACGACATGCAACTGCAGTAGATTATTGCACAACGTATGCCAGCAGTCAGTCCAGGTATCATAAAACACACAACCATGCGTATAGCGTAACCATGTAACATGTGAGCAAGTGACACGAAGTCACAGAATCTAGGACATGTCGCATCACCTTTAAAAAGCTATTTCAAGACTGCAGCGGGATATTGTGATTTAGGGAAAATAAAATAAACAAACGAATCAATCTGAGTTTTGCAATCACTTGTAATCCATGCGTCCAAGATGGGGATCATTCTGATTATTTTCGTCACTACTGTCGGTCACAGATAGAGGGTTAACTTGCACTTCTTTCACCAATTCAACTTCTGAGAAACATTCACATTCCATCATAACTCGAAAACTATTGTCACTGTCAGAGTCGGACATATCAGCAAGTTGTGATCAGTATACGATCGATGCTTCATCCTTTTATACACAGATCAGCGAATATTTTAAGCTCAGAAACATCACACAACAATGTACATGAAAGAACATAAACGCGAACAATAAACGCAATTGAAGAAATAGTATGTTTTGCACATTGTTTTCTCACCGAATGGTGAACTCTTATTTTGATGTAAATGGCCTTTGTCACATTTCTGTTGTTGAAAGAAAGAGGAGCATATTTTAATCATTTAATCGCACTCATACGAAGGATGCAGATTCAGTTTTCAGAAGAGAATGAGTGTACAAATGGTCGTTGCTAATTGTAGAAAGGAGGATGTCTAAGGGTAAGCAGGTGAAGAATAGGTTTCCTTTGCCGATAATGTGTGCAGCCGACCTTGTCCACGAACATGACGTTGGGGAACGTGCGAACGGAGGGGTGGGCTTGTTTTGATATCATGCGTATAATTTTAGAGGTAGCTTGTGAAGATCAAGCGTGTAATTTCCCCCTACAAGACCATACATGGAGCCTCTGTGTATAAAGGTTCCGCCTTCGCTGTATTTTCGTTTCAGCATTTGAAATTGATAGACAGGACAAAAACTACAAATAAACCTTATTTACCCTCTGCTTTCGATGTTTTGAATACGATATTTGCATCAATGATGTTACGATCTATCATACTCTGTAAAGTTGTATATACCGATTAAACTTGCACTTCAAAATAAATATGTAATGTTCTAGAGTATTTGTCCATAGAATCAATACAAATGTGAATGTAAAGAAAGAACTCACATCTGTGTTCTGCTATAACGAGTCAACTCTTGTGTCATGGTCCAAACATGGAGGCATTCTGTCCCAGTGTAAAGATGTGGCTCTGATCATGTGATCGGATAGAGATGCAAATATCAAAGGTCAAGTAGGGACTACTTTCAGTCTTTATAAACAAACATGGCGTCGCAAAGGCTCGCTAAATACTATGTTTATTCCTAATGCAGGAAATTTATGATCCCCAAAAACACTACCGTGATGGCCTCTATTTATTAACAAAGATACACTATAGCTGCATGTGTTCTTATAATTCTTACAAGAAGTGTTTCTTACAGTAATGACAAAAATTGCAAAGTGCGCTTTTAAAAAAATATCTATTTTATGAGAAAGAAACATCCTCATTGTGTTTCCCTCACGTCGTTACAAACCTGGTAAGGGTCGGTAGTCAGGTGACTGAGGGAGGTTATAGTATTTAGCAGTGTGTGCATCTCGAACTAGATTATTAACGCTTTAAATGCTACATGTGCACTTTTATTTCATTTTAACGCTGCACGTGGTGCATGATATACAGTCTCACACATTTGATTTCTTTCATTCCCAGTCATAATCAGATAAATAACTATATTTTATGTCACAAAGATGTATTGCATAAACGATTTATGTCAATATCCTAGTGCTACTGAACTATAATATGGAAAATATTAATAGTCAACAACAAACATCATCGGGAGAAAAATATCAACAATCTTACATGCACTCGTCAGTATTCCATGACGCATTGTATTGACTATATCTAAAAAAAAGTCGCATAGACGTCCAAAAGAATTTTGCATCTTAGCTGAAATGAATATTTTAATGTAAAGGAAGTCGTCCCCAGCAAAGACAATGCGAAGATGATAATAAGCACTGTAATTGCACATAAGCTTCGCATCGTGTGTACTACTGTTCTACTGTAATTGGGGGAACATGGGCAATCCGCAATGCGGAATTACATCCCTTGGGCATGCCAGAATCCTATGATCGTGGGATCGAATCCCGGTTCGTTCTGATTATGTTTCTAAGTTTGTCAGCACACTACCCGGTTTCATCAAAGTGGTAAACGTCTCTGTGACCTTATCAGTTCGGGCTGTCCTCCCACATCAAGCTGACACCGTGAAATAACTGGAATTCTTTTCAAAGTGGCGTAAACCCAACTCACTCACTCACTCACTCTACTGTAATTCCTATACTTGTACAAAGGAAATGAGACTAAGTGAGTTGGGCGAATGTGGCGATCATGGAAGACGTTACGCTTAAGGGTTACAACTCTGCACAACCAATTCTGGAAGCCCCCTGTGGTACATGAGCACGACAAAATGAAATTCGCAAGCTAATTTTATTTAGTTCAAACATAGGGTTTGAAGATAAAACATTATCCAATGATGTGGGACGAGCTATCAGTGAAGGCGTGGCTCCTGATGTAGGGAGGAGCTGGCAAGTCGTTGTCTCTCCCATACACGGCACACTTCCTCAGCGGACAAGGACTGGTCCGCCATTCGTAACGGAGGCCAACAAGATGGCGACTACCACAGCCGGATGTTGACACAGTCACAGACTTTGTGTCGTGCGTCGTGATTGGCGCACGAACCCAGACGTCATCAGCACCACACGTCGTCGTCCTTGAACTTGAGCAACAAACCTGTTGGTGAATATAATATACTGGGTCAGTTGCAAGAAATGTCTCTGGTCTTTATTCACGCCACAACAATTTAATACGAAATAAACTGCCGGGCAAAAAAGGCATACACCCATGTTTTGGTGGCTAAAAATGAAACAGACAAAAATCAGATGCTGATGTATTTGATGCAGGTATCACAGTTGTGTTTTGGACCTTAAGTTTGCTCTGTTTGGGCGACTGTTGTCAGCCTTGTAACGTTTTGAAACGTTTGTAATTTTTGGGTCAAATTAAATTTTCAAGTGTATATTTTCATTTGCCCGGCAGTTTAGGTGAAACCGAAAGATCGAGCGCATTACTCTCTGCAACATTGTGCATGACGTGTGTACGAATTGTAAGCCTAAATATAGAGCATTTACAACATATATCAAAGTGCAAATGTGCCGTTCAAGCTCATATAATTAAAGCCATTGTTTTCTCAGATTTCGCAGTTAGGAAAGTGAAGATTAAGACAATCATTCCCAGTAGTGACAGATCAATTGTGTCCCGTTTCAGATTCTTACTGTTCAGAAGCAGATATATTTATCTTGAATGATCGTCACTTGTTGGTGTTTTTGTAAGCGGTTATATTTTCTAACAGTTGAAGGAAAATACTTTTGCAGTCAGTAGTCTCCATACATAATGTTACGTGTTTGAACAATATATTTAGTATCAGTGTTCAGGCACTAGTCTGGATGAAACGAAGATTCCCCATAACCATGTTTGTTTGCTTGTTGTTTAACATTGCACTCGGCAACATTCAAGCTATTGGCTGTGGTCTGCAAATGTTCAAGGCTGGGCCAGAAAACAACAGTGATTGATATTATGACCAATGTTCGACGCCGTCGAGGTAGAATGACACCAAACCAACCAAGTACCTGAACAACCTGTTGGTTGTGTAGCCGGGACGAAAGCTAACTTACTAAGAAATATAGGAAAAAACCAACTAATTATGAAAACTTACTCTTTGGTCAAAATATTTCAAATTTTGCTTCCTTTAATTTTATACATACGGCTGTACTTGATCATATTAGAAGGTCGTAATTTTCAGGTGACAGAAAATTAAGAAAAGTGCTTGTATAATAACAGTATAATTATTTGCCACCTTCACATTTACGATTTCCAGCGGGCCAATAAAAGGACGTTTGTCATGTTTCGTCCTGTATTGCAAGCTGTTGTTTCTGTAACATATATGTAGATATATAACAATTCGCTAGACGAATTGGCTCGTGCTAAAAATAGGATACTGAAGTGTACACATAATAACAGACACATCAGCTGTTGTCACAGAATATATAAAAGAACAATTCACCTCAAAGCCGTCGTTGTTCCGTATCACAATAGGCATGTGTCCTCCACTAAATTCAACGGTCAAAAGTTTATGTGGGCTATTTACACCAAACGCAGTTGGGAACGGACCCTGGTAATCAAGATCCTTTTCCTTGTAGGCAACAGCTCGACCAGCTAACACCAGTCGCTTTGCAACATCGTCTTTAAAACGTGGATGAATGCTGAAATGTAACATAGCTTGTTTCACTATGAATGAATGCGTGAATATTGCTAAACGCCGGTTCATCTATACTGCAGCCATTCACTGCGAGACTATGAATGGGCGAGATGGAAAGACTTAGCGAGGGAGTTCGGTTTAACGCCGCTTTGACCAGTATTCTAGTTATATTACGGCGTGTCAGCTCGAAGTGTGTGAGGACAGCCCGAAGTGACGCAGGTCTCAGACATTTACCACGTTGGCGAAACCTACGAGCAGGGATTGGGTGTTGACAAACCTAGAGACGTTATCGGGTATCGCTGACACACTGTCAACCAGGTCACCGAGACTGATCACCCCATCCATTGAGTCGCCTCGCTTAAGTTGATAGGTTAACGCCATCGGGATTTACGGGGGCGGTCGGGTAGCTCAGTGGTTAAAGCGTTCGCTAGTCACGCCGAAGAGCCGGGTTCGATTCCCGACATGGGTACAATGTGTGAAGCCCATTTCTGGTGTCGCCCGCTGTTATATTGCTGGAATATTGCTAAAAGCGGCGTAAAACCATACTCACTCACTCACTCACTCACGGGATTTACGTCATGTGTGACCTATACCATTTACCACATTTTGTTGAAAGCTGAAGACTTCTCAATCTTTAGGCTTCGAAGTGTTAGGCTGGCGTGAGGCTAGTAATGTGTGAGTAAATACAGTATTACACTGAAATTATATATAATTCAACTACGTACATCACTCCCACCTGTAAAAAATTGAGTCTAGACCAGGCACACCAATGACTGATAACTGGCGCACCTACCTATGCTACAGGGTTAAAGTCATAAAGCCTGACCAAACCGATATTCGTGGTGTCTGACGACAAAAATGCTGCACTGGTGGCCACCGCTGACCCGGAATCTCAACAGTCTCGGTGCTAATGGATACACGGGATAAACCTGAACTCCAAAGACCCCCAGATGAAATATGTAAAAAAAATGTACGTACGATCCATGTGGTGCTGTAAAATCTGGCAAATCAATTGCTACTGCCATGAAAGTATTTGGCATCTTTGTATTTGGTGCCAGTCCGAATTTGGCTGTCTGGGCCCAACGCAAGGCAGGAAACGACCCAATGAAGCTGGCGTTCGTGTTAGGAGCAAGCTGTGAGAAATTTAGGGCAAATAACAATTATATTGATAAAAGTTATTCGACATCAAATCAATTTAGTTTAATATATTTAGATTAGGCTAAATAATACGAGTCAGTGAGTTACGATTTTAAGTCACATCGGCAATATTTCAGCCATATGGTGACTTTCAAAGGTTATACATAATAAATACATGTAATCTATAAAACCTGCCAGCAAGGCTAAATAATACGAATTTTAATGTTGTCAATAAATGCACATAATGTATTGTGTTTATAGAAATCAAAATAATTTTATCCTATATATAAGCTCCAATTACCCCAAAACAGTTCTTGATAAAAATGAATTAATATAATATATTTTAGATAAGCGAATACATACGATATAATACGAATGCAACACATGCATTATATGTATTGTGTTTGTAAAAGTCATTTTATTCTATATGTAAGTTCCTATTTCATTAAGATTTATTTTCCTTACCTGAACAAATCCAAAGGGAAAGTTGACGTCAGTCTCTCCTAAAGATCCCTGATGGAACTTGCTTCTCCAGTCTGCTATCATGGCTGGGAACTCACACACATAGCGTTCAGCATGGGGGGCATTGTGCTCACCTCAAACAAACGTTTTCAAGAATAAATATCAGCATTTATACTACTGTGTTCATTGAAGCAGTAGTTAAACATAGGAGAAAAACAGGTGTACATGCTATGTACGTTTATCACAATAACAGAATAACGACGACAAAAATGTTCTTTTTCAATGCCATCATGATATCAAGGTTGAAAAATATACTAAGCCAGACATGCTTAAGACACGTTTATCTGGGAGGGTAGATGAGGAACCTATTCATCTGTATTAACCACAAGGGGATAGAAATAGAAAACAGCGAATTCAACTTGTTCAAACATGTTATGAGTCTAAACATTTCGGGTAAAAAAGATCAGATCATCTCTGAATGTAGAAAGGCTTCTGTAAGAAGTTGCGGTTATATTTTCCATATGGTTGTGTTTGTATGACTGTGTGTCAGTTGTGTGCTTTCACAATGGTAACCAAGAGGAGGCACATGAAGATTGGATGGATTTAACAATGGATTTAACCCTTGAACAATATTTCAGCTTCACCCAAGTGTCATCTTAAATCAGACAAGATGACACAATGGACATCTTTAAGTCCAGACTGAAAACACACCTTTTCACTCTCCACTGCCTCATCCTGACATTGTCCAGTCTTGTTCTTTGTGTGTATATATGTAAGCAGTCTGTGGATAAGTGAGGTCATGGCGAACCGCGATCAGCAGAAGTGTACGTAATCATTTATTGTGTTTACATTACTGTAGCTCTTTGTGCATATATTATATGGCTCATCCGCGTTATAAATATGCATTATCATTAAATTTGAGAGTAAACCTGGAGTGATGTTCCTAGTTTACTGTTTGGGTTGATCCACGCCGGTATTGTACTGACAAACCAGTCGTAATCGGATGGAATATGAGATTTGAAACAACGATTATTGAAATCAGGTATGCCTAATGGACGCAACTCTACACAGCTGTTTGAGGCGCATTAGATGCCAGGTCTTACCTAGTACTAGTACTAGTTGAAGAAAGTTTTTTTTAATTATATAGGTAGAAACAAATGTTATCAACAAGTGGATGATTTGGCAACAACACATTGATAATGTGTTCTTCGGAATCTTGAAATGGGTATTCTTCCTGATCTGGCTACTTTATTTCCTAGTTCCTAATTTCCTATGTCGCCAATCTTCCTGCTAATGAAACCCTCAAAATCTAGGATTCTAGCCATAACATACCATCAGTTAATGTAATTAAACAGAAAATGTCCTCTGATTAATCTCCAGGGTGTGACTTCTGTCTCAAGCTGTAGGTAAAAATAAAAATAACTATTTTTGCGTTTTCCTAGGATAGGACGAATACAGTAAACCTACCTTGGTACCACAGGACACCATATATCGTCATGTGTGTGAAGGGATTCATCATCGAGTTCCATAGGATGCTATCAGCACTTGGCCCCCTTCATGGGAAAACATTGCACATCACCTCAGCGATCAGTAGTATAATAACATGCAACTAGTTATTGATTGTTTGAAAGTTATGAAAGTTATGGACGTATGCTGTGGATTACATTCTGGCATAATGTTGGATGTGAAATTAGCATGAGTGGATAGTTTGGATTATTGACCTCTTTCTCTTAGATGGGCATATAGAGAGAGCATCGGGTGACGACCATGCCTCGATGGACGTCCCTCCCCAGGCAGATTCCACCATACCAAGAGGATACTTGCGGTGAGGGAAGAGGTACTGGGCGTATAGCCAACATACAGCAGAAAATGTCGAAATACTGGCTACAAATAAAACATTGTATATTTTACCACTATATGCACGTTAAATTTGAGTTATCACGTAGAATGATTGACAGTTGATTAATAGGGTGACAACATACTTCACCTCCGGAAATTAAAAAATGGCTGCCGTGCCAAAAAATTCATATCCGAATTTAGAATAGAGATCATCTTTTGCAAAGTTTCAGCTTGAGAGCTCTTGGAATTGTTGGAAACCAAAAATGCCAATTCGGGTCAAACTGCAACCTACGCCATAAAATATGTTATTTCACATACCACATTCATAAATATGTTTTTGACGTTTTTCCCACGTTTTTATGACGGAAAACCTATTCAAATAAAAACTCTTCTATGCCAATATGACCTGTACACAGGTATTTGTTCGTTAAACAGAGCAACTACCCAACGCACATGATTTGCTAGGTAACTGTCAAACATGATAAGTCATCCAGTGTTATATCTTGTACATCACGCAGTTGATGTGTCAACCAATATTACCTTGAGACGTTTTATACCAATACTGATGTACACCATGTAGATTATCAAATGTTGAGTTTGACACCACGGGACGGGTCTTGAATAGGCGTATGTTCGGGAAGTTAGCTGCCTCGGCGATTACTTTGGAGGGGTTAGCCAGCTGCAACAAGTGATTAAAATAGAATGGATATAATTTGAAAAACCACTATTTCGAAAGGGACATTGCTATATCAAAATCATATATATCTCGAGTAAGAGGGTTGAGCGGAAGATCGGTGGTTCAGTCCACGGCCGTTTCATACCAAGACGTTAAAAGATGATACTTGTTTTCACGTCATGTTTAACCTCGTCTCAGCCACCTTATGAGTGAGTGACAGCAGCCAGATTGCAGAATTCTTTAATATTCATGATAGTTATTCTACTCACCCAACTAATGGGGAAGCCCATGTTGCTCTGCCCGGAACAAACCCAAACATCACCAAATAAGACATCATCTATTGTGACATTTCCCAGTCTGTAAGAAGCCGTTATAGTGAATGGTCCGTGATCCGTTATTGCTGGTAGCTTTACTGTCCACACACCGTCCAACTGGCCATTTGGGTCAGCAACAACTTTGGTTGTGACGTTCCCATGGCCACCACTGACCTCTACTGTGACGGTATCCCCGAGTTTATCAGATGTGCCCCATACCACAGCGTGTTTGGGACCTCTCTGTAGAACCATATGGTTTTGATAATAAGTAGCGAACTTGATGTAACCAATGCATTCTACAAAAAAAAGAAACCAACAAAGATCATATCAAGAAATATCACCTAAAGCACCACTGACAAATCGTAAAATGATAGATGTAAGTGTGTACCTTCTATACTTAAACCAAGAAGAAACAGGAGGCCCAGCAATTTCATTTTGAATACAACTGCTGTACTTAGACAGCCACAGAAACACACAGGTGTTACTGTCTCACGATCTCGTTTCTAGATTATGAATGTTTAATACGGTAAACCATAATGATAAGGCAGCGGTTTTAAACAATACAAAATCAATCTTCAGTGGAGAGCCGCGGACAGCCGCGGGGAGCCGTGAAGAGCAGGGTCTTATTGTGTCTTGTGTATTATGTTAAACATGTACTTGAAAGGAACCTAAAATATTTTTGACGAATTTGCCCTGGTAACCTTGTTAAAGGTCAACCTTCAAGAGAACATACATCGGATGTAACTGCCCTTTTGAGCTTCAGATGATAAGGAAACTTTACATCGAAGCCAAGTATGCCGCAGCTTAAATCGTAGTCGTAATGATAGATTCTCCTGTGTTTGAACAATACTTGTAACATATACTAACAAGAAAGACAACCCCCGTGTTTTGTCTGATTTGATTTATCGTATCCACAAAATCAACTGGTTGTTGTTTGTCTTGGAGTTTTGATAGTGTACAAGATGTAGTTGTTACAATGCTGAATAAGTGGCAAAACCTAATCAAACATCCTCAATGTTATGTCAGGTTATTGTGACATACAAAAAGAGTAGAGAGTAGGTAAAAAGATGCCCGTGCCATGGATGAAATGATAGCAAGGAAGAACAATGTCGGAAGATACGGTAACGACAACAGTTCATATGCAGAGGGCGCATGCCATATACAATAAGTAGCGAGTGTTGACACCTGGAGCATTGATGCAGGCTTGACACCCTCGCTTCGAAGCTACCAAACGTTGGAGAAAGGTCTGTGAAATGGCATTCCATATTTGAGAACGGATAAACCGGAGTTCCTGCATCGTCGTTGGAGCATTTGGAAGACATTGTACCATATTCGACTGGTGACAGATCATGGGATATGGCAGGCCAGGGTAACACAGATACTGTTCCAGCAACATGTGGTCTGGCCTTGTCGTGCTGCACTTTCACCCCAGGGCTGTTACGTCAGTCTACAAAATCTCAACCAGGTATCTCGCAACATTCAAACTTCCATCAAGCACAAAAATGTGAGTCCTTCAGATAGTCGTTATTCCTTCCCATAATTATAACAACGCCAGCGATTGCCGTCAAGAACACGTGGCGTGACGTAACGTTCACCAGGACGCATGTAGACACGTGTCCTGCCATCGGATCGGTGAAGATGGAAACGTGACCTGACACTGAAGAGGAACCTTCTCCTGCAACCGCAAGTGTTGTCTGCACCAGTGGTCGCGTCGTAGTTGATGCTCTGAGGTGGGTCGCACAGATGCTGTAGATGTGTAGACGTTGTCGGCCTGTCTTTCGCATACTATACTATTTTGCCTGTGATAGTAGGGGCTATGAAAGTTGCTGTCTGTGTTCGAATCAATATATGTTGGCGATTGGTTGTCACAGATGGACGAAGACCGCCAACGTGGTCTAGCGGTAGAGCACCGGCCGCGTCATACCAAAAGATGTTAAAAGATGGAACGTGTTGTTACCCCATCTGGCGCTCGGCATTAAGGGGCTCAAACAAGGGCTGGTCGGCTCGGAGTCAGTATTCTGTGTCTAATCTTGGACGCGACGTTAAACCCCATTTCACCACACCTCACCTCACAGATAGACGACCACTACGGGAACGGTCTCTGGCGTAGTGTATAACATCGCCATGATTGCGTGCGTCACGCAGCGATGTACCGGATTCAAACATGACTATGACTCGCCATCTGGCGTCGTTGCATGATGAAATCTCATCAAAACGATCAACAGCTGTTTTTTGTCTACACTCTGCTGTTTGAAACCTGGCAAATATATGGGATTGGATATCTAGCCTTTTATAGAGAACATTTGAAGCAGTTTGTCCTCAATACTCGACATTTCTTGCACAAAATACATACCAGCGACAATTGGTTGGTTATGTTTCTCTCATGCTCCCTGTGCTGGTTCAAATATAAAAATGCATATAAGGTTTGCAAGTGATAAACCTTTTTACACGTCACAATAACGCTTGCCTTTGAGTAAATTGCAGTATTAAGCTACATACAAGTATGCAATAGAGGGACTGTCTGGAGAGGAGATGGTCGGTAGTTCGATCCTCTGGAAGCATCATACCAGAGGTACTACTTGTTACCATGCCTGGCGCGTGGATTAAAAGGGATAAACCAGTCATGTATGCATGCACGTCGCTATATAAGTGCAATCATCTTGGGCGCGAGGGTATTACCAATTTCACCTCACCTCAGGTAATTTATTTACCTCATAAGAGCATAAATGATGATGTTTTTGTAATAACATGGACATGTGCCATTCTTTAAGTTTGAAAAAAATGATTTAGTTGTTATGACATAAGAACGTATTGTGTGCAAAATGTGAGCATTTAGTTAAGCATAAACGGAGTCGGCGTAAATGTCTATAAACACGTGCATGTACCCGAAGTTAGTGTAATTATTTCAAGATGGTAAGGCTATGTATGAAGGCAAGGTTATAATGGCAATATACGCCAAACTGTTGACAAAATGAATTTAATGCATTTTGTTAATACCCCGGTGGTCGATATCTGATGCTCTGGTCTTTACTGAATTGCCATGATGTTATTTTACAATGACGATGGTTTATTTACCCAACGAACTTACATTTAATAAATTAGAAATACCTAACATTATTCTAAAGATCAATAATAATTACACAACATAGACAGAAACATATTTGAAACATTATTTATCTTCCCGTGGGCTACAAATACAGTTGTTTCAGTTAGGCCGAGTATACCAGGGCCACCCATTGATGTAAAGAGGGGCAGGTAACCCCGATGCTCTACTGTAGATGGCGCACTGCTGGTATGCTTCACAGGGACTTCCGGACCAGTCATAGGAGATACCAACGACCCAGTCGCTCCCACAGCCAGCGTACGATATGGTCACAGATGTCTCGTCATGGAACAATATAGGTGCTGGAATATGCTTGTCTGTGTCGTAGCATTTTTCGGAACTTGAATTTGAACAGCAGAACTGAAAGCATGTGCGAGATGATGCCATTGCATGCATATTAAACATGTAATAGTCCGTACTATAATTGCATGGCGATAGTTGACGTGTAAATTAGTACCATGAACTGATATCATTCCATCATTTTGAAGTCACAATGAAAGGCCATCTCTTCTGGCTCCGAAACCTAACATGACTAGTTCTTTAGCATTATTGGCATAGTTATGTCCCTTCAAATGATAATATCAAATATAACCAAACAGAACCCCTTGCCATGCGGTCTACACAGTGAGTGAGTCGCATCGGCAATATTGCAGCCATATAGCGATAATACGATAGTAATAGAAATATACCATTTTGATATAAAAGTAGTATTTGAATAATTATATAAACAACTTAAGGTATTCTTGTTTCCTGCTGCGAAACCCATTTCCAAGCGATCTTAATGTATGTAGTAACTATCTTAACTGTCGGGGAAAAGAAAGTATGCACCTGAACATTCGATTTGACCAAAAATTAACAAACGGTATCAAAACATTACCGTGCTCATAATAGTCGCCAAAAACAATGAGATCTTAAGGATCAAAACACATCTTGATAGCGTCATACGTCAGCATCGAATAACCATTTGTTGTTGTTTCATGTTGTGCCATCATCAAACATGGGTGTATACCTTTCTGTGGCCCGTGGTATATAATCGGATGTGGTTTCTAACCTCAAAACCAAACCTGGATCGCACAACAATGATCTGGTCATACTGTATCCGCATCAACTTGGTTACGTTCTTGACAAAAGTTATATTATTTGGATATGGGCCCTGGAATTCAATGTCCTTGTCACCGTAGGCGATGTTTAGCGCCCCCAACACCAATCTTGCTGAAACGATTTGCTTGCACCGTGGATGATCTCTGAAAATATTGCGTTTTAAAAATTATTGAATATAGTCTCCATACACCAAAAACGTATGGGAATTCATATTTATTCACTTTACATATTAATCAGAACCAAAGGCCATTTACGCATATTGTGCTTGGAAACAGGAGAAAATGATTCCTTTACATTCAATAAGGTACTAACTCCCAACACCATTACGTCAACTGTAGACTAGGGAAACACAAAACGTGTACGAGAACACGTGTACATAATGTATATTTTCCTGTTATTAAAACTTAAGGAGAATACGCTTTGGCCAGCTAAGGTGACAGCATGAATAGTCACCCGATACGCAACCAGTTACGGCACACATTTGCGGCCTGGTTAGCCTTGGGGTCATGTAATCACGTGTCTGTATGCATCACCAGCTACAGCCACCCAAGGCCGTAACTGTAGGTCTCCATGACGTTATAGATCCAAACTAGATCCACCGCCCCATGAAAGACCCTCCAGTGCCAACCATTTGTCAACTTTTGCTTTGCTCCCATTGATTTGTATGCTATCTACGTGTAGTAGCTGAAACGCGCTGATGATTATGTGCTGATACTGTTAAATACTGCTGCCTAAATGAAGAGCAGGGTGTCTGTAACTGGTAACATGGATGCCAGATCACTTCATCCCAATGCTAACTTGGCCGGAACTCAATGTCCTGCAGTATGTTTAACTCTTACTGTCCATATGGGGAATGAGGATCAATCAGGTCAGCAGTTATAGCCATAAATGCGTCAGTCTGTCTACCGTTTGGGACAACGCCATAGTCGAAACTCTGACTCCATCTGAAACTACCTGCCTCCGAGGCGTACGCAGGTGCTGTTATTGGTCCCATCTAAAATTATGCACAGAATCAGCTTTCGTCATCTACAAACGTAGTATATAGAGTATATAAAAGGTGCAAAGTTAAGGTTTTAAAGTTACAATTTTAGAGTTTAATTTCATGTGTTGAGAAGGCCATTCTCATAGCAAGTTTTCAAATAAGCTGGCATCTAATCTAGCGAAATAACACAGTGAAACAAATTGTCAGATGCCAAGGCGTACATGTAATTGCAAAGTGAGATATGTTTATGTACTAAGTGATGCCTTAAGCGAGCCTAAAAGAGTTAAATAGTAAACATGAACGTCGTTTAAAATGTGCCAAAACACTCTGGTCATACGATACAAACTGAAATCTGATATTTCACTTTATATCTCCATACTTTAAGTATGACATTGTGATGTTATGACTTTATATCATTCAACAATAATGGGAGTTACAACTGATGAGATTCGTCTCCAGGTAGCCACCAACAAACAAATCACACCTACACTTTGGGAAGGATGCGCAAAAGCAAGCATATATAACTTACCAATCTCTCCTTCTAAAACAAGTTTTATCTTTTAGCATTGATGCGGTTTTATTAAATGTAAATAGTGAAATAGTGAAATGCGAGTTACCTGGACGATACCAAACGGCATGCTGCTGCTTGTTTCGTTGAGGGTCTTGGATCTATAGAGAGTTCTCATGTTTGACATCATGACTATGAAATCATAGCCATAGTTGAAATCTGACTTCAGATTGCCGGAACCTGAAATATGAATATAAAAGAAACATGGAAATACGTTTTTGAATGAGTGAGGTCTTTATAACTAGCTGTGATTTGTCACATTAAGATACATACATGTACGTCGTTTTACAAAAAAATATCGGGAAACGTAAAAGCATGTATTCGCCATTTTCTATTTTTGAGCTATCATAAACACATATTTATCCCATTTCTAACGTTGAAATTCACTTTATACTGACTGGAGCTGGTCCGTACTTTTAGGGATTTTACGCTATTTTCAGTTATTGATATACATTTTATTTAGAGAAACTGGGTTGCATATGAATAAGAAAGTAAAATACGAAGCGAATATTGACGTCGTCAATTCTTCCATCTCTACTAGCACTTATACATATTAAAATATACTCTACAAACTGAACATTGATAAAATAAGAAACCGTGTCTATGTTACTGCCAACGTTGAATTGATCATGATTAAATTCAATTTCATTTAAATTTACTACTTTCAGTACAGCCCACACAGAAGTGATTTGCCAACGCCCTCTAAATGATGGCCTGAGCGCAGATGTTGTCTATACAATTAACGAAGACGTCACGGACATTATCTATTCACGTATTTGTTTTTCTAAAACTTCCAATTTGAAATACACTCAGAGACGAGAAATATGTTACAGGAATAAATTTTGTTCATATTTCAGACTATTTGCTATGTTGTCAGAGTAATGTGCCGAGGAAATACACGAGTCATCAGAAAATACCCCTAATTCGAAAGAGCACATCCTCTGACTGTTACTTTAAGTCCTAGTTGATGTGAGAATTTCAATCTAATATGTGTGGCCGTATACAAGAGTAGCTATTGAGCTATCAAAACAATACCATGGAACTGGGAACTTTGTATTTCTATGTCAGGTACACACTACTATGAACAGAGTCAAAATCAAATTTGTTACCATGGAAACAGAAAATGTATAGCTTCGAAATATCCCAATATTGCAAAAGGCACCAAGACAACCTGGTCTTTGTGTATGCACAGTTTCAAGAAAGAGTACCTATCAGTTTCAGAGATAATGTCCGGGCAAACACACCACTATGAGTCAAAAGTCAAACTTGTTGCCATGGAATCAGAAATTATATAAACTTTAAACACCCCTAAGTAGCAAACGGCACCATTTATCAACCTCGTCTTTGTGTGTACAAAGTGTTACTTATTAGTTTTAGACATATGGTTCGGACAAATACACCACTTTGTCAAAGTCAAACTTGTTGTCATGAAAACAGGAAAAAAATAATTTTAGCCCTTGAATATTACATGTACCAAGTTTGGGTGAAAAATGTTGAATAAGTTTTTAGTTCTGCACCGGAAACAACACCTACCTCAAGTCTTCGTTGTTTCCAGGATCTGTTTGATATTTCTGCCAATTTGTGTTGAAAAATATTTTGCATCTAAGGTATTGATGTTTGTAAAATGTATCTGTATCAATTGAAATAGAGTTAATTAATCATGTATTCAATCTTTTCAACGAGCATATCAAGTTTACACAAGGGGTATGTGGGCAAGGTCGAGTTCAGACAATGGTGATCAGTCAAACAATTATGAAAGTTTTTTTTCCAAAATGTTGATTTTACATGTGGAATACAACCTATCATGGAATTGTCAATGTTAAGAATCTCATCATTTAAATCAGCAAGATTGAAAAAACCAAATATTCCAAGTACACGGTTGTGGGCTCAAATTTATCAAACTGAAATATTTAAATAATAAGATAATGTCAAACAATTGATGAGAAACTACCAACAATTATATATGGAAACATTTATGGATTCCATTATTCCCTGAGAAGAACAGCGATAAGTAACATAGATCTTACATGGATTTTCGATGAATAGAAGTCTGTTATCTGTTTTGACTGATCCAGTTTCATACCTTTATAATATTAATAGCAGAAGACTAATGAAACACGCTTTGAAGATGTTATCTCCACTTATAAACATTTAAAATTAGCTGTTTGTGTACCACAAACGCACAAGGACGTTTAGACCGTTGTTCTGAACTTTCGTGCTCTGACATATTATACAAAAAAGTGTTTTTTAGTTATCAAAATAGTATGTGAACACTGACAAAAATGGTTTATGGGATCTGATTGTAATAAATTTAAGGGTTTAACATGAGGGTGAGTGAGTAAGTTAAAATCTAAAGTCACATCGGCTGTATTTCAGCCATATAGTGCATATCAAAGGTTATACATGATAAATGCCCTTAGACTACAGAAACAAAATGTCAAAAAGAATATGAAACTTATCACAGTTCTATATTTATAACCAGAATATAACCCTAAAAAATATAACACTACATTACAACACATTATAAAAAAAGTTATAGATTTCCAACAACCAAAGTTAGGCCATCACAAATGTGACCATAACTTTGGAAATAAATAATTATGAATAAGCGCGCACAATTTCTTTAAAAAAAGGTAATTGAAAAGGTCATTACACTGAAGTACGCAGCCCTTGTTATGGAAAATCAATACAGTCCAGCAGGACATGTTTGACCGTGATTCTTTCATATCAAGGGATAATAAAATGGAGGATTCTCATCTTTCAATAATACTCATGTGTATATAGTATGGCCAATGCGACATCTAAAGACTCGATGAGGATGACAAACAGGACAACAATGGACACGTATCAAAATGATAAAATTACACGGCAAATGAAAAAGGTCAAGGTCATGAGAACGTAGTCGCATAAACTCGTGCATATTGAATAGGACGCCGAGCACTGAAAAGTGCAATACAAATCGACTGTTATTATTAATACTGCCGGGAACCTCCTTCCCATGGACGAAATAGGAGTACGAATTAAGTGATCGCGAATATTAGCCCACATCGCCTGCAGTGCATAATCAAACTGTTGCAGAGGTTCCTGATGAAATTCACGTGCGCGGCGATCCAACTTGTCCCCTTGGTGTTCTATGGGGTTCACATCTTTTGATTTTAGAAGGCCATATATTACTGCTTGCAACCCCTACACAAAGATAGCAGGACATCACATCGCCGGTCACGTCAGGACGACCTCTTACTCGATAAATCAGAGCGTTTGAGGTCATTTCCAAATTTGACCCATCAGTGAAAAAAATTATGTCCGATGTAGTTCCCTAATTTGACTTGTACCATATGTTCCTATGTTTTTTTCAGGTGAACAATTGAATTACATTTGCATGTGTTTGTGACGGGTACCACCGGTTGGACAGTATACGCTCACCTTTTCGCGAACACCTGGTATCATTACTATCTGATAGTGATTCATAAACGCATGCTCATGATAGAGTCGGAATCGTACAATCAACTCTGCTTTATGCGAGTGAAAGTGAAAGTTAAAGACCGAATGTATTTTCCAATCATGCAACGTCGAAAATGTTAACACGGGGCATTCCGAATGACGGCTAATTCTCTCGCTTCAATGGGATAGACAATTGAAACGGAAGAGTATTTCCATAGCCCGTGGCCAAGTACTGCAATTTGGGCGATTTACCGGACATTCCTGAATTTTCGTTTGTTCATTTTTCAAACATTGAATCAAGAATTTTGTCAAAATAATTTTGAAATGGAACTTGCAATTTCGAAACTGGTGGCGTAAAGCTCGAGAAAGTTGCTTTCTGATTGGCCAGAGTCGATTTCCTGTTAGTCATTTCATTGGTCGGTCAAAGTTCGCGAAAGGTCATTCTGACGTGACCTGTAATGGGATGTCCTCAGATCTTTGTGTTTCGGTAGCGAGAACTAAGATCTAACTATAATAAGATTGCTTCTACACGTATGGAAAAAAAACGCCTTCATCATTATGTTGCAACCACCAAACCTGCCGTATGTTGGTGTCGACAAAACATTTTTACCAAGTCAATACAGCATGCAGCTGTAGAATGTCATCACAAAAGCGCTGTGACGTGCACAAAGTTTGCTCTATCAAAGTGGCAGGTTGCTGTCACCGATAAAGCCGAGTGCGATTGTCAAATATTGTTGTTATATTGTATATTAGCTTATCACATTATTCCAAGTAAATTACGCCCTGATATAAGTGGAATAATGTTAAAAGTGGCGTTAAACCCAACTCACTCACTCACTCCAAGTAAAGTACCGTTCACTATGAAAGCATATTTCCAACCAAAGACAATAAACCATATGCAAACATTTTATATTACTTGTTTGTTTGGTTTCCTACTTGCATTCCCCACATAACCCATTTGTTTGAAGTTTTTCCTTCTGCCCATGATCTGACCACGTCGACATCACTGACAGAACTACTCACATCTCCAACTTTGCCAATAGAAAAATGAAGCAATGTCATATCAAAGTTGTAAAAATGACTCGGGGATGAAAAATGGCAATAGTGACAGTTTTACAAGAACTACATTGACTGCATACGTTTCACACACTGACACATACACAACGGTTATTCCAATATATCGACGATGTCTTCTGTCGAATCCAGATATCGTCATCAATTTTATGACATCATGACAATTTGTATCATCGACATAGGTATTTCCCTTTAATGACTATTACAAATTCCAAAGCATATGGCATAAGTCATGAATCAGAACACAATATTAGTCTTTTAAATGTTTATCTGTTTGATACTTTCTAACAATTCTCTGTACACAAATCTTATTTTGTCATTTTCCCTTTGCTGTGTGAATACCATTCCTTGTCGTCCGTGTGATAATGTTCAATTTTAAATTTTCTACATATTTTTACTCGTGGTTTTATTGGTAAGTGTCCTATTTTCTTATGTATTTTTTTTAACATCATATAGTTTCTTTTTCATGTTTTAGTGCTAATCAACTGTGCAATATGAATTTCCCTTGGGATAATAAAGTCTTATCTTATACCTTGATACCATATGATGCCAAATGTAACCATGTGCGACAGCGGGTAGATCATGCCATTCCAGGATCCGGGGTCTATGGGTGGAATACTGCTGAAAAGGTCAGGACAAAATATCCTTTATTGTAAAATAACATTTTAAATGAGATATATTTAATTTAAAATGAAGAAAGATGTGACAAGACTATATTTAAGTTACCTGAAGAAACATGTTTGCATATTAATCTTGTCAATCTTGAATATCTTGTCAATCTGTATTTTACATGTTACAAAATTACTAACCGTGGATACTGTATCAACTTTTCATTATTAACTTACCTCTCTGGCGAAGAGTGTGTTGCTTCAGGAAATGTCACTTGGATCAATCCAATTGGGTGTTTTGTGTGTGAGTAAAGATATTCGCCAAAGAGCCAACATACTGCCGAAAAGTTGCCCAAGGACGCTAGAATTCGGACATAAAAAGGACCGTTGACAATAAATGCACATTCGGCCATAAGACAAGTTCCTCTCTCTGGGAAAACTCAAGCAAAAACTCGATTTATCGTTACTTAGATTATGGAGAAACAGCTGAAATTTAATAATTATTTTCATTCCTTTCGTCGAGACAACATGTCTCAAGTGACACCCCCTCATGCATGTCTCTTACTGTAGTTTGATGATAGATGGTAAAGCAAGAGCATAAGTGCATTTCCAGTTAGTCTCTCATGACAAAGCATTAGTTGGTGGGTCACCGTTCTAAGTCGGATTTCCCACGTGGTCCCCATACAGGAGAAGACCAAGAACATCATTACGATATTTTATTATACATCAGTTTCCCCTCTGGATTATGGTCCTATCTTCATGTAACGAAACTTTTCCTTATACAACAAACATTAAACAAATGGTACCATATGAAGGGGTTGTCCAGTTGATGTCGATGCCTTTCAGATCATCCAGCGCAGTTGCAGACTGGTAATCTTTAGGTTTTAGTATCCTGAGATGCTTGTATTCCATTGCCTTCTTGATCTCATTTGTACTGTTGGTTATCTAATGATTACAACAGAGAAAACGAATGTTAGTTCTGTCTTGTTGTATGAATGATGTACGTAGAATAAGTCATATGCTCATAGTTTTGCACATCCAAATAATGCAATACCTTTGTCAATAATACCCTAATATCTGAGCTGGAACTAAATCTGAATAGTTATTAAGTATCTGTTTCATATCTCTAATGCCTGAAGTAAACAGTTGCATCCATTTATATCTTTTGCCTTTATTCGATACAAAATATTCTTTCAGAAATTCTATATACACCGTAAAGATGTAAAATACTTTCTTCTGTTCCAAATTCGGATTATTTTCCGCAGGTCGTTTGTTCAGTTGATTTAAGCTATACCAACCTGGGACATTGGGAAGGCCATATCTGTCTGTCCGGGACACATCCACACGTCTCCGAATAATACATCATGTATCGATACATTTCCTTCTTGGGAAGATGCAGTAATGTTGAAAGGTCCTGTGTCAGAAACTGCTGGGAGCTTAACCTGCCAAACGCCACCCGTTCCATTCGTATTTTTGATGATTCGTGTGTGAACAGATCCTGTCTTTGAGATTTCAACAGTAACTTGATCTCCAATCTGGCGTCCATATCCCCATATCAACGCTTTCTGTGGCGCCCTCTGAAGGACCATATGGTCTTGGTAATAGGATGCATATTCCAGGCCATTTATCTCTGTATCATAATATGTACACATTCAGCGACAAAGCCAGAGAATAACCAGTCTCGATTATCCCACGCAATATTCCACTGGTTGTAAAAGGCAAAATAGTGGTGAAAATTATATGAATGGATCATTGACAATCAGTGATGACACCAGGTCTTCACGGAACGGGTGTCCTGCCCTACCGGTAGCATCTGCCACTAGCATAACTTGCATAAAAAGATATGTGTTTGTTGAAATCAATCAACGTTCGAAGGATTAAACTAATTTGCGATTTGCTAAATATTTTACGGCGGAATAAATACTTTAGATATGCTTTCATATGCGTTGCAAGTTCGATATGTGATCGATATAAATGAGTGACAGTTTCAAGGATGTTTCATAATGTAAGCGATAGTGAAACACTTTATATAGAAAATGAAGATGAGTATTACATTTTATTGCAACAGTGCTGAACATCTGGCGTCATCACATAAGATTGTCACGACTGTTTTGCTATGAACAAACAATGCCATGTAGATTTTCGTATTTTGTTGGGTTTGAGTCCGTTCCGGGATTCGATCGCACACTGCCAGAGTGCCAAAGTCAGCGATCTATCCCACTCAGCCACAGCGGCTTCCACAATAAATGACAGTCCGACAACTGGTAGTCTGAATCACGTACTTTGTGACTTTTTGTTTGCGTTATTCTTGAATCTGTTTCGGTGGGTACTCGTGACAGATTATTCTCTGACCTTCATATCTTTACATAATACCGTATGTATTAGAGGTGGTGGTGTGTGTGTGTGTGTGTGTGTGTGTGTGTGTGTGTGTGTGTGTGTTGGGGAGTAGAATAAGCATCTTGTGCCTCTTGCTTGCTGCCCCGACTAATGAGGATAGGAGAAGCCACTGGTTTCGAATTCCCTGTCCAAACTCAAGTATCTGCAGGCCGCCGTTATAAAGCTGAATTATTATCGTAAACAAAAACATTCACGGACTTTCAGATTTCGTTTATAAGTATTTATCTTTTGTCGTGAGTAAGACAGTAAGATGTGCCTTTATCATATCGTTCACAACACTTTAAAACACCCAACATTCTTGACTGTAAAAAGAACCAGTAACTCAACATCAAACAGGCAGCTCTGTGGCAGCGCAACTGATTTCGAATTAATATAGGCGGAATATTTGCCTTTAGTAATTGATGATTGCTCTTTCTCTAAAACAGATTATGGGAATGATAAGAATGTGCTGAAACTAGTGATACAACACAAAGACAGTTGGTAAACACTAGCAGTTTCGTTTTCTATTTGCACGTTATTATTCGGCACTTCATGACATGAGAAACAAGCAACTGAATTGATTTGGACAATTTTTGTTAAATTGCTAAATCTTTGCTGACAAGTGACAAGTGTCTGTGCAGACATAACTGTACAATACTGTTTCTAGAATACCATCTGATGGATGTGATCAATATAAATGCACATTGTGTGTTTCGTACGGAGGTAGTGTCTGTAAATACAGTGCGGATATGAATAATTTATACAGCAAAATTATATTAATCCGGACATTACCTTCCCTGTATATGTACTGAACATGTCTGGATAATCAAATGTCTGGTTTAACAATATGTCTCGTATCAATATGTGTAAAATGCGTATTTACGTTAAATGCTTACGAAGCCGTCATAAAATCAACAGGGAGGAAGAGTATTTATATTTACCTGGTAGGAGTATTAGCAATAACAACGTCGTCCATTTCACCTCGCTGTGCAATCTGGTTTTATCTTCCATCTTGTAAGCTTGTGGGAACACGACACATGTCTTGTCATAAGCGATGTTACGAGCTATCTACACAACAGGTGGATGTATTTGTCATGACTTAAATAAACACTGGTGTCTCTCTTCATAACCTACTTAGGTCCTATTTTATGTAGGTAAATATTAAAGCTTGACTAATATGAATCATATTAAGAATGAATAATCCCGCCTTATTATCATTGCACATTTCACCACATCATATTATTAATATAAAAGGTAAAACTACATGAGAAAGGGACTACTAACCGAAGTAGTGTTTTATTTAGTGGATGAAATATCCCTGACGTCATCCTAATAATATCTTTTGATCTCACAGATATTTTATTCGTGTATAAAAGCTCACATCTCAAATTATTTTTTATTGAATAAAGCACTCTTATGTTTACTTCGAGTTTTGTAGTTTTGATCCTGGGTGTTTACCTTAAATACTTAATACACCGAGGAATAATAAACATAAAGAACTTTGAAAACGTCTCGATTGAACCTGAAGGGAATGTGTAATAACGGTTCAACAGTTACTTCCAGCTTCTCTCTGGAGGAACGTTCACGTCAGTGTCAACACTGAAGGATTTTTATTTCATAAAGGTCATTAAGGAAAGCGTAAGATAACTATATTTCTCGCAGCTAAATAACACCAAATAGATGTTGAAACATCGCAAATAATATACTTGTATTCCACATGGTCTACTTTACAGTAAACGAAGAGAAAATAGTAGCATTGCGGGGATATCAAGAGTTCCCATTACTTATAGATGAATGGCCCTTGGGTAGTATCATATTGCGGAAACAAAGCTTATTTGTGTTGAGATCTCGAGAGCAACATGTCCATTTATAGTTTGACATTTAAGAAATTGGAAAATGTCGATCGAATGTAATCCCAAGGGATGTAAACAAAACTATGTTGTACGCACCAAAGGCAATTAATAGTTAATTTTACAAAGTTCCCAACCGAGCCCCCTCATCAGTACATTTCCAAAGTTTATAGCGTTAACTGTAGCAATGTTGGCGATTTCTGTATTTAAACTCTTCTATGTAAATCTGTTTGTGAGAAATTCCAATTATACAGAAATTAGGGATGTTGATCTGCTTCACTGTGCAGATCACTGCTCAAGAAGAGAAAACTGTACCTCAATATTCTATCTTAAACTGACGAAGCGGTGTTCAATTCTTGATAGAGTTATTCAAGACAAAGCTTCTCTGAAGTCTTCGCTTGGTTATAAGCAGTTCGTGAAGCAAATGGTGGCAAGCGACGATAATGGTATGTTTTACGTTTATATCTAATGTGCATATGGAAATACGTTTTAATACCCAGGCTGTATCGGCAGATATGAATTTTGGACATATCATATCATATCAATACGTTTAAATTCATTGAAGAAATAATTTAATGAACTATATATTTCACAACACACCAATTTCCTCTCATAAGCGCACGGACGCTTATCTTGTCAGACAGTTCCATGACCCGGCGGTTAGTTGATACTCGGCAGTAAATAATGTCCTGGCGTAAGTAATATGCTGTATGTTCATAAACTTTCGTGATTCACGGAGATTAATGTAATAGATTAATAACATAACCGGCGCTTATTGGAGCCGCGCTAATGTAAGGCCTGGTGCTTATTTTGACAAACAACCTACTTTAGAGACTGCGCTAATTAGGGACTTGACAGGGTTTAAAATATAGGTCGTTTCAGAACTGGGCTCATATTAAAGCCGACGCGTTAAACGGACCCGGCATTAATTACGGATATATCGAAAGTTTCATTCACGTTGCTTAGCCGTTGTTATGTTTTTCCACGTTTTTACATTAGACATCGAATCATGGGATTTCGAGGAAGAAACGTCTCCTCTATCCCAGTCTTGCCATAAGAGCCGGCTAAAGAGGGTCGGGTGGTCAGATTCGGTGTCCTCGTGCCCCAATAACGTGGATCATTTCTCATGCCTTAGTTACTGATTCGTCAGGTCCAGACTCGACATGCTAATGTGACACGTCTGGAAAAAAGCTGACGTGTGCGTTAAAAACAGTTACTCACTTATTTTGAATTTTATTCATTACGAATTATAAGCAATTGATGAAATACCGCACTAAATATAGGGACGTTGGTCAACTGTTACATAAACTATGAAGACTGAGTTGACTGCGACTGAGCACTCAACTCCGTTATTCCTCGAATGCGACGTTTCAGTACATTCCGTCGCATTGAAAGAAAAAAGAAGCTGAAATCTACACGTCAGATCTTCCTTCAATGACACTACTCATTCAAAAATGCCATGGAAAGATATCATTTCTATATCACTTGTTCTCTCTCCCAGAAGCCGTGTCATCGTACCCAAAAGCCTTGGTTCGCTGTAAGTATTATTAATATCATCCCAAAATAACTCCACCAAAATGAGGGCGGTGATAAAGTACAAAATGGGACGCTGCCATGATGTCAAGCTGTCCACCCTACAACTTCAAAGGGGGTCAAATGTAACCAACGACCAATCACGACCGTGGGACTTTTCCTAGTGTCGCATTGTCGCATTTTGATAACAATTTTGGATTTCACCAATGCTTGACAATGCGATAACTGGACACATTTGAAGGTTAAAGTATGTGTTGTGTTGTCGTATTTGTCGCTCAATCCAAACTGTATTTACACGAGGCGTTAAAATGTAAAGACGACATATTGTGCATGTCTCATTGACGCCCAGTTCCATTATTGATGCACGTTTGTAGGAACTTAATTAGACTAATGCGCAAAAAATGTCGTTCTTTTTCAATTCTAGAAAAAAAAGTATATAAGTAATACGGGTTGTTTGTCTCAAAATGAAACAAATCATTTCTTGAAAAGGTATTGTTTTTATCTATACTGTCGGTGTCGTTTTCATAAAACAGCAAGAAGAAACTAATTTAACGTCAATGTATTGAGTCTGGTTCCGGCATCCAAAGGACGTGAAGGCAGCACTAGTCACGAGAAAAGGGACGAAGGCCAAATGCTAACATTTATTTGGAAGATTTGGAGTACTATTGGGACTACAAACAGTGACAACAAGGCTATGCTCCGTGACGGTGTTAAAAATCCAACGAGGGCTTCAACATTTGCTAATGGATGGGTCTACAGAACAGAAAACACTCACAGTATCGAATGGAAAGGATAGTCCTTAATATTGCTTTCAAACGTTTAGCCAAACCAGAAACAGTGTGCACCAAATCAGATTAAGACCGCATGTTCCAGGGCCTGAATTTGAGTTGATGCTTTAAGCTTAAGTAACATTCTCAGGCAAAATTCCTAAATGTCCCACAATATCTTAAATTTTTTTAAACCATTAACAGTTTCATGTTCTATTCGAACAATAGTTCACCCAAGTTGTTCAATTACAGGAACGTGTTGCAGAACGTGGACTTGGCATGTTTTGATATAAATTCCACTACTTGTGGCTGCCATGACTCATAATAATAATACCAGTCTGTTGGTCATATAATCACAGGTGAATATTTATTATTGTTGACAATAACAACATTCGCCAGTTATTCAAATATAGACCAACATATAGCATGCAGCCCCCTACCAACTGGGATCAAAACTTAAACATTAATGATGTTGTCGAAGCGTGTGCCCAAAATAGACAAAAAGCAAAGGTGAACTTTTTGAAAGCCTTGTTCCCTCTGCAAAATCCTAAAATAAAACTGACAAAAGAGAAACCACATGTGTTGCATGTGCTTCATTGTTTGGCAGGACCTAAGCCACAGAAACTCTACATAGTCAAACACAGTCAACCATCCAAGGCCCCTCCGCGACCCCTGTGCGACGATCTGAGACTAGTGGATTTGTGCAATGCTGATTCTATGAATCGGCTGGTCATGTCATGACCTGGCCATACACTATTTCACACACCCATTTGGTATTAAAAAATAAATTCATTCTAAACGTCCATTTGGCAACCTGTTTGCCGTGGGTTGCGTCCCTGTTTTGGCAGAGAAAAGGAGTCATGTGGTTGAGGGCGCCGGAGCCGGACATTTAAAAATAAATTCATTGTAAACGTCCATTAGTATGTATGTATGTATGTATGTATGTATGTATGTATGTATGTATGTATGTATGTATGTATGTATGATGTATGTATGTATGTATGTATGTATGTATGTATGTATGTATGTATGGAACAAACTTTCTCAGAGCACTATGCCCAGAAGGCGGTGGCTCATGGGACAATCTGATGCTGCTGACCTCTTAATTCTGTACGTCTCTAATTGATTGTCATGGTCTGACGTTTTACTCGGTAGATTGCTAAAGCTTTTAGTGTCAAAATTGCTGGCATATGACATCCATTTATCCTCGGTCTTTGCAGCCCAGACATTCGCGGTAGCACAAGAGTGTCCTTGTTGACACTCGATGGTGTGTGGGGAAAACGGGTGCTGAATCATTTTCCTTTCCACATGGCTTCAAAAAACTCTTGTTTCAAAAATAAGACATGCGATCTGACTACTTGCCGGAGTTTGTTTGTTTGTTGTTTAATGCCCCACTCAGCAATATTCCAGCTGTATGACGGCGGCCTGCAGTAATCGAGTCTGGACCAGACAATCCAGTCATCGATATCATGAGCATCGTTCCACGCAATTGGGATAGGATGACATGCATCAACCAAGTCATTGAGCTTTATCACTTGATACCGTTAGAGGACTCTTACGGTAAGCATTGGTTGCTGAAGCCCTATTCTAAACTGGATAGAACCCATGAAACTGAATCCATTTGCAATCTCCAAAGGTGTCACTTGTATCTGCGGTGAGGTTTCAAATGTCACACAGCTCCGATCTGGCTCTCTCCCGCAGAATGTGCACGGAGACTGCAATCTGGTCAAACTTTTAACAGTTATATCAATATCAAGGTTGCTGCCTCAGTGCAAAATACTCTGAAAGCGGGACAGAGCCAGCTGCCTGTCTGGCATGACCGAAGTTGAACTTGCCAAGGAACCTAAAGAACAGGCTGTCAAACGATTTGCTGAAAGGAAGGATGGTGTGATTGAACCGACCAACAGCTACCTCTTCACATTTGCGCGAATTTCTATCCCTCAATGTATCAAAGCTGGTTATTGTAGCATTGGAGTGGAAGTGTACAACCCCAATCCACTTGCCAAGCGTTTGGACATGGATTCAAGTCCTGACGTGAGTCACAGATCCTGAAAATCAAGCATGAACAAAATATAGCCTTCCAAGAAGCTAAGAAGAGGATTGCCAGTCTGATTACAAGAACTTCATCAACTATTTCCTATACTGCTGCAGTCTCTCGTCCTGCTGTAATCACTGCTTCGATTGTCTGCCAGACTGGTCTGACATGGGTCGAGTCTGTTCAACATCTTCCCACCGCTTCACTACAAAACTGTAGTCACAAATTTAAGTTAAAAATAGATTAGTTGTGATCGTCACGTGACAGGATGTTATCATTCTTAGGATGTGCGTTCCCGCAGGCAGGATCACCAAAACAAAACAGATTTTTCGGTGCAAAGAAGGCACTAGTATTTGTCGGCAGCAGGTTATTAGTTATCTGTTGAATTTCGAGAACTTAAAAGAGAGAAATCCTGTCGTTTGTCTGGACTTGAGACTCAACCCCGCAGTTAGGCGGTCATCAGTAGGCGGAATGGTAAGTGCGACGTTCAATCCCCCGAGGGGCCAAGCGTGGAGGACACGCCCGCGGAAGGTTTACCTACACGTGATCATGCCCATTTATCGTTGAGTGGAAAAACAAACGGCAAAAAGAATTTCAATTGCCCTCTTCTCTGTGTATCCCAAACAGGCCACCGAATGTCATGAGAGAATAACAGAAGCACGCTACAATGGTATCAAAATTTGGCAAATAGCTGAAACAGCGTTAAACTTATTGTGGAATATATCTGCTGATACAGAACTAGGAACATTTGCAGAGACTTTGAGTGACTTAAGTACAGTACTGCAGAGCCACATTTTGTTATCACAGGTAAAACAAGCTGGACTATGTGTACAGAATGCTTTTGATGCAGATACTGATCGTATTTATAAGTCACTTCGAAATGACAGTGCTTTTCCAGCCACAGCCATTCAACACATTCAAACTGCAGTTACACTTTCTGCAGCGTGGATTTTGCAGACGGTCTCTAGAATGACTGATTATCGTCGTCCGTTCGAAGGAGCTTTCGGTGAGGCGATGTGGTGGACACATTTTTGACAGTGGTTTGAACCTCTCATCTCAGAAATGAGGACCAGTATTAACATTCTAAATATGTTGCAGTATGAAAAGAGTATGTGCAGGATCGCCTAGTCTAAATTGGTCAAAGTGGATAGAAATTGATGGAAGTAACACTATCCTAGATTGTATTTGTAATGATGTTAAGTTGTTAAGATGTTTCTGTGTGAATAATAATTAGTTATCGAAGACACATTCATTGATTTAGAAATTCATGAATAAATAAAATCAAAAGCAATAAAACTGGTGCAAACACAACCATTTAGTATCTCGCCTGTCGGTGGTGTTCGCGAAAAAGGCAACAATTTAAGACTGCTAGGCTCCAAAATTAAGGTACGAAGTTATTTCGATTCTGTCACAAATTACAGATCGTGGAGATCACATGGTGTCATGGGATTTCAAAACTGGATTACGTCATGTAAAAGTAGGAGATGAATATGAAAAAAGACCTTGGAATTCAATTGAAAGGAAAGTTTAATGTGTGGCAAGTATTACCTGTTGGGCTTAGTAAAAGCCAATATATTTTCAACAAATTTGTTGGAATTACAATTACAGGAATTTAGAAGTGTCTCATCATATCGACCTATAATCCTAGACATTTGATAACTTTACAATGATCTTGCTCCTGGCCATTGTGACATCGTCATTTGTTGGTTACCATGTCATGTGGGCATAACAGGTAACTCAAAAGCCGATGTTGCAGCTGAAATACATCTTGACAAACTGTTGTCCACTCCTTATCCTGTACAGTGATTTCAAACCAACCATCAAGAGTTATACTAGGGATCTAATGCAAAAATAGTGGGACACGCAGGTAGGCATCAATAAAATAAACCAACTATCAGACATGCCTTCTAGGATTGTCAGTGAAGACATGATGAGGTCGTTTTGCGAAGATGTCGTATTTGCCACAGTCGGTTTACCCACGGATATCTGCTTAAAACAGATAAGGACGAACCTCCTGAGGGTATCCCTTCTGATGAAAGGTTCACCGTCAACCATATTTTGCTTGACTGTGTGGACTTGCAAATGCAAAGTATTCATGCTCTCAAACAGTAAATCTGAAAGATGTTTCCCTGTGTGAGCGGGCATCTCATCTTAAACTACTTGAAAATAATTGGTCTGTATCATAAATATTAAATATGTATATGAATTGCTTGTTTTTAAATTTGGTTTAATGCTTTTATCGACTGACGGTATTAAAGGCTCTGTCCAGGAGGTTAAAGTACCGTAAAAATGATTGTCCCCCCTGTGTGACATATAATTCCAATCATAATCGATGTAACTATTATCAACAAGTGTTTTATGCCAACTCATTGCTGAGCAGTTTTTCAGTATCGGCTAGTTTTGTGCACAACAACCAGTAGCTTAGTCATGACGTAAATCCTGCTGGGGTATCGTGCAGGAAGCTGAGGTACCGTAAGTCCACATGATCCCCATCAAGGTGGCCAAGTTTTGGTTACTGGTGGCTGAAAACCTGTGTTTTAAACAGTTGTAAATACTATTGTTATGCCCAAATACGTTTGACAAATTCGGTTTTACATATAACTTTGTATTCATGACTCACTTGTATATGTATCAACTTGTTTTCACTCACCTACTCACTGTATTTTAAGTTTGCACTCCGAATACAACGGAATATGGCCGACGTAGCATCCATGTTGTAAAATGAATCCGATTTTGAAATGAAAATACAATTTAGTACATCTGTTTTTGAAAGAGCGGTTTAGCCTATATGTACAATTTAATTGCGATATTTTAAAATTGGACCTTGGTTTGACGTTTCTCTTATATTCTCTCACTATGCATATTTGGCTATATATGTAGTTCTCTGCAATTGGGGGATCGGAAGGTCCGGGGTTCTACCCCAAGCCGCATCATACCAAATGACGTTAAAAGATGATACTTTTTGTTACCCTGTCTGGCACTCGGCATTAAGGGGCTAAAACAAGGACTGGTAGGATCGGAGTCAGTATACTGTGTCCGAGTGGGGTATACATATTAAACTGCGGAATGGTATCTCAGTGGGCTAGCACTATAAATCGGCATTAGTCCGACCTAGTACAAGCAGCCACACACACACGCGTTCATGCACCTCCCTATATAAAAATATAAGTGCAATAATCTCGAACGCGACGATAAACCCTATTTCCCCGTATTTTGATATCTCTGTTTGTCAAGGCTCGACTAGTTATATGCCACAGTGTTATTTATATCTTGAATATTGCTGACTTTTTACTTTAAAGTACACTATCTCACTCACTTTAAATATTATGTTTTTTTGTTCATAAGAAACGACAGCAATCAACTAATGTTCTTCCTCCTTATGGCTCACAAAGATGTTGTATGTTCCAATATACGTATTATCTTATTTAGGAAAATCAGCAGATACCTTCTGTCAGTGCACTTAGAACTGGACAAAATACATAATATAGCTCAGTTTGCTGAAAGAAATAATCACGTCACAAAATATGTATACTTAATTCGAATCTTAAGTACTCCCTGGTTCGTATTCTGATAATAAACCTGAAAGTCTCATGATTGTATTTTAGTTTTAGTAGTGTTTGAATTGTGTAACTTCCGGTGTCAGAAAATGCTTTCTAAAAGCATTAAAACCTTAATTCTGAAAGTCACCTGGTTCTATCTTAGGTTATACGAATATTACATGACACATTGACATTACGTCACTTCCAGTTTCGGAAAAGACATCCTTACCTAATTGGAACTTTAAAACAGAATTATCATGCTAGGTTCATTGCAATGTGTTGAGTGCTTCCGGTTTGGATTATGTCACTTCTGGTTTCGGAAAACAAAAAAACCTCAAATCAAATGAACCAATCCGTCAAGCACTGACCAGTCATCAAGACTGAAAATTCTGTGGATCTGGACTAAGTTAAAAGTTCATTGTATTGCCCGTTAAAAGGATTTAATTGTCACTCTCTCTTTAACAACAAAACAAACATTTAATTTCCAGCATAGTCGCCTTTACGGCAAGCATGGGTTTTTGAAGACCTATTCTAACCCGGATCTTCACGGGTCGATTGTCTTTTTAGGCTTGGAGTCCTAAAATAGTTATCAGTTAATATCAGTCATCTGATGTATTCTGTAAGTCGGACCCGGTTGGCGCAGCTATTGCAGTTCGTGGTGATGAGTTGCGTGCATGACTTATAGGATCTAATCATCATGAGTTCGAATCCGAAAGATTCGCCCTGATAATCATTTTTAGTTTGTAAGCACGAAGTCCCTGGTCATGATTTTCCTCAGAATAACAAGTGTTTGCGACCTGCACCACTTTCCTCTAATCTGAAGTTGACATGGCGCGTGATATTACGGAATTACTGTAACATGGCGTAAATATTTATTCACTAATTATTTCTTATATATTTCTTATAAATATTATTTATCCTGAACATAAGGATATACATATACTGAACCGCAAAAGAAACGTCACCATGGATAGATATATGAGAAACCTTATTTGTCAAAACACTGTAAACATACTTTGAGACATATAAAAAAGATGAAACTGCGCAAAACTGATCATCAAGGTTGAAATTAAAGTGTCAAATGTTGTGAAACACAACACTAGTCTCTGAGAAAATTGCATGACAAGTCAGTATCTCGTGTGTCCGCCATGTGTATTGATGACTGCCGTGTAGCATCGATACATGGAATGGATGAGGCGGTTGTTGAAGGCCATAGACACTTGATCCCACACTCTGAGGAACGCCTGAGGCAGTTCAGCTGCAGTTGTCGGCCTTGGTCGGACGTCATTTAGCCGTCTTTGAATCTCCTCCCACAGATGCTCAATTGGATTTAAATCGGGGCTGAGGGCAGGCCACTACATGGTTCCGATGCCATTCTGCTGGGGGAAGTCTCTTGCTGCTCTCGCAGTGTAGCCACGGGCGTTATCATACTGAAACTCGTGGTTGTGGCGACGTGCCAAATGAGGTCTGGCGTATGGTCTGAAGACTTGATCAATGTACCGAGCTGCTGTGACACCATTGCCTCTCCCTGGACCGATTTTCTGGAAGACCACAGGGCCAACCTGTGCAAGACCAATTCCACCCCACACCATGATGCTCGGACCTCCCCACGAGTCTCTCTCAACAACACAAGCATCCGAAAACTTGCCGGGCGGTTTCTCCAGCTTGCAATCGTCGGCTTGGTGTCGCCCATTTCTTGTCAATCTTGGCATGTGGTAGCAATTCAATAACGAATGAATGTCATCCGATCTGGGTGGATTTTTATAGGGGAAGAAGTTGGGGAACGCATGTGCATTTCAATTTGCACGGAACTCACGTGCATCGGGTCACCATGCCCGTGATGCGTTTAGGCGATCGGTTTTATTGTCATCTGCTTTGTTTTTTTATCATCAAATTTCATTTTTTCCGGACAAGGTAATGTTACATGTTAGAAACTTTGACAAAAATTACCCAGATATCTAAATACTAACTTTTCATACAATGTTACTTGGGGTGACGTTTCATTTGCTGTTCAGTATATGTTACACGTATTAATATCCTTATAAGTACGTTAATACACGTTAGTTTATGCTTCTGACTACATTGCAGGTCCTGAGCTGAACTTTGATGAAGGCACCGCTTCAGGTCAAGTAGCTGTTGACCCTCAAGGAGTTATCAATTACGATAAAAGAAGAAATGTCAAAAGCAGGTCACCTTCACTTATGAAAAATATGGTCTTAAGCAACAAAGGACTTCATGGACCAGATCATATGTCCCTCGTCGTTTCAATTATTTTTGACACAACAGGCCTATTTAAAAAAGCTAACTGGAAAGCGATTAAAATCATTCTTGGCACAAAAGCTGCATTTTACAAATCAAAATCGAGAAAAAGGGTTTGGACGTGCAAAAACACATGTACAATTGTACCCGGGCATGGTGCAAAAACCAATACAGTTTCATATATTGTTTTTGACAAAGGGGAAAGAAAAAAACGAAAAACCCTCAGCAAAACTGAGTCAGTGGTTATTGTCAATGGTAGATGGAGCTTTGATATTGGGTTTCTATTGGATTTCACCAAAGGGCATGTCCACATTATTGACATCAAGAAGGCTTCAATAATATACTCATGCACAGGATTGCCTCCCAGGGAAGCACTTTGGGCAGCAGTTCAACTACATGGTTCGGATGCACATGCGAGACTAAAATCGGGAAAAGGAATCATAGCTGACCCAAAGCTGAAAACCATGTATGAGAATATACTTCAATGAAACAAGCACAATGTAAACAATGCAATACGAAAATGTACACTGAGGAAAAACACGTTTGATTCATGTGTTGTATTGTATGCGTAAGAAATTGATATTAAAGAAAAGTTTACATATTAGGATATTTGTATTGTGTACAATCTATATTTTACTCATCAGAAAGAAAGAACAGTTTAGAAATGAAATACATATATGGTAAAAATATATTATCTGACTGGTTTTAGGGGCCTACAATATATAATATATCAGTTTTACAATAACTCTCTCCAAGAAAGATTTTCACTTGTAAGATTTAACATTGTGATCTTCAAAGCTGTTACGGATGTCTTTGACTCGACTCCTGCCAACAGATGTTTGTGAAAAGGCATACCTGGCCGTGCGTAACATCACTTGTAACGTTATACTACTGTATTAAAACGGGCTCCATACAATTGATGAAACATAGCATGATCGGGGGACAAGTTCATTCTGTTAAATGCCATTATCGTTCTGCAGCTAAACAACCATTTTAAACATACCATACAAAAGATTTAGAATTGTAAATTTGAAATTGCAGTGTGGGGGAATTAGGTTGGGACTGCACAATGTAAAACAACAAAGAGATGCATCTATAAGTGGCCAGTCTTTATTCGGCGTGTCTCATCAGTCATTTACATATCACAATAAAACATGAGCGAAACTACAACCAAAGACAATTAAAACATTCCAAGAATGCATGAATTAACAGTTATAGCATACATTTTACTGATTACGTATCATACCCTAAACATTTGCGTTTATAAAAAATGCAACGAAAACACTAAATTACTTTTGGTTAAAATAAAATACACTTGATAAAGCGCAATTGAGGACAATGTATTGTAAATAAATAAGGTGACTCTTCAGTTAGACACGTAGAAAATGGGTTACCACTTACTAAAAAATCTTACATTATCTTTGATATTTATGAATAACGTAATGGTAGACTTTAATGTAATACAACGTTACAGAATGCAACTTAAACCGAATAATAAGAATACACAAATATTCATATAAAATTTCAGTCTACTAGTTCAATAATAGGACCACATCTTTTACATCTAAACTACTGCTAATTACCAAAAACCATATGCCGAACGGCATGTATATGGGTACAATGTATACATAAATAGAGCTTAACAATGCTGGAAATATTGCAAAACATGAGCAACTAAATAAAACAAGAAGTGTTATGTGCGCTCACAGATTTTGGGTGTACATTATATTAATATAGTCTTAGCGCATAATTCATATAAGGTAACTCATGGGAGTGAAGGGAGGCATATATCATTACCGACCTTCAGTTCACAAATTATTTAGTAATATGCACAAAATATGTTGTTTAGTTCTATTTTATATAGTCAAAATTATTTATAAAAATTAGATGAAACTATGAGGTATTTTGAGGTAAGATATTGATAACAAACAGGTTCCCGCTTCCGGTCTTGTTCTCAGCGCAATGTGCGCATTCGTGACCAACTCGTGTTATTGCGGGACAAGCCGAATTGCGACTCTTGCCCCTCTCGTGGCCATTTTTGCGACCGGGTTCCGTCTTAACGCAAACGGGCATACCTAAAACAATTGTCAACTCGTTGTGTACTGGTTCACATATATTTGCCCATATATTTTATATATTTCAGAGGGAATTTAAAGCACATCGGGACACGCGGAATTATACATGATTGAACACATCTAACTGTATCTTGAGTATAATTTTTTAGATGCAAGACATATGTAAAATCAAAAATTATTTCTGAGGGATTCTTTGACGTAGAACTTGAAATCATACGCGCATTCTGATTGGTTTGTCGTATTTTCGCACATAACATTCATCGATTAGGGGACGAGTCTTCTTGAAGGTTACGGAAACGGGCGAGTGGTTCGCTGCGACAGCTTATGACGTGTAAAGACGGACCCAAGCTCAAACGTCACCCTGTTGCATCTTCGTCACAACTAAATATGTTTACTAGCACATGTTTTGTGATGATTGTTAGTTTAGAATAGAATCGTTTTTTCAGTCAACTAAAGCTTGAACTGACACGATGGAAGATTACAGGAAAAACGCCATGAAAAACTGTTTAGTGATACGGCATTTCAGAACACAGCCAGGCGTTTTGTCCATATGGGGTAACATCGCATCGATGAAATGAAACTCAATTTATGTATCAGTCTTTGTTTTTTCCCCACTTCCGTAATGATAGCATTCAAATGAAAAAAAAAAGTTCGTTAAATCTATATACTAGATATTTTTATGATATAGCAAATTTGATTTACACAAAGTATATAATCAAATATTGTTACGCATGACGCATATGGAAAATTAACCCCACATAATTATATCCATTTATTTATGTTAGTTGTGTTACATAAAACAGCTTATACTTATATGTGGTGACTGCAAAAAATGTGCCTGCATATGAAATGCAAGACTAGTACACATGCACAGTTATGCAAAGATAATTATAGTATTGTGCAATGCAGATATCTATTGATGTAAAGCGAAGAAAAGAATAACATTATTCATTTCATTGTTTGTGTGGAAATTAGTAAGATCCGTTTAGAATAAGGAATCACGAAAACATAGGTACAATGACCTTAAGAATGAGCTTTATCTGTTATAACCATGCGAGTGCCAAAGCGAACTGGATGACACTGCAAGTCAATAACAATCATCATTATAGAGATTGAAAATGGGTATGAATGAATTGTTTTAAATGTTCAAGATGGAAAATGTACTTGGTAAGTTCCATTGAATATGTACTTAAACCATATATAGGCCCTTCTGTGTCTGAAATTATTTTGGGGGGGTATTCGAAAATTTTAAAAAAGCCGAAATATATCTATATTTTATTTCCCATAATTAAAATGAAAACATGGTAATGATTGGCAATAGACAGTCACTATTCATCCATACAATCATTTTATACTCTGTGCCCCAAATAACCCTTACAAATACCAAACTGTATTTCCGTGATATCCAATTCTCTAATTGGAACATTGTTTCAAACATCAAGAGCAACACTTTAAGTACTGATTGCAAAACGTCAACAAAGCGACCTGGATTGAACGATCAGCTTATCCTACCGCCACCAAGTGGTTTACATTTACACTGTCAGAAGTCATGGTCATTCAATTCATCTTCCGTGAAACATTCACATTCCATGATAATACTGTTGTCACTATCAGAGTCGGACATATCGGCAAGTTGTGATCAGGATGCCACAAAAAGGAACAAAGTAAGTATGACCAATGCTTCATCGTTTTATTCACAGATTAGCAAATATTTTAAACACAGAAAAGTCTCACAACAAAATAAATGTAACGAAAAGTATCGAAACGCGAACAATAAACGCAATTGAAGTAACAGTATGTTTCGCACAAATGCTCTCTCACCAGATAGTGAACTCAATAAGTGATATAAATGGCCTAAATGCGGGCACTTTAACCACTACACTATCCCACCGCCCCTAATCTGTTGGGCAAAATATGCACACCTTTTCGCGAACACCTGGTATCATCACTATTTTACACTATTTGATATGAGTCATAAATCCTTACGCCAGAATCGAAATCCTACAATGGGCATTGTCTTTAGCACATATGTCTTATTATAATGGAAAGGCAGTTTATCTTAATATATTTCGCTCTAAGCAGCATCAATTAGCTGAAGCAAATCTAAATGTCTGAATATATTACAACCACGAGGAAGAAACATCGCATTTACTATTTCATTTCACCTTAATCTTGATTAATACCTGAGCAATTAAAAGCCATTTACAAGAAATCGGTAACTGATCAAAGTGTAATACCAACATAAGATTAAATTACTGAAGTTTACAAACCATTGAAGTTCGGGTTGATTTTCGCTCCCACTTTTCCTTGTAGTAACTCCATCAGGTATCAGGTCGTTTAGATTTTCTCAAAATGAGGCTTGAATAGAACTACTTATTATCCAGAGGACTTCGAGTTTCGACCCGTGAAGATCCGGGGTAGAATAGGTCTTCAGCAATCCATGCTTGCCGTAAAAGGCGATTATGCTTGTCGTAAGAGGCGACTAACGGGATCGGGTGGTCAGGCTCGCTGACTTGGTTGATACATGTCATCGCTCCCAATTGCGTGGATCGATGCTCATGATGTCAATCACTGGATTGTCTGGTCCAGACGCGATTATTTTACAGACCGCCGTCATATGGCTTGAATATTGCTGAGTGCGGCGTTAAACAACAAACAAACAAACAAACTTTGAGTTTCACCTTAGTCTTCATTGTCGACGCTGTAGAATTTTTATATTTTATGAGGATTGGAAAGAATAACGTCAATATGTATCTTTGTTTCAGATAAACCACACTCAAGACATGTTGAAACAGTAAATCAAACATAAAATATATATATTGGTGTTTTGAAATGATTTATTTAATTGCCCACAAAGGAAAGATGTTTTCCTCTGGGCAGTATCATTTAGTTGGAGAAAACTATGAATGTCTCAAAATTACAATCACAAGACAGTCACATACTTATTTATGGTCTTATCCTTTCAGAAAGTTTACTGTTTCCGTCAAAATTAAACCCAAGGGGTGTTAGACAAGAACTTGAAATATTTAAAAAGGTCAATAAAGTGTTCTCTTTACAAAGTTCCAAAAAGCGTTTCTGCATCAGTACATTTCCACAGATCATAGTGTTAACTAGCTATGTTGACGATGTCTGTATTCAGACTCCTCTATGTAAATCTGTTTTTAAGTAATTCTAATTATATAGAAATTAGGGATGTTGATCTGATACAGTGTGCAGATCACTGCTCCAAAAAAGGAAACTGCATGTCTGTATTCTATCACAAACTGACGAAACAGTGTTTCATACTTGATAGGGTCATTCAAGACAAAGCTTCTCTGAACTCTTCGCTTGGCTATCAACAGTTCGTAAAGCATATGGTGGACATTGACGAGAAAGGTATGTTGTGTACATTCATATTTAATGCAAACCCAAACATAGAGATAACTACATGTTGTCTTGCTAATATTTGTTTTTTAATTATAACATTTTATGAGTTTGTGACTTGAAGAGAGAGAGAGAGAGAGAGAGAGAGAGAGAGAGAGAGAGAGAGAGAGAGAGAGAGAGAGAGAGAGAGATTGTGCACCGATTGTGTTCCCCTTCTTGTTTAGCTGTTTCTTTTTGCATATGAATAGAAGAGACGCTAGTTTGAAAGAAATATGTGATATTAGTTTCTGCATGTTAGTCTTGTCCATATTTGGATATCAATCATAACGTTCAGTGTGACAAAAAATGATATTTACACTTTCTACTCCCAAATGTACCAAATTCCGCAGCAGAATTAAAGCATTCAGTTGTGTAACTTTCGCTCCCAGCTAATCCAAAACCAAAAATTATACAATATCTCTTACAAATCAAGGATCAAGAATGTTAATTTACGGAATAACATCGAGATGAGTTTGATATGAATGCAAATGGGATACATAGCACATTCCACCAACTGCATTTCGCTCATAAAAAGGGTTTTCCAGCAAACATTACTCTTTAGGTTAGTCTGAGAACTGGTTGACTGTCCCTCATATTTTCGTTTGGAAATCACTTAATTCCAAGGCTGTTTCGAATGTGTGGAAATGGATCTATCTATTTCTTCCGCGATGTAACCGAAATACAGTTCACTGTGCGGCTGTGATGTTATCACAAAAGTGGCTTTGCGCCAGGTTGGTTCTACGAGAGTCTTAACGTTTATGTTGACATGCGTATAGATGCATGTTTGGTGCTTAAGTATTCTGCTGATTTGATGATAGGTATTGGTTTATATAGGTTGCTTTAGAAAAAACTTCTAGAAGCATACATGTGTGGAGCTCTAGTTAGGAGACCCAGCGCTAAATTGAACCCAAACGCTTATGTTGATTTTGAGACACACCACTTATTAGAATGAACACGGTATATCTCAATAACATTGTCTAGGGATATTTCATTCCTATGTTTTAAGATTTCTATATCAGATATTGAATCATTTGTGTTACAGTAAAGAATTATAGGTCCCCATTTTCCCATGCGAAATAGGATAGGGTTAGTTAGGTGCCTCGACACATTTCATATTCATCGTGCCACGTTGAATATATACTTACTATCTTTTAATAATTTCCTTTATGAATGCAAATGACGAAAACCAGTACTTAATGTGCGGACATTTGTAAATTGATCACTTGATCAATTGTATATGTGACTTGTTCTCTTTTATAGATACCATGTCATCGACACCAAAGACTATCGTTCGCTGTAAGTATAGTTAATATTAGGCCGTTTTTGTCCCCATATCATTTCATGAATCAGGGACAGTAACTTCAACTTTCCTTGAAAGACTGTTGACGATCCATGATCAGTTCTAGTGGATGTGCCTCATCTTAAACCCGAGTGTCAACATCTATCATCATGATGGCTCAGATTAGATACATATAACATATCCTGTGCACAATTGGTTTAAGTGATTATATTTCACATTACGATAACCGAACATAAGACGCTAATCAGTTGATAAAAAGCACTGTAATTCATTGTTAAGGGTTGCGCACCATAACCATTCCACCAGATGACAATGAGTTCGAATGGCAAGCAACACTACAGAAATGTTATCTTTTGTGTGTCAGCAATCCGTGCTAATAAATTCAAGATAAATGGTAAACACAGGAGACCTGCACCACTGAGGACATTCAGGACTTCGCAAGTTAATTTCATAACTAAAATACTGTTGAAACAGCGTAAACCAAAACTAACTCCTTTGTATCTTGAACATATGGACATATGCTTGACACCACGAAACGCTCACCCTATATGTTTATGACTGCACTGTATGACTACATTGCAGGTCCTGAGCTGAACTTTGATGAAGGCACCGCTTCGGGTCAAGTAGCTGTTGACTCTCACGGAATTATCAATTACGATAAAAGAAGAAATGTCAAAAGCAGGTCACCTTCACTTATGAAAAATATGGTCTTAAGCAACAAAGGACTTCATGGACCAGATCATATGTCCCTCGTTGTTTCAATTATTTTTGACACAACAGGCACATTTAAAAACGCTAACTGGATAGCGATTAGAATTATTCTTGGCACAAAAGCTGCAAAAACACATGTACAATTGTACCCGGGCATGGTGGAAAATCGAGTATAGTTTCATATATTGTTTTTGACAAAGGAGAAAGAAAAAAACGAAAAACCCTCAGCAAAACTGAGTCAGTGGTTATTGTCGATGGTAGATGGAGCTTTGATATTGGGTTTCTATTGGATTTCACAAAAGGGCATGTCCACATTATTGACACCAAGAAGGCTTCAATAATATACTCATGCACAGGATTGCCTCCCAGGGAAGCACTTTGGGCAGCAGTTCAACTACATGGTTCGGATGCACATGCGAGACTAAAATCGGGAAAAGGAATCATAGCTGATCCAAAGCTGAAAACCATGTATGAGAATATACTTCAATGAAACAAGCACAATGTAAACAATGCAATACGAAAATGTACACTAAGTAAAAACCCTTTTGATTCATATGTTGTATTGTATGCGTAAAAAAATGATATTAAAGACAAGTTTAAATATTAGGATATTTGTATTGTGTACAATCTATATTTTACTCATCATAAAGAAAGAACAGTTTAGAAATGAAATACATATATGGTAAAAAAATATTATCTGACTGGATTTAGGGGCCTACAATACAATATATAGATAACACGTCCCATTTTAATTCTGGAAACCAAATAGTCCAGAAACTCTACGGTCTTTGCCCAGTCTCGGTCAAAGGTTTTTAAAAAATGAAACATGCTGTTTTCATTGGAAGATACCAAGGAAGATAAAAATATAAAAACAATTGTTCAAAAACTCAATATTTACACTATGTCGCCCATGGGCCTGCCCGTGGGCGAAGAGTGGCCCATGGGTACCCTCATGGGCAGGCCCATGGGCGAGAACATGTTCCTTTACATAAAACTCATGTTTTTGCTTCGCAAATACATGAATGTATTTCTTTCAAGTATCATGACACGAAATTTAACTCATTTAAACTTAAGTCAACGATTTTATAGCATTATTGAAATTTTTCGCCCATGGGCGAGAAAAAGGTTTGGCCCATAGGCAGGCCTATGGGCGAGAATATTTTCCTTTACTCAAAACTCATGGTTTTGTTTCGCAAATACATACAGATGTTCTTAGAAGTATCATGACGCAAAATTTAACTCATTTTAACTTAAGTCAACGATTTTATAGCGATACTGAAATATTTCGCCCATGGGCGAGAAGAGGCTTGGCCCATGGGCGAGAATATTTTCTTTTGCTCAAAACCTGTGTTTTAGTGTTGCAAATACATAAAGGTCTTAGAAGTTTCATGTCACATAATTTAACTCATTTTAACTTAATTCAACTTTTTTATAGCGTTATTGAAATATTTTGCCCATGGGCGACAATATTTCCCTTTGGTCAAAACCCGTGGTTTTGTTTCGCAAATACATAAAGGTGTTCTTAGAAGTTTCATGAAATATAATTTAACTCATTTTAACAATTCAACTATTTTACGGCGTTATTAAAATATTTCGCCCATGTTTTCGTCAGTCCCTTTAAAGCATTAACTAAATTGTGTACAAAGTATATTGTATCATGTGAAATATACTTTATATTATATCAAAATATTACTGTTTAAAAAGGGCCTTTGGTTGGATGTTTCCTTTATAGAAGTTTTACAGATTTCACCTGTTTTACATATTGTAACGATCTTTAATGAACCCAGGCTTACCTCTCAAAACGTTTTGACAGTTTATCATACGAATTCATGCGCTTGTACACCAAATCATTGGCGTTATTTTCCACACCATTAAAGTTTAGTTAGTTTCTTTTTCATTTCCCATTTTATGTCTCGTTGATACACTACACTGGGCAATTACGTGACACTAGGTATGCAATATACAGGTACGCGTACGCGTATTTCAATGGAATAAAACGATTCGTCTTTCATTGCATAACGTCTGGCTGAATATCTCACATTCTAACAAAATCTCGAAATGATTACTGAATTACATGTGGTGTCGAAGTGACCAATTGGATTAATGTTTCAATGCGATTGAGTGAATATTGTGACACGAAAGCAACTTTTAAATGCATTGCCACTTTGGGTATGAAAATGGTAACAGTAAAGAAAAACGCAAAAGCCTTCTGATGATAATTCTCATATTCTCATTAGTACGTTGTATCTAATTACAGTGTCGGCCTTATTTACAGGTGATTCTACCACACCTGCTCTCGGTCAATTACAATCTGTCACACCACGCGTGAATAAACAGTTATGCAGTTGTTGCTGTGGGCAAATACCTAGCCTGAATATGTATATTGTTTTGTGGATACTTGTATTGCATATTTTCGTTGATATGTGGATATATTAAGCACAAAGACACAAAAAAAGTTTATGAAAGATGAATTGGTGGCTTGATATATTCAACGAGAACGAATCTTGTATTTTCTCCGCGATCCTGATGTGAATCATCTTTTAATGGGTCATTTATTAAAAGTATGTTGTGAGGCGATATCAAAGGAGCCGGCCAGTTTACACAGTGTCGTCCGTTTCGCGTGAACTGCCACCCCACCCTGTTCGTAAGAGTTATGTAATCGGTACACAATTATATTTGATGCGGTGTCGGTGTGGAAGGAGTTTCAATTACGTCCGCCATTGGCAACAGAAATCCTCAAAGTATAGTAACAATTAACAAGGCCAATGCTGTACTAAGAACCTAGTGACTCACGTAACAACGACTGTCAATCTGCCTGCTACAGCTACCATACCATCATCCCTGTCACAACTGGCGTATTAACGGCTTATTCAAAATATCAATTGAAAAAGTTTATTAAGAGACTAACGTATGTCGTATTCAGTCCTCAACTGGATGTAACATTCCTTATATTAGGCAACGGCCCTGTTTGTGAAAATATGTACTAGACATAAGATTTAAAGACTAATAACATCAATTATAAGACCGCATAGACTATAAAACCGAATAAAATATGTCTTGGTATCATCTTTTGTGTATTAGATGATGGTAATGACCTGAAATGTTATAACGTTAGAGTAGGAAGGAGAAACATTAAAGTGTTTTATAATACTTGGGCACATGAGCAAGAGGATGTAGCAACATAAACATGCCTGGAATAGGGAAAATGGTGAAAACAAATTGAAAAGGATTTTAATACAAAATTATTGAACTAAATAACTTGCCTGAACACAAGGGGTACCCGAACTTGTGTGACAGTTTCTCGTGTGTTGTTGGCTGTCAAATAGGACTCATGTGTGTGCGTAGGGTACACATATCTATTGCAAGTTTTAGTCCTCATACACTTTCTCTTTTTGTGTTGATATGATTTCTATTTTCGTACATGATATGATTTGGCTGCTCTGTTTATTTTTGTTCGAATAGCTGTCTGTCCCTCATAAATTGATATAGTTCTGCCTCGCTATTGCATCTCTTGACTACAGGAAATCTACAACATATAGCGGATCTAACTGCAATTCTTGTTTTAACCATGCCCAGGTTTGACTTTCCAGTAACTGGATTCAGGTTGATTGCAAGATAGGCATACCTCGTCATAGTGATTGTTGTGAATTCCTCAAAGTTTTGTTTGTTTGCTAGTTGTTTAACGCCGCACTCAGCAATATATGACGGCGGTCTGTAAATAATCAAGTCTGGACCAGAAAATCCAGTGATTGGCATCATGCGCATCGATCCACGCAATTGGGATTCGATGACATGCATCAACCAAGTCAGCGAGCCTGACCACCCGATCCCGTTAGTCGCCTCTTACGACAAGCGGTGTCGCCCTTTTTCGCCAAGAATGGGTTGCTGAAGATCTGTTCTATCCTGGACCTTCACGGGTCCATTGACGCAGGGGATTGTGTAAATTCATGCCGACATCATACAATGCCAACTCAAAAATTACACTCAGTGTTTCCTCAAAGTAATATAGTACGGTACTTAGAGTACATGTGAGATTATACTCAGGTCAGGGAGATGTTTAATCTATATAACGTGTTATTATTCTACCTAACAATGTATTTAATGCAAAATAAACTCAACGGTTAAAAGGTTTCATTGAAAAAACTACCCCTGGTCTTGCCTAATAAAACACCTGCAACCCGACACAGATTAAACGCAACTTACCAACACAATCATAATCTGGATAATCTGTATCTGTTTGTAAGCTTGTAGACATCATTAAGAAGAAATTAACAGTCCCATGCTGAGACCTTTCTCAAAATTCAGGCCGGTGGCAGGTTGCCAACAAAGAGTAGAAAATATCGCAACCCCCACACAAGTGTGCTCAGTCAAACAAAGACCGACAGAAAACAACTCCAGTTGAGTATGCCGATGCTGTATCTCAACCGTGTTGGCCTGAAAAATTAAACATGCTAATTAAAACCATAATCATAAAGTTATTTTTAATAGAAACCGTATCTTAATTTGTTCTTGCACTGTAGCATATCGTGTATTTCATCTGTATAGGTGTAATGTGTATATGTATAAACGACTACACTTATACCGCATATTCTGCAACAGAGTATAATTAATCACCTTATTATTGTTTCTCCATTTACCATGACTGACTGCACTAATACCCTTTTAGTGGACACCGGTTACAGTATACATGTAGGCTTTTTGTTCAAAACGGAATATGCAGGAAATCATATGTAACAATTAACTGTGTACTCATTACATGTTTGAATGTTATCAGTTTTGCGTTCTGAGATACAGTGATGTAAGCATCCTCTACAATTAACAATACGTGAAAATAATAAAATACAAAACTCTCTGCCGGAATGTTTCGTGGAAATCATTCGATCAAATAAAAATGACTGCGTGACAAAACGAATCAACTATTTATAACCGTCATATTTTAAGAACAGTGTCATAACAGGACATTTGAAATTTCTAACAAGCATATACAGTGCGACAGTGACTAGACTACATGAACCTAATCCGTATCAAGCAAAGGTGTAAAAAAACTGAAAATCATATCTGTCGGAGACCTACCAAATTACCAAATTTTATTATTACTATAATTATTTATTACAATGCAAATACTTTAGTGATACATCTTTCAGAGGAGAGGTCACGCACACAAGTATATTCCTTCCGTGTGTGAATGCAAGTTATACTTGCGTCTCAGTTGTCAGTTTCATATCTGTTGTATATCTGAATTTGTATATGGAACCATACGTTCAGCATGACAATTACTTGCTTGTCGTCAGTCTACAACACACATAACACGGTCAAACAATTTTGGGCACTACTTTTGCAAGTTGTTTAGTACAATAATGTTTTATTGAAATCCTCTCTTTTAATTTGCTTTTCCCTATTCCATTCCATGCATGTTTAGGTTGCTACATCCTATTGCTCATGTTCCCAAGTATTATAAAACACTTTAATGTTTCTGCTTCCTAATCTAACGTTATAACATTTCAGGTCATTACCATCATCTAATACACAAAAGATGATACCAAGACATATTTTATTCGGTTTTATAGTCTATGCGGTCTTACAATTGATTTTATGTCTTTAAATCTTATGTCTAGTACATATTTTCACAAACCGTTAGCTGATATAAGGAATGTAACATCCAGCTGAATTCCCAGTTGACGTAAACTTTCTTATCAAATAAGAGGACTGTATACGACATACGTAGTCTCTTGGCGAACTTTCTACAATTAATATTTTGAATAAGCCGTTAATACGCCAGTTGTGACAGGGATGATGGTATGGTAGCTGCAGCTAGGTTACTAGTACGGCATTGACCTTGTTGATTGTTACCATACTTTGAGGATTTCTGTGGCCAGTGGCGGACGTAATTCAAACTCCTTCCACAGTGACACCGCATCAAATATAATTGTGTACCAATTACATAACTCTTACGGACAGGGTGGAGTGGGAGTTCACCGGACGAGACTGTGTATATTGGGCGGCTCCTTGATATTGCCTCGAAACATACTTTTATTGAATGACCCATTAAACAATGATACATTTCGTTGAATATATTAGGGCACCAATTCATCTTTCTTAAACTTTGTCTTTTCTTTCTGCTTAATATATCAACGAAAATATGTAATACAGTACATGTATCCGCCAAAAAATTATACATATACAGGCTAGGTACGTATTTGCCCACAACAACACCTGCATAACTGTTTATTCACGCGTGGTGTGGTAGATTGTAATTGACCGAGAGCAGGTATTGTGGAATCACCTGTAAATAAGGCTGACACTGTAAATAGATATAACATACTAATGAGAATATGAGAATTATCATAAGAAGGCTGTTTTTTTCTGAACTGTTACCATTTTCATACCAAAAGTGGCAATGCATTTCTCTCGCCCATGGGCGAAATATTTCAATATCGCTATAAAATCGTTGAATTAAGTTAAAATGAGTTAAATTTTGCGTCATGATACTTGAAAGGAATACATTTATGTATTTGCGAAACAAAAACATGAGTTTTGAGCAAAGGAAAATATTCTCGCCCATGGGCGAAATATTTCAATATCGCTATAAAATAGTTGAATTAAGTTAAAATGAGTTACATTATGTCCCATGGAAATTGTAAGAGCACCTGCATGTATTTGCGAAACAAAAACATGAGTTTTGAGCAAAGGGCCGGCCCATGGGCCAAACTTCTTTCTCGCCCAGGGCGAATATTTCAATATCGCTATAAAATAGTTGAATTGATTTAAAATGAGTTACATTATGCGCCATGGAATTTGTAAGAACATCTGTATGTATTTGCGAAACAAAACCAAGAGTTTTGAGCAAAGGAAAATATTCTTGCCCATGGGCCAAACCTTTTTCTCGCCCATGGGCGAAATATTTCAAAAACACTATAAAATCGTTGAATTAAGTTTAAATGAGTTAAATTTTGTGTCATGATACTTGAAAGAAATACACTTATGTATTTGCGAAAAAAACATGAGTTTTATGTAAAGGGCCTGCCCATGGGCCACTCTTCACCCATGGGCGACATAGTGTAAATATTGAGTTTTTGAACAATGGTTTTTTTCCATTTTTTCTTCCTTGGTATGTTCCCATGAAAACAGAATGTTTAGTTTTGTAAATACCTTTGACCGAGACTGGGTAAAGACCGTAGAGTTTCTGGACTATTGGGTTCCCAGAATTAAAATGGGACGTGTTCTGATTATACAATAATAAAATATCAGTTTTACAATAACTCTCTCCAAGAAGTTTTTTCACTTGTAAAATGGTTTTGATTTAACATTGTGATCTTCAAAGCTGTTACGGATGTCTTTGACTTGACTCCTGCCAACAGATGTTTGTGAAAAGGCATCCCTGGCCGTGCGTAACATCACTTGTAACGTTATACTGCTGAGTAAAAAGGGGTTCCACACAACTGATGAAAAATAGCATGATCAGGGGGAAATGTCAATCTGTTAAATGCCATTATCGTTCTGTCAGCTAAACAACCATTTTAAACACGTCACCACTTGATGCCATACCATACAAAAGATTTAGAATTTGAAATTTGAAATTGCAATGTCGGGGAATTAAGTTGGGACTGCACAACGTAAAACAACAAAGAGATGCATCTATAAGTGGCCAGTCTTTATTCGGCGTGTCTAATCAGTCATTTAGATATCACAATAAAACATAAGCGAAACTACAATCTAAGACAATTAAATTTTCCAAGAATGTATGAATTAACAGTTACAGCATACATTTTACTGATAACGTATCATACCCTAAACATTTGCGTTTTTAAACAATGAAACGATGAGTCTTTACTTTTGGTTGAAATAAAATACACGTGATAAAGCGCAGTTGTGGACAATTTATTGTAAATAAATAAGATAACTCTTCAGTTAGACACGTACAACAAGTGTTACCACTTACTAAAAAATCTTACATTATCTTTGATATTTACGAATAACGTAATGTTAGACTTTAATGTAATACAACCTTACGGAATACAACTTAAACCGAATAATAAGAATACACAAACATTATATATCATTTCAGTCTGCTAGTTCAATAATATGACCACATATTTTACATCTAAACTACGGTTAATTACCAAAAATCATATGCCGAACGGCATGTCATTAAATGGGTATCATGTATAAATAAATAGTGCCTAACAATACTGAAAATATAGCAATACATGAGCAACAAAATAAAACAACAAGTGTTTTGTGCGCTCACGGATTTTGCGTGTACAGTATGTTCATATAGTCTTAGCACGCGATTTATCTAAATATAGAAAACAAAGAAATAAAGTAAACAATTTGAAGAAAGCTGCCAAGGAAAACTTTTATCTTAACTTAGATGAATTATTATCTACACAAATCAAGGAAAACAGTTCTAATTATTGGAAACTTTTACGTCACTTGATCAAAGAGTCTGGAACCAGAACCGTGATCCCACCTCTGGTCACTAACAACAACACTGTACCTGAAGCGTTTTCTGATTTTGATAAAGCTGAAGCTCTCAACGATTTTTTACGTCAGTTTGTTGATGATGAAGGCGCCTCACTACAACCATTTGTTAACCTATGTGAACATGAATTGGATTATACAGTTATTGAGAGTCAAGAAATAACAGATCTCATAAAGTCCCTACCGGTAAATAATTAAAGCAAGAGGTCCCGACAACCTGAATCACAGATTACTTAAATATATATCAATATCCATAGCCAATCCTTTACGCTTGTTATTTAATTTGTCTCTTGAACAAAGCACATTCCCATCACAGTGGAAACTTGCTAATGCAATGCCTTTGTACAAAAAGGGAGATAAATCCAACCCTTCCAACTACAGGCCTATTTCACTGTTATCTTGTTTGGGAAATTATTTGAAAGACTCATTTTTAAAAGAATGTATAATTACTTTCTGGAGAACTACTTTCCAAATATCAATCGGGATTCATGCCAAACAATTGTACTACATATCAATTAATTGAAATTTACTATCACATTTGTAATTCACTTGATGATCATAAATATTTTGGTATGATATTCTGTGATATTTCTGAGGCATTCGACAGGGTATGGCACAAAGGTATATTGCATAAACTTCAACAATGTGGTATAACTGGTAAATTATTAGCTTGGTGTCGTGGTTATCTGTCAGCCCGTTGCCAAAGAGTATTTATTAATGGTTGTTTATCAAATAAAAAAATCACTAAAGCTGGTGTCCCATAGGGCTCTTTACTGGGGCCGTTCCTATTTCCGGTTTACATAAATGATATTACTGATCAGCTTCAAAATATTACTAGGTTATTCGCCGACGATACATGTATTTCAACTTCATCTACTGATATGGTCGTAATTGAAGACAGACTAAATCAAGACCTTCTCTCTCTTCACCAGTGGCAAGCACATGGCTTGTAAACTTTAACCCAACCAAGACAAAATACATGCTTTTTAGTCACAAACAGGTATATGATTATCCAACTATTTGCTATGCTAACAGTGCCATTGAACATGTTGAAACCCACAAACATGTGGGGGTCAGGTTATTTCAAGATACGAAATGGACTGCACATGTTTCAAATATTGCTAAGTCAACAGCGAAAATGGTTTCAGCTATGCCTAAACTTATATATAAATTAAATAGATATAATCTGTCAAAAATGTATCTGACATTTATAAGACCTATTCTTGAATACTCATCGGAAGTATGGGACAACTGTTCTGCTTATAACGAAAATAATACAACTTGACGCTGCCAGAATTGTGACTGGCTTGACCAAATTTGACTCAAGAGAAAGTTATATTTCGAAACCGACTGGCTACCACTAAAAGAGAGAGGAAAAATTAAAAAACCTACGACAGTGCACAAAATAATAATAAATGAATGACCCTCATATCTAAAGGACTTGTTACCCCACAATAGATCAGCTGCTTCAAATTATAACCTACGTAACAAACAGAACATGACTGTACCTTTTGCCAGAACAAGCACATTTCAGAAATCATTTATAATACACTCTTTAAAACAATGGAATTCACAAAATGAAAATATTAAAAATAGTATCTCTGTTCCTGAATTAAAAACTAAAATTTATCCAATTGTTATTAAACCTCCAAATTATTTCAATTATGGAAAGCGTCAAAATAATATTATCCACACAAGACTTAGACAAAGATGTAGCAATCTAAATGATGATTTATTTAGTGTTAATTTGTCAGACACTATTTCTTGCCTTTGCGGTTCCCCATGCGAAAATGTTTTTCACTATTTTCTTGAATGTAAAAAAATATTCTTTGATAAGACAATCTTTGTTTATCAAAATTAGAAATATAGGGACTCAGCCAAATTTAGAAACAATTCTTTGTGGTAACAAAAATCTATCTGAAGAACAAAATAACTTAATTTTTAAATATGTCCATAAGTTTATTGTAGAAACAAACAGATTTTAAATTGTATCCTAATACAACAAGAATTATATAACAAGAATTATATTTCACGAGCAACTTTCAAATTATCTGGATTTTACAAGTGACTGGCACATATAATACATGGTTGTTTCAACACTCTGATTTTGATGTAAAATTATAGCATTCCCTGTAACTATCTCAGCTTAGTTACATTCTAGATTTTCCGCCCTTCAAATAAATTTAAAATGTAGTTTATTAACTACTGTGTTATTTTATAAATATATCATGTACCATTGTATACCAAAAATGTAGATTCATCATATGTATATATGTGTGAGTGTATGTAGGTATATGTGTTTGTGTGTAATACTGTATACATATGAATATGTGTGTGTTATTATATTTTCTCATTACTTGTAATTCCTATGCACTATACATTTATTCTGCACCACATAATTCACATACCACAATGTAATGAAATGTTTATAGGAGAAGGCCTCGTAAGTGTGTCACTTGTGCCTAATCCATTTGGTTTTCAGCACTAAAATATGTTTAAATAAAAAAATCAAATAGTCTTAGCACACAATGCATATAAGGTAAATCGTGGGAATGAAAGGCAAGCATAAATCAACACCGACTTTCAGTTCACAAAGTATTTACTAATATACACACAATATGTTGTTTCGTTCTATTTTATACAGTCCAAATTATTTATAAAAATAGAGGAAACTCTGACGTATTTGGAACTAAGATATTGACAACAAACAGGTTCTCGCTTTCGGTCTTGTTCTCAGCGCAATGTGCGCATTCGTGACCAACTCATGTTGTTCCCGGACAAGCCATATAGCGACTCGTGCCAATCTTGTGGCCCTTTTTGCGACCGGGTTCCGTCTTAGCGCAAACGGGCTTACCTAAAACACTTGTCAACTCGTTGTGTACTGGTTCACAGATATTTTTATATATTTCGGATGGAATTTAAAGCACATCGGGACACGCGGAATTATTCAGCATGATTGAACACATCTAACTGTATCTTGGGTATATTGTTTAGATGCAAGACATATGTAAAATCAAAAATTATTTCTGAGGGATTCTTTGACGAAGAACTTGAAATCATATGCGCATTCTGATTGATTTGTCGTATTTTCGCACATAAAATTCATCGATAGGGGGACGAGTCTTCTTGACCAGCTTATGGCGTGTAAAGACGGACCCAAGCTCAAACATCACCCTGTTGCATCTTCGTCACAGCTAAATATGTTTAACTAGCACATGGCATTTCCTACATCAAAAAACAGCCAGGCGTTTTGTCCATATGGGGTAACATCGCATAGATGAAATAATGCAAGTACATTTTATTTAGCAGTCTTTGTTGTTTTTAACAGGTTCGTAATTATGGTAGCATTCAAATGTAAGAAATAGTTTCTCACACACACACACACACACACACACACACACACACACACACACACACACACACACACACACACACACACACACACACAGACGTGTGTCATCATATAATGCTTTGAATCATCACAGGTACGTGTTTATCCATTTCTTACAAAATTCTGATACTCTTGCTCTTAAAATTGTACATTACAGAGATTTTACTGACTATCCAGAAAATGTGCGTGATACATGAATATGTGCTAATGGTATTTGTATCTTCTCGTTTTGGTAACGTGATGTTGACAAGTTATTTCCCTTCCAAAGGGGAACCTATGCACTATCCTGCTATAGCTTTATATCCGGATTTTCATTCAAACAGCATTTCAAGACAATTGAAGTATTAAATCTAGATATGATTATGGTATAGCAAATTTGATTTAAACAAAATTTATAATCAAATATTTTTACGCATGACGCATATGCAAAATTAACCCCACATAATTAAATCCATTTATTTATGTTAGTTGTGTTACATAAAACAGCTTATACTTATATGTGATGACTGCAAAAAATGTGCCTGCATGTGTAATGCAAGACTAGTACACATGCCCAATTATGCAAAGATAATATTGTGCAATGCAGATATATATTGATGTAAGGCGAAAAAAGAATAACATTATTCATTTAATTATTTGTGTGCGAATTAGTAAGATCCGTTTAGAATAAAGGAAGCACGAAAGGATAGGTACAATGAACTTAAGAATGAGCTTTATCTGTTATAACCATGTGACTGTCAAAGCAAACTAGATGACACTGCAAGTCAATAACAATCATCATTATAGAGATTGAAAATGGGTATGAATGTATTGTTGTAAATGTTCAAGATCGAAAATATACTTGGTAAGTTCCATTGAACACGTACTTGGACTATATGTAGGCCCTTCTGTGTCTGAAATTATTTTGGGGGGATATTCAAAAATTTTAAAAAAGCCGAAATATATCTATATTTTATTTCTCATAATTAAAATGAAAACATGGTAATGATTGGCAATAAACAGTCATTATTCATCCATACAATCATTTTATACACTGTGCCCCAAATAACCCTTACAAATACCAAACTAGATTTCCGTGATATCCAATTATCTAATTTGAACACTTGTAGAATGATGTGTACTTGATGGCATAATTTTTCAGTGCCTGTTTCTGTCACAACATGCACAATTTTTCTCACCTCTTCCAGTTATATATCTGCTGAATACTTGTGTTGTTGTCAAAATCCACAATACTTACTGACGATGTTTCATAAGACCTTCACGTTTTGCATTCATGCACATGTTTAAAAGTGTGATATTCAAACATCAAGGGCAACACTTTAAGCATTGATTGCAAAACGTCAACAAAGCGACCTGGATTGAACAATCAGCTGATCCTACCGCCATCAAGTTGTTTACTTTTACACAGTAAGAAGTCATGGTCATCCAATTCATCTTCCGTGAAACATTAACATTCCATGATAATACTGTTGTCACTATCAGAGTCGGACATATCGGCAAGTTGTGATCAGGATGCCACAAAAAGGAACAAAGTAAGTATGACCAATGCTTCATCATTTTATTCACAGATTAGCGAATATTTTAAACGCAGAAAAGTCTCCAACAAAATAAATGTGACGAAAAGTACCGAAACGCGAACAATATACGCAATTGAAGTAATAGTATGTTTCGCACAATTGTTTTCTCACCAGATAGTGAACTCAATCAGTGATATAAATGGCCTAAATGCGGGCACTTTAACCACTACACTATCCCACCGCCCCTAACCTGTAGGGCAAAATATGCCCACCTTTTCGCGAACACCTGGTATAATCACAATTTGACACTATTAGATATGAGTCATAAACACCCTTACACTATAAGCGGAATCGTACAATGGGAATTGTTTTTAGAACATGTGTCTTATGATAATGGAAAGGCAGTTTATCTTAATGTATTTCGCTCTGAGCAGCATCAATTAGCTGACGCAAAATCTAAATGTCTGAATATATTACAACCACGAGGAAGAAACATCGCATTTACTGTTTCATTTCACCTTAATCTTGATTAATACCTGAGCAATTACCTAGAAAGCGATAACTGATCAAACTGTAATACCAACATAAGACTAAATTACTGAGGTTTACAAACCATTGAAATTAGGTTTGACTGTCGCTCCCACGTTTTCCTTGTAGTAGCTCCATCAGTTATCAGGTCGTTTAGATTTTCTCAAAATTAGGCTTGAATAGAACTTTTTATTATTCAGAGGACTACGAGTTTCACCTTAGTCTTCATTGTCGACGCTGTATAATTTTTATATTTTATGTGGGTTGGAAAGAATAACTTCAATATGTATCTTTGTTTCAGATATACCACACTCAAGAGATGTTGAAACAGTAAATCAAATATATTGGTGTATTGAAATGATTTATCAAATTGCCCACACAGGAAAGATGTTTCCCTCTGGGCAGTATCATTTAGTCGGAGAAAACTATGAATGTCTCAAAATTACAATCACAAGACAGTCACATACTTATTTATGGTCTCACCTTTCAGAAAGTTTACTGTTTCCGTCCTAATGACACCCAAGGGGTGTCAGACAAGAACTTGAAATATTTAAAAAGGTCAATAAAGTGTTCTCTTTACAAAGTTCCCAAAAGCGATTCTGTATCAGTACATTTCCACAGATCATAGTGTTAACTAGCTATGTTGACGATGTCTGTATTCAGACTCCTCTATGTAAATCTGTTTTTAAGCAATTCTAATTATATAGAAATTAGGGATGTTGATCTGATACAGTGTGCAGATCAATGCTCCAAAAGAGAAAACTGCATGTCTGTATTCTATCGCAAACTGACGAAACAGTGTTTCATACTTGATAGGGTCATTCAAGACAACGCTTCTCTGAACTCTTCGCTTGGCTATCAACTGTTCGTAAAGCATACTGTGGACAACGACGAGAAAGGTATGTTGTGTAAATTCATATTAAATGCAAACCCAAACTTAGAGATAACTTCATGTTGTCTTGCTGATATTTGTTTTTTAATTATAACATTAAATGAGTTTTAACGAGATTGTGCACCGATTGTGTTCCCCTTCTTGTTTAGCTTTTTATGTTCGCATATGAATAGGAGAGACGCGTATTTGAAAGAATCATGTGATATTAGTTTCTGCATGTTAGTCTTGTCCATATTTTGATATCAATCATAAGGTTCAGTGTGACAAAAAATGATATTTACACTTTCTACTCCCAAATGTACCAAATTCCGCAGCAGAATTAAAGCATTCAATTGTCTACAATCGGTCCCAGCTAATCCAAACCCCAAAAATATACAATATCTCTTTGTACCAAGCTGACTATGAAGCGAAACAGAATTTACTTACTATCTTTTAATAATTTCCGTTATGAATACAATGACGAAAACCCGTACTAAATGTGCGGATATTTGTGAATTGATACTCTCTTTATCAATTACATATGTGACTTGTTCTCCTTTATAGATACCATGTCATCGACACCAAAGACTATCATTCGCTGTAAGTATAGCTAATATTAAGCTGTTTTTGTCCCCATATCATTACACGAATCAGGGACTCTAACTTCAGCTTTCTTGAAAGACGTGGAGTCATATTAATGCGTAGCTTGCAAGGTCTCGTTTCTACATGTATACAATCTAACTAGTAACTGCTACAAAGCAACAATAACATACAAAATAGCTTATCTTTGAAAAAAAATGTTGACGATCCATGGTCAGTTCTAGTGGGTGTGCCTCATCTTAAACCCGAATGTCTACATCTATCATCATGATGGCTCAGGTTACATACATATAACATATCCTGTGCACAATTGGTTTAAGTGATTATATTTCACATTACGATAACCGAATATAAGACGCTAATCAGTTGATAAAAGCACTGTAACTCATTATTAAGGGTTGCGTACCATAACTAATCCATCAGTTGACCATGGGTTCGAATGGGAAGCAACACTACAGAAATGTTATCTTTTGTGTGTCAGCAATCCCTGCTAATAAATTCAAGATAAATGGTAAACATAGGAGCCTTGCACCATTTAGGACATTCAGGAACCAACTCTTTTGTATCTTGAACATATGAGACATATGCTTGACGCCACGAAACGCTCACCCTATATGTTTATGCCTGCACTGTATGACTACATTGCAGGTCCTGAGCTGAACTTTGATGAAGGCACCGCTTCAGGTCAAGTTGCTGTTGACTCTCAAGGAGTTATCAATTACGATAAAAGAAGAAATGTCAAAAGCAGGTCACCTTCACTTATGAAAAATATGGTCTTAAGCAACAAAGGACTTCATGGACCAGGTCATATGTCCCTCGTTGTTTCAATTATTTTTGACACCACGGGCCTATTTAGAAAAGCTAACTGGATAGCGATTAGAATTATTCTTGGCACAAAATCTGCATTTTACAAATCAAAATCGAGACAATTGGCTTGGATGTGCAAAAACACATGTACAATTGCACCCGGGCATGGTCCAAAATCCAATATAGTTTCATATATTGTTTATGACAAAGGGGAAAGAAAAAAACGAAAAACCCTCGCCAAAACTGAGTCAGTGGTTATTGTCGATGGTAGATGGAGCTTTGATATTGGGTTTCTTTTGGATTTTACCAAAGGGCATGTCCACATTATTGACACCAAGAAGGCTTCAATAATATACTCATGCACAGGATTGCCTCCCAGGGAAGCACTTTGGGCAGCAGTTCAACTACAGGGTTCGGATGCACATGCGAGACTAAAATCGGGAAAAGGAATCATGGCTGACCCAAAGCTGAAAACCATGTATGAGAATATACTTCAATGAAACAAGCACAATGTAAACAATGCAATACGAAAATGTACACTGAGTAAAAACACGTTTGTTTCATGTGTTGTATTGTATGCGTAAAAATTGATATTAAAGACAAGCTTAAATATTAGGATATTTGTATTGTGTATATTTATATATTTTACTCATCATAAAGAAAGAACAGTTTAGAAATGAAATACATATATGGTAAAAAAATATTATCTGTCTGGATTTAAGGACCTACAACACAATATATGTTTAATACAATAATCATATACCAGTTTTACAATAACCCTCTCCAAGAAGATTTTTCACACAGCTGTTACGGATGTCTTTGACTTGACTCCTGCCAACAGATGTTTATCGAAAAGGCATACTGTGCCGTGTGTAACATCACTTGTAACGTTACACCGCTGTATATTAGGGGCTCCACACAACTGATGAAAAATAGCATGATCTGGGGAAAATGTCAATCTGTTAAATGCCATTATCGTTCTGCAGCTAAACAACTATTGTAAACACGTCACCACTTGATGGCATACCATCAAACAACCAAGAAAAGCATCTATAAGTGGCCAGTCTTTATTCGGTGTATCTCCTCTGTCATTTAGATACAAAGCAAAAAAAGCAGTTTCCGGTATCCAGATACCTGCCGGATACCTCTGGACACTTACCCAAAACGCGTCCGCGTATCCGGTGGCAGATACCTTGCCGGATACCAGATCCGTGTTATCCGACATGAACACCTTACCGGAAAGTATGCCACCTGGAATCCGGGTATCCGGCACCGGATACCTCACCGGATACCTCAATCTGGGTGTCCAAGGATCCGGCACCGGATACCTCATCCTGAGTTTCCAAAAACATGTCACAATTTGGGGGGGGGGGGAGGGGGGGGGGGGGGGGGGGGGGGGGTTCATTTTGTTCAATTAAGTGTGAAACACCTAAAAATATATTGGAAACCAACCATGAAAATTGAACATTGCTGAAGGTATCCGGAAGGTATCCAGATGCAATTTTTCGAAATGTCTTTCTCCTAGTAAATAATGTTAGCCTGGACATAACAGATAGCTGTAGTTTAAATCTGTGTTATTTTAGTTGTTAATATCCCCTTAAAGTTGAGATCTATGGACATGTACTTTTGCTTTTGGTGAAAACATTTTTCAAGTTCATATATATTTCATTTTAGATGTTCAGCGTATTAAATGAAAAGCATTCAGTCCTGGTATGATGGTATCCTTACATTTCATCTTCATATTCCCAGTTTGTTCTAGCCTAGTGGTTGAAGCGTTCGATTCACCGCATCGGTACATTGCTTGGTGTCACCCATCATGATATTGTTAGAGTTTTGCTCATAAAGTGGCATAACACCATACTCACTCTGACAAAAAAAATCAAAGTCATTGGCTATGTGCTCACTTGGGCCTTTGTTGCTGGTGAGATTAAAAGATTATTTTGGAACTGTATCAGTACGTGTTACATCTTGACAGACGAGTCTCATTGACGTTTGAAACAGAATATAATTGACCCAAATGGGTGCATAAGACTAATGGCATCCACAGAAAACATCTAATAAAGTAACGGTACATAAAAATATCAATGTATTTTTTTTACGGACATGGAACTAAAAACTAAATGGGTGCGTAAGACTAATGGCATCCACAGAAAACACCTAATAAAGTACCGGTAATATCAATGTAATTTGTCTACGGACATGGAACTAAAAACTTCGTTCAGTGAGCTGTATTAATTGTAGGAAAACATTCAGGGCATTAGTATATTTGATATATGTTCAGCACCAATGTTATGAATTATCAATATCATATTTCTTAAAGAAGCAAAACAAAACCTTTGTTAAGATAAAGAAATCACATTTATTGATTTTATGACATTTCATTGGTTCAGTAACCAGAGGTGTTTGCAAGAACTTTCAAAAACAGAAACAGATGCTTCAATGCCATTTTCTAAATAAACAAATCAGTCAAATCTCAGAAGAATTTCAAGGTAGAAGAATATCTAAAGTCAATTATGTTCGTGCAGTAAACCACAAAAGTCATTCAGATTTGTATAGTCAGCGTCAGTGTACACCACATAAACATAGTCACACTGCTGTGGTATTAATTCCTTTAGACTTGATTAATGTCGTAATAAAACAACCTACAGAATCACACTGATGTGGCATTATTCATTCAGAATCATCACTTTCTCAGGTGAACCTGTTAATTGTTCTGGGGAGGATTATTCATCATCCGGAGAGTTCTTTGTATGACTTGTCTGATCTGGTGTCATTGTGAAATCCAGGTACTTGAAACAATTTATAACATCTTTAAAAGCCTAAAAATATAAGAAACACACATATATTGACAAAGGGTAGAAAGTTGGTTTCTCAAACAGTAAGGTAATGACAATTTATCAAGCAAACCAAACCACGTTAACCAATGTAAAAAAGCCATAGCAAACAGTAAATTTTACAGAAAATACAAAATTGTAATTGATCTTCTGAAAACAATTCCTGTAGTGCCATAAGGCTCAAATGCATTACATCAAAATATAAGGAAGGGTAAACAAGGCAATGCGAAATTGCATAAAATAGGTTCTTATACATAAAAACAAAACTACCGTATTCGATGTAATAAGCGCCCCGCTATAAAGCGCCCACGGGAATATTTGCTAAAATATTGGCTAGTGAACAATCCCAGTTAGCACCCTTTCCAATTGATCAATGTATCCAAGACTTTGCGTATAATACACACTCTTGTGTGATATGCACCCTCAATTATGGGAAATTTAATTCTGGAAAAATATATTTGTCGTACATAAACATTTCAGGCTGTCAGCATAAACCACGAAATTAATCTTTCAACTCTGTTTTTTCCCCACCAAAATAATATTCTAACAACAATATATCTGCCGGGACACCAGAAATGGGCTTTTCACACAGTACCCATGTGGGGAATATAACCCAGTGCTTCGGAGAACACATTACCCACTAGGCTACCAAATACATATATCATCCAATATACAAAAGTAAGTAACATTAGGATTTCACACAACAGATATTTTCGCCAAATATCAAGTCACTATACAACTGATTGAATTACTGATTAGAGGAGCAAATACATTTCAATGGAGCAGCTAAATCCGGCTTAATGTGAATCGTTCCTTGCTTTAGTTGCAATGGGAGCCACATTGGAAATAATTATCTCAGTTATTAATGATATTTGATATCTACCATTAATTGGTAGGCCAAAATAGACACTGATACAAACAATCAATTGAAAAGAACCACCTGAACCATCGACTAAAATCTATGTATATTACATTTAAGGGACCTTAATTCGGCTACTGTCAATAGTCATGAGTAAAATCATTATCATATTTTTATCATTTATCCTATCTTTAATTAAGATTAACAATAACGGTTTCTATTCGGTTTTGGAACTTTTCAAGGGTAATTATAAATATATGTGTATTTCTATTTGAATACTCATTTGATTGTTATAAAGTTACACAGTATTGCATTTATCATCTGTTTCTAAATACAGTGGAGCCCATCTTTGACTTGTGTGACATAACTGAATCATACCCCAAGTTCATTATGCATTGTTATGTATCTGCACAGAGTGGTCGAAGTCCTTGTCACACACATAGTTTGCTACAAGGCAGAATCCAATAAGTACAGTTGAGACATCAGGTTGTATCCAGACAAACTATCTGATAATCTCAAGGATGGTCTTGGTAGCATCAAGGGATGTAGCTAATCATAAATAAACATTAAACAAGTGACATCATCTCTTCTACAGAACACATGATCAAAACCTGCCCCAACTTTGATGTTTATCATCTCGTTACGCTCACAACATCTCATTAGCAAGATGAACTCAATGTCAACTATTTGTGGATTAGGGATTAAAAGGGAAAATAGTGTCGGGTGGGTAGTATCACTTGCAATTGTCTGTTAATTACTTAATTGAGTAGTGACGGCTTAGTTAGTTTCCAACCACACTGACTGCTATGCTACTTATCAAGTCAGTTTACTGGTAACATGTTTCTGTGGACCAAGGAAATGTATCTTGCCAGTTACTTAAAAAAGTTCTACTCATCAGTTATGAAATAATGACAGTTTTGATATACAATTCTCCCTACAAAGACATTTAAAATTTGATATACATAAACTGTCTGTTGAAACTATCATGATGCTTATATACAAGTCGCACAAAACAACACACATGCATATACTGGTACCTAGCCAAACATACATATTTTTTATACGCGTATGTCCATGCTTGTACACATATACCTCAACATACTGGCATATCACACATACAAACAATCATTAGATGGATGTAATCGTTCAAAAATAGTTTACATACAAAAACAAGTGAACAGATTCTGTAATAGCATGGTTAATATCGGGAAATGTTTTAGCATTTCCATTTTCACAGAATCAAAGTCGTATCCTTACATGACTCAGATCAGCTTGTAGTGATTTAAATTCACATACAACTGATTCATGTCAAATGACCTAACCCGCACATGTGGCATCTGTTATAAAATTACTATTCATTACTTATTTGTGTGTCCAAATTATGCTATTATTAGAAATAATAGGTATTATTATACAGCATGGATATGGTAAAAGAAAGCTTTATATGGTATTGCTGAAAATAATGTACAGGAAAACATTGAAATAAATCAATCAATACGTGCATTTATCTCAGAATCCGGTAGATTTAATCAATATGGACTTCTCCTTCATTATCTACTTATAATCAGATGATCACATTATTGCTCAACTGATAGTTTGCAATAGTATAGAATTAGTATTTTATAAATACTTATTTTGTATTTGAGCATCATTTAGATAAGCCATCAGCTTGTTTGCAAATCCAGTTCACTATGAATAAAAATATGTTTAAAACACATGTAGTAGAACATATTGCAATAGTTACGTTGTGTAGGATCCTCAAAATGGTATCCACAAGAGCAGGTTGTAGAATCATGTTGGTGTTTGTTGTTTAACTCTGCACTCGGTCTGACGGCGGTCTGTAAATAATCAAGTCTGGACCAGACTATCCAGTGATTGACAACATGAGCATCGATCCACACAATTGGGATACGATGACATGGATCAACCAAGTCAGCGAGCCTGATCACCCGATCCATTAAGTTATCTCTTACAACTAGCATAGGTTTATCATGTTGATAGGGACCAACTTCAACCTGGAATCCCCATATGAGTAAGTATGCGGCTGTTAGCTTTGTTTGATGTTTAACGCCACACTCAGCAATATCGCAGCTATGTGGCAGGAATCAAACCTGGGTCTTCAGCATGAAGAGTGAACGCTTCAACCACTAGGCTACCCCACCACCAAAAATTCCTCCATGATAAAGTTGTCATCATGGTTATTGTTAAACTAGTTCAAGTGAAAATGTTCATACCCTTAAAATGTCTTATCTTCCACTTCACGATGATCAGTGTTCCAAAACTTCCCTTTCATTAAATCTGTTCTTGATTCTTCACATCTGAAAAAATAAGTTGCGGCTATTAATCATTCTCACAGAGTACAGGGAATATATGAAATAAGACAGTGAGTCACATTAGCATACAAAGTATCCAGTTAAAGTAAACACATTTCTACATTATACACATAAGCAAATACTAATATATGATAGACAGGCTACTTGTCCTATAAAAATATAATTACACATTTGCTTACATGTTGGCTATAAAAGTTAATGTGTCACATGTGAGTGGCTTACATGTGGTAAATGACTTTAAAACGTGATCATTGTAATATTCACATATTCCTTACCTTAATGTGTCACTTCAGCTGCCAGCATGACCTCAGCTGCAATCTCAATATTTGGCCAATTTTGACGAAATGACCGATCGTGTTCAGTGTATAAGCTGGGCCTTGTCTCTAATATAACTTGGCGCAAGTTGACGACGCGCACAGAGAACCAGCTTATGTCGTGTAAGCCAAAGCTGGTTCCCGGCTCCCTATGCGCGTCGTCAACTTGCGCCACACAATATTGTGATATTAGAGACGGGGCCCAGCTTAGTGTTAACCCGGAACAAGCCATTTTACCCATAATTCCCCTACGGTCCAGGGCGCCATTTTAGAATATGGATGTAAACAAACCTCGTGTATCGACATACACGGTGATGCTTGATTACGATAAGCTTACCTCGTGTATTGATACATTGTTCTCATTCACCTCCACCACGGAAATGCCGGCTGAAATTCCTCTGAGCCACCCACAACGCGGAAGTCAACAGTATTTGGAAAGGCGATCGGCAGCAAATGCGGATGCCAGGTACATAGCAAGGCTTCGTGACCTTATGATTTCTGTGCAGAGATCTTAATGAACAGATTGATTTAGATATTTTCCTACTCTACATACTTTACTGTAAACGTCAAGGGTTAATATTTTAAACACAGAAAAGTCTCACAACAAAATAAATGTAACGAAAAGTACCGAAACGCGAACAATAAACACACTTGAAGTAATAGTATGGTTCGCACAATTGCTTTCTCACCAGATAGTGAACTCAATAAGTGATATAAATGGCCCTTGTCACATTTCCTTTGTTGAAAGAAAGAGGCGCTATCAATTAATCTCACGCATACGAAGGAAAGTAGTGCACAAATGGTCATTGTTATGAATAGGAGAATGTCTGAGAGTTAACAAAAAGGTGACGAAGCGGTTTACTTTGCCGAGAACAAAAAGGTGAAGAAAGGAGGATATTTCCTCTAACATGACCATATATGGAGCTTCTGTATCCGCCTCTGCTATATTTTCGTTTCAGCCTTTTAAATTGATAATAAGAACTAAAGTGCATATAAATCTTATGTACGCGCCGCTTTCGATGTAGTGGGCACTCTAACCACTACACTATCCCACCGGCCCTAACCTGTGGAGAAAATACGCACACCTTTTCGCGAACACCTGGTATCATCACTATTTGATATGAGTCATAAACACATCCTTACACTATAAGTGGAATCGTAGAAAGGGCATTGCTTTTAGAACATGTGTCTTATGATAATGGAAAGGCAGTTTATCTTAATGTATTTCGCCTTGAGTAGCATCAATTACCTGAAGCAAAATCTAAATGTCTGAATATATTACAACCACGAGGAAGAAAGATCGCATTCCCTATTACATTTCGCCTTAATCTTGATTAATACCTGAGCAATTAAGTCATTTACAAGAATGCGACTCCAAATCAAAGTGTAATACCAAAATAAAATAAAATTACTGAAGTTTACAAACCATAGAAGTTATCATACGGAAATAGCTTTTACTTTCGCTCACACCTTTTCCTGTAGTAACATAATCAGGTATCAGGTCGTTTCGATTTTCTCAAAATGAGGCTTGAATAGAACTATTTATTATCCAGAGGACTTCGAGTTTCCCTATAAATAGAGCTTCACCTTAATCTTTATTGTCGACGCTGCAGGATTTTTATATTTTATGAGGGTTGGAAAGAAAAACGTCAATATGTATCTTTGTTTCAGATATACCACACTCAAGAGATGTTGAAACAGTAAATCAAACATTAAATATATATATTGGTGTATTGAAATGCTTTTTTAATTGCCCACAAAGGAATGATGTTTCCCTCTGGGCAGAATCATTTAGTCGTAGAAAACTATGAATGTCTCAAAATTACAATCACAAGACAGTCACATACTTATTTATGGTCTCACCTTTCAGAAAGTTTACTGTTTCCGTCAAAATTAAACCCAAGGGGTGTCAGACAAGAACTTGAAATATTTAAAAAGGTGAATAAAGTTTTCTCTTTACAAAGTTCCCAAAAGCGTTTCTGTATCAGTACATTTCCACAGATCATAGTGTTAACTAGCCATGTTGACGATGTCTGTATTCAGACTCCTCTATGTAAATCTGTTTTTTATTAATTCTAATTATATAGAAATTAGAGATGTTGATCTGATACAGTGTGCAGATCAATGCTCCAAAAGAGAAAACTGCATGTCTGTATTCTATCGCAAACTGACGAAACAGTGTTTCATACTTAATAGGGTCATTCAAGACAACGCTTCTCTGAACTCTTCGCTTGGCTATCAACTGTTCGTAAAGCATATGGTGAACAACGACGAGAAAGGTATGTTGTGTACATTCATATTTAATGCAAACCCAAACACTTAGAGATAACTACATGTTGTCTTGCTAATATTTGTTTTTTTATTATAACATTAAATGAGTTTGTGATTGGAATTGTGTGTGTGTGTGTGTGTGTGTGTGTGAGAGAGAGAGAGAGAGAGAGAGAGAGAGAGAGAGAGAGAGAGAGAGAGATTGTGCACTGATTGTGTTCCCCTTCTTGTTGAGCTTTTTCTGTCTGCATGTGAATAGAAGAGACGCTAATTTGAAAGAAACATGTGATAATACTTTCTGCATGTTAGTCTTGTCCATATTTGGATATCTATCATAACGTTCAGTGTGACAAAAATTGATATGTACACTTTCTACTCCCACATGTACCAAATTCCGCAGCAGAATTAAAGCATTCAATTGTCTCTTTGCTCCCAGCTAATCCAAAATTATACAATATCTGTTACAAATCAAGGGGCAGGAATGTTAATTTACGGAATTACATCTAGATGCGTATGATATGAATGCAAATGTGTACATGGGATATATAGCACATTCCACCAATCGCATTTCGCTCATTAAAAGGGTTTTCCAGCAAACATTACGCATTAGGGTAGTCTGAGAACTGTTTGAGAAGGATCTATGTATTTCTTCCGCGATAGTACAACTTGATTAAGTCACGATATGGCTGAAATAATGCCGATGTGACTATAAATCTGAACTCACTCACTCTTCCGCGATATAACCGAAATACAGTTGACTGTGCGGCTGTAGGCTGCTATCACAAAAATGACTTTGCGCCAGGTTGTTTCTACGAGAGAGAGTATACGTGTATAGATGCCTGTATGGTGCTTAAGTATTCTGCTGATTTGATGATAGGTATATGTTTACATAGGTTGCTTTAGAAAAACCTTCTAGAAGCATAGACCGAGCGCTAAATTGAACCCAAACGCTTATTCTGATTTTAAGACACTCCGCTTATTAGAATGAACACGGTATATCTCAATAACGTTGTCTAGGGATATTTCATTCTTATATTTTAAGATTTCTATATCAGATATTGAATCATTTGTGTTACAGTAAAGAATAGGTTCCCAGGTTCCCATGCGAAAGAGGATCGGGTTAGTGCCTCGACACATTTCGTATTCATCGTGCCCCGTTGGCGTGGTCCGTTGTTCATGCTTTCCGTGATTGGTTTGTCTCGATACAGCCATCATATAGATGGACTGCTGCTGACTATGGTGCAAAACAGAATTTACTTACTATCTTTTAATAATTTCCTTTATGAATGCGATGACGAAAACCCGTACTAAATGTGCAGACATTTGTAAATTGATTCTCACTTGATCAATTGTATATGTCACTTGTTCTCTTTTATAGATACTATGTCATCGACACCAAAGACTATAGTTCGCTGTAAGTATAGCTAATGTTAAGCCGTTTTTGTCCCCATATCATTTCATGAATCAGGGACAGTAACTTCAACTTTCTTGAAAGACGTCGAGTCATATCAATGCGTAGCTTGCAGAGTCTCGTTTATGCATGTATACAATCTACCTAGTAATAACTGCTACAAAGCACCAGTAACATACAAAATGGCCTTTCTTTAAAAATGTTGATGATCCATGGTCAGTTCTAGTGTGTGTACCTCATCTTAAACCCGAGGGTCTACATCTACCATCATAATGGGTCCGATTAGATACATATAACATATCCTGTGCACAATTGGTTTAAGTGATTATATTTTACATTACGATAACGGAACATACGACGCTAATCAGTTGATAAAAGCTCTGTAGTTCATTGTTTAGTGTTGCGTACCATAACCATTCCATCAAATGACCATGGGTTCGAATGCCAAGCAGCACCACTTAAATGCTGTTTTTGTATATCAGCTATCCATTCTAATAAATTAAAAATAAATGGTTAACGTGGGCGACCTGCACCACTGAGGACATTCAGGACTTCGCAAGTTAATTTCATAACCGAAATACTGTTGAAAGCAGCGTAAACCTCAACTAACTCTTTTGTATCTTGAACATATGAGTCCAACACCACTTAACGTTAGTTTATCCTATATCTTTATGCCCGCACTGCAGGTCCTGAGGTGAACTTTGATGAAGGAACCGCATCTGTTCATGTAGCCGTTGACAAGCACGGAGTCATCAATTACGATAAAAGAAGAAATGCTAAAATCAGGTCACGTTCACTTGCGAGAGGGGTGGTTTTAAGCAACAAAGGCCTTCATGGACCAGAGCCTGTGTTTTTTATCGTTTCAGTTATCCTTGACATGGACAACACGGGCATCTTCACAAATGAAAACTGGTTTGCAACCAGAATTGTTCTTGGTACACAAAATGCATTTTACAAGTCACAATGCAGACATATGTATTGGACGTGCCCTGATACCGTTGGCATCGCACTCGGATATAATGCAAACTCAAGTGAGGTTAAACATTATGTGTATGACAAAGGGCGCAAACAAAGATGGAAACTCCTAACCAAGGTAGAATCCCATGTTATTGTCGATGGTAGATGGAACTTTGATGTTGGATTTATATTGGATTTCACCAAACGGTCGGTCTACATTATCGACACCAAAAACACGTCAATAATATACACGTGCACAGGGTTGCCTCTTCCTGGGAAAGCACTTTGGTCATCAGTCAGCCCGACTGCTTTGGGTTCACATGCGAGGCTAAAGTCAGGAAAAGAAGTAATGGCTGACCCCAAACTGAAAACTATGGTTAAGAATTTACTTCAATGAAACAGTTTGCTGTAAATAATGTTTCAAAACACTCTTGATTCATTTGTTGTATTGAATGTTAAAACATTGCTATTAATAATAAATTTCAATTTTATACTGGAACATAATCTTAATTTTCCCTTAGATTTGACCGACACTTGTATAGATGTAGAAATGATTAAAATTGCAAATATATGTGTGTTTTATTTGTTATTGGACATGTAGGCACGTGTATACGAAGAAATCTTCTTTTTTGCCAGAGAAAGGCAAAATAGCGGTGAAGATAATAGGAATGGATCACTGATAATCGGTGGTGACACTAAGTGCGAAAAAGGTGAGCATAACCTGTCCTATAGGTAGCACCCGTCACTCATATTCATATTCATATTCATACATTTTAACTGAATACGAAGTGAAAATATAATAGCAACGTGTAATGGTACCAAGAAATGTGGATTACACTCTATTTCAGCTCGTTGTAAGACTGTTTGGATTAAAGATTGCAATTTTAGCTTAGCTATCACCAAGAATGTTATGCATGTCATTATCGGGATTCCCTTCAGATGTCTGAAAATGTACGAGCGGCTGAACTGCTTGCGATTCACCCTCCTTCATAATAACCTATGTAAATGAAAAACGTTCCAATTTGGATTTGGAAGAGTTATAAACAGATGATGAAGTTTGGTAATTAATATTCTCCCATGAATCTGAAGTTTACTCGTTTCTGATTGGTCATTTGGTCAGGCTATAAAATCCCAATAAACCTCCTCTGATTGAAACAGCTGGTTTGACGGCCGCATCAACGCGGAAGCTAATACTACTATTCTCATTCTCTGTAGGAATATTATAATAATTATATCTACAATTACAGGTCACAAAATGCACAGATGCGGTTACTATAATACTCAAAGGATATAGACTCGTAGTTAATGCGTTCAGTTGTCACGCCGAAGACCCGGGTTCGATTCCCGACACGGGTACAATGTGTGAGGCCCATTTCCGGTGTCCTGCGCCGTGATATTGCTGGAATATTGCTAAGGACGTCGTAAAACCACACTCACTCGCACTCAGAAGCATCAAAGAAGCAAAAGATCGCCTCTGTGGTCTAGTGGTAGAGCGTGCGCCCGGAGAGCGGAAGGTCCGGGGTTCGATCCCAGGCCGCGTCATACCAAAAGACGTTAAAAGATGGTACTTGATGTTACCCTGTCTGACGCTCGGCATTAAGGGGCTAAAACAAGGACTGGTCGGCTCGGAGTCAGTATACTGTGTCTGAGTGGGGTATTCATGTTAAACTGCGGCATGGTATCTCAGTGAAGTAGCACTAGAAATCGGCATCAGTCCGGACTAGTTCAAGCAGCCACACAAACACATACACGTACATGCACGTCGCTATATAAGTGCAATAATCTTGGACGCGACGTTAAACCCAATTTCACCTCACCTCACCTCAAAGAAGCAAATAACATTATTCTATACAATTATAAACACTTGTATTCATGATACTCAGTATGAACGACTAATGTGCTTATCCTTGTCTAAAACCCTCTTGTTGTGATGTAGGGTGGAGCTGGCAAATCTGTATCACTACCATATATAGCACAATCCTTGAGATCACAGGGACTTGTGCGCCATTCATATCGGAGACCAACTGGTGACTTGCTCTCACAGCCAGCTACCGATACCGATAGAGAGTTTGTGTCTTGGTCTGTGATTGGTGCAGCCACCCACTCATCCGAGTCTGCGCATTCGGTTGTACTACTGCTGGAACAGCACACCTGCAATATATAAGCACAGTATATAATCTGCCACCACAGAATCAAAAAGTCCAGTTCCTTTATGATCAGACTGCCGGTTAACTAGTGCCTTCAATTACCACATGTAGATACAAATGGCCGATAATAAATTCATACGTCATTTTCATTGGACACTGGCGCACGGGAGGCATATTTGTGTAAAGCACCGCAATTTGATGTGCCGAGTTGCGTCCATCAGGACCTGTGCGTTTGGGTTAGAATCCCACATTCGCTCTGCATGATCCCATGATTCCTTGTTTGTCAGCACCATAACTTGGCCGATGGTAAACGTCTCGACCTGTACGACTTCCCTCCCTCATAAAACTGCCACCACATGATGTACATAACTTACTGCTTTAAAACCAACACACTTATCTAACTCATAAGGATCTCCCGAATCGCAATGCCATCAAGTGAGATATACGAGAATGTCAGCAAAAGTGGAAAAGACACGTGAGGTTTCTGTTTCAAAAGATGCATAAACATATTCAAATTATGAACTGAGTATACCATCCACAATTGTTCATATCTTTAAAGTGTTTTCGTGTGTGAAAATGGTTGGAGGCTGAAATATCTACCTCAAAGCCATTGTTGCCAAGAACCTTTATAGGACTATCGTCTCCGTAGTTCACGTTAAGGACGTTATTGACATTGTTAAGGCTGAATGTTTGAGGGAGAGGACCTTGAAACTTAACCCCTTCTTCTCCATAGGCGACCGCTCTGGCCCCAAGAACCAGACGGGAGGCGATGTCCTGCTTATACCGTGGATGGATTCTGGAAAAACATATAACATATGACTAGTTTCAAACTATGCATTGAAATTGTTCTTTAGAAAATATTTGAAAGTCGAAGTCCAATGTTCAATTGTATTGTCAATGACGATTTCAAATTTTCTTCTGATAGGAATTGTATCTGCATTATGATATAATATATAAAAAAATTCGGTTGTCTTGAGCAGCGGGTAGCTGTGATTAGAATCGTTTGTCTCAAGGACACCGAGCTCACAGAGTTTCAATGTGGAAAAATGTGTCTACATTATAAACAATGAATTACTTACGACCCAAAGGGAGAGTCATAATCAGGTAGGTCAATGGCTACAGCCATGAATGTTTTTGGCATCTTCTCATTAGGAACAAAACCAACATCTGCAGTTTGAGACCACCTTAGCCCAGGGAAAGTTCCAACATCCGTAGATTTGGCATTTGGAGCAAGCTGGTAATGAAACTGTGTCATTAAAAAACGATTATCTATGTCATATACTTGCAGGGGCAAACTGGTAACACACACAAATCAAATTCTTTAATATTGTTTTACCACTGCCAAGAAACTATTTGGCGTGTTTCTGAACAAACTGTGCATTCAAAAATTTGAGTTCTGAAGTTGAGAAAAATTACATTTTCACTGCAGTGAACATTGATAACACTTTGGCAGGAGTTACCTCCCCTTAAAGTGTCTTTTGCTGGAATACAGAGGATATTTGACTCTTTATTCACGTTAGTTCCACATTGACAACCCCCCATGATGACAGGTGGTCATTTTGGGGGGTTGTATAGGTTTTTACCGTTTGTAATCTTTCGTGAAAATGTTTCGCTATAAACTGTAAATATCTCATTTTACTCGTTAGTCGAGACTGTTCCTTTCCACTAAGCGCCAATTTGTTACTTGACTAGCAAGTGTCTCCTATATTTCAAGCATATTTTTTTAAAGTTGATTTGATATATAGTCATATGCAAATGTATGACAAGGACTTTTATTGACCTCAAATAATTGTTGTTATTTTTGTTTAAGATACGACAACATGGGCCTACATTTTAGGCCTGAATTACAAGGGATGACGTAATGTCTCTGTCAAGTGGGGATAATTTAAGTTTCAACTGTAACATTTGTAATTAATAGATTCAATTTTCCGGGGGACAACTCCACAAGACGTACATAATAAGCAAGATATTATATATATTCTGCCGACACAAAAAGGTGTAATGATGAGAAATTTCTGTAAAATTAATTTCGGACGTGTAGATCAATATCTGTTGCGTGCGGATCTGACATTGGTCTGACGTTGTCATTTTGCAGTTCAAAAGTTCTGCTGATAATTTAGCGAATGGAATAACGAAAGGACGCAAAATGTCTTCAACACATCGCTGGCGGGTCAAATATCCATTCACAATCTCCATAGTAGATCGCCCGTTATGTGTGATACTGCCCCACAACATGACACTACTGCCCAAGTACTGTTCATGGTCAAGAATTGTTGCCCTGGCATACCGTTCGCCGCTACGTCGACAACAACGCTTTCTGCCGTCAGTGTAGCGGAGGCAAAATCCTGATTCGTTGTAAAAATTGGTGTAACACCATAAGTGCACAGTCCGTTGTTGCCAGCCAACCCTAATCTTTGCCGCCTAAGGTAAACTGTGAAGGTCAGATCCTTGAAAGGACGCCGATCTTTCAGGTAGAGCCGGTTTTTAACGGTAGACGTTGAGATTCGTTTTCCCGTTATTGTAGGGAATTCTATATTGCTGACAGGAGCAGATTTGATGGTACTTGTCTACACTGTTACTGGCAATTTGCGATATTGACGTCACGAGCAACAATGTTTACAGTTCTTTACAATGTTGTCACTACCTCTAGTATACAATACATTCACCCTGTGCACTGAAAAGAACCCACCCATCTAATAGTAGATGACCAGATGGTAGAAACACGAATACGTGCATACACCCGAAACACAAGTGTCAGAACTTATGGTGTCACCCTGGGCAAGTGACTTAGTTCAAATGTGCCTCTGTTCACCCAGCAGGGAATGGGTATCTGATATGTGGGGTGGACGTACCAATTTCTAGCACCCCAAGGCAGTTTGAGTGGTATAATCCCTTGGGATAGATATCTGGAATGATAACTGAATGTAAACGGATCCACTGGTCGGGGAATAGAACCTGGTACTAGTACCTGGATAATAATAATAATAATAATAATAATAATAATAATAATAATAATAATAATAATGATAATACTTGCGGCATAATATCCTGAATATTACCTGAACAAATCCGAAAGGAAACTGTATATCTGTCTCCTGTTCTGAACTGGCATGGAATTTTTCTCTCCAATCATTTATCATGGCAGGAAACCGACATTCATACAGATCTGGATTCCCCGCATTGGCCTCCCCTATCAGACATAAATTATGTACCAAATGTCAAGGACATGTACATAAGTTGGTCAAAAGTAGTGTAAATCAGTATAAGCTATATTACATTTCTAACCGTTTATGCAAACCGTGTCGAGAAAGCATTTATTACTAGAATTACTGGAAGATGATGTCAACAGTCCACACGTTGTGTTTTCATGAAACAAAATGATAGATTACCTTGATACCATAATGCACCAAAGATGGTCATGTCGAGAAACGGGTTGATCATAGCATTCCACAATACAGATTTATCACCTGGGCCTCTGAAGAAAACCAGAGTATTGGACGTTAGGTCACACGCAATTTTATCAAAATACAAATAAAGTTTTCAGATGCGTGACTATTTTTCAACTCAATTGTGTATATGTATGTTTAAAGTCCATGTTACCTGAAAAAGCTTTTTGCGACTTGTTTTGCGAATTTCAAGTATCTTAGATACATTAAGAAAATTCTCGAGAGCGAAAAGAATAACATTCGTAGGAAGTCAATAGCAAATCTAAACATGTTGTCATTTGTGTTATTCAGGCGAAAATTGTCACGCCGCGATCAGCAATGTTACTAGCTTTTTACGACTAATGTCCTGTTTGAGGTACCCGATTGTTGAAATTTGTTCGTTTGGTGGCCAATTTTGTGATTGCTTCTTTACGCTATTTCCGTTTTTCAAATGTAGTTAGCGAATGCCTGAATGTATTAAAATCTGCACAGTTGCTATGAAGAGTTGACTTGCAGCGGAACGTGTGCAGCCAAATATGACTGAACGGAAGGCAGGCTTATTGTGAGATCAAACATATAATTTTGGTGGTCATCACCTCCAACAGAATCTGTATATGGAACCTCTATATACAACGTCTCTGCCTCCGCTGTATTTTCGTGTCAGTCTTTGAAAACGATATAGGACTAAAGTGCAATTTGAGCTTATTTACGTGCCGCTTTCGATGTTCTGAATATGAACTATCCAACTCTGAAAAGTTGTACTTATCCATGCTACTTTCAATTAGTTTCAAGCCTAGGCATTAATGAATGTGTCACAAACATGCCTTATACTGGATGTAGGACATTTGGCAATGGCGTCAGGAGAGGACCAGGCTTCAATAGGTGTCCCACCCCATGCCGAGTCGATCAGCCCAAGTGGGTAGTTCCTGTTTGGATATAGGTACTCCCCAAACAACATACACACAGCGGAGAAGGACGATACGGTGGCTGTTCAAAATATGTACAACAAATTTCCATTAAGAAAGCATTGACATGACATCTCCCTTTTGACTACTTCCTTGGCAAAGCTAAAGGGTCTTGAAGTAACAATTCACTGAAGGTCATAAGAAACTTCGGTTAGATAAATCAAATGAAAATGAATGTAAGGCTGTCGGGAGTAAACGCATTTCAATCAGCATGAGTGGAATGTTTCCCGCATGATATTCAGTATAAGGTATATAAATATATTAAACTTTGCATAAATAAAGTTTTATACATCATGTACACACTTGAGTAAACAAAAAAAACCAGATATAACATAGTTATTATCAACAAAATACGACAGGAGAAAATTAAACACTTGGAAATACTCAACCATCAGTCGGCTCAGTCCACTGGGTGTCTATACTCTGTATGTCTTCCAGGGGCGTGGTTGATTCCACCTGTGATGTCTTGAGGATTCTTATGGTCTTGAACTTTAGAGTTTCTGCAATTTCCGCAGATGAGTTAATGACCTTCAACCAGATAGAAAGGCCCATTGTTCATTTTTTTGGAATTATGTTCTTAGTAAATGTTATGCATATGTTAGTGTAATATCCATACTTTTCAAAGAATACACATATGGTTTTCATCGGGATGTAACTGTTGCTGTGGTGGACTGTTCACCACAGGGCACTATAGGCATATCTAACTGAGGTCCTATTCCTGACCAGTCCATAGGAAGAAAGCAGACCTACGATATAGTTATGTCCGGGCATTTTTTGTTGTCCAATATTATTTTGATAAAGAAGGTGCAGGTAAAATATGCAACGATCACCTGGGCTCCCAGTTGCCCATGAGGTGACGCACAGTTCCATGAAAAAGCAAGAATGGTTAATTTTGATTCAATGGATTCATGTGTGTTCGTTTTCCCATATTTATTGTCATTTCATAAATAAACTAAGGACGATATTTTCTTACTTCCTTTTTACATTTACCCAACTGTGGACTGATTTTATTTTTCATAGCTGGGAGACATAAGGGTCCAATGTTATATTTGTTATCTGACTACTGACTACTCATCCTACTGATCTAGGATACAATGTCCAGAGGACTTGAAGTTCACAGGACAGCTGCATCAACGACGCCGTGTGGCAGAACGGTATTGTCAGTGGTTTATCAATATGAATGTTGGACTTTTATATCCCAAGTAAGATTACTTACATAGTGTATTCGGTTGTCATTCAACTTTGGAATTGTTACAAATCATTTACATAAACAATCTAAAATGGCAACATTTGAACTGAGTTGTATTTGACACCCCCATTTGTAAGTGACCAGTAGAAGTGTATCGGCTATTACACCGACGTTAAAACGAAAGAATAAAATGGCAGAATTTGAGTAAAACTAATCGACTATTCTTCACAAAACTCTACCTCTCTATGACGTTAACAGTGCCTGTGAATAAATGAGTACCCACTTACCTTACCCATTGTAAACACCATATTACTCTGTCCAGAGCACACCCATACGTCACCAAACATGACGTCTGTTAGAGTTAAGTCCCCCTCTGATGATGACGCCGTCAAGGTGAAGGGACCAGGGTCTGTTATAGCTGGCAGTTTAGCCTTCCATAAACCCGCATTTCCATTAGGGTCCCTCACAACATTGACCTTGACCTCTCCTTTTCCACTGACCGTGACTGTAACCTCGTCACCTATTGTTGCAGCATGACCCCAGACTATCGCCCTCTGGGGACCTCTTTGAAGAACCATATGATCAGCATAATATGAAGCAAATTTCAGTACAGCAAGCGTACCTTGACGGAAAAAGACGTTTTTCAGTGAGCATGAAGTACATTCACCTCCGATGACAAAGATCATTCAATGACCTGTGGAGGCCTATGAATTTGGTACGTCCGAAATCCCAATTTACCTGCAAAAGTATTTCCAAACGTCCTTAGACGTCCAGCGAATCCAAATAAAATATATTGTTTTTGTGTAATGATTGTGCCTCGTATGATATCATTAAACAACCCATAACTAAATGAAATCGTGGTAGGTTTATTCTCACATTCATTCTTCATGTTTAAGGAAGCGACTGTTATATATCATTGTTAATTACAAATAAGGTATTCCACCACTGGATTGAGTTTAATACGATATCATTTCAAATCCATGCATATATTGTATTGTTACACGCCATATTGACATGTGTTAGTAATATATAATACTTACTGGATAAATTTAAGAGAAGAAAGAGCAGCTGTTTCATGGTCCGAGGGAAGAATTGCTTTGTCAGATTTTTCACAGATATGGCTTATCTATGTAGGACACAATTATCAACGTTTGACATGATTTGACGTTAGGACGCAAAGGGCAGATAACACATAAGAAGCAGTGGAACATCTGTATTTCATAAACAGTTACACAATGAATATGAATAAAATGTACAATGTTTCAAACAAAAATCTGTGCTTGTGTGATCTGAGTGTCTTGGTTATGATTCCGTATAAAGATAAAGTTCATGAATGCAAACTAACACAAAATTTGGCTAAGATGAGGTGAAATATGGATTATTGCAGATATTTAGCGACTTATTGCTTGTATGCTTGTATTAATTTCACCAGCGTTTTCAAAGTGTAATCCTACTGAGATGCCATGCCGCAGTTCAACATGGATACCCCACACAGGTTATATGACACAATATCTGACTCCGAGCCGACCAGTCTTTATTTTATTCCCTTAATGACAAAAACATCAGGGTAACAATTACCATTTTTAGCGTATTTGGTATGACACGGCCAGGGGATCAAACCACCTACCGTCTGCTCTCCAGGCACTCCATCTACTAGACCAAGGAGGCGGTCCAGCACCTAATTAACATGACTACTGAAGATGCTAACCTGCATGAACTGTAAAGGCCCTGTGTTCACTTGCCCTGATATGATCAAAATAAACATTTCCAAGGACGTGTTTTCAGTTGATAAACAGATTATCCAAATCCGAAAGAGAATGCAGCATCTATTAACTGCACTCCCCCTTCCTCTTGGAAACCAGTGCTAATTAGTGAGTCGAAATTTTCGGCAATATCGAAGCCAATATATCTATTGTGACGAGAACAAATTAAAAATTCATAAAAATAACATGTACAGTAAAACTATCACAGATAATACAAAACAAAATGGAGATATGAAAGTAATACACCCAGACAAATATCTGATTTTATTTGAATATACATTATACGCGTGTAATTCATGTATAAATTCACACACACTGTGAATTCCGTGTTGGAATAGGTCCCTATCAACCTATGCTTGTCACAAGAGACTACTTAATAATACGGATGGCCAGGTTCTGCGACTTAGTTGACGGCGTGTCATATTACCCCTGCGACGTGGGACGTTGTTGACACACAGTATGTAAATCACAGGTTCGTCTGGTTCACACTCGATTATGATTGGACTATTGCCGAGGGCGGCTTTAAGAACAAACTAAGAAACTGTACGAGTCCTTATAGTCATTCCTTACTCGTTAAGGTCGCTATACTTGAGTAATGATGCAGTTTTATTTCAATTCACAGCAGTAATACCCGATTATTCTCTGAATTCTTCATTTTACGTTGTATTATGTATAATACACTATCGTTTTTGTCACGGTTTCTATCGTATCAACCCTTCCCCTTCGTTGATTCATGTATTCATCTGTACATCTAACACGACAACGTGTGAACCTATTGAATAGCACCAAGCAGTAAAACTATGCTTTAGTGTAACGCTGATGTATTTCATAAAAAAAACCGAATGGCATGCTCACTGAGAGAACATTTTCGTGATACATATTCCTCCTTATACACATTCCTCCTTATACACATATAATCACAGAGATTATTTCATACTTATAGAAAAGTTTCATGGAAATGAAGTTTGATCTAGAGATAATTAATAACGTTAGCACAGTGATCTTTCAGTTGACATGAATTAGGATTTTCAGTAAATAGTTAGCAAGTCGAGAAACCTTGTAGCAAATGACTAGGAAGTGCAATATTAATGGTGTATATGTGTATCAAATGTATAGATAACAAGGAACGAACCTCTGCACAGCGAATTGCTATGCTTTAGACGCATGTGCTGCCTGTACCCCAAAATAACACTCGAAACCGTCGAGGTATCAATATATACTTTGATTCGATGTACATATCGATTTATGTATTCGTCTCTATAAACTGCAGATAAGTTATATATTTCTGAACGGGTGCATGTAAAGGACAGCATGCATGAGATAACAAGGGAGGACGTCTGAGGCTGCACAGAAACAAATGACAAAATTCGATACAGTGTAAGAACTTGTATTGTATTCATGATAGTCATTATGAACGACTAATGTGCTTATCGTTGCCTAAAACCCTCTCGTTGTGATGTAGGGTGGAGCTGGCAAATCTGTATCACTACCATATATGGCACACTCCTTGAGATCACAGGGACTTGTGCGCCATTCATATCGGAGACCAACTGGTGACTTGCTCTCACAGCCAGCTACCGATACCGATACGGAGTTTGTGTCTTGGTCTGTGATTGGTGCAGCCACCCATTCATCTGTGTCTGCGCATTCTGTTGTACTACTGCTGGAACAGCACACCTGCAATATATAAGCACAGTATATAATATGCACCCATAAAATCAAAGAGTTATGTTCCCATTCCTAGTATGGTTTCAATGGTGTTTAAGTAGTACGTCGTATACGTTTGAATTCGTTCGATACTAATGACCGATGATAAATTCATACATAATTGTCATAAAAATACTGTTGTACTAGGTGGCATAGTTGTCAAAGGCGAAGTAGTTTGATGTGCCGAATTACGTCCAGAATCCCATGCTCGTGGCTTAGAATCCCACATTCGCCCTGCATGATCCCATGATTCCTTGTTTGTCAGCACCATATCTTGGCTGGTGGTAAACGTCTCAACCTGTACGACTTCCCTCCCTCGTGAAACTGCCACCACATGATGTACATAACATACTGCTTTAAAACCAACACACTAATCTAACTCATAAGGATCTCCCTAATCGCAAATGTGTCACGTGAAATATAACAGGTTTCCCGCACAAATTACTATTTCAAAAGATGTCATAAATACGTTCGTTCACGATATAAACCGTGTGTACAATTTCTACAATTTCTTCTTTAAGTGTTTTCATGTGTGAAAATGATTGGAAACTAACAAAAATCTACCTCAAAACCGTTGTTGTTAAGAACCTTTATAGGACTATCGTCTCCGTAGTTCACGTTAAGGACGTTATTGACGTTGTTAAGGCTGAATGTTTGAGGGAGAGGACCCTGAAACTTAACACCTTCTTCTCCATAGGCGACCGCTCTTGCCCCAAGAACCAGACGGGAGGCGATGTCTTGCTTATACCGTGGATGGATTCTGGAAATTTGGAATATATATATATATATATATATATATATATATATACATATATATATATATATATATATATATATATATATATATAATATATATATATATATATATATATATATATATATATATATATATATATATATGGCGTGTATTTTGTTGACATTGTTTGACAATGACTGTAACCGTGTTACACTGTTTCTGTTGAGATCCGGTAGACGCTCATTGCATTCTGTTTGGACAGTGATCAGTCGTCAGGAAGTTACTATATTTAGATGCTAGTGTGATGTGTAAACTTCCGGTTCGGTATACCGCGGATGGATTCTGGAAGTTAGGAATACCTATACAGATCGGATTTATGTATAAGTCATGACTACTTACAAATAAACATCGAATCTTTTCCATCTTGCATCAAATGTTTGAAAGTTTCGATGTGTTGTCAATGATGTTTTTAACTTTCACGTGCACTGACAGTTTCAATTCGTTCGTCCCAAAGACATATTAGAAACATTCCACATTAAAAACAAGGTATTACTTACGACCCAAAGGGAGAGTCATAATCAGGTAGGTCAAGGGCTACAGCCATGAATGTTTTTGGCATCTTCTCATTAGGGACAAACCCAACATCTGCAGTTTGAGACCACCTTAGCGCAGGGAAAGTTCCAACATCCGTAGATTTGGCATTTGGAGCCAGCTGATGATATAAATGTGGTACTAAGAGACAAACAACGTTTAACATATCATGTATTTGAAAAGGAGAAGGAACACATATTTACAATGATACCAAATATCGGATGATTAGCAAAATCAATACTATATTAGTACTGCACATAAGTAAAACAATGAATCAGAGGGCATGTCATGAACATACAAATTGTATATGATCGTTAAACCCACAAAGTAAACAGCCAATATATCACTACACTAATACCTACATTTTAACGTGTTAGGGTATATTAATGTCGAGAAGCTTGATTGGTCTGAGATTCAGATCACAATTATAACATATACATAATTATACATATACATATACATATACATATATATATATATATATATATATGAATTACCTGGACAAATCCGAAAGGAAACTGTATATCTGTCTCCTGTTCTGAACTGGCATGGAATTTTTCTCTCCAATCATTTATCATGGCAGGAAACTGACATTCATAAAGATCTGGATTCCCAGCATTGGACTCCCCTATTAGATATAAATCATGCAGCAAATATCAAGGATATAAACTGGTCAAAAGTAGTGTACATCAGCATAACCTATGAACAGTGTCTCGAAAACATATATTCTTACCATTCATTACACGGCGAATGTGACTTCAGCAGTCTACAGCGCACATGAAATAAAATTATATATTACCTTGATACCACAATGCACCAAATATCGTCATGTCGAGAAACGGGTTGATCATTGCATTCCACAATACTGATTTATCACCCGGGGCTCTAAAGGAAATCAGAAAGATCCTTCTCAGATGTATCAATGTCGAGCAAATACTAATCCAATTCATCAGAGGGATATGATACTTTCTATCGTGGATGAGGTAACATATTTGTTTATACTGAGACTTAACTTAGTTTAAAACCTACGCAAGAGTGGATAATTGTCACAAGCATGTATGAAAACAGGTTCACATGCCTTTTATTGGATGCAGGACATTTGGCAATGGCGTCGGGAGAGGACCAGGCTTCAATAGGCGTCCCACCCCATGCCGAGTCGATCAGCCCAAGAGGGTAGTTCCTGTTTGGATACAGGTACTCCCCAAACAGCATACACAGGCCAGAGAAGGACGTCACAGTGGCTGTTCAACATATGTACTCCATAGTTTTATTTGCTTATGAAAACCTGGACATAGTAAAAGATCACGAAAGACTTCAAGTAAATTTCAGTAAGTTAAATTAAATGAAGACGAATGCAAGGCCGTAGAGAGTAAAACAAATTTCGAACAGCTTGCATGGGCTATTTCCTCATGTTATTCAAAAGAAATAGTCATATATTTATCTTTACAAACATAAAGTTGTATACACCATGTACACATGTGGGTCACACAATAACATAAATAGCAGTGCTATGTTCGACAGTAGAAACAATATAAAAGTTGAGATACTCAACCATTAGTTGGCTCAGTCCACTGGGTGGCTATACTCTGTATGTCTTCCAGGGGCGTGGTTGATTCCACCTGTGATGTCTTCAGGATTCTTATGGTCTTGAACTTTAGAGCTTCTGCAATTTCCGCAGGTGAGTTAATGACCTTTAACCAGAAGTTCCCATTTGTATTTTGTAAAACTGTGTTCTCAGTAAATAGTCTGCATATGTATGGCGCGTATGGCCTAATACACATATGCGGTGGCTGACAGAAGTAACTGAAACGCACATAAAATTTCACACAATCTATAATAAAAAAACATTTCTTCTTCCACCACACAGCTAATGTAAAGACTTGCAAGGTCCTGATACGGACACTGGAGGCTGAATGTTAAGTTCTTTGCGGACATTGCATCCTTTCACGGGAGACATAGAAGGTTCGATTTCAGTATATGTTAATCTGTCTTCAATAATGAAAGCAAAACAATAAAAGCAATCTTTTCTTTTTTCTGTATACATTTATACGGCGCGATCGGGTAGCCTAGTGGTTTAAGCGTTCGCTCGTCACGCCGAAGTCCCGGGTTACAATGTGTGAAGCCCATTTCTAGTGTCCCCGCCGTGATGTTGCTGGAATATTGCTTAAAACCATGCTCACTCACTGACTCACTACATTTATACAGCATCTTATAAATGATAACTTTTCTCTTCTGAGTCGGAAGTAATTTCGACATGAAATGCATGTTTTTTTCTGCACTGCAATACTCCACTTTTAACATTATTACAGTTATATCGCGGCCTGTCAGTTTAGTGTAGGAGGAATGCCCGAAGTGATGCAGGTCTCATGCGTTTACCACTTCGGTGAAACCCACGAGCATGGGTATGGTGCTCACAACCCGAGAAAAATAATCGCTGCGAACTGGGATTCGAACCCACAAAGATAGGTTTCTGGCATGCCCAAGGGACGCAACTCTGCACAGCGAATCGCGGCGCCTTAGACGACTGGGCCACCCGTGCCCCCGGCAACATTTGAGTGATGAATTGGCCAATACACGTTTATAACAAAAGAAACAAAGGCAACGAGAAAGAAATTTGAGGATAGGTAATCTCTTCTTCTTTTTTACAAAAAAACCTCTACTTCTCTATGACGTTAACAATGCCTGTGAATAAATGAGTACCCGCTTACCTGACCCATTGTAAACACCATATTACTCTGTCCAGAGCACACCCATACGTCGCCAAACATGACGTCTGTTAGAGTTAAGTCCCCCTCTGATGATGACGCCGTCAAGGTGAAGGGACCAGGGTCTGTTATAGCTGGCAGTTTAGCCTTCCATAAACCCTCATTTCCATTAGGGTCCCTCACAACATTGACCTTGACCTCTCCTTTTCCACTGACCGTGACTGTAACTTCGTCACCTATCGTTGCAGCATGACCCCAGACAATCGCCCTCTGGGGACCTCTTTGAAGAACCATATGATCAGCATAATATGAAGCAAATTTCAGTACAGCAAGCGTACCTTGACGAACAAAAGAAGACGGTTTTCAGTGAGCATGAAGTACATTCACCTCCGATGATAATGATCGTTGAGAAGGACCTGTGGAGGCCTATCACTTGACGGGAAAAAAACAATTTCAGTGAGCATGAAGTTCAAAAATAAAACCGTTTCTATAATTATAAGAATTCCCCTCTAAAAGCAGAGTCCATTGTACGATCACCGACTACATCATGAGCATGTGTTTATCAAATAGTTCTGACACCAGGCGTTCCCGAACAGGGTTTACCTACGATGATGACGAACATTGGATGCCCTGATGGGGCCTCTCAGTTTGCTATATCCGTAATTTACCTGTAAACTTTCAAGGGCAAGTTCATACTGGTAAGGAGATGCGAACTGGGATCGTTTTAGCTGATATTTGTCCGTTTTTGTGTAGTACTTCTAAATGTTTTGTTGCATTAGTATTGTCGAATGAACTCCCGACATACATGTATAAGAGATTTTCCAAACTACTTCAACATCCAGCAAATCCAGATACAATTATCGTTTTTGTGTAAAACCTGAGTTTTTGCAAACAAATACAGTCCCAAAGCCCAAAGCCCAGAGCTACTGGTATCATGCACACAATATAATTTTTGTACCTTGTGTGATGTTGACGCTGTTGGACAATCCAATATCGAATTGAATTACGTCAGGTGTATTTCACATTCCCTCTTAATGTTCAAGGAAACGACTGCCATATTTTGTTGTTCAGTACAAACAACGTATTTCACGACTGAATTGGGTTTGTCCAAACATTTGTATCGCATTTGATGTATACTTTTTTCGTGTCCAGCGTTCATGTTGTAAGCATGTCTTTAAAGTTAAAAGGAATGGAATTGCATTACAATTCAAACATAATTGTCTTACACAAACCACTAGGAATATACTTATATTCTAAAGTTGTTAAATGATGAAACAATGTTGTGGGAATAATGTTAATAATATAATACTTACTAGATAAATTCAAGAGAAGAAACAGCAGCTGTTTCATGGTGCGAAGGACGAATTGCTTTGTCAGCTTTTTAAGATATGGCTTATCTTGTGTGATCTCATTTTGTGTGACTACCTATAAGCTCGTGTATACCAACGGACACATTATTATCCACTTAATGGGTCAGGCAGAGTCTTTTGGTGTGACGAGACCAGGCGATCAAACCACCGGCTTTCCACTGTCCGGACAGTTGCATTAAGTTCGCCTGCATTAATTTAATTCAGTTGACCCGTTCTGATGACCAAAATATATACTTCAAAGGACGTATTTTCAATGCGGTAAACAGATTATATTCTAAATGTAACAAGCAAATCCACAGCATCTATTAAATTGCACTGCTGGTGAGTTACAAATTTACGTCGCATTGACAATATCTAAGCCATATATCTATATCGCAGAGAAATTGTATATTTATGAAAAAAATGTACAGTGAAGACATGTAAGATAAATACCACAGATCATCTTCCCGAGGCAAGGCTGTTAAACGACTATGCAAGTCCAGTTTCCACCATTGCCGAAATAGGCTGGAATTTCTGAGTTATAATTTAGCTGGAATCTATCGTAGTTCAATCAAAAATCACGAAACGAAATTAGCATCCGGTTCGTAAAAAAACATGGCACATTTCGATTGATTGCAGGGTTTGCAAAGCATGTGTACTCTCTCAATTGGCCGTCGACAGATATTTTCCAAATATTTTCATCAAGTTGCTCACTGATTTGACGCACTTCGCGAGGAAAGACCAGTTTTCTTACCATGTGAATTTTTATTTTCGATAAGATCGTCTTGATCGTCTTGACAATGAACATAGCCACTGGAGGCACAGTGGCAAGGGTGGAAAGTGGACTTATAATAGTCAGTTACCTCCCTTGCCTCGGGAAGATGACCACGCATATCCATACAAGTTGCTTGTTTGTTGTTTAACGCTGCACTCAGCAATATTCCAGCTATATGACGGCGGTCTGTAAATAATCGAGTTTGGACCAGACAGTCCAGTGATTAGCGTCATAAGCATCGATCCGCGCAATTGGGATACGATGACATGCGTCAACCAAGTAAGCGAGGCTGACCACCTGATTGAATAAGAATACACACATGTAATTCAACATACATTGATACACCCCTGTTGATTCCGAGTTTGAATAGGTCCCCATCAACCTGTGCTTGTCGCAAGAGGCGACTTAATAAATCGGATGGCCAGGTTCGGTGGCTTGGTTGATAGCGTGTCATTGTACCCGTCGTGGATAGTTGCGTATTATGTAAATCACTGCTTCATCCGGTTCACACTCGATTATGACTGCTTAATTGCTGACAGCTGACAGTCCTTGCATGATGGAAATTGTATTTCAATTTCAAATCACACCAGTAATCCCTTGAGCGAACGTTTCACATAGTATGAACGGGTGTTTTGTTATATTTGGATTCAAATTAGAATTCGTGAACACTTTACTCGTCCCTGTCAGTTATAGAGCTATCATACCGTTCTGGAATCAGATCCTACAATGTCATGTGAGAGTTTCACTGGACCTTGGTACCAGAGTGCACAAAACCATTGCGTCCTTCGTTCCTCCGAGAATAAAGAAACTGACAATGTACTTTATGTGTGACTGCCAATGTAAAGATAAAGCATTATGAAAAGAACTAACATTGAAACAATGGAATGATTTTATTCAGGCTTATATCATGAAACACTTCCTTCTTATTTATGTCTAAAACCCTCTCTTAGTAATGTAAGGCGGGGCTGGCAAATCGGTATCACTACCATATATGGCACACTCTTTGAGATCACAGGGACTTGTGCGCCATTCATATCGGAGACCAACTGGTGACTTGCTCTCACAGCCAGCTACCGATACCGATACGGAGTTTGTGTCTTGGTCTATGATTGGTGCAGCCACCCACTCATCTGAGTCTGCGCATTCGGTTGTACTACTGCTGGAACAGCACACCTGCAATACAAGTTCAGAGAGTGTTATGTCCTCCTAGATTCAAAGATACATTGACAACCTTTCGATATCGTTCATATTTAACTTACTTATCCCTAATTCAAGACGTACGCTGACCACTTACAATTCAGATTCATTCACTTGGTGTTGATGATAATAATTTATGCAAAATTGTCACAGGGGTATTCCTACGTGTAACTTCCTCACATGAAATGTAACAGGATATCAGAAAATATGGAAGAGATACTCGGAAAATGTTTTTCCAGATATGAGTCCTTAAAACATCTACACTGTTTTACATAAGTGTAACGTTGAAAAAGGGTATATTCTTATAACACATCATGAAATAAAATAATACCTCAAAACCGTTGTTGTTGTTAAGAACCTTTATAGGACTATCGTCTCCGTAGTTCACGTTAAGGACGTTATTGACGTTGTTAAGGCTGAATGTTTGAGGGAGAGGACCTTGAAACTTAACCCCTTCTTCCCCATAGGCGACCGCTCTGGCTCCAAGAACCAGACGGGAGGCGATATCCTGCTTATACCGTGGATGGATTCTAGAAATTTGGAACATGTAAGGTTATATGGCAGTGTATTTTGTTGACATTGTTTGACAATGATTGTAACCGTGTTACATTGTTTTTGGTTGAAACCCAGGAGACGCTCATTTCATTGTTTATAAAGTATTTATATTCATTGTAAGAGTGCTTCAACAGATAATCAGATAATAAAGTTTGATAGGGTCTATCCAGAAAAGTCGTCTTTACAGTATTAAAGAAGTTGTTATCCATAAATTGTGTCTACATTGTAATAAAGTGTTTGACACCTCATACAAAGTAAACACCTTTATCGTTTTGTTTTTTTTACATCTTGATCAATCGCCGAAAACAAGATTGCTATCATCGGGGTACTTACGATCCAAAAGGGGAATCATAGTCAGGAAGGTCCATGGCTACAGACATGAAGGTTTTCGGCATCTTCTCGTTAGGAACAAATCCGAACTTTGCAGTTTGAGACCATCTAATTGCAGGGAAATCTCCAACCTCCGTAGATTTGGCATTAGGGGCAAGCTGATGAAAGTAATGTGTTGTTGATTTGAAAAAAATGCATTAAACAGATTATCCAAAAGGCATTGAAACCATGTTGATATTTCCACAAGGTGATCATGGAAGACAGGATTGACATACTTTTATATTTCAAATTATTCATTTTACGCAATCAATGCATTATAGACAGCATCATGAACACAGTGGCATTGAGAGTATATGTACTTTTGGCTATCCAATATACGTACTGATAGACATACTAACAATACTTTTTGTATCCAAAAGGATATCGAACACAACCAGGCATGGAAACTTGCGTTATTTAGTTATGTTTTTACCCCAAGAAAGTACTCATAGTTGAAACCTTGAAAATTTAAGTATTACTCATTAATTCCCAGACCAAATGTAGGGGAAATATGAATGTTAATAGTATTAGAACAACGATAAGTGTTGACGACAAACATTCTATGCAAGAACGTGTATGTCTGTACAGAGTTAGATCAAAACACACTCTATTGTTTGGACGTGCCTCACATACATGCGTAGGGTGTCTTTTCTGATTTTGACACTTTCAAGGAAGGTCCATTAATCTCTGTGAACCATTATTCCTGGTCCCGTGATGATTTCGGGTTAGAATTGGTCTTCAGCAATCCATTTCTTGACGTACGAGGAGACTCTAAAGGGATCGAGTGGTCAGGCTCGCTGACTTGGTTGATGCATGTGATCCTATCCCAGTTGCGTAGATCGATGCACATGATGTCAATAACTGGATTGTCTAGTCTAAATTCGATTATTTACAGACTGCCGTCATATAGCTAGAATATTGCGACGGTAACAGACAAAGAAACATTAATACTGTCCATCGTATTGATTCTTCTTATCATGTGGTTGATTTCATTAATTGTTTGTGTTTGAACAAGCGATGTGGTGTCTGCAAAGTGCGGAGCGTCTACGGGTATTCGCATGCTGGAAATAGTCAGAATACAGCGTGCATTGACCAAAACACAGCCTGTGCTTAGCTGACTATGAAACAGGTATCAACAAACCTAAAATGTTGACGATCGACCCCGTTCAGGGTGTCCCAGGTCAACCACAACAGTGCAGAATCGATTGATCCGAAACCAGGCTATACTAAATCGAGCTCAAACTGCAAATCAAATTGCTTCCGCTCGAGTTAAGGGTCAGAGGGGAAATAGTGTAAGTGCAGCATCTCCAGCTCGACTGACACGTGTTGTGCCCCCCACACCCCTTCCCACCCCTGCACACACACACACACACACACACACACACACACACACACACACACACACACACACAAATCGTCATTTTGCCAGACTGACAGACTTGACAAACAGCCTCAAATCGCAATTGGGAGACCCTCGTCGAGGGAAGGATTGTTTGACAATTCATGGCGGTATTACGCACTACTATTCCTTAAACGTCACCTTTGAACTTTCCCATCTTACCAATATCGTCCTTCAAGATCATAACATCCTGGCGGTCATAACATCTACTGTCATTCTTCAATACCGGTTGTAACGTGTTCCAAAGTCGTTCATTAGTCGTTCATTAGTATCATACACGTATTATTAGAAACTAATAGATCTTACAAATTTGGAAATTGTAAGTTATTTTCGAGAATCCCCTACTTTTTATGAAGAGTATACATGACAAGGACATTCATTGGAAATACATTATGAAAGTGTGTTTACTGGGGTATCTACTTCGGTATTATGCTTGATGTGTGTTAATCCTGTCATAATATTCATGAAATCGTCATGTCAGTCGCCGGCAATATAGATCATCACAAGTTTCATGTACAAACTTACTAAAAGTAGGTTCGTAATGGTTTACCTGAACAGGTAAATATATACTTATTCAAATGCAACACTTAATCAGACACTGAATCACTGCGACCACATGGGTATATGTTTAAGTTAAACGTTAACAGATTGACGATTCTAACCAGTTCACATAAATATACGTGATGTGTCGATAATTACCTGAACAAATCCGAAAGGAAATTCAATATCCGTCTCCTTTTCTGAGCAGGCGTGGAATTTCTTTCTCCAATCATTTATCATAGCAGGAAACTGGCATGAATATAGATCTGGATACCAGACATTGGACTCCCCTAAGGAAGAATAATATTGCATGTCGTATGTTAGAAATAACGTTTGCTCTACACCCATGTGTAGTGTAATAAAGCATAGTTTTAGTTTTTTGTCCTGAACTATCATTGTTAAATCACGAGGACCCTTGCTTCTTACACTATACATGAGCATAGAGCAAGCTTTCTAAGAAGCCGAATCTAAGACTAACCTTGTGTTTTATTGGAGAACGGTTTAAAATGAAGTCTGTAATAAGCGTTGCCTAAAATTGGAAATCGAACTAGGCTGATGGGCTGTTCCACCTAATTTCCTGTACCATTATGTAAAGAGACAAAGTACTATTCAAACATAATATAACACCACCAAAAATGGGTGCGGTCGGGTAGCCTAGTGGTTAAAGTGTTCGCTCGTCAAGCCGAAGACCCGGGTTCGATTCCTGACATGGGTACAATGTGTGAAGCCCATTTTTGGTGTCCCTCGCCGTGATATTGCTGGAATATTGCTAAAAGCGGCGTTAAACCATACTCAATCACTCACCACCAAAAAGGGTTTAGTGTATATTTAACTAAGTCACATTATACATTATATCATCCGTTCAGTGTGTGAATTTCTATAACTCAAGGCCGCAATAAGAAGGATTTAAATTGAAGTATTAATAATAATTTGTTTCAGTTTAATTACGTGGCTCGAAACATTCCACAAATGCATTGTGGGGTCGTGCTGACACAATCATAAAAGTCCAGTATCGCTGGTCAGTGTGAGTTGAGGTATTTTCTGTCTTTAAACTTGCAACTGAGTTTCCACCACCAATGTAAGCAGACTGCAGCAACTGCAAGCCATGACACCGTGTGCTGGCCGAGTTGGCTGCACTACGTGAAGAGGTACCCGACCTGCATCGACTGCCCGTGGCGTGATATGGCGTCGTCGTGTGACGAACATGGCGGAGGAATAGGATATGCGGTCGTTTTGTTTGATCACAGTATGTTGCTAAATGCCCTACACTGAGAAATAGCTGTACACATGTGGTTATGAAACTCCTCCAGGAATCTCATGCATGTGTCCAGAGACAGCCATAATTCCTCGGGACATCAGCACCCGCCACAACTATGTGGCTGCTGTGGTTTGAATATGTTTGAGGAAACCCCGCGGCATGAGAGATGGCTGCCATCATCTTCCAATATTTCTTCCCAAGTAATGATATTTAAGTATTTACAAGGATAAAAAACTATTTCACCGATACGTGATGTGGACGCTCATCTTGCTTGACAATAATAAATGAACCGTGTTCCCAAGAGTACGTTAGAAAACGGCAGGGGAAATTAGAACAGCGCCATGACGTCAGCCCATTACGACGTACTTTATCGACTTTGATCATTTAAAGTAGCGTCTAAGAATACAAATAAAGTGTGGAACCTTGGATGCACAGTTTCATAACGGTCGAAAACGAAAAGCATGTACTCGAGACAAGAACAAATAGATAGTTTAATTACCTTGATACCACAATGCACCAAATATCGTCATGTCGAGAAACGGGTTGATCATAGCATTCCACAACACACATTTATCAAGTGGGGATCTGAAAAGAGGGGGAAAATAATAGTTATAAGATGTGGTATAATGCTAGGACATGCACAGGTTGATATCGAGGTCGTATCTATCAATAAGGTTTCTGTATATATTGTTTGCAAATTTGGAACTATAACACAAATTAACCATGACATATTGGGAAAATGTGACTGACTGTTGAGTTTATCAAGTGGATGTTTCATAAGAATGATCCCTGTCAGAAAGAAACCATTCTTATACACTTTCTAATATCAAATGTTGACTAGATTTAACACGTTTATGTTAGCTTTATTCAACCTTGGCATAACTGGACCATTGTTGCCATCATATATGGTATCACTGTTCAAATGCGTATTATTCGGTGTCGGACACTCTGCGATGGCATCGGGAGAGGACCAGGCTTCAATTGGCGTCCCACCCCATGTCGTGTCTATTAGTCCAAGGGGATAGTTCCTGTTGGGGTGAATATATTCCCCAAACAGCATGCACACAGCAGAGAAGCGAGACACATCAGCTGTTCGAGATATGAAGATGAAATCTCGTTTGGGGGTTAGAGAAATGTTTCGTTAAATTGCACTGATTAACTCCAATGAAGACACAAGATGGCTTAGATGATGCATATTTTAAACATGTAGAAATAACAATACATCGTCAATACATTTCCCTTAATACAAATAAGTAATATTTCAACACACCTACAACTGGATAATACATTAACTTAAATAACATGGAAGTTTTCGACTTCTCTTACAATATTGAATGCGGGAAATAATATGCACATTGAATTGAAATGGTTACTCTACCATCATTTGGATCAGTCCACTGAAAGACCAAGCTCTTCAAGTCTTCTAGCGGAGTGGTTGATTCCACCATTGATGCCTTAAGAATTCTTATAGTCCTGAACTTTAGAGCTTCTGCAATTTCTAAAGATGAGTTTATGATCTAAAACCAAATGAAAAAAATATCATAATCTTCATGAAAAGAGCCATCCAAATGAATTCTAATTAATGCAACTACTTCTCTAAGACACTTGTACCTGTTTCATTGGCATCTCCATGTTACTCTGTCCAGAGCACACCCATACGTCACCAAACATGACGTCTGTTAGAGTTAAGTCCCCCTCTGATGAGGATGCGGTCAAGGTGAAAGGACCAGGTTCAGTTACAGCTGGCAGTTTAGCCTTCCATAAACCCTCATTTCCATTAGGATCCTTCACAACATTGACCTTGACCTCTCCTTTGCCACTGACCATGACTGTAACCTCGTCACCTATCGTTGCAGCATGGCCCCAGACAATCGCCCTCTGGGGACCTCTTTGAAGAACCATATGGTCAGCATAGTATGAAGCAAATTTCAGTACAGCAAGCGTACCTTGACGAACAAAAGAAGACGATTTTCAGTGAGCATGGATTACAAGTACATGCACCTCTGATGATAACGATCATTGAATTACCGGTGGAGGCCTATCACAAGAAACAAGATTTTCAGTTAAGAGTTTAATCTAGGGCGAGGTTTCAAATAAATAAATAAATCAAAGGTATCTGCAATGGGACAACATACAATTTTAAAACACAGTAGGTTTATTTCCTGTCTAACATAACAACAAGAGCGCTTTGAAAACGGCGCTCTCTTGCAATGCCTACATACACGGGGTACAAAGGTCCGCTGTCTCAGAACATTCCGAAGAGGAGTCACAGGTAGTTATGAATATTACACATATTACTAAAGTTCAACTTAATAATACACATAGTCTAGACTAGTCAAAAAAAAGGTTCATAACACATAGTTTTCAAACATAAGTTGACGAATAACACTCCAAACATATGTGTTTTAATTTCATCGCAATCTGTTGTGAACTGTTTGAACTCACAAAGTCATTTCTTAGAAATCAGCGAGACAAGTTATTTCTTGGAAATCGAATATGCCATCTCCCATTGTAGAGGTGATAGGTTGTAGAAATAGTTTTCAAAAATGCTATACGAATGTATTTCTCCAACAAATTTGTTAATTAACATTTACCATATATTTTAAATGTGTAAGTCTTATGAGTTAGTTAGCAATCACCCCCAGTAAATGATACAAATTGAAAATACACGCCTCTCCACCCTTAACTGGGATGTGACATTGCGGTCACTCGTCCCTACTGTCAATATGGCTGCTAATGTTGTTGTTGACAATCTCGGTCCGTGCCTCTGACAATGTTAGCTACATGAAGCAAGACGACAACCCCGATCTATGGTATTCAACATTAACCTGCAGATTTACTGGGAATGAGCCTGCTGGTACAACGTGATTACAAATGGAACTGGCGTATGGCTGAACAGTCGTTTCTTTAGGTTGCAGACGAACCGGCATTTAACGACACGACGGCTTACATGTTTGTGATCTCTTGGATTCAATATTTTACGGCAATCCGATGCCTGCATGTGAAAGTGACATTTGTGGTCCTGAAAAAGTGGTTCGTGTACTAAATTGTGCGTGTTCTGAAATGAACTGTTTTACAATGTCATATTTTACTTTCATAATCATTTGTTTCAATGGGGAAATTACCTGTTCGCCACAGACCATGTCCCGAACAGTTTCATAAATGTTTTCATTTGTATGCCTTTGTTAAGCCTTGAAATCTCATCATTCGAGTGGGACTGGTCGGTGTTACGGCCTAAAATGTCAAAATCGTCACCGATATCAAACGTCCCGTATTTCCTCTATTACATGATGGACTGTCTATTAACTTCGCCAGAGCCGTTACTTGTATGAGAGATCCAGCGTCTTATAAGAGGAAATTTCGATACGTTATTCAGTTCTTATCAGATATCAGATATCAGCTGCAATTTCTTGTGAATCGATAGGTAGGCTATTAAACCTGAACAAGTATTTGACCCAAGCTGATAGGAAATGAAGATATAAACAGGACAAACATATGATAAAAATATCATTCAAGGTCACAATACTTGCTTATACTTCAATTGTTGGTCTGTTTCTCACATTAAGATTATAGCCATATTTGTGCATTTTTATCCTGTCGGAAGTCCATAACTTACATATATAATGAAGACAAAAGATAAACGATTTGTCCGTCTGAGAATTTTCATGCCAATATTTTAAAGTTTTCCGCAATTTTACAATTCCAGTGGGCCAAATCCACCCCACCTTCTATAAGGAATAGACGAATCGGTGAAAATATAAATATGTAATACCTACCAGAAAATTGTAAGAGCAAAATCAACAGATGTTTCATAATGCTAGGGCCGACCTGTTTTGTCAACTTGTGAGATATGACTTATCTTTGTAGGGAACACACATGGTGACGTTTTATAGGACGCTGTTGTCGCAATTCTACTTTATTTCAGATTGTCTTTATAATAACTACAAAACATATTTTCAGCGTCCTTGAGTTGAGAAAACACGGTCTTGTCGCCCTATGCAAGGGAAGGTCATCAAAAGAAGCTGATTTATGACAATTACTTCAGTTTGGGAACTAAGCGAGGTTTTAAATTGCAGAGGACTGAAGGACATGAACGGGCCATTTTCTTCACACATCCAAGACAAAATGTCCTGTTATTCATATGTTAACTTGTATCTTCAATGGAATACATATTTTAGGCAAATACATTACGGGTAATTATGCATGATTCATCAATGGTTGTATAATAGTTTAACATATATACAAAATACGGATAGTACATAGATTTTGACTGAAAGTAGGTTTCTATCAATGCTATTCTCATAACATCATCTAAATTGTGTTGAGTACGTTCATCTTATAACTATGCAGAACTTGCTATTGTTAACTTTTAGTTTCAATTGAAACAAGAGTAAATTATTTCAAGTGTGCCAATTACTTTCCGAAAATCATTCAATAGTGCGTAAAATGCAAAATAGTGTTGAGTACTATATGAATGGATCACTGAAAATCAGTAATGACCCCAGGTTTTATTGTACAACAAACAACTCCACATCGTCGTTAATTACTTGATTACTGGTCATGAGCTAGAAGTAATTGCTCATTTAAAATCGTAAAAGATTACGGTGGCACTCCTGATATGTGGTAACACGGACTGTATTGCTCAAGATCTCGTTCGTAATATGCAGGCTTGAATGGTTGAATGACTGGACCACATTTCCATTCATTTCAAATATTTACATTCAGGTTTAGACTACAAATGGCCTTGATGAGTGTTCAAAGTTCCAAGACAACACACTGACCATTTGTTAAACAATTGCGTGAATTGACTCGCCTAGCACAATGGTTTTGTACACATTTGGCAGTATACATGTATACCCTACAGTTGTGATGTAATCAACTGCTAACGATTTTTCCGATACCCATGCAGAGATACTGAATGACGGATTTACATCCAACGTTTTAAACACTTAGAACCTTAGAACCGTATATCCTGCGTGCTAGGGGATCTGCGAAACAAGGATGTCAACAAAATGATTTTTGTATTCAACTGGAAAAAAAACCCTATTCTTACAACCACTGGAGTCACTGAAAAATATTTCTGAACATCTCGTTCATAACATGAAAAATGTAAGAAAGATAAACAATCTGAAGCTTTATTAAGAAGGTGATACTGCTTCTCACATAAGAACACCAGTGTAAACAGTATATATACTATATCAGTTAAAACCGTTTTCTCTGATATATGGCGGGGCTGGCAAGTCTGTGTCTTTCCCGTAGATGGCACATTGTTTGAGGTCACATGGACTTTTGCGCCATTCGTAACGTAGACCAACTGGGGACTTGCTCACACAGCCAGCAACTGATACCGATACAGCGTGTGTGTCTTGGTTAGTGATTGGAGCAGCTACCCACTCATCTGTGTCAGTGCATTTCGTTGTACTCTGACTGGAACAGCACACCTGAAAAAGAGAAATAAATATGCGACGAACTGTAGTGGAACGTAAATAGATATATCTTTCTTCTTCAGCATTATACTGTAATACTAGTATATATTCTTTTAACATAAGCGATTATGGGGATTTGTTTATCGTACAATGAAACACTGGAAACAGAATAAACTATAAGGGGCGCAGCCCCGACTCGTATATTCTCCCTGCAGTGTTTTATTGTACGAGTAAGGGAGTGGGTATGGTTTTGCGCCGTGTTTAGCAACAATCCAGCAATATCACGGGGAGGGACACCAGAAATGGGCTTCACACAACATACCCATGTGGGGAATCGAACCCAGGTTTTCAGCATTACGCGCGAACGTTTTAACCACTGGGCTAACCCACCGCCCCTTCATTGTATGATATATAACGACGAGTCCTTATTTCTCAAATTACGTTGTCCAATCTACGACGTCCTCAAGTTGCGGGCGCATGTTCGAAACTCCAGAAATGACGTCAGAACAATGTTTTATCGTGAAATAAACCACGCTTCGTTCTTCGTTGTACTTTTTGTGATATATAAAACAAAAAGATAAATAGCATAAACCAAGATGACTGGATACACATAGAAATAGAACAATGATAAATGAGTTACGACAAGTACCTCAAAGCCATGGTTGTTGCGAACATCGAGAGGGTTGTTTTGACCGTAGGTAATCTTCAGAGTGTGTTGATCGTTGTCAAGACTGAACGTCTTGGGGAAGGGACCACGAAATATCACATTAGGCTCTTTGTAACCAATAGCTCGAGCTCCAAGCACCAGGCGGTGGGCGACATCCTGCTTGTATCGAGGATGGATTCTGAACAATAACAAAAAGGTACCATCAATTAAGTCAGTGTGTCAATGCAGATAATCTGTGGTCTTTGTGAATTTCTTTGAAAGAGGCATTCTAAATCTGACGTGTAAACGTATCCACAGTTCATTGTGCGTTATTTGTCTTACATGTACGTCTACGTCTTCATTCTACGTCTACTTGTCTACACCTTAAAAACATGACATCACTAATGTCTTCAATAGGCCTGGCTCATAATCATAAAGATTCTTTTCGGTCTTATAATGAACCACGGAAAATGATTTAAAATTAACCGAGGAAACAACCTTTATTACTTTTCCCTACATCTATATACGTCTTTGTTTTTCCATATTTATTTATAAACTCACTGATTATGTCAAAACCTTTTTGTCCATCTACGCACACACCAAACCATGAAAATGAGTTGATCATCTGCAACATCTTTTTTAAACAAAACATGACTAGTGGGATGTATGTAAAGATAGAATGTGCATGTATGACCATTATACACACATAAACGTACGGTTTATATGGGGAATTGTAGTCTGGGAGATCCATAGCTACAGCCATAAACGTTTGTGGCATCTTTTGATTGGGAACAAATCCAAAGCCAGCAGTCTGGGACCATCGAATTCCCGGAAAGACTCCAATATCATCTGACTTCATATTAGGAGCCAACTGAACAGAACAGGAGGAAAGCACAATATACGTGACGAAACATATTGATAATAATATATTACCAAACATTAATAGTTTTTGGTATACTCAGTAGCTGTTTCGGAATGGAGTTAAATGTTTAATGAAGATACATCAAGCAAGTACAGTTTCTAAGATGTAAAATAACTCATATGCCACACGTAACCAGAAATGGCAATTGTTGTGCATGCGACTCATAAATATAACTATTTGGATAGTTCCATATACATAAGGATTCCCAATTGATTTTCATCAAAACTAGACTCGTACAAGTGCAAATCATTTATTTGTTTTTGCCGAGCTCCTGGTGAGCTGGAGGAGCGTGTCCGGCCACATGGCTTCACTCAGCAACAGTTTCTGCAAAAATCACAGGATACAGATGGAAATATATCAGGTGCCAAGGGCTGTGTAGCTCATCGGAACACAGTTTAGGATGTCAAGAAAAAAGATTGAAGACAAAAACATTGATATTCAAATATTTTCAGGATAAATACTGAGGACTAAAAACTTACCCTACAATATAATGATTTGAACAAATAAGTGACTACATTCCGTTCATAAAATACCTGGGCAAATCCAAACGGAAATGCAGCGTCCGTTTCTCCCTCTGAACCAGCTCTAAACTTCTGTCTCCAGTCTTGGATCAGTGCTGAGAACTGGCATCCATAGAAATTAGGCATGCCGCCCTCACCTGCAACATAAAATAAAATTAACAAATTGAATACACATATGTAATAGCTTGAAAAAAACAGTTTCGTCAACTGACCATGCCTGGGAATTTATATCTTTTAAACAACACTTTCTTTCAGTTTCAGGTGCTTCCTGATCAATCAGGCGAAAGCGTGTTAAGTAATAGTAAAGACTAAGTATCACAATTTTATCACGTTAAATGCGATGCTTTATGTTTATACTTAGATGTATAACATACCTTGGTACCAGAGTGTTCCGTAAATTGTCATGTCTAACAGTGGGTTGATCATGGCATTCCACACCACGCTTTTATTCTTTGGCCCGCTGGAATTCAATAGAAGGACAATTTTTCTTTCGTTTTATATGTACAGACAGGCTTTGGTCTATGTTCTTCTTGCCCTGCACCATTGATATATCTTAAGTGAAATACTAATGAGGCCATGGTGACGTAACAAAACCCTGTTTATGTATAGTATGCATAAAATGTGAACAGAAAGTTTGCCAATAGAATTCAGTAGTCCATACCCCTTGCCCGAAGTACATTTTCAACATTTTATCATTACCTCTAGATATTTTTTATATTAATATTAGTTACATAGAAATGCATTTCTTCACTGCATTCCCAACAAACCAATACAAAAATCGAATACAAATAACCATTTTGGTATCTGGATCGTTCGACTCTACATATTCATTCTGTTTTCGAAATAGTAGTTGGACACTTCCATGCTTTAAGTGTTGAGGATAACTGTTGTTATAAAATGGTTTAAATGCTAATATAAATTCTAAAAATCGTTTCAGTGTACAAATAAAGCGAAAAGACGTCACGATATCACACCTCACTTGAGGTTGGGGACATTTTGCCAGTGCATCAGGCGAGGACCAAGGCTCAATGGGAGTCCCTCCCCATGCCGACTCGACGAGGCCTATGGGGTAGTTCCTATGTGGGTAGAGGTACTCGCCGAACAACCAGCAAACGGCAGAAAAAGCCGACACAGTGTCTTAAATAAATTGATATAATTTTACAAAGGAACGTTAATGATGCAAAACAAATTGTATGGCTGATAACCTATTTCTTTACACTGTTCGCGGCATTTTGGTATAGATATGAGCAAACAAAAGGATTGGGTTTAATGTCACGATGGCAGATTCAGCTGAAACACATGTGTACATGTTCATTGCATAAAATTACCCATAACACAAACAAACTATAACTAGAAGCATATTACATTGCCCTCATGTTAGTAATAATTTATGTATTACCTTCAGCGTTTAACATTACCTGGAAATATATGCCATTCTCTATAACATATTAGTTGTACACACAGCGCATACCATAACTTTTATCATCTATTATATAAACCTAACTCGGAGAACTCTGGTTAACAATATCGGGAACATATCGCATTACTTATAACGTATAGGACAATCTAAAAGACATCTTTTAACATATACATTCAGAAGAAAAGAAAATAGCGTCAAGGTATTCACTTCTATAATTGTCTTTGAATTGGAAGTTTAAGGATAATGTTTACTTCATTCCTCTTCGAGTCATCCATTAATAGCCTGCCATTCTGGTCTATTGAGTTTCAAATGACTGTCGCAAACTTGGAAGTGTGTTTCTATTGTATTATCGCTGGTGCTATCATGTAAGTGTTACTCAAAGCAAAAACAGTGACAGTTATCAGACGATGCGTGTTCTTATATCCTGAATCACCTTGTGTGGGTGCAGTCCATGGGGTTGAAACATTTTTCAGGTCTTCAAGTGGGGAGGGAGATTCAACCTGGCCAGTTTTAAAAATCCTGATATTCTTGAACTTCAAGGCTTCAGTAATTTCTGCTGATGAGTTCATGACCTATAAATAACATATAAATTACGTCTGAAGGCAAACGAAACTTTGAATCTATTTTTTAAATACCTTTAATCAACCACACTGCACAGAACGTAAATAAAAATATTTATTGGGTTTAATTATACGTGTGTTTTCATGTAGCGCTATGTGCATACATTCGTTGGTGGAAATGGAACAACGCAATTATTATTATTATTATTATTATTATTATTATTATCTTGAAACATGATTACAACATTGTCGTATAGGCATACCCGGCTTAGTGCAAATCCCATATTGCTTTGTCCAGCGCACACCCATACATCACCAAACAAAACATCACTGAGAGTGATCTCCCCTTCGCTAGATGTTATTTTGACCGTGACAGGACCCGGATCTGTTATGGCCGGAAGCTTAACTTTCCAGAGTCCCTCTGTTCCGGATGGGTCATTGACGACAGTTGTCTTCACTGCTGCAGCACCACTGACTGCAACTGTTACCTCGTCTCCTATTACTTTAGCTTTGCCCCACATTACCGCCCTCTGTGGCCCTCGTTGTAACACCATGTGGTCTCCATAGTACGACGCCAATTTCAAATCGCCCAAAACGCCTTAGAATAAGAGCGAGTGAAAGAGTTGTGTTAAACACTGCTTTACTTGTGAAAATACTTTACAACTAATTCCTAAAATCAGGATTGTTCAAATAAAAGCGACAAAACCCCTTCCCATGATCATAAGGTTTCTCTGCCAGACGCAGTCAATTGTGCGACTCTGACTGTGTCATGAGCATGTGTTTTCGAATCACTATTAATTGGTGTTAATGCCAGGTGTTTACCTCCCCAGCCATAGCACCGTTACAAATGCACGGACAGGCAAGTCAAATGTTCACCTAAACACACACGGGAACATCTCCACCATGAAATATGTTGAAAGATTTACAAAATATAAATTTTCAACGCTGGAGAATGACCCTTCTTGATTATCCACTGAAACAGATTCTATTGGGCCGATAAAGCAAAATAGCTAACAGATAACTGAAAATCAGTGATGACATCAGGTTTTCGCGATAACAGTAAGCATATCCTTCCCATGTCCTGCCTGTAAAGTTGTAACCCTGATCAAGCAACTTTTGAGCAAGATTCGTGTGACACCCTTTGAATCTTTCGTGGAATAAGCATATTCGATTGTACCTAAAAATGCTTGGAGGTTGGAGTTGCTGAAATATTGTTAGACAAAATAGGATTTCTAAGTTGGAAAGTTGAAATCATACCTCTTCTCATACAATCGTGTGGATACTTTTTGTCATTCTTAATCCCAATGAATAGATCTAAATATGAAACAGATGAGGCGGTTTCACTGGTCTCGGTTATATCTAGTTCATGTTTTAACAATGTTTTCCAAAACCCTGAAAGCTGACAATTTCCTTGACTAATCTTGACCAAATCCTTTTCAAAGCAGGGCCCCAATTGTAGCTAAAGTATGCAACACGTTTAACGATAATGGCAGGAATGGCTTATGGGAAAGTGTTCTGTTCATGAGCCCCCCAAATAAATTCTCCAGGGCCGTTTGGAAGAAGTCCATTTCAATGATCATTGTGTGTCAAACGTTACTGGCAGCAGGACAGTTCCGACAAAACCTCACAGCAGTCCCAGTTCACGGAGCAACTAATTATCATAGGTTAATAACTAGGTTAATAAAACCGCAAAAGTATTATCTATTTCAATCCACCCGAAATGGATTAATCATATTATGGTGCATCGTTACATCATGAACTTATAAATGCAACGTTTACCAAACTCGAAGAAACTATTCTGATTTCAAAATTTTGTAATTAACTAAATATACATTATTTACTTCTGTCCATAGATTCACTATGAAACGTGAACAATCAGTAAATGACAGACAGTTTTACCTGAAACTGTAAACAGAAAGAACAGAAGAGGCGTCATGTTTGTCTTGCTATCGCGAGAGATAAGAATCCAGCCTCGAAAGTAATAGGCGCTAAATAGAGGCTATGCACAATGCAGCTGTTCGAGCTGTAAACAGGTATTTTAAGACCGGCAAGCGAGATCATATGGAAACTTCCCAAAATGCATAACGCCCTGTTCCATTTTGTGATGTAATGTGGATTGCTTACGAGCATAATCTAATCACATCCGTCCCATCTCAGTGTTATTTAGGGTATACATATCGTTCATGACAATCTGTGGAAAAGTTCAAATGAATGAAGCGCCCGACAAATATTTCATATACAGGAATATATGGCTACTGGTGCCGTGTCACGATGTGAACATGTTTTTGCATCTGTTGGATCATCAATGAATTCTGTATGTGGATATTATTCATGTATTAAAAAATACGGTAATTCGAAAAGTCCGTGGCCTTAATGTAACGTCGCATCTGCAATATACCAGCTATTTCGCGAGGTCAGAAACGAGGTCAGGCTATCAATGGGCAATGCTATGCCACAGAACTACAGTCGAGGAATGATCATTTCAGGTGTTCTACATGCTTTGTGAATATGCACATGTACACACTTCGCAAGTAGCAATGACTGCAGCTGCAGTCCTTTCCCATGGCCCCTTACCCATAACTTGGCACCACATTCTACTCTAGCCTAAAATCAAATCAAGCCTGCGTACGCGTGCTATACTTCTACAGGCCAGGGATAACAAAGCTAGATCATCTCCGAACCAACTAAATTGAAGTTATTAGAAATTTTCTGAACAATAATGTGTTAACTATTTGTATTCTGCGCGATTTTCTATGGGAGATCACGAACGAGTCATCCTCGTATATTCCGATGTGGGTAGGTGGCCCTTCAACGTGACACAGTACGTGATAATTGAAATAATGTGCAATGGGAAAGTTAACCAAACTGCCCCATTCACCGATTACAAAGTAGACAAAATGCATATACCTCAATACCAGAAATATCAGCACGTGTGAGTTTTTGACAGTTTATGTTTGTTTGTTTGTTGTTTAACGCCGCACTCACCAATATTTCAGCTATATGACGGCGATCTGTAACTAATCGAGTCGGCAACAGACAATCAATCACTTATATATATATTATAAATGGTATACAACTGCAATATATAGTCACCGACAAAAGAAGCAGGAATGCCATACATGCTGGTTAATATATAAAGAATTACTTATACTCAAGAGATATTAGATTGGTTCGATAGACACACGACCATACTGTTATGTTGTGTGAACCGATGCTCATAAACGCATCATATGTGACGTCATTGATCCATGACTCGAGATGCAACATTTGTCTCGTGCAGGATATCGTGATAAGAATAAAGACACTCTGTGGTAACTTGGCTGACTTTGTCATTAAGTACTACACATGGAAAGATCTCTTCTTAACGTACATCCTTATCTATATGGATATGCACAACATATGTGTCGTACATGGAAAACATAATATGCATGATATACAGTGCAAGGTAAAGTGGTAAAAACGGTGTACACGATATGCATGATATACAGTATATGTATGATATCCATGGTAAAAAGTATATTCATGCAATATGAAGATGTACGGTATGCATGACGTCGACATTGTCCGCGTTGGTGAAACACACAGACACGGGTACAGCGTTGACAAACCAGACATACTCAAGTCGAATCTCTTACTTATTAAAGTCCTCTTATATATCTCGGGGTGTATCTGCCATACCATGCCATGTCATAAGTGTCCGCATGTATGCCTGTATGTGCGATTCTGCTGTTGACTGGTCGTTCGTGTGCGTGAGTGAATGTACATACACAGTTAACGTTCACATGATCGTGTGCCTGAGTACAATTCGTAAATGATGCTGATCACCTACTCCTGTAGTTAGTCGGAAAAAGGATCTGTCTAAATCAAACCCCTCCGACATATAAAGCTATCGAAACACAGAAAGTAAGGTAATCACGAAATGATGCTATTACAAGAATTAGGCATATATGACCAATGCTGTCAACTAGCTGGCAGTAAAGAACGCTACTGACGACAGTACCCTAGGAATAGAATGATTATCAAAGATATTGGATATACCATTGTAATGAACTACCTTGTTTATCGATATTTATACATTATGATGCAGTCCGTAGAGAACTAATTGCCCATTCATTTCTCCTTAACCTACTTTTCCCAACCGGCTCTTGTCCGCTCTTCGGTAACGTTAGTTATCACCACACAGAGGCACGGCGTCGGCAGCAATAGGCTGAGGATTTACTTTATGAAGGAAAGACATGTTTGGATAGCCATTGTCTCAGTTTGCACATTAACTACGAGAGATGACTTACCTAACGACGAAGGATGTATAGTACCCCTTCAACGGTAGACTGCATATTGAACCAAATACACAACCAGTCAGAATATTTCTGCAGGCATCAAAATGACTATGTATTCTTTGTTGGCGATAATGGACACCATTGGTTACCGATCTGTCATCAAGTATCTCCAACAGAAAGGGCTAACCCAGACAGCCATACACGCGGTCATGGTGTCAACCTTAGGGGATGCTGCTCCTTCCTTTCCTTGCCTCTGTTAACAGGTGGGCAGCGGAGTTCAAGAGGGGAAGAGGGAACGTTGAAGATATACTACTCAAAATTTGATAAGGATCACTAGGTGATATGTGTGTAAGTTACCACAAACATAACAAAAGACATGACTCTGACTCAGAAACGTGTTTAATCATGTTATGAATGAAAATGCATGAACAGCATGAACTTGTATCAATATGGAATGTTTGAAATCTGCAAACACCAAAAGTCATTTCATTAAAAAATGTTAACAGCAAACAAGAGAAAGAATTACACAGTTATGAGGGATAGTCCATCATTACACTTAGTCGATGAAGTGTCAATATCGAGTATGACCTCCCCTTGCATCAATGACGGCCTGACAACGTCGAGATATGCTGTCAATAAGCACCCGGATGTTCCCAATGGGAAGGTTGTTCCACTCTTCCACGAGGGCATGTCCGAGCTCTGCCAAAGTCGTGGGTTGTGCTCTACGGCGTGAAAGGGCAACCTGCAGCATGTTCCAGACATGCTCAATCGGGTTCAAGTCCGGCGAGCGCGCTGGCCAATCCATGCGGACAATTGTCTCCTGCTCAAGGTACTGCTCAACCACCCTGGCGCGATGAGGACGGGCGTTATCATCCATCAGGATGAACTCAGGGCCAACAGCACCAGCGTAGGGTCTGACGTACACATCGAGGATCTCATCCCGGTACCTCACCCCCGTCATTGTTCCTCTCTCCAGGACATGAAGATCTGTCCTCCCATCTCTGTTGATTCCACCCCAGACCATGATGGAACCACCACCATAACGGTCATGTTCACTGATGTTGGCATCATGGAAACGTTCACGTTGTCGTCGCCACACCCGCTGCCTCACGTCTGTAAAGTCCAAACAATACCTGGACTCATCGGTGAACAGAACTGGAACCCAATCGTTCCGTGTCCAAGTGACATGATCTTCAGCCCATTCCAATCGCTCCCGCCGGTGTCAAACAGTCAGGGGGATTCGGACACATGCCCTTCTCGAGTAGAGACCTGCATTGTGAAGACGATTCCGTATCGTCTGAGTGGACACATTCACCGCCGAGGCGTTCAGGAGGTCGTTTCGTAGGCTGGTTGCTGTCCAGAAGGGATGACGTCGTGCCTGAAGAGCCACAAAATGATCTTGGCGTTGGGTTGTCGACCTCTGACGATCACCCCCATGTCGGTGTGCTGCTGTACCAAAATTTTGCTGTCGGGACCAGGCCCTGCTTACAACGCTCTGGCTGACGTTTAGTGCATTGGCAACGTCACGTTGTGAATAGCCAGCATCAAGCATTCCAATACATCTTCCCAGTTGTTCTGTCGTCAGGCGACGCCTTACACGTTGAGGGGGCATTGCGTAGATAAACGTAGTGTAAACACTCAATTGAGTTTACAGTTTCACAATGAATCAGACACCGTTGCCTGATTGGAAATCGTGCAATGGTAGCAAAAGCATGAACTGTGATGTGAAACGCATTTCCCATGGCATGAAATGCACGTGCACGTGTGTTGGAGACGTTTTTGATTTCACTTGAACACAATATTGCCAGTTATGCAGTTATTTTGTTTTTTTATTAAGAAAAATATCTACGATCCTTATCAAATTTTGAGTAGTATATATTTCAAATCAGGAAGACCTTCAACCGCCACGACAAGTCTGTTGTCGCAATGGCTGCACAGCATGACTGTGTCTTTGAAGTCATTTAACATCCAGTACGGTCAAATTCCCACCTCTTACCAAACTTCTGCTATGGGCGACTTCTTACACCACCAGGAGGTAGCTTTTCGCGCCAGAGGGATCCGGCCACACCAACATCGTTAGCAGCAATGTGTGGATGATGTTGAAAAAAAATCAGCAACCAACTACATCAACACGGTCCATCATAGTTAAGTACATACGTTTTTCGGACCCGTGAAGATCCGGGGCAGACGAGGTCTTCAGCAACCCATGCTTGCCGTAAGAGGCGACTAACGGGATCGGGTGGTCAGGTTCGCTGACTTTGGTTGATGCATGTCATCGCATCCCAATTGGGTGGATCAATGCTCATGATGTCAATCCCTGGATTGGTCCAGACTCGATTATTTACAGACCGCCGTCATATAGCTGGAATATTGCTGAGTGCGGCGTTAAACAACAAACAAACAAACAAACATAAGTTTTCCAAGGAAAGTACCAATTGATATATTGGAAAACATGACATTACACTGAGTCCCTTTATGTTATTATTTTGATATTGCTTGTTCCGAAAATGATAACACTCACGATAAGTTAATTATGTTTGGTTGGGATCAAGGTTTTAATGAAGCTTAATGTGGCTGATTGACTGACAGCACAAATTTGCCATGGTATTGGTCTATTCCCTAGGGTTACATGAAAGTGGTGGTGTAACTTCCCATGGAACAACCCCAACCTCACTTGTAATAGCATCATGGCAGTTGCATTTCCGGAGTTGGTAATGTTTATATGCCATTAGCAGTCATGTCGGCCGTATTTCGCGTACATTTGTTCTATCGCTCGAATGGACAATGAATGATATGGGCACTTGTTGGTTCACAGTATCTGCTCAAGTACAAAGTAGTTTTTGAAATCGTTGTACCAGTTATAAGATATTCATAGCAATGATAATTTGAATTTGTTCATGTCAACACCTGGATGTTTTTGAATGCCAACAAAACTAAATATAGAGAGGGGTAAGCCTGAAATGTGTGAAAAATCGATCTTCCATATTTTGCTTTGGAGATATAGATAAAGACAGCACACACGTATTGTACAAATCTTGGGTTATAGACGAGTGTATAATAAGATTATCCCATGAAGTCCACAATCGCAAGTGTTTTCACCCATTTTGACATACAAGACCGATTGATAATTACTGTGCCTCACATAGAAAGACTTCACCTAAAGACATTAAAATTACCCTTCCACGTTTATACATGGCAATGGCCTATTTATGCAACACCCTTTTTCTCAGTTTCCGACGTCTCTTAGTCTTAATTTTATCCCCGAAATTACCTGACCAGTGCAGTGTAATATGCTTCGTTTATTGACTGGCCTTGTGGAAGATGGTTCACTATGATGACACCTTCGCCATCCCAAGACAAGGAGGCCATCACCGTTGCAGCTGATGTCTTCTTTCGTGGCGTCTATGTCAAATGCTTCCGCTGGTTTGATTGTTGTTCGAGTCAGACTGGAAGTGTTGAACCCAGGTTTCAATCAAAAGTCGCAATTGTTTCCAAGAACATCTCTTGTTCGGCTTCAAACAGACCTTCATTTTCTCTGACATGTTGTGACTGGTGCATTTGTCATCATATATCAGAAGCTGTGGAACCTAACAAGCTGATACTTGCGTCATTGCCAAAGATTTTGTGATAATAGAATGTGTTCTCTCCTAGGAAATACCTACTGAAATAACGCTGTCATTCGCCGGTCTTTATTGCCATATCGTGGATTCTCTGGATCATTTCTGGAGTCCTGCCGTCCAGCATGACGTCGCCTCCAAGGCCTCCCCTGCCACGCTTATACTCTGCTTCCCACCTCTTAACCAAACCGGCGAGTACTTGAACACTAATCGTTCCTCAGTTTTGTCCGTTTTTCAAAGGTCAGGACCCATGCTCATTTGACGGACATTTGTTGAAATGACTCACGTAGTTTTGTGGCTATACCTCTATGACATCATGTAATGGCCACAACTCAAAATGTCACGATTACGCAATCGATTCTATGTGAGGATCAGAGCTCATCAATCAAACCTCGTATGTTCTTGACATTTAATGGTGTGGTTCTTGGTGAGTGTGGCGGACTCCCTTTACAATACGTTTATATGTCACGAGAAGTTAAATATTGATGTAGACTGATACTCTTGCCCCCAAACAGGCTTCCACATCAGTGCAACCTCTTGTTAAAATCTTTGGAGGATGTAGGACGTATTACTTGGGCATCAAAAGTCAAGCAAACACTCTTTCAGTATGGTTTTGGTTTGGCTGAGCTAGGAATTGAGAATGTAAAGTATTTGTTTACTTTATTTAAGCAAAGATTAGATGATAATTTAAAACTGTCATGGTATTCATCAGTTAATGAATCTTCAAAATGTGTATTTTATAAAGAATACAAGACCATGTCAAATGTTAAAAGATACCTTTGCAGTGATATTCCAACACATTTAAGAATCGTTGTCTCCTGATTCAATTGTAGTAATTTTATTATTGATGGAACTGTTAGATAAACTGGAATTAATATAATGAAAGATTATATCCATATTACAAATCAAGGGGCCATTCCGATATTGAAGATGAATTCCATGTGTTATTTCATTGCGATATTTATAAAGAAATTAGAAAAAACATTATATCTATTCATGAACCGTATACCATGCACACTATAATGGGTCTTTTTTCAAAATGATCCAGGACGCCATCTATAACATTGGTTTATTTCTGTATTAGGTCTATAAAATTATCAATGCTGGAAATAAAAAAAAATATAAGATCTGAAAATGTATAAATGTTTTCGAAGGCGTATGCACAAATATTGAATCTGTCTGTAGTTTTGGCCAAAGGGCTTATACCGAATAAATGTGTCTTGTCTTGTCTCGTATGTTCTTGATAAACTCGGAAGTCAATTACGCGCACGCCTTAAGACAAAGGAAGGCTAGTTATCAACAACTGTAACATTACAGCTTTCCGTATAAATCTGACATTTTCAGGAGGCCAAAAGGACCCTGATCCCACTTCGTCATTTTCAAAAACCTATTTTCTCTAACCTCGGCCATTTTGATTGTTCAATCGTGTTGGTTATTGACGAGTGGCGGTGAAATGTAACGTGCCCGAGAAGTCACAAGAGAGCCGAAATGTGACAAGACTGTCTACTACTGCCGACTGATGGTCACCGGGTGACCACTGGGACATTCGTGTCGATGTATCGGGATTAGTCAGCATGTACAAACGGTGTTATCAGGATCTAGAACCTAATTGTTCTTCATCCGGAAGGAGACAGAGAACCTAATTGTTCTTCACCCGAAAGGAGACATCTATGACACCTGACCTTGGTTCTGAATCATAAGTAATGCAATTGATACGTGCGTACCATGTGCGTGAATTCGGATATATCTGGCATTGCGATGTGACGTGTTTATACGAGCATTTAGTACTTTTGCTCCATAGTGTTTACATAGACAAGTTCACTCATCTGCTGTCAGTTTGTACCACCTCCGTGGTCATGAGGAGAGCACGTGAAGCAAGCCGTTTTATTAGTGCGACATTATTGAACGCGGCATTAAACCTCAACTTTAAACAGGCCGCCTCTGCGGTCTGGTGATAGAGCGTCCGCCCGGAGAGTGGAAGGTCCGGGTTTGATCTCCGGTCGCGTCATAACAAAAGACGTAAAAAGATGGTACCTGTTGCTACCCTGTTGTGACCTTGTCGGCATTATGGGGCTAAAACAAGGACTGCTGGGACCGGAGTCAGTATACTGTGTCTGAGTGGGGTATTCATGTTAAACTGCGGCATGGCATTTCAGTTGGCTAGCAGTATAAATCGGCAGCAATCCGAACTAGTACAAGCAGCCACACACACACGTGCATGCACGTCGCTGTGTAAGTGCAATACTCTGGGACGCGACTTTAAAACCCATTTCACCACCTCACCACAACCTTACACACACGTGATACATCCTCACTTTGTGCCTATATCTCCTTACATTCACGTCGCAAATCCTTACCATGTGCATGTAGTGTATGTCCTCACGTAAACCTGTCAATCCTTACCCTTTGTCGGTATGTGCTCACATGTACGTGGTACGTGGTACTAATTGGAGAAAACGCTCAAAATGAACACTGATATATACATACCAACTAATTAAATCGCGCGTAGTACACTCATATAAAGTCATAGACGTGAACATAGGTGACTGAGTATCAAAAGATGCGTCACTCTTTTTATTGATCAAACTTGAATGTTCTGGGATGATTATGTCAGATTTAAAAGTGACGCCCCTAAGAATAGAATAGATTGATAGATCCCCAGCAACCTTTGCTCATCGTAAAAGGCTGTACGGCATCGTACCCAGAGGGCATGGAACGTTGCTCCGTTCTGAAACATTGTTTTTGGAAATAATAGCCGGTAACCCCCGATTTACTATTCTACGAGTTTCGACTCTGGTGACCACGCTACGGGTGTTGGCGCATCACATGACCGGACTTTTCTCCTCCGTACACTTATTCTCAAATAAGAACAAGGGGCATTCGGTAAGCCTTACGGTTCGCTTTACATATTGCTTTGCATAATTATATAGATATACTACTACAACTGCGGAGGTGCATGACAATATAACTTTACAAAGTGACAGTATCGCTCCGTTTGGGCTTCGATGACAGCACGTGAAGGATAAGTACGCAAAAGAAATTCTTTTTTCACGTTTATGTATATTTACTCAATGAACGTTAAACATTTCATGACGTATGTTTATCCAAATATGTGGACTTGTCCAAAATCAAACAGATGAAAAAGCACATCAGTGGACTGTGTCAGTTGTGACGATGTGATACACAGGTACTCGGCTGGCCACAAGAAACTCTGGTTAGGAGAGTGATGTATATTTACTTTGTAACCTAGGCTTTGATAGGCACTGGCCTGGCTTCTAATCTAATCGACTTGGTATTTATTTACGTTGTAATTATACCGAAAGGCCTGACGTCAAACTCGGAAATTATGCCATACATGATTTGAAACGAGCAGAACTGTCGACGCACCGTCAGTGGCTTGTCTGGTCTATACTTTGTAGTGTTGAGGGGCGGCCAGGTAGCCTTGTGGTTAAAGCGTTCCCTCGTCAATCCGATGACCCGGGTTCGATTTCCGACATGGGTACACTGTGTCTGACCAAATTCTGGTGTCCCCCACCATGATATTGCTTGAATGTTGCTAAAAGCGGCGTAAATTCAAACGCGCTCACTAGTATTGTTGAGGATGGCGTAAACCAGCAAACAAACAGATCTACATCTAAAATAAAAAACAATGCTTGGTTTGTGGAATGCATTCCCGAGGTCATGGGCAGTATCTGTTTATTTTGTTTTGGATACAAATCACATTATTACATGACTATAGTGTTTTTTCTATCCATGAGAACCACAATGGTAGTTTTGGAAGTAGCCCTTCTGTGTTCTGAAGCCTTGTGAAAAATGTACGAGCGTAGAACTGTCGTCAAGCGTCCGACACAAGATTCGATTCCACCAACAATTAGACCAACTTCATCTAACTTGCATTTTAATTGTTACACAGTAAAAAAATAATTCACTCAGTCATATACATAAAAGCGACAAAACCCTTTCCATGGCCGTAAGAAATATGTGCTAAACGTAGAGCATGTGTTTATGAATCACTATCAACTAGGGGGCATGGGTGGCCCAGTCGCCTAAGGCGCCGCAATTCGCTGTGCAGAGTTCTGTCCCTTGGACAAGCCAGAATCATATGATTGTGTTTTCGAATCCCTCGTGGGTTTCACCGAAGTGGTAAACGTCTAAGACCTGCATTACTTCGGGCTTTCCTCCAACATTAAGCTGACACGCCGTGATATAACTGGAATACTGTTAAAAGCGGCGTTAAACACAACTCACTCACTGAGAGAGTATGGTTTTACGTATACGCCGATTTTAGCAATTCGCCTGAACAATCACGGGAACTAACGGTACAAGTCTAAATATCGAATTGCATCGGACATAATTTTTGTACCCGATGCGTCAAATGTGGAACTGTCCCCCACATGCCCGCCATAAACTTTTTAAAAGCTTAACTGAGGCCTTGACTGTTGTAACCTGGATCAAACAACATTTGAGCAAGAGTAGATGCCAGTGATCGAGACAAATGCAAACCAGGTACTTTAGTGATGGGGGATAAATATCTATATATGAATTATTGAGCGAATCGTTTGAAAAAGATATGCTTAGATAAACGCACTTCTCATTGTCTGTCTGTCTCAAGCATGAACTGAGGAAGTTGTTTATGAAGCCTGTTAAAAGATTTATGTATTGATGTCACGTTGGTGCTATCCGGCTTCATTAATAATTCACAAGGTAAAATGACAAATATTGGCGTGTTCAAATACAATGCAAGAAAATAATGTTGAAAACGCTACTGAGCATATATAATTTTTCATAATATTTTGAACATACAAACAAACCCCACATGTACGCATATGAACTGTGATGGCAACATTAGAAATATAACTATTCAAGTTTACGCCGATTTGAACATAATTTTAATCACATGACATCGTTTCAGTTAAAATTGACGTTTGGCGTTTAAAATGGCGTGATGCAGACAGGCTAATGATAACTGGTGGTGCCAAAGGTTGTATACACCACAGGGAGCTGAGAAAGAAAACCGAGTGCACACCGGTCCAGTGAATAATAAGATCATCATGGTCTAATTTAATTATAAGCTCATTTGAGCAGGTACAAGGTGGAAAGTGCCTTATACAAATTCATAGTATAAGATAATTATGTCCGTATCGAGGAATCAATTGCAACAGCCGCTTAATCTACTCGGTTGCAGCCATTGCGCCTGAGACCCCGAAGCGGCCCATATCCTCAATAACTGACTCTCCTAATAAGAGAGGGGGCGGTCGGGTAGCCTAGTGGTTAATGCGTTCGCTCGTCACGCCGAAGATCAGGGTTCGATTCCCATGATGGGTACAATGTGTGAAGTCCATTTCTGGTGTCCCCCGCTGTGGTATTGCTGGAATGTTGCTAAAAGCGGCGTAAAACCATACTAACTCACTCACTTACTCCTGATAAGAGAACCCAGATACTACCTGTAGTTATCCCAAGTATTGCAAGACACATGGCATGGCGAAATTGTGTGTTTTCTGGAGATCAAAAGCTGGTTCCCTTTGATTTCCTAATCTGAGACATCGAAACGTTTTGATCGGAGTACTTGACGTGCCACTCATAGTTTTGATTTGTTCGATATAATGCACATGTTGCGCAAACTGAAACAATCCATCTTACCACTAACAATAGCAGCAGTTGTAGACGTGGTAGAAGTAGCTGCTGTAGCAATTGTTATTGTGGAATGAAGTTATACTTACAGGAGACATACTTCTTGTCATCAATGAGGGCTTGTCTTGAAATGTGTCATCATACATGACGATGTAGTGTTGTCCCCTATTGGTACTCTCAATAATCAATAAGGGACCAAATTTGCGGTCCCGAAGTAAAATCTGACTCGGACATATATAACCTGTGTCTTCGGTATTTCAGTAGTACAACAATTACACTTTCTACTTTCTCGGAAATGTTATAGCAACCGGTCAAAGTTATTTTAAATACTTCAATATCCGTAGCACTTCATTTTCAAAGTCAAAGTATACTACTATCTTTCCGGCAAGTCAGATTCGTTTATCATCGAAGTTACGTTTTGTTTGATATAATTGTTGATGGGCTGCAACATGAACGACGTTTTAACCTATATGAATGAATGAATGAATGAATGAATGAATGAATGAATGAATGAATGAATGAATGAATTTCTTTATTTCCTCCAGAAGTTACATCCGAAGATTTACAAAATCTCTGATATACACACACACATACACACACGCATATATTTTCGTTATTTACTATGTACACAAGTGAGCACTATTAGGATACAACAGATTAATTTGAGGTTAATCTAATACGTTTCTGAAATTTAAGACATATTCACAGAATATCAAACTGGTTCATAATTCCAGATTGTATGTTTGCTGAGCCCCAGAATACTGCGAGCATACAATTTTCTTCCAGAAGTTCAAGTTGAACATAACTTTCGATATCCAGTTTGTCAATGAGGGTGGAGAAGAATTAATTTCGATCATTTATAAAATATTCACAGTGTAGAAGTACATGTCTGTCATAATTATAGGCATGTCTGCCACATTTAGAACACTCACGTGATGTAATGGGTCGGGAAGCGATCTTAAGGGAATATTGGATGCCATACGTAAGATGAGGATAAGTTAGTGCTAGTTTCCATAATACATGTAGTTTAAGTTTAGAGTGAACTGACCTGCATCGGACCAGATCCTCTCTCAGTGACAGTCTGAGTTTCCACCTACCTTCTTCATATGAGGATATTGCATCTTATACATTTTTTCTCCATTCTTTTTAAACAGGAAATACTCCAGTACTGATAAAGTTCATAATTACTTTTTAAAGTTTATATTTACAAGCAGTTAATATGATTGTGTCACATATGCTAGTGCTAGTTTTGATATTATCAACATTGACTAAGGCTAAGTATGCACATATAATATGTTTCATAGGAGAGAAGCATGAGTTTGTACACAGTCTTCCAAGGAGTAGTAGTCTGCATTTGTCTATGTATCCTGTCAGCGTCCACATTCCAAGATTTGCGAGAATCCTATGACTGTGTTTTCGAATCCCGGTCTCTAGGTTTGTCAGCACCATACCCGTGCTCGTGGGATTTCACCGAAGTGGTAAACGTCTAAGATCTGCATTACTTAGGGCTTTCCTCTCACATTAAGCTGACACCCGGTTATACAACTGGAATACTGTTATAAGCGGCGTTAAACCTAACTCACTCACTCACTGTGATTCCCGGTCGCTAAAGTAGCCATGGATGTTATCAAATGAAGTAGCAGCTCAGGTCAGGTGACAGCAAGGTCATACAGGTAGATTTAATCATCTTGGATGCGCCCAGATGAATGAGAGCCTTGAGGAACAGTGGCTGTCTGGATACGTTCAGGAGTATCCGAAAGGTCAAACGTGAGTATATTGTACAAGTTCATTTGTAGCCCTTTCCCTACTATTTGCAGCGACAAAACATGACGGCAAATATACTTTATGCTTTTTCCAACTAATATGTAAGAATACTGGTCCAAGTGTCGCTATCCGCGCAAGTGAATGTGAAGAGTTGCGTTTCGCAGTCGTACCTGAATACGATTGTCTGGTTAGAATCACAGACATTTGGTTAGTCAGAATGATACCCGTGGGTTTCACCAGAGTAGGTAACGTTTGGGATATGCATTGCTTTGTGGTCTGCTCAGAGTAGACGGGTGAATCTTAAGCAGATGAATTGTGAGATTCGGTAGAGACAAAGGATAAAGGAAACTGCCGAACATTTTCACAACGTCTGGACCTCAGAATTGGATAGTTCCTTTTCCTTGAACCTATTCTGGTCAGAATATAACGGCTAAGTCTCTCAATGCCATACGCCTGTTATCAAATATAATCAAGCTTGCGCCATCAGAACATGACCTTAAGCAACTGCAGTTTTGCCTCGCCCATGCCATTATGTCAACAAGAACAGCTCTGTGGCCATGGTATTTGAAAACAAACATTACAGAACGTGTTTTAATTCCATCATGGCGTATAACATCTGGGAGTTTTTCCTCGCAGAGAGTAATAGTCCAGATTAAACATTGAACAAACCCGATCCTTATGACTTGCCCTTTATGACAAGCATGGGTACTGGGACCTATCCTAGACCGGAATCTCAATGGGGTTACCTCAGGATACCATCACATTGTTATACCAAAGACAAGGTCATATTAAAAGGAAAAATATGTCGATTTTTTTTAAGGCAAATATAACTTAATTCTATGCTTTTACAAATATATCGATAGTTATTATTCAATTCAACTGCTTCTGCTTTACTTGGTAATAACTTGGATGGGCGAAACATTCTGGAATGTACATTCACAGAATATTACCCTGGTGTTGCGACACACGCTTAATATAACGTAAATTTGCGCACAGAATCATATAACAGTAGTCCTCGCTCTATTCAACTTCTACAAATGCAGCATTTACAGAAAATAACACCGATGTTTGACAGACAATTTTGGTATCTGGTGTCAACAGAATGACCTTTCTCCACAGGGATATGTTACGATTGAATGAATGAGTTTAGCTTAACGTCATTTAACAGTTATGTCAAGTCAGGTTGGTGAACGATTTAAGCCCACAGTGATATAATATTTAGAAACCCACTGTGGTGACCATCCTAGAAGCACAACCAGGGCGATCCAGGATTCGAACCCACGATTGATGCTGTGGTTTCCCAAATGTAGCACACATCAGAGTGGTCTGAACATAACCAGCGTAACCTCAACGCAAACGTGCAGCACAAAAGAAAATGTCAGTAGTTGATTGTACAGGGAATGGTAGGAAACCTCATTACCATTTGAAATAGACGACTGTTTGAGGATTGCGATATCTTCCCCAAAGCCATTACCTAGCTGAACGAGTGAATTAGGCATTGTAATCTAATGTACAGTATTTTTTTTCACGCTTCCTGTTCTCTCACTGTTACCCATTTGAAATGTATCCGTTTGGTACAAACGAAAGGTGGATACCGTATTCGACGTAATAAGCGCCCCGCTCTAATAAGCGCCACGGGCGATATTTGCTGATATATTGGCATGTGAACAATCCCAATTAGCACCCCTTCCGATTGATCAATATAAACAAGGCTTATTCATTCGCGTATAATACGCACTGTGCATATGCACCATTAATTATGGGCAATTAAATTCTGGAAAAAATATATCTGCCGTACATACTAGTATACATTTCAGGCTGTAAGCATAAACCACGAAATTTATCTTTCAACTCTGTTTTTGTTTCACCAAAATAATATTTTAATAAGAGCCCCCTATTTCTAATTTGAGAGCGACCCGGGCGCTTATTACGTCGAATGCGGTATATGAAGTGGACATCATTGTTGTGTAAAGGTTGTGGAGGCTAATGAACCAACAATATCAACAACTCAAGATGATTGACAAGGTACCAACTTTCACGAGCATCAATGGCACAAATGAGTGAGATGTCTGCACAATGACATAAAATACATGTATGTAATCATAATAGATGTATTACGAAATTTCCCGTCTAGTCCCAAATAAAGTGCAATTCATTTTTTTAAATACATCATTACCATCCTTTATTAAAAGACCATGGTGTAAGCTATTGGTTTTGCTTGAAAACGCTTGTCGTTGTAATACAACAGCACTGTGCTGAATATTATTTTTGCTCATATCCTGTTGAGGCAGTACCACTATGGGGAGTATCAATTTACCCAGGCCGCTGATTAGTCTATCAGAAACTACGGTTGGTAATGGTTGGGCTGTATTGACCAGAAGCTTCGGTATCGTGTGTGTCAATATAATGTACAAATTCAAAGCCGGTCAGTGACCAGAACACGTGATGTATTGACGTTGACATCAAGACTACGGTCTTTTACAATTAAAATATATTATTTTAAGAATAGTTCTTACATACGATTTTATCGTAGTGATTAACTGTTGGAATTAAACAGGATGAAATGGACAAGAGAGGTTGATAGTCTTTTGTGATTAATAGCAGGGAATAGTAGGTTGTAAACGGATAATATTGACTGCGAACATTACACAGCCCACGGAGTGCTAATTTCCCGGTAACACGCCGTATTCATCTGTGTGGGCAGACCGTCGTGACATTAATGCAAACAGTGTCTGTGTTGTGTCTGATAACGATCGCATTGCATTGTTGCCACGCATGTTTTGCCATCGGTAATATGCATTGTTATATCGCATGTACTATGTTGCCAAATATATTAGGAGGCAATTTATTTGAGGATTTATGTCAAACATGTCATATGTGACATGAATTATTATATATATATCGACAGAGATTCTCTCTCTCTCTCTCTCTCTCTCTCTCTCTCTCTCTCTCTCTCTCTCTCTGCATATGGGTATATAATTATACATGTCTATATTGAGAGGTAGAGTGAGAGAGAAATCGAGAGTTGGAGAGAGAGAGAGAAAGAGAGAGAGAGAAAACAACATATATGAAGCGACATCACGACTGTTATATATAATAACATCAAACATTAGTAGGTACGTGAATGATGCATCGTCTGTGTACATGTATAAAACGGCTTCTAAATAAGCGGGCATGGGAATGCCAGACCAGTGGTTGATGGAATGAACATGTATCCGCGCTGTTGGGATAGTGTGACACGTGCGTAACCATGATTCTCATAAGTTGGCTCTTACGACTAGAATGGACTACATATTCTACTCCGGGCTCTAAAACATGTTCGAACGTAAAACAATGGTAAACAATGGTTATCACTGTTTGAGTTCGATAGGTTGATTTAATGTTGGAGCTTTAACATCCTGGTGGACATGGGTAGGTGTGGGCCAGTCGCCTGAGGCACCGGATCTGGAGCTCAGGCGTAGGGCCGTTATAAATTTGAGTAGATAAGGGATATATGCGTTTCACGTTATCACCCCCTCTTCCGGTTGATAATAAGGCACATGAGTGGAATATTGGGCTAAGGTGTCAACAGTCGCATGTCTCCCAATACTCCCAAGTACGCTGGTTGTGGGTTCACATTTAGAACAAATCCGATAACAATCCAGATTTCTATAACCGTGGCACCAAATCCCAGATTTGCCAGTTATCATGTCAGTGTCACACCCATGCTCTGGTGATCTACCAAAGTAAACGTCAAAGTGACCTACGTTACATTTCTCACGTGTAAAATATTGTTATAACCCGTAACAAGTTGTTCTGTCAGTTCAGTGTATACTATATTGTAGGCAAATAACAGAGAAGGTAAAGAAGTTCTCGAATGTAATGCCAAAGTAACCTTGAAAAAAAACGTATATATCATTGGGCCGTAAATCTTTGAGATGATTCTTTTTCATTTGTACATAGGTTGCACAGCGAATTAGATATGATATTGCAGTCCCTGCTCATTTATTATCAAAATAAATTGGCATTAACTAAGTCGTGACAATCTTTCGCCTTCAGAGGAACGTCTGTGATTATAATTTGTACTGAAAAGTCGCACTGTCCTCCCTTTTAATTCAATTTCCTGTTTTGAACAGCGAGACTAGCCTAAGCATGAACACCTCTAGGAGGCCAATACGCCAAGCGCCGTGTGTCCATATTGTCAATCGATATCTCCAAACCCACATGCGATCAGCCTAAACACTCGACTTCCCATGTTGGCGGTATACTACAACAAAACCCGTCCTGTGATCGATTTCTGGCAGTATACACCTGATAAGTAAAATGAGAGGGGGATGTCCCCGAACCGTCCCTCCCAAGCTGGTATGACTGTACTGGGTGACTTTGCGTTACCATAGATACTGCCATAGCAGTAGGAGTCGCAGAGAGTTGCTCAGTGCCATCTACAGGCTGTTTGCAATGAAAGATTCATCACTCGGATGGCGATGCACATATAGTCCTTGTCATGACAATGCTCATGTCATTTAACATTACAGCGTGCATTAAAGTCATTGCAATGCTGGGGACGACGTAGAATACGACACATCTACTCTGGCCAACTTCAGCAGCTTGGAGAATACCAGCAGCTGGTAAACACGATGATGCCACATCCAACAGGTGAGTGTCTTTGAAGGACATTGTATTTTTTTTATGAATCAATTCTTGACATTCACAAAATATTGTTTCGTGTGCATACCCTGCGGTATAGTCAACGTATGATATGTTTGAAATCCCCGGGGAATACCACTCTCATTAACGGTCACTATAAAAACACGGTCAGTGACAATGATTTATACTATGCTCGGCTTTTCCCTGAGAGTGATAGTTCATCCCAATCGCTGGCAAGTAGAACCAAGTGCCACTGGGTCGACTGGCAACATCATATTTCGTGTTCTGCATGATACCATATGGCTATTCGTTGATATATTATCTGATTAGCATCAGGAGGAATAATGATGATTCAAGAACCAGTTTGTGTATTAGTGGGAGGCATTGCTTTTATTGCATTCTTCATGAACTATGTCTGTGGGTATAGTCCTTTTCAGATGGATGCATTTGTGTTTACATTTCACGAAAGAGTAAAGGCAATTAAGGTGAACTCAAAGTCGAAAATGGAATCAATATTTCAGCTAATCAGTTAAAATATGGAAATTCCCTCGTCATGGGACGGTTCATAATTTATTTAAATACAGTCGTACATACCATGGCACAGTTTTAAGCGGCTAAAAGCTAGAAATGTTTTCTTTCAAATATGTCCAAACTGTTTTATCTGTTCTAAAAGTGGCTGTTCACGTGCGTTATCTTACAGAAAAAATCTTAACAATGCCATCAGCTTCATTGATATAGCCAACTGACTGTCTGTAATGTACTCGTATGTTTGATTCCTCAGAGGATGACTTTTTTTCTGGTGTAATTTATATACCAAGAAGTCTCAAATAATTGTTCCATTCGACTTAAAATATATCAAAACTATCCACATGCATGTTGTGGTTTGCCTAAAGGTGACAAGATCTTAGGAAGTCTTCACCTTTACTCGTCAAAGAAAGGGACCAGGACTCTGAAACACGCAAACATAGTGTCGGGGAATGGAAGCTGGTGTGATCTAGTCAATCTTTGCGTTTCTTTCATCAGTGTCAAGCCTTATCCCAAGCATTAAAGAAGACTAGGAGTCTGCTCTAAGCGTCCTTTCAGAAATGTATTTCTCGTCACAACAATGTTGCTCTGCTCAAAAATATTTCCCATTTATAAGAAATGCAAAACATCTTCATATTTGTCGCAAATACCCTTTTTTTCCAACAAAAATGAATTTCACGTGGCTGTTTTAACCCATTTTTCAGTCATGTATAATTCAATTTTGCCTCGTGCTCTCTCGGCGGTATGGGTGCAAAATCGTTAGTTAGAGAATTGGAAACCTCTTTATTACAACTATGATATCTGGGAATGAACACTACTGCTAGCGTAATTTTCTCTTAGCATCTGGGGATGAACAAGGTTTGTGTGAAAGCTGAAAGTTGGCGTAGTGTTAAACCTCGATAAGTTCGAGGATTGGTCTCGTTGATCTAATTTCCTCTAGTATCAGATGTAGCTTACAAAATTAGACAGAGTTACAATGTAACGACGACCGGTACCGATATTAGCGGAAGGGAGATTATGACTCATTTGACTGTCAATGTTATTTGTAGGCCAGTGGTGACAGTTTTGAAGGAACGAGGCAGGGTGCGATAGGCGGTATACCCACACGTATCTCCCCTCTATTGGCGGATCGAGGCGGTCGGGTAGCCTAGTGATTAAAGCGTTCGCTCGTCACCCCGAAGACTCGGGTTTGATTCCCGACATGGGTACAATGTGTGAAGCAATATAGCGTGATTTTGCGGCAATATTGCTAAAAGCGGCGTAACATCATACTCACTCACTCACTATTGGTGGATCAGATATGCATCACTGATATATTTCTTATGCAATTTAATAATACTTGCTGTTCCTCATCACCGTCCGATCCATAATACAGACCAGATCCTTATTGTGAAAAAATAATAGCTCATTCACTTTCGCTTTCAATTTAATTGAAGTACATCCAATTACTAAATTAGATTTATTTTTAAACCTGCATGCCACCTTTAACTGTGTCGTCTGTGTTGGTGCAGATTAGACTTTGTATTTAAGGAATCGAAATTAATTAGATCTTCGGTCTCGATTTGTAATGTTGCCCTAACTAGAAATAGAAATGTGATCGCTGTATTTTCACACTACTTAATAATCCTCCAGTGTGTTATGTGACAGCTTCGGTTTCGTGAAGAGCGTAATATGCAGAACACTGGTGGAGAAAAGGCCACATGAAGCCTTGAATTTCATGTGATCACGACAGATACATTTTTGTCAGGTGCAATAGGCCACTGTTATTATGAATGGCGCATTTAAATCTAATTTCATGATTCACTGATCATGAAGATGGAGTAATGTCAAGATGGAGCGAGGGATATTTCTTTGAATACATTCAGTGACTGGAATTATACCATTGGGGAGACAATGCATGGCTTTGTCAGCGCTCCACACACAGCAGCAACGTTTTAATGATTCATAATTGGAAATATTACTTTCCGTGTTATAAGCATTGACGTTTACAATTACCGAACAACTGTACACCTAGTATGCGTCTTTTTATTCGTCATGTCTGTTGAGTTCGTTTGAAGTTTGTACAAAAACAGGATGAAGCAGTGAGAGAACATCATCATCTTTTGCTACTTTATGCCATGTTTAGTCAGTAATATGGGTAATCCGCAGCTTCTGATGTGGCCTTGGTAACCTTAAACTTTGAAGGATTGGGTTATTGCATGGTCGATGCATCTATGTGTGTAACATCGTGCGAAATAATGACAGATAAAGGTTAAAACTGTACTTCAAGAAGCCCTTGATTACAATGCAAGCACCAAGTTGGAACCATATCTGCGTAGGGTCTATAATCAAATGACACGTTCAATGCGATTATAAAATCGTTGTTCCAGTGCTTTAGCATTAGCGATGTCTAAAGCAAACTTTCTTGAATATAAACTGTCTTGCGTCGTTCACCTCCAATGATAGTACATTCATGAGAGTTAAAGTCTATGTAAGCTAGGAAACCGTATGCATTATTTAGAATAAGGTGCTAGCAGATCGTACATCGTCATAAATAATGTATAAGCTGAGTGTTCAGAGATCTGGTACCGCGTTTGCAATTTATCATGTTTATACATGTTAGAGTTCGAGGTTATTCATGTCCAGTTATGTCATAACCTTCCCTAAAATGCTGGTGCATCAAGACATATTAATGGATATAAGCTGAGATTCGAACCAACAGAAGCTGACGCGTACACTGAGCCATCCGTACCACGTCACAAGCGGTCTATTCATCCATACTGAACTATGCAATGTTGCCTCGCGTAGCCACATCATTATCCACTAGTCGTGGGTTTGAATCCCAGATTTCCCCTTAATGATTCATAAACGATCAGAACCATATCCATGCTCGACCATGTCCCCGAAGTTACCTTCTTTCACCTTACACTGACATGTACTGGTAGGTATTGTAAAAGTGGTTGTACTCACTCGTGTTTTCTACTGTGCTTTATTGGAAACACTGATCTGTGACCTCGGGTCCTCTACCAACACCAAACACTATTTAACAAAGGTTCTTGAAAACACATTGATGATCCTAAACAAAAAGCAATTGCTCTAACTACTGCGGGGTTCGACTTAAAGACCACGGAGTTCGACTTTGTCTAACAATAAGTCTTAGAAATAAAGTTTTCTCATTTACAAATAATATTCTACAAAAAGAAAAGTAAAATCCAAATGGAGCCCAGAACAATGTTTAATTTCAGCTTTCCAAATCATTCCAGACTCGAGTAGGATTTATTTTTCAAATTATTCTCTAGGGTCTGTGAGGCAGACTGTATACGTGGTTCTTCTTTGGCATGTGACATGCTGAATGTTGCATGCTGCATTTAGGTTTTAGAGTAGAGTCAGGTTGATATTGAATATCGCTCTGGCTTGCATTTCAATGTAAATCACAACCTGGCATTCAGAGCAATCATTAGGGGAATACTGTGCGTGTTGAAGAGAACAGAAATGTGTGAAATGTGCCACTATCGATGAGCTCTCAAACCCAAAACAGGGAATGGGATAAAGACGAAAGGCATGAAGTAAACGGCACAGTAAACGAAAAATTAAAAGAAAACACCATTACGTGGAAAGCATTCAACAACAGCTTCAGCAAAGTCAGCTATTCCCCAAGGTAATATGCCATAATGAATCGTGCCTTACTGTACCATTTTATCATATGATGACTGATGATTAACAAAATTGTACACAAAACACTGTCTTCCAAATACACGACTCTGTAGTATGCAACGATATATATGCACTGCAGCAAATGTAAGGCACTACAACATAAATAATTGTCATGAATTGTCTCCATACCTTTAACTCAGGATAGTCTTATGTTATCACGACGTGTTGTGTTTAATCAAATTAGCGTTCTGTTACCTACAAGATTGCTGCATAAGAGGCTGTCGGATTAGTAAAGCACTTCGTGGTGCTGATGGAGAGACAGCCAGGAAGTCTCGTGTGTTATTAAGTTATATGGTGTATTGGTCATACGTCGGCTGTCTTGAGATCAAAACCATACATCATGGCAAATAGCAAACTGATCGAATCAGACTTTCTAAGTCAAGGTTGTTAACTGGTGATGTATTGCATTTGGATGAAGTGCACCACAAGTGACAAGAACAACATCCACTTTCACAGTTGTTAGAGTGTGTGCCATGGTGTGAGCTTGTGACTGTAGACTAAATCTCGTGATTCTCCTTGGAGTTTGTAACGACTAAAAATGTCACGACATTATTTCTCTACGAAACATTAAATCAAGACTTTACATCTTTACCACCATCAAGACATTATGTTCCTACGAAAAAAGATGTCGAGAAAGTATATATTTCTATGAGTAAATGGTATCAACACATTATCTCCCTACGATCGTAGATATTAAGACATATCTCCACGGCCATCATATCTCAAGACATTATCAATCGACGACCAAAGATTACAAGAAATTATATTTTTCGACCGATGACGTCGATCAGTTAAAAGTCAGTATCACTCTACGGTCAAAGAAATCAATAATATATCACTATACGACCAAAGACATTATCTCATAGTTGGGATCTTCAGCAACCCATGCTTGCCGTAAAAGGTGACTATGCTTGTCGTAAAAGGCGACTAACGGGATCGGTTGGTCAGGCTCGCTGACTTGGTCGATGCATGTCATCAATCCCAATTGGGTGGATCAATGCTCATGATATGATATGTCTGGTCCAGACTTGATTATTTACAGACCGCCGTCATATAGCTGAAATATTGCTGAGTGCGGCGTTAAACAACAAACCAACCAACCAACCAACTAACGGGAACAGGCTGACTCGTACATGAATATAAAGGTACTTACTGGAAGATACGAGAACATGCTGACTCGTACATGAATATAAAGGTACTTACTGGAACGTACGGGAACATGCTGACTCGTACATGAATATAAAGGTACTTAAAGGAACGTACGGGAACATGCTGACTCGTACATGAATATAAAGGTACTTACTGGAAGATACGAGAACATGCTGACTCGTACATGAATATAAAGTTACTTACAGAAACGTACGGGAACATGCTGACTCGTACATGAATATAAAGGTACTTACTGGAACGTACGGGAACATGCTGACTCGTACATTGATATAAAGGTACTTAAAGGAACGTACGGGAACATGCTGACTCGTACATGAATATAAAGGTACTTACAGGAAGATACGAGAACAAGATGACTCGTACATGAATATAAAGGTACTTACAGGAACGTACGGGAACATGCTGACTTGTACATGAATATAAAGGTACTTACTGGAAGATACGAGAACATACTGACTCGTGCATGAATATAAAGGTACTTACTGGAACGTACGGGAACATGCTGACTCGTACATGAATATAAAGTTACTTACAGGAACGTACGAGAACATGCTGACTCGTACATGAATATAAAGGTACTTAAAGGAACGTACGTGAACATGCTGACTCGTACGTGAATATACAGGTACTTACTGGAAGATACGAGAACAAGCTGACTCGTACATGAATATAAAGGTACTTAAAGGAACGTACGGGAACATGCTGACTCGTACATGAATATACAGGTACTTACCTGAAGATACGAGAGCATGCTGACTCGTACATAAATGCCGTTGTCAAATAATGTAATGTAACTGTATGTACTACTCTCGTAATCATTGGGTTAAGTAAAGAGTATTCATTCATTCATTCATGAATATACAGGTACTTACAGAAACGTACGGGAACATGCTGACTCGTGCGTGACTATACAGGTACTTACAGGAATGTACGGGAACGTGCTGACTCGTACATGAATATACATGTGCTTACAGAAACGTACGGGAATGTGCTGATTCGTACAAGAATGTGTAGGTACTTACAGGAACGTACGTGAACATGCATCATACAGGTGATATCTGATTAACAGATAGACTGTTGTTTCAGCATTAATGTCATAGGAACCGTACGATAAGAAAAATAATAAATATTTTTGTCACGTAACAGTAAGAACATTGTAATACATGTTTCAGGAACACTGAAGTAATTATATGTATATATTTGAATTCATACGAGTAACGAATATGAATAATTTCTGCAAAATCTTGAATTTATCTGTGTCATAATATTCTGTAAATAAATGTTATGCAATGGCATTCTAAATATGAAAAATGTACGACAACGACCAAGTATTTAAATGCGCTATGTAATTTGCCCAAATTTAACTTAAATTATACAACTGACTGACGAAATATACTGTGAAATATACTACGTATAGTGAATATCACCAAGCACAAATTTAATGTTGCATTCACATGCAATACACTAAAGTATGTGAACCAGTATTCTTGGATGCGAATTGACGTGTCATCTTTCTTTTATTCATAAATCCATGCTCGTGATGAAGTCGGAATCGTACAATCGACTGTGGCTATGGAAAAGGTTTTTGTCGCTTTTATTTTACACGATATGCATTTACCGGATTGTGCCTTTTCTTAAAACCAATGGGTTCTCCCAGGGGGGATTTTATGGACGATACCTGACGTATGTCTTCTGATGAAAAGTAGGAAGGTTTTTAGACGATAGGCTATAACAGCCACAAGGGAAAACATAAATTCCTTTTTGAAAAGTGAGATGATGATCATACATGTACAAAAATGGATATTACTTTGTTCGTCGGACATATCATGTCAACATCACAGCTATTAGAATTGAGGCCGGTTTCGACAGCTTTCTGAATCCGCCGCCTCTACGTTTTACTTCTGCTGACTAACATTATAATGTAATGAAACAATATCTTTTCATGTGGTTACCAAAGTTCGAAAATAGAAGCACCCTTCATCCATCACATTGTTCTCATTTGATTATTTAGCCTCTCCAACGACAGGTTTAAAAGAGCAATATTTCATTAGGTTTTCAAAACAAAATTATTTTAACCAATTAACTACAAATAGGCACTTTGGATGACACAATAGCTTGTTAAAGTATGCTTCTTTAAAATGACACGAACCTACTGACATTTTGTTCCACTGAAACTGTGGTATATAGAAATACATAGAGTAGACTTTAATCTTAACATTACCTTTTATGTTTCAATATCAAAATAACTGTATTTTACACGAAATTCGAATTGCTATATGCCCGACTAATTTCAGCAAAGGAACACGGTTTGCTGCTCTTAAAATGCTATGGTGACATTTAGAGAGACGGTAGTTGAATGTCGAAAAATTATTTTATATTCCATTTTGAACGATATTTAGTTTGTAAAAGACTCAGCGACAGTTTAACACCATTTTGTCTATCCACATCATCACATTCAGTCATAGGTTACTGCCATCAAAAGAAAATATTTATATTTACCTACAATTAAGAATCAGGATGAAATCAATTGAATTCTACAGAAATGATTTTAATTATTTGCAATGCGAGACGTTCAAGGAGTCGACATTTAAGAGTTATTGCACATTTAACGAAATGCTACACCTTTCTATCTATGTTATCAGGTACTTCACTGTTCAAAGTACTTCACTGTTCATAGTACTTCACTGTTCAAAGTACTTCACTGTTCACAACTGAACATAAGGTGAGTTATTAGTAGGGTTTAACACCGTTTTGAACACTATTCCAGTTGTATCACGGCGTGTCAGATTAATGGGGAGAGGAGAGTCCGAAGTGATACAGGTCTTAGACGTTTACCACTTAGGTGAAATCCACGAATACGGGTATGGTGCTAACAAACCAAGGAACATAATCGGGGCGGACCTGGATTCTAACCCAATATCACAGGTTCCTGGCGTGCCCAAGGGACGCAACTCTGCACAACAACTTGCGACGCTTTACAGGTTACACACAACCAAATGTTTTTTTCCACGTACATCTATGGTAAAGTTATATTTTCTTTTAAAAAGTAACTAAGCATTCAATAGCTATTACCTGTACGTGTCTGCACAGTTTGCCCTTAGGGCAGCAATAAAAACAAAAAATGACGAGCTGAGCCAGCTCCTTTTTCGAGTACAGGGAGTTAAACACACCACCTCCAGTTTCACACCAAATGTCACCAACTTGTAAATATCTGTGGTCACATTCAGCATAAGTCATCATGTCGACAAAGAAAGTACTGCATGAAGAAAAACATGGTCAGTTTTAATAACTAAATGGATAATACATTTAACAGACATAAAAATCTTACACAAAATCCTCCAATCACAGCCTGCAGATATCTTTCGATCTGCACTGAAACTGCACTGTCCCAACTGGTTCTGATTTGGTGTAGTAGAACCTGGACGAGTAGGCCAACCGTGCCCCCTTCCAAATTAGAGATATTCAGTTTGAAAGGGACGTATTTTTTGTTGATGGACCTTTTTTTCAATCCCGATAAGCGTTAACACGACATCAAGCTACCCTTGTTTGTCTTTCGAAGCAATTTGTTTGTGTGAAATGAAACAAACAACAAATGGTTATTCGATTGTGATGTATTTAATATGGGTGTCGTAGGCGATATTACATGCATCATATCAATGAGTATATCACAACAGGTGACGTGCTCATGACGTCTCAAGGGACATGGGTTCGCAATTTCACAATACTCTCCAATGAACCCCGTGAAGCAGGTATTTCCATGATCAGTTTGTGTGTATTCTGTCTTTTGCCCTGCAGCTTACATGTCTCTAAATGATTTATACATATGACTCTACCTAACTTCTTTGAGAGGTATTTAGAAGTTGAATGACGTCTTTATTACAATTGGGAGCGACGTTTCGGTGTAGGTTCCAACATCGTTTTCAAGCGAAGTGTTCAAGAGAAGTAACAGCATTCAGAACACCATTAAAGCAACAGGAAAACCACCATCCGGCCAATAGCAAGAATCATCATGAGCATTGTACCACATTCCTTGTAATTGTGGACAAGCTTACATTGGCGAAACTCAAGGCTCCTCAAATCCCGAATAAAATAACATTAAAGCTCAGTTTCCAAAGTGTTATGCTTGTCAACCATACTCTGTACATCACTTGCGTGATAACGGTGTTAGAACCTTCACTGAAACGTCACTCTTACTTGCAATAAAGAAGTTGTTCATCCATATACCTTATTCTTACTTATGACTCTACTTGTGCCATATCATATTCTGACGAACAATCATTTTACAGCGACATTAAAGGGGTGCTATGCTCCTCCAATTGGTGTCCATGTCAGGTTAAGGTCCCAACAGACCCCTTTAAAATACAGCCGTGGTTTGAGGAATCTTTAAAACATGAACTGTCACCGTGTGTCAGGACAACAATGTCCTTGTGGTAACTTCCATTTGAAAACAGAAAGTTTGCCATAGATATTTTGGATCATGACACCCCTGGGCAGAGTATTCGCACACGCAGAGAACGTACTGACTACAGTTGTAAATGGAAAATTGCAATAATTAAAGCTTCCATTCAGCAACTTGATGAACGAACTGGAGGATTGTACCGGTTTTCGTTTAATGTTTAACAATGGGAAAGTTCCATTAGGCTGAATTGTAAGTAATCCTGATTTACTACATATAAAACGTATGCGCGAAGTGCTTGTGTCAGAGTTGCCTCTAAATGATAAAGGTTCACATTTACAATGTCCATACTGGATATCAAATTTGATCTTAATTGTGCAGAAAATCGCCATAGATCGGTTTCACACCGTCATTGTAATAATTCAGAATTAAAGTTCTCATTCTATTTTACGATACGTGTTCGTTTATTTCATCGATGTTACTTGTGTTGGTGGACTGACATAGGATATGTGCATGCTCTGTTTAAGGTAATCTAATTCTTTTTAAAAAAAAATTGCAGCTGAAAAGTTAAACATTTTCAGTGAATAAGTGTAAGATCACGTTTAACGTGATACCAGCTTGCTGTTAAAGGTCCACGGTTAATCTTATAAAACTAACGACTGGACACCGCCCTGGAACCTATGGGCCACAGATGCAGACACCTATTTCATTCCTATCATTTCTTTATTCAATGAATACACGTTACACACCTATGGGGGCATTGGCCGTTGAGGCGCCACAATTCGCCGTTACGAGTTGCGTCCCACTGGTGTGCCAGGAACCTGTGATTCCGTTCCACCATGATTATGTTTCTTGGTTTATCAGTACCTTATCCGTGCTCGTGGGTTACGCCATATTGGTAAAAGTAAAACAAATGACTTCGGATTATCCTCCCACGTGAAACTGACACTCCCACGTGATATGACGGGAATGCTGTTAATAATGACATTATACCAAACACATGTCCCTGCATGAGATAATCATATTTAACGACAGTCACAGTAGTGATCGGAAAATAAGTCATTACTACAGATCCTACAGGAAGAAAGCTGTGGTAATTGTCACATATCTCAACTAATCGCGTGATCCTTAGTGTCGAGGGTGGTTGGTCGTATCGATTCTATTTGGCATTTCCGTAACCAGATTACATCATAACTCTACATTGTCCGAGTTAATGACAAGCTTACATGTGATTAAATACCAAAGTGTTTGCAGTGATGACTATATTATCTGCACATCTCAGTGTAAAGAATCCGAAGGAAGTTTTTACGTAGGTAGGTTTTAACGTGTATCAATCATGCACAAACTATTTTGAATTTCGAACTGGCGTGGAATGAATGTATTAGAGCTTTTTGCAATAACAATCAGTGGATATTTTTTAAAAACTCTATAATATGGACACTATAATTTATCACCTCCGTGAAACGTTTGAACACGTCGCAAACTATTTGCCACATACATAATTCATACAATATGGTTTTTCACGAACTTGTTGTGATGTCGCTGAAGGAGATATGTAAGTTCCGTATGAAGGTTTGAAATCATTTCCCAAATGTAAAAACTACTGCAATGTCAGATAGAAATTGGCTTCAGGGTCTTCGTGTACAGGAGTTCCAGGAGTGGTAGGGAAGGCAATACGCATTTACCACTCACTCATTACTTCTCAAAATTAAACGTGCAAAAGAAAACGGAATCGTGAATATAAAATGTATGATTCAGAATAAACATAACTTCGATAAAAACAATTAAACAACTATATTAAGATACAAACTCTACATAATTAAAAAAACACAACAATAATTTGCCTATAATATCTTTCATCGTTTAGTTCGTAAGATTTATGTTTTCATAACATTGTCACTGAAGGAACATTATAAGATTTTTGTTTGGAATTTTATAAACAATATCTACATGGATTCATTTTTAATAAATCATTTACAGGAACTGATTTTTCCGGTCTCTTGAAGTTCGTTATATCCACGTTCTACTGTATTAATATATTTGTTCGGATTGGTTGTCTTAATCATATGTTAACGTTTACATTAAATTATGTGAAATTTCAGAGATTATTTTTGAAGTGGTACTTAAAAGATTCGCTGTAACAAGTCCTCTGCCTATAAACTCTATTGCACTACAAGGAGGTCTGTAATATAGTTGCGTTTCCAGTTACTTAAATCTATGAAAGTGGAAGCACCAAAAAAACACAAACTGAATTTGGCAAATTCAATTTGATAAAACAGTATTACACGTTATACAACTGTGGGGGACATTGTAGAGGCGCCACAATTCGCTCTTCAGAGTTTCGTCTTAAGGACGTGGCAGTACACAATCTTTATGTTGAAATTGCATAGGTTAGTATAGTATGTTTAATTACTTTTGATACCGGATGGCATTTGCAAAACAAATGCAGGGCTGATCATAATGATATTACTTGAAATACAAAATAAACAAATCACGGGAACATTGGAACATTATTAGTAAATACGTACGTTAATTACGACTCAACCGATATGATGAAACGCTCGAATATTAAGAAAAGACAATAACAATATGTTATCATCGATATATTCGTTATGTATACCCTGCAACCGGGGATTATATCAGAAAGTCAGATAAATATATCTTTGCTACTCAAGACATCTTAATAACAGGGAAAATGAGCGCGCACATCCCAAGCCATCAATCATACAGAGCCATATAAGACTGTCGGGACAACACACAGCGGATGGTAATTACTGGTTGAAATTAATCATGATCCTTCGGTCACATTTGTTAAGAATCCTCAAAAATATCCAACGCCTATCCAATATGGAACTCCAACTACCAGAAGTTTATATAAGGCCTCTAGTTACAAATACCTCCTTTTATAGAAGTGATCATCGAAAATGGCAAATGAGGACGTACGGTAGAGCGACATGATATTGGATTGTCTGCGCATAATTTAGGTGATCTTTCATTGGCGTGAGGAGACGTTCCAGTAATGCACCATCAATCTATTCTGTCTGCAGAAATAACTGAAAGTTTTGGCTATGCTCTAATGTCATGCATTAACATGATTTAACATACTTAGTTAAGTAAGTGAGTAAAAGTAACGCCGCTTCTACGTTAACACATGCATATCTGTGAGTGAATGGAAAGAAAAAACGAGTGCAATACTTCATCAATCCAAAGTGATGCGGTTGCTTGAATCCGTCGTCAAGTAGGATGACAGAAAACGGTGTGGAGTAGGTGATGGCGCACAGGTGGACTTGGTTTCACAGAGTTGGTGTGCGTCTAAGACCTGCATCAATTATGCTTTTTCTGCCGCATTAAGGTGACAGGTCGAGAAATTACTGGAATGCCTTTTTCGCACATTTAAGGCGATAAAGCGTGTTATGTGGTGCACATAGCTGCATATATGAAGATCATGACATGTTATACGTTGTTGGCGTAATTCCTTACCGATAGGGAGTTTCACACAGGAAGGTAATAAGACATCTCTCATAAACACTTTATATTGCATCTGCAGTGAAGAAGTAATGTGATCAGTATTGAAACTCCTGAAGCTACCAGAATCAATATGGCATCAACAATGGTAATTGGTCATTATAACACTGTCGTCATTAAATATTACACCAACAATGCTGTCTGCATTACGTCAACAATTGTCTTTGCTTTACAATGACAATAATGCTCGTGAAATCATTATTGCACATGTGCTTCGTTAGGGTGTACAACTGATTGTTTGAACCGTGTGTATAACCAATACAGTTTGAATTAACGATGTGTACATTACTTTCATACTTCTCTTTCAACAGACGTCTCGGATACTACTGGCATAGACTATATAACAACGTAACGGTGTAATTTTCGCACATAATTAGTGTGTCTTGAACACAAACATTATGGAGGCAATGGCCATTACCTATGGCCTTGACAGGAAATGACCTCTCTGAGCTACCATACGTTCATTGCATTGGTCAGCTGAGAGACAATGGATTGACACGGGAATGATGCTAGCCGGATAACCTCAGACCATGGTTCAGTTATCTGCTGTGTGAGGCCAATGCTTCCCACGCACTTCTAATGCAGTGAAACAACTGTTGGCAACGTCATTATAGACAAATTGCGTGTTGGACGGAAACAGTTTCGTAATCGTATACTTCGGGGATGATCTGAGGATGAAGCAGGAAGGTCATTAAAGAAAGACAAGACATGCAACAATTACCATTCTGACACAGTCTATCTAATACGAATTGTACGGCTTCAGTTGTCAAAACTCATGGAATCAAACGTGATTGATCACATTGTATAGTCGTCATTATCCATGCATAGTCTGGACATAACGGTTAGCGTGAGAAACACTAGCTCTGTCTGGTATTCCTACGGTGCCGTTAATGTCTAACGGTGGGATATATTACTTTCAGATTGCTATAGTTGAGATAGAACTTGTTCTCATTTATAAATGATTTTTTAATGGAGATGTAATGAAATATACATCGTTAATGTATATTGATACATTTGTCATGACTGAATGTATATGTAGTTACAATTTATTTGACATTAGTAGTATTCGCTTGACATACAGGTATATGCCCTGAACGTAACCCTTGCATTGCAAGTAATGTGTATCTATGTACAAAGAGAAAATGCAGCTGTGGTGATATAAACTTGGTTAACAGACACTTTAATTATTTTAGTCAGCTTCAAATGAGAGGAAGCCCGTTTATTTTGCTGAAATACTATTCAAGGCTGCTTTATACCAAACAAGCCCACTCATACCTTAAATACTTATTTTAACGTTTTCACTAAGCACATAGCGCTACAATTAATGAATGTTTGCCGTGAACAGCTTCCAGTCCGATCACGCACGCGGCGCAGAATATCATCAAAAAACCCTAATGAGTTATACTCCTGTTGTGATACTTAGTCATGTGTGCCCTGTCGCATCTGATAGTGCTACCACCAACTAGTGGAACCCAGTTTTCTACTGAGCCATGAGTGTTCATGCGGGGACGTTAACATTAAAACCTTCAATTCAAAACCACAACATACATTAAACAAACACAGACCCTGCGGCATTTCATCTTCCTCGATGGCCATGGATTACAGTTATACGAATACACCACATATTGTACGTGAAGGCACATGTGCAGCCGTATCAGTTGATGACAGTTGATTACATTGCTTTGTGTGAGTCCTTCCAGTGGACCCTAAGGCAAACAGTGTCACAGTATTTAGTTTGCAAACACAAAATGCAATTATAATTGCCAGCAATAGCTTAACACAGGGTTACTCCTGCAAGATTTAACAGGATCGTTCTTAGCAACACATCTAGCACAGGAGTTTCCGACGCTGAGGCGATAACATTGTTTGCATAATGACAAAAGAGTCAATGTTCCATCAAGGCGCAAATTTCCGCACAATTGTCATGGGGGAATGGGGGATGGAGAGATGTTGACGCAAAATTTGAGGCACACATTACCAACAGCAGAGCAAGCACATTTCTAGTATGTGTCAATAGGCACCAAATATGTTTGTATATTGTTATGGAGATTCGAGTAGCCTATGCATTTAAGCAAAGTTACTTGTTGAAAAGAAGAAAATGATTTTTTTTAAACGTTAAGTCACATGATGATCAGGCATTTGAACATGCATTTGGAAGACTAGTAACATGATATAAAGATGATTAATGTATGTTCTTTTGATTCAAACTTTGATGCTCCCAGAAGCCACGAACATGTTTAACAAAATGTGACCAAACGACCGATTCTGTTATAAACTGGTGGGAATCGTATAAATATTATTATGGGCACCGTATACATATCATAATGGGAATCGTATAAATCATATTTCAAATTATTTCACAAGAAAATGTTCTCTAGTTAAGGATACATATGAGCAACTACTACTGTAGTTTGATGAAGCTAAGATACGCTGAAAACTACCACGCATATACTTTTACCATTTCTAGTTCGATCTAAAAGAAACTAGGTATAATATTTCCATCATCGACCAACAGTAACAGAAATGTCAAGCCATTGATAGCATTTTACAAATTGAAATTTGAAACACTTATTACAATCTGTTGTTAGAAGAGACAGTATTGCAGAGCATCAAAAACAACAATCGGAGGGTAAGATGTGATGGTTCGGGTTTCGTGAGTATGAATCGAATATAAAACACATGAGCAATTACTGAAGCTCTATCGTTCATCTAAATATACAGTGAAACCTTGCCAAGTCAAACTCCATCATGGCAATGTATATTTAAGACGATGTAGCGACACACTGCTTGTCTTGATCTACGGCTGGCTCGACATATATTTGGAGGACTTCGAGTTTACAAGATTTCACAGTGACTGATCTTTGATTGCGGGTAGAAATAGTCTGATCTACACATTGAGTTATCTCATTTTGGTACTAAAATCTGTTGGGCATTTCCATCACTGTCTGGTGCTATGAAATAAATGGCTTAGATTATATATTGAGATGTTAGATTTGTTAAGAACACGACAGAACCTGACACGTATCGTTGTGTAAATCTGAACGTGGCGGATTTAATCGATATAGATAAGTCAAATCTATAACCTAAATGACATTGCTCAAAGAAGTGTTAAGTTACTGTGTCCAATGTATTATGACTGTAAATACGACAAAGTCCATTGTACTATTCCGATCATATCATAAGCACGTGTTTATGAATCACTATGAAATGGTGACCATACCAGGTGTTTGTGAAAAGTTGGGCTTGTAATGCCCCAACAGAGACACCCGTCACAAACACATGCAAAGGCAAGTCACCTGAAACAAAAGTACGGGTAAATATGATACAAGTCAAAATAGGGAATTGCATCATTTTTGTCCGTGATGAGTCAAATTTCATCAACCATAAAACCTTTTTGAGGCTATACTGAGGCCTTGTAACCTTGGCCAAACAAAGTTTGAGTAAGAGTACGGAAGTGTAGAAGGGCTACGGTGGAATTTGTTTGTGTCTTAGTATCTCCTACGTAGGATTTAGTATCTCCTACGTAGGACTTATTATCTTCTACGTAGGACTAAGTATCTCCTACGTAGGACTTAGTATCTCCTACGTAGGATTTAGTATCTCCTACGTAGGACTTAGTATCTCCTACGTTGGACTTAGTATCTCCTACGTAGGACTTAGTATCTCCTACGTAGGACTTACTATCTACTACGTAGGACTTACTATCTCTTACGTAGGACTTAGTATGGCCTAGAATCACTATCTCCTACGTGGGACTTATTATCTCCTACGTAGGACTTTCTATTTACCTACGTAGGAGATACTAAGTCCTACGTAGGATATAGTTATTCTAGTCCATACTAAGTCCTACGTAGGAGATAGTAAGTCCCCATGATATTTTTGTGACTCTGACTTTAGAAGAACCAGATCAGCAAGACGAGGTGCACAACTGGTGCCCACGGGATGCCTACTTCTTGCCTAAACCCCTAGATTCCACATAGATGTTCACATGGAAGTTCAGCATTAACATATTGTTTTCTAAGTAAACTTTAGATGGTATTTGCCTTCGTTTTTCACAAATTGCCCTGAACCTTTGAAGATAGATATTTAACTACATCTATGGTCACCATGTTTTGTGATAAATGACCCTTGGATAAATGAAATGAATGAAGGAGTCTCTTAAGGATTATGATTGATTTCGGAGACGTCGATTTGGTGGTTGCTTTGCTGTGGCAAGCAACATCTCTCGCTTTGAGCTGATTTTTAGCGTTGAAATCCAGTACAAAAGAGGAATGGACATGTATTCAGGTTTTCGAGTCAAATCAAAAGTTGATGACAATGATGCGTGGTTTGGACAGATGTCATCTTCAGTTGACATGCTAGTCTCATATGTGGCAATATGTGACATATCACCTATACCAAGTTATTTGATCAAAATATTAATGAAGTGATGCTTACATTTAATGGTTATTTTTGCTCCAGGACAAAAGAAACGCGAATACCATACATGCTGGTTAATATATGAATAACTCATATTCAAGAGATATTAGATTGGTACGATGCACAGACGAACATAATGTTATGTTGTGTGAACCGATGCTCATGAACGCATCACATGTGACGTCATAGATCCATGATTCGAGATGCACCATTTGTCTCCTGCAGGATTAGCGAGTTAAGTTTGGAAATCAAGTGCAGCATATGGTGATAAGAATGAAAACATTATGGTAACGCTTGACTGATTGTTAGTTTTGTCATTAAATTGTACACATTGGAAACATCTCTTCTTAACTTACATACTTCTCTATGTGTTTCTATGGTTCGCGTTTCTTTTGGAGGCCAGTATATTTCGAGGCCTTGTCAGTGGAATCACCTCTAGACAATATATATAAAGGTCACTCAGACTTTGGATGACAGATGGCTGGGACAGAATGGGTATATTCCAATTCTGTTTCACAACCTAATTTTGTGGCGGTAACTCTTAAACATAAATGTCCGCTGCTATATTTTGCTTTTGAGCGCTGATGTCAAATCGTGCAGCAGCTTGTTGCCCATCAAACAGTATTATCAGTTATTGTAAAGTTGATGGAAACATGAGAAATAGAACACAAACAGCTCGATCCATTAATTGAGTAGCAATAACCTGTGTTGTGAAAGTAAGTATTTATTCATTGAATAAAATACTGTGAAAAGGCATTTAAATATACCATGTATCTGTCATTCGAGATGAGGATAGCCGATATTCAGCCATTAGTGCTTGCAATGGTACATCGTTGAAAACCATACATTGTGATAATGGGATAATTTACTTTGTATGCAAGATGTTTTGAATCTAATCATTGAGAACGTGATCGTGTTCTTAATCTTGAAAAATTATATAATGAGAAACGGTTGACTCCTAGTACACACCGGGCAACAAAAGATATATGTTTTAATACTTTGGAAATATATATGGGACAGATAGAACCATTGCACAAATTATTGGAACCATTATTTTATTCATCTTCAGTGACTGCGTTTTAGTGTTCAACTTTTATGTATACTTGTAATTAATGGGTTGTAGTGTCTGTCATACGGAGTAGGTGTTCAGGTCATGTTTCACACCTATTAATCATATTTAATAATGAATATTATTTGATATAGTATTTATGCTCCTTCCACTTAAATATGCTGCAGCATGTAATATATGTTCGGCAGTAGAATTCAATTGCGTGTGTAAAGCTGTTAAGTGTGTCAACATATCCTCAAATACATTTTATAATTTTATACACCTGCCGAACGACCGTTACAATCCCCCATTCTTTGCGCTAGGTCACACCAACATCTGTGCGACGGATATGAACACGTGTCTCTCCATAGCAGGGCCATACGTTTCAATATCCAGACATGAAATAAGCAATAAGCAACATATTACCCGCCAGTATATTCACATCACGCGTCGCGCTCATCAGTAAATGGGGATCAAGCCACTGTATCGCCAGCCAGTCCGAGGTCTGATCTTGCACTAAATGCGTTTCCTGTTCAGTTGTACAAAGCTATGGTTCCTGGGACGTCCTGAGAGAAATCATATAACTAAAACGCCAGGCGCAAATGACGTCGGATTTAGACCTGAATAATTTAATAGTGATATGAGCTGATATCTCTTTCATCACTTCTCGCAGTATTCTCATAAGACATCTTGATACATATATTAAGCAGCATTGAGGGACGATAATACAGTTTTGATGTGTTTGGCGTAATAGCACAACATGGACAAATATGTAAAAATCTGATAAATTGTGGCTCCGAACAGACGTGTTGTACATCCATTCAAGTGGCCTTTTCACGTGGATTATGTCACGGTGGCACATTGCTTAAAGAACCGTATAGGTTTTAAGAATAACATCAAGATACATTAATGTGTAAGTGAAAGTTCTTTTAGGGCGCACTCAGCACTATTCCAGCTATATTTCGGCGGCCTTTAACTAATCGAACCAGTGGTTCATAGCATGAGTAGCGACCCATCAGCCAGGTCACATATGTTGTAACGTGATCCTCATTGTCAGTTCTCATCATGACAAACATGCGGTGCACGGATCTATACTGACGGACCGCCACCGTGGATAGAGCATCCGCCCGAAAAGCGGCAGTTTGGTGTTTCGATACTGACCGCGTCATAGCAAAAGTCGTTAACAGTTGGTATTTGATCTCTCCCTACCTGGCGCTCAGCATGGAGAGGATAAAACAAGGACTTGTGTTTCTGGGTGGGGTATCCATGTTAAACTGTGGCATGGTATTTCAGTGGGGTGGCACTTTAAAATTGGCCCGACAAGCACACGCACTCAACTCAACTCAACTCAACTCAACTCAACTCAACTCAGCTCAGCTCAGCTCAGCTCAGCTCAGCTCAGCTCAGCTCAGCTCAGCTCAGCTCAGCTCAGCTCAGCTCAGCTCAGCTCAGCTCAGCTCAGCTCAGTTCACACAATTAGATATCTAACTTTACGTGGCGAGATTTGTAGATGGTTGATAGAACAAAAGGGACAGTTTGATATCATGATTGATGTTATGAATGTGTGAATGTTGATTTGTGTGTCGTAATATTATTAATACCATGGTGGTCCGTAAGTAATCAAATCTAGATCTTGCCCGTCAATAAGAGGAACTTTCGACATACGGCGTCACACACTCAACCAGATCACATATAGTAATTGCCCGTGGGGATTCCGGGTTAGAATAGGTCTTCAGCAATCTATGCTGGTCACAATTGGCGACGTTTTGATTCGGGTTGTCAAACTCGGTCACATGGTTGATTGCGTGCAATCGATATGTTGCTCAAGGTATCAGTCACTGGAATGTCTGGTCCAGACACGATTATTAACAGGCCGCTTTCATACAACTGGAATATTGTTGGGTATCGCGGTAAAAAGCAACCAAACACTCAAACACATATAGTAATCACGTGATCCCAATTTTATTCTTTTTCTGCCCCGGAAACCCCCAGGGGTCAGCCATCGAGACAATCATTAATATTAATTTAATGTATGTTCACTGTATTCTGATTCATGTTACAATATACAGTATAAAATAATATTAAAAATGAGTAACTGAACCCTTTTATGTAGAGTCATGTTTACTGTACGATGTGATTCAATACAAGGACGTTCGGTTGCATCAATACCAATTAACGTGTCTCTTGAAACATTGCCTACCCGATCGTTTCAGTTCTTTTACGTAATTCTAACATGCCCCCATGGTCTTTAATCATTGACACAAACCTTTGCCGGTAATAAAACTGTATCATCTATAAGGTTAAACGGTCCTGGTATTTTTTCAACGGTCAACAAAGTTGTATACGGTGTATCAGTCATTCCTGATGACATCAAACGTCAACGATCTCTGGCCTTTCGGTTCATTCTCAGTCACTGATTAGACGGCTGGTGGTTCAGTGAGACAAGGGTTCCTCATGCATTGCTGACGTACCGTACACAGTGTGTTGAGAATCGAGGCAACAGGGTTTTCAATGGTTACGAAAGACATGCCTGTATAAAAAACTGTTTTATCTAATAAGATACATAACAGCTCTAGAAAAATGTTAATTGTACGCAGAAAGGTGTATCAGAATAAAAAGATAATTGCATTTGAATGCTGGAGGGTAAGGATATGACCACAAAGAGATGAAAGCAGCGCCATTTCACATTACTTGTATTTCAAATGCATTTGTCCATTTTCTATGAGACGTGTGTCCCTGTATTATTGAAATACTGCCGATTCGACGTAAGATGTTTACTCAATAACTCACTTGTAACGTAACTTCTTTTACAAAGTGAGTTATATTCATCGATCCACAAATTCGCCCTGATCCCCTCACCACCATTGCCGCTACCATGAATTTTGATAAAGTGGAAGTCCTAGTGTCATCCCGTTTACAGATAGTGTTCACACTAAAGCTTCCAATGTCAGATAAAGGGAACTTGCATGGTGAACACAAACGTCCACGAGAGTCCAGGTGGCACACTGTATCGCGCACAGTATGGTGAATAGGGATCGGGCAATAGGAGTCTGGCCACTGAGAAAAAAGGAACAGTACAGTACAGTATACCGAGCAGGTGGCAATGGGGTGGAGTGGTGATTGAAAGGACCAAGGAACAGCAACCAGGACGGTAGGATGTCAAGGATCCCTGGGTCAAGGGATTCATAACATGGAGACGATAAAGGGAACCTACGGAATCGGGCCAAGATACGGGAAAGGGGGCTCGGGGTCTAGTGACCAGGGTAAAGAACAGGGGTGACAATGCAGGTGGAATTTTGGTCCACGTAAAGGGACTTAAACAGAGCCCTGGGAATAGGGGCTTGGTACAGGGAAACGGAGGCCGGATATACCGACACTGGGAAGACAAGACCTTGACGTCAAGTGCTCGGCATGGTGGTAAGGTTACTCGGCCTATGTTAAGAGTAGAGGGCCCTTGTCAAACATTCAGCAGACACGTTGGCAAATAATGCCTTCATCGATAATTTATGTGTAACATACAACAAACATACAGGACCCATGTCGGGCAGCTATGGTCTACATATGCCAAATATACAGGAACATTGTAGAGCATGAAGGACCTCTGTCAAACATACAGGGCCAAAGTCAACACAGCGTTTTCATGCATACAGCGCCTATGTATTCATACAGGGCCCCTGTAAAGCAAGCAGGGCCTATGACCCAGGTCAAAGATAAGGGGTATTTGGAAGAATGCATGACTTGTGCATTGGATACAGTGTCCATTCAAGTATGAGTCCTTGTCAAACAAACTGAGCCAATGTCAAGCATTCATGGTATAGACTAAGGAACAGGGATTGGGGTATAGGGCGCAGCAACCGGGATATTTACAATTTCATTTTAATCTCATTCTTCTAAACAATGAGCGCGTTTTGTACCTTGTAGGAGCTGGATGGCAGTTTGAAAATAAAAGCGAACAAAATCTTTTCCACAATTATAAGATGTCTCTGCTAAAAGCAGTGTCTATTGTCCATCCGAGTATAGATGAGCATGTGAGATGGATCACTATCCAATGGTAATGATACCAGTTGTAAACCAAACAAAACCGTATATAAACATTGATATGTATTCCAGATCATGTTAAATACAATAATTGAAGCCTAGTGTAACACACATTGATGTCTGACAAGCAGTGAAACAACTGCAGCGCTGTTGGCAGTGAAAGAAAATACCATTTTCAATCATTTAACAGAAGCTAACAACCAGTTCCAAAACGTGTATTGATCTGTTTACAGTTTAAACAATGGCTGCGAGTATTAATTTTTCATTCACCCACGTGATCTCAGTAAAACGCTTAGCGGTTTCTTCATAGGGGAACTACGGTTAAATTCCTTATTCCAGCACGGACATGTCAATCGATTACCAGGAAGTCGCATGAACCTTGCTAATTGCTCCCCTAGGATAATAATCAGTTTTGGGCATGCGCCATCCCAATCATTTAAACTACACTATCGCTGCCTGCGTTGAAAGGATAGCTCAACGAATTCCTTCAGAGACCTACACATAATGCACTTTGTCGTGTGTTTTATCTTACCAATTGGGTGATAGAACGTAAGCAAATTATAAGAGTATTCACATTACGATCTTGTATTCAAATAATAGATTCCGTAGGCTCGAGGTGAAAAAGGTGGAACATGCAGTATGCTTCTGCCCAACTAAACCGATGAAATACTTGTGTCAAGCCCCAAATACCCAACGGATGAAATTAAACGTCAATATTATATTTCAGAGTACATTTATATCCGAACAAGAATATCAAAAAATATTTAGAACTTTAACGTTGGAAGATTATTACGTTCAAATAATCAAGTTTTCAATCAATTTATACTCTTCTGAGATTTCTAAAATAACCACTTGGAGATTAATATGTCGAAAAAGCCAAGTTAAAGAGATTGAACAATAACATGATGCTAGGTTCAGAGTGTGGAAATGGACTATTCCCAGCTGAACGTTAATCTACATGGTGTCATTTTGTGATTAGTTGCACGATAACGCTTAACACTGCAGCTGCACATTACGTGTATAAATTGTATCTTGGCATCACTGGCTATTAACGCTGTTTCATAAAGATGAGTAAGTGAGTGAGTTTGGTTTAACGCCGCTTTAAACAGATTCTCATGTATATCACGGTGTGTCAGTTTATTGTGGGAAGAACGCCGAAGTGATGTTTGTCTTTGACGTTTACAAGTTTGGTGAACCCCACGGACGAGGGTATGGGGACAAATCTAGAACCATAATCGGGGCGAACCGGGATTCGAACCCACACTCATAGGTTTCTGGCATGTCAAGGGGACGCAAATCCGCACAGCTAACTGCGGCTCCGTAGACGACTGGCCCACCTGTGCCCCCGTGAAATGGTAGAGAACCCATTACTTAAGCGTGTTTGATGATGTCACAGTTTCGCAGTGCCAGTGCCTTATGGGTACTAGTGTTCAAAGCCGTTTCTCTGTCACATGAAAAGATGAAGAGATCAAACGCGTTGAAATGACATATTGGCGGATATTCAACTCTGTCCCTCATGTCGAGAATCACTCAAATGATCATAGCAATGTCTTCGGCAAACACCATAACACAAGATCGCAGCTGTTTCCCTCCCAGCATAGAGTGTCGAGACATTTCGTTTAAACAATAATTGCTTTTGATATAATCTCTGCAATGTATGTGGACACAAAGAATCTTTCTAGTGATGTTCTTTGCTTTTTCGTTCAAATCAATATCTTCAATACTCCTATGATCTCATAGAACATGCATCTTTCTTCCAGTGTTGCCTTGTGGCTATCAACATTGTGGCAATGACTTAACCGACCAATACACATAACCACGTTTTATCACCGATGGCATACGATACACCTGCACATTTAACAGAATGACTCTTTGAAATTGTTGACGCTCTCCTAAAGTCCATTATGACCTTGACCTTATCTCACGAGAAGTGCCACCGGTACCCCGGATGTTCACGAGTGTTCGTCCTTGAACCTGTTACTTCCATTTAATTTTGCTTCAGCTGTCTCTATTCTTCCTGATTGAGACACTTTATATGAATTTGAATACCCACACGATTACATGACTTTATATTATATGTGTGTGTGTGTGTCATGTCAGTTTCTACGAAACTATGCATGGAATGTGCTATTTACATTTCAAAATCGCTGAAACGATCAAAGATAACTTTGATCAGTATTGTCGACGATGAGCATCCATATTCATTCAAAATTAATTCGGTGGCATAGGAAGACATTTTGCAAAGGCCCCACTGGGTCTTGCGTGTCAAGGTACCCACATGCTATTCAATACCACTAAGAGCCAGAAACTAACTCCCCTCCGATTAAATGTCAGTAGTGCTTTGGATTGATGTCAGAAAGGAACACGACTGACACGTTTATATGACCCCTGTTACACGGATCTGGGTATTTGTAGATTATTAACTATTCACGAGTGACAAGGGAGACCTTTTACCACCACAGACTGAGATAACGGCTACATTGTCCTTATGTCTGTAACTCTGGAATCTCTCTGGAATCACTTCAACTGAAGCCTGAAGCTGTTTATCAACAAAGTCCCATTCATGAGATGAAACATTCTCTGTGCTGCACAGTAAGTTGATTACGGTTGTTTTTCCTCCAACTCAACAAGTTTTCTGGCGGATATCGTCTTTAAATAAGAAGTATTTTAGATAAACATCATAACGAGCGGTAGAGCACTTGTATATTTCCAAACAAAAACTATTGATATGTCGGCGCGGATTCGATTAACCATTAACATGTCATCGATCGGGTCATTGGCAATTACAATGAAGAATTGTTCCCAAGCATTGGTATGAAGTTCTAAAGTGGTGGTGGTAGTGGTGGTGGTGATGGTGGTGGTGGTGGTAGTGGTGGTGATTATGGTGGTGATAGTGGTAGTGGTGGTGGTGATGGAGGTGGTGGTGATGTGGTGGTAGTGGTGGTAGTGGTGATTATGGTGTTGGTCTTAGTGATAGTAGTGGTGATTATGGTTGTGGTGGTAGTGGTGATCGGGGTGGTAGTGGTGTGATGATGATGATGATGGTGGTGGTGGTGATGTAGGTGGTGGTGGTGTTGATGGAGGTGGTGGTGATGGAGGTAGTGGTGATGGTAGTGGTGGTGGTGGTGATGGAGGTGGTGGTGATGGTAGTGGTGGTGATGGTAGTGGTGGTGGTGGTGATGGAGGTGGTGGTGATGGAGGTAGTGGTGATGGTAGTGATGGTGGTGGTGATGGAGGTGGTGGTGATGGTGATGGTGGTGGTGGTGATGGAGGTGGTGGTGATGGAGGTAGTGGTGATGGTAGTGATGGTGGTGGTGATGGAGGTGGTGGTGATGGAGGTAGTGGTGATGGTAGTGGTGGTGGTGGTGATGGAGGTGGTGGTGATGGTAGTGGTGGTGATGGTAGTGGTGGTGGTGATGATGGAGGTGGTGGTGATGGAGGTAGTGGTGATGGTAGTGATGGTGGTGGTGATGGAGGTGGTGGTGATGGTAGTGGTGGTGGTGGTGATGGTGGTGGTGGTGGTGGTGGTGATGGTGATGTAGGTGGAGGTGGTGGTGATGGAGGTAGTGGTGATGGTAGTGATGGTGGTGGTGATGGAGGTGGTGGTGATGGAGGTAGTGGTGATGGTAGTGGTGGTGGTGGTGATGGAGGTGGTGGTGATGGTAGTGGTGGTGATGGTAGTGGTGGTGGTGATGATGGAGGTGGTGGTGATGGAGGTAGTGGTGATGGTAGTGATGGTGGTGGTGATGGAGGTGGTGGTGATGGTAGTGGTGGTGGTGGTGATGGTGGTGGTGGTGGTGGTGATGGTGATGTAGGTGGAGGTGGTGGTGATGGAGGTAGTGGTGATGGTAGTGATGGTGGTGGTGATGGAGGTGGTGGTGATGGAGGTAGTGGTGATGGTAGTGGTGGTGGTGGTGATGGAGGTGGTGGTGATGGTAGTGGTGGTGATGGTAGTGGCGGTGGTGATGATGGAGGTGGTGGTGATGGAGGTAGTGGTGATGGTAGTGATGGTGGTGGTGATGGAGGTGGTGGTGATGGTAGTGGTGTTGGTGGTGATGGTGGTGGTGGTGGTGGTGGTGATGGTGATGTAGGTGGAGGTGGTGGTGATGGAGGTAGTGGTGATGGTAGTGATGGTGGTGGTGATGGAGGTGGTGGTGATGGAGGTAGTGGTGATGGTAGTGGTGGTGGTAGTGATGGAGGTGGTGTTGATGGTTGTGGTGGTGATGGTAGTGGTGGTGGTGTTGATGGAGGTGGTGGTGATGGAGGTAGTGGTGATGGTAGTGGTGGTGGTGGTGATGGAGGTGGTGGTGATGGTAGTGGTGGTGGTGGTGATGGAGGTGGTGGTGATGGAGGTAGTGGTGATGGTAGTGATGGTGGTGGTGATGGAGGTGGTGGTGATGGTAGTGGTGGTGGTGGTGATGGTGGTGGTGATGGAGGTGGTGGTGATGGTAGCGGTGGTGGTGGTGATGGTGGTGGTGGTGGTGGTGATGGTGATGTAGGTGGAGGTGGTGGTGATGGAGGTAGTGGTAATGGTAGTGGTGGTGGTGATGGAGGTGGTGGTGATGGAGGTAGTGGTGATGGTAGTGGTGGTGGTGATGGTGATGTAGGTGGAGATGGTTGTGGTGGTGGTGGTGATGGAGGTAGTGGTGGTTGTGATGGTAGTGGTGATGGAAGTGGTGGGTGTTATGGCAGTTTGAATCATCAAATAGAGTGGCGTGAAATCCGACTCATTATTCTCTCTCTTCCGCTTAAATTACCAGAAAACGAATCGTGACACAACGTATGCACCGAGATAAGTTGCCATGTATTAATTTGGGCGGTACATCACTCAGCAAACTCAGTCAATTGTTACATCCTTGAAAATCAACTGAACTATTTGGGGAAGCTTGTAGTAGGCTCGATAAAAGGAAATCACTAAATGATGTGTGTAGGTTGGTGTCGCAAATACATTCAGTACTTGGTGAAACTGTGATAAATTAAAGTAATGTCAGTTATGACAGCCAAGAAAAACCTGTATCTAATACACCTACATGTACAAATTTGATGTGGGAGGTTGGTATTTCGTTGCCCATTAACCACCTACACGTATCGTGTAAGGGTTTAGAAATTGCCTGCTAGCGCAGTCGACGAAATCCACTCCATCTCCTCGAGAGAAATCGAGTAGCCAGTTAAATGGGACATAGCTTCCTCATGATTAAAATCAATACATTGGAGGTGGTGGTTAAATATTCGCCTGCAATGGAATCAGGAAGTCACGACTGTGCTTATCATATCACTCAATTTAACAGTAATGAAGATATTTTTTCTGAAATATCTTACACATATCTGATGTAAAAAGATACTTGATTTTGTGTCTGAAATGGTCATATTACAAAACATGATATGACAGACACAATCAATATACTTGCGTTTTACTTTTTTTTCTCATATCAATTAACCGTTTCGATTGAGTTACCGGCTTAAAAATACATTGTGTGTGTTTTGTTCTGTAATTGTGAACTTTTTGTTCTTGTATTTTTTGGGATCCAATCCATAGTAGTGCTTTCTGAGATTGTACGAAAACTTTAACTGAATAGACAGGATGTTAGTTACATTTCAATTTAGTTACATTTCAAGTAGCAATCCAAGCTTGTATTACAGGATTCTTTTTTGTTTTTTAAGAGCTTCTCCCTCAATCATATCACGAACTATATACCACACAAAAGAAGTCAATGCTCACCTAATTAGTTAATATGTCCTGCCAATATAGATTGGGTATCTTTTGGGTAGTACATGAACAGTGTCATTCCAATAATATTACTGTATATCATTATCGAAGGTTTAACAGGCATCACAAAAGTTAAATAGTACAAACATGCTCAGGGCAATTGCCAGTCATAGCAATTGGCTTTAAGTCGTTCAGTCGCCACTTTGTCTGCTCACTCACATTTATGCTGAACATCAATCTAGCAGTTAGTGATTACATTATTGATGTGACAATTCATCGGGTACAAATACAGCACTAAAGTACACCGTCTAGACGTAGAGTCGAAAAAGGAACGATTCCATGACACCTAGTCCCTCATCCTGTCTTGTGGAGGGTCATCACTAGAATTACTAATTTGTAGCTTTTTGTAATTTTGGATGCTGTTCTTTTATTTACTGTCACGGATGTTCTGATGTTAATGAACACTACAGCAGCCATTTCCATAATCACAAGAAATCACATCTGAAAGAGAATCCATGGTACGATTTCGACTACATATAACTGATGTTCTCTGTTTTAAAGTACGTGAGTACAAATTTATCAATGCTACTTTGAACTTTACTTTGATCAAAGTGAACGTGTGACTATGTATTACGCAGCTTTTAGCAATATTCCAGTAATATACTGAACCGCAAAAGAAACGTCACCCCATGAAAAGTTAACATCTAAAATTTAACATTACCTTGTCCGAAAAAATGAAATTTGATGATAAAAAAACAAAGCAAAACCGATCGCCCAAACGCATCACGGCAACGGCAACGGTAACTCGATGCACGTGAGTTCCGTGCAAAATGAAATGCACATGCGTTCTCCCAAAATCCACCCAGATCGGATAACATTCATTCGTTATTGAATTGCTACCACATGCCACGATTGACAAGAAACCAGCGATACCAAGCCCTTGGACGATTGCAAGCTGGACAAACCGCCTGGCAAGTAGCCAATGTCTACGAAACAGAACAGAACATCTGTCCAGGGAGAGGCAATGGTGACAACACGCCATACATCATTTGGAATGTCGCCGCAACCACGAGTTTCAGCATGATAACGCCCATGCCAACACTGCAACAAGAGATTTCCTCCAGCAGTATTAGCTTCAGAATCATGCAGAAGCCTGCCCTCAGTCCCTATTTAAATCCCATTGAGCACCTGTGGGACGAGATTCAAATGCGGCTGAATGCGACCAAGGCCGACAACTGTAGCTGAACTGCCTCAGAGTGTGGGCTCAAGTGCCGATGGCCTTCATCAATCGCCTCGTCCATTCCATCCACGGCAGTCATCAATGCACATGTCGGACACACGAGATACTGACTTGTCATGCCATTTATCAGAGACTCGTGTTATGTTTCACTTTAAGAACATTTGTCGCTTTAATTTCAACCTTGATGATCAGTTTTGCCAAGTTTCATCTTTTTAATATGTCTCAAAGTATGCGTACCATGTTTGGACAAATAAGGTTTCTCATATATCTATTCATGGTGACGTTTCTTTTGCGGTTTAGTATATAATGGTGGGATGGAATGATGGAGGTTGGTGGGGATGAAAAGAAATGGACTTCACATATTTTGATTATAAACGCATACTTATGTTACAGTTGCAATCGAATAGCTTCTGATTTTAACAAAATTATGACAACTGCGGAAATGGTTTTATCGCTTTCATTTAGCACTATCACGGCATGTCAGCCTTATGTGGGAAGGTGATGTAGGTCATAGATGTTTACATTTGAGTGAAACCCACGAGCACGGGCATATTGTTGACAAACCAAGGATAATAATCTTGGTGAACCTAGGATTCTAATCGCTATCATCAGAACCTGGCACTCCAAAGGGAATCAGCTATTTTATAATGGGCCTATGTTTCGTTCTTGACTTAAGAATCTTCGGTCACGCTGCTTGTTGATCACGCAGATGAAAATTACCACATCGGAATTACAAGTACATGCAACTGTGTCCTTAAGTAGAGGTTACAGAGTCCATAGCCCTGTGTTGGTTAGATTAACACCGGCAGTTTTATAGTAATTGATATACTTTGACAGACCACCAAGGACTATCACAGACATGCTTTTGATTTCAAGGGAAATGAAATGGTAATCATCGGGTTAAATATCCAGAAACTAATCGATAAACTAGATAAGTGGCTAGGAATAATACCTGGAGCTGTCTTGCCAGCATTTCCCAGAGCCGATGGAAAGGTAAATTGCCTTTTGAAGTCCTATTCATTACATTGGGAGGTTAGGCAGCTGCAATTTCACAGCAATTGGCGTCTTTCTAAAGACCACTGCAACTGGCGGGAAATTAGAGCCAGAGATTCGGAAACTAAGGGGCAGAGATTACTGTGGAAATGGATTTTGCTTTCCGCCATGGTAGATCGGTCTTCTCTGCACTGATGACAGCTCTGGGAATCAGTCCGATTATTTGACCTGAATTGTGAGGCAGAGTTTGAAGCATCTTTACTTTGGGGATGTTTGTCTGATACCGTAATTTGTCTTACAGTGACGTATGTTGCGTGTAGAATGTCCATTTCAAGATGCAGTGAAAAGTTCAAAGAGGGAAAAAATTCATTTCATCATACTTGACCTGTTCATATCACTAAGTCTTTTGTATCATCTTCCGCTTTGTAGGCTGTGGTCGAACTGGGGCTAGAACCACTCCAGTGGAAATAATGCTATATATTTAACGAAAGCTTGCAAGTACTACAAATGATATCCAAAAGAATGGTTAAAACGAGGCTGGTTTTATCAGCTTATGGTTACCCGATTGGCTGTCTCAAACAGATAATAACATGATTATTTTCCCTTTTGTAGTCCAGAGACATGACAGCACACAGCTTCGCAAGCTGTACAAGCTGACCACAATGACAAGATAATTAATCAACTCATAGATTTGGAAAGACATTAAAATAAAGATGTTTCTCATTTTAAGAAATAAAATGCAACTGAAATCTCAACGAGAGAAATAGGTAAAACACCCTGGTTTCTCTTAATGCCAAAATTTATTCGAATTCAGTATTGTTAACGATTATTCGAGAAATCCAACTTACATGTTTGATCAAAACTCCTGATTACATTTCTCATCCTTAAATCATTCTCAACCTTAGTTCTTGTTTTAATATACAAAAAGCCTATACTGTATGAAGCCTATGCTACCGACGGGAAGACCTGGCTAAAACATGCTTCCTCCGGAGATGGCATTACCATTCTCAGCCTGACGTAATGTGTTCTTTTTGCACTTGGTGCACGATGTAACTATTATCAGAAACATTGCACCAGTATCGACACGAATGTTTAAGCTTAACTTTTAACTTAACTTGAGAAGATAGACACAATTTTTTATGGATAACAACTTCTTTAATACTGTACAGTATTAAAGAAGTTGTTATCCATAAAAAATTGTGTCTATCTTGTCATCCGTCAACTTCTAAGTAATGCCTATCAAACAATTTAACTTAACTTGATACGGACCAAGTTGGTACTTGAAACCCGAAATCTTCCTCTATCTCAAATACCTTTCTAGACAGCTGAACATTTAATCAGCATTAAATGGAATTGATATAACTGTAGCTTTTAACCTCGGATGTAGCCAGACAGATCGACTGAATTAAGATGCTTTCGGTTTTGCGAGTAATCGCGTGGAATTCATGATCATAGATAGATCTCTCTGACTCCTGACTAATGGCTTAAGTTGAAGGGAGATGGAAATCAGTTCATCAATCAAATGCTTTTAGACCCCTTGGTGTGAATATCATTTAAGAATATACATATTTTTCACAACATACGTTTTGACAGAGATAAGACAAAAATTCATTTGTATGACATCCTTATTCAGTTATATATGGCCAGTAGTCCTGTTGTGTTGTTACGAATGACAACACTCAGGTACCTGGGAGAAGTAGGTAGCTGGGGTTATCTCCACGTTAAACGGTAATACCCACAGCTACTCATCATACCTTCCCGGGGAAGCCTTTTAATCACTTTTCTTAACTTTGCTTAACGTGGATTGCTATCTGACGACAGATTTATTTCAGTATGTCATGTGGGGTATTGCAAAAAAGTGGAAGTTAGAAGACATTTGAAAGTGTCCTGTATTATGGGAATATTGTGTGAAAAAAACAAGATTATGTATAGTGTGAATGCAATGTGATTATAATATGGGAATATTATTCACACTAAAGGAAACAATATTTACAGCTTTGCTACAATGTGGACAGCTCATGAAATCTACTGAGAGAGTAACATTATATTTCTGGATGAAGTTTATACATTATGATACTTAATGACCTTATAATTAAGCATGTTGATACATCTCTCCTTATATATTGGTATACTTTATCACTCGCTCGTTGAAGATAACGCTGGTTTATGAAATTCAGGTGTCTGGTTCACTTTCGCTCGTCAGATACAAGAAATGGCAACTCGTTTCATAAAACTGGTTTTACACGGGATTCTATATTTCCCTTCCATTGGATAACAATACTTGTCTGTCTACCTGTCTGTCTGTATGACTAAGCATATAACGAAAGCGTCGACGCTTCATGATAAATAGGAGTACAGTATCGTTTTTTTACGTTTATATGTTTCGTTTCTTTTCGCAAAGATATAGCATTTTTTGCTATATTATATATTATGAGAAAATCATTTCCACCAAAAGAAACTGTACATATGATAAAACCATATGTACCAAGAGAGAGTGTACACATGATTAAATCATATGCACCTAAAGAAACTCTACATATGATAAAATTATATCCACCAAAAGAAACTGTAATATGATAAAACCACATGTATCAAAAGAGAGTATATAAAAACATATGTGAGTGAGTGAGTGAGTGTGGATTTACGCCGCTTAAATCATATGCACTTAAGAAACTGTACATATGATAAAATCATATCCACAAAAAGAAACTATAATATGATAAAACCACATGTATCAAGAGAGAGTATATAAAACCATATGTACCAAGAGAGAGTGTACACATGATTAAATCATATGCACCTAAAGAAACTGTACATATGATAAAATCATATCCACCAAAAGAAACTGTAATATGATAAAACCACATGTACCAAGAGAGAGTATATAAAACCATATGTACCAAGAGAGAGTGTACATATGATAAAATCATATGCACGAAAGGAAAATGTACATGTGATAAAACATTATCCACAAAAAATAGATTTACATGAGATGACATCATAAACACAATCTTTGTTGGTGTCTAGGATACCAATATGACATGGCACCAAAAGAAACATATGAACGTTTTTGTTTTGTGCCATGTGAACAGTTTCTTTTGGCGCCTATTATATGCTACAAGTGTATACCATACATTATCGATGACCTAACTTCAAACTAAAAATACCCATACATATGTGTCTGCACACATTTAATGTTGCCACAGTTTACATCAAAATGTCAAAGGAATCATATATTAATAATCACTGTTGAGGATACACTTCTTTTGTGTTTGGCTGAAAATTGTTTTAAACGATCTTGAAGCACGCTCTGCCAATCAGTGCTGTGTTAGCTCGAGGTGTGTACACATCTGATCACAGAAACAGATAACTCTCAATACATTACGCAACCTCATCCAAAGATAAGCCCGTGCTCTACAAAGATCAAATCAAACACTCTCAAGTGAGAGCATTTCCCCTTTCCACCAAATCCTTCTTCACAATTTATGGCACTGTGACAGAGCTTAAACAACAAAAGGTTGTAAATTTCAGCCTGTTTCAATATCACCCAAAGCCTGCTGTCAATATCACTTTATATCATCGATTTCAGGTTTCAGTCCTATTATGTACAGGCACTGGCTGAGCTGATAAACAGCGACAATCCCAGCCAGGATATCGAGGTGATGGGTTCACAGATGCAGCTGACAACTGGAATGCATGATCACGCATTTCTACAACATGATCCAAAATGTACACAAAGCACCATCACAAATGCAATATTACCGATACGTGTCACGATTATTGAGATGACTATTAAGGTTTCTTGTATGATTGTATACCTCCAGGGAAAGCGAAGGGCATCTGAAACGAATAGTATGTCTGTAAATGGTTCTTTCGGCTGTTCTAACCATATTTGGTTAAACCGAGATAGAGTGTAGCATCACATAGCTGCAGTCATTGAATAACATTTAAAAGATGACGGTCATGATGTAGAGAGTACTTGGGGATGTTAATGTCGTTGTTTCTGTAAAAAACAACGTTTCGGAATAAATATGTACATGTATCTTTCAGAGTACGCCTGGTTTTATGGATAGCGTGTGTTCATGCTATGAGATAGAACAACAGAACATTGACGTTGTAACAATGGATGGTTAAACAGAAGTCATATAGTTGATTATGTATATCTACGTGAGTGGTTTTATGGATACATGTATGTATAATATGAGATAGAGCAACAGAACGGTAACATAGTATTAATGTAAAAATGTATGGTTTAACAGAGGTCATATGATTGATGGATGTGTATTTATGTGAGTGGTTTGATTTGATAGCCAAACATTTATCTCATAACGAAGTATTGATCTGTGCTGGAGCATCGCTTTGTGCACCATTTACAAGTTGATAACCCTATAGAATGTCTTTGAAAGGGAATATCCCATTAAGAAAACTAAACATTTGGCGGATTAAAGTTTATGACTTTACATACATTAATGCTCTTTGGATCTCATTAGAGATGTTATTTATTTTTCATCATGGTAATATACTCGCAATGAAAGCTAAATACGTTTAGATAGATACTACTGCGTATAGTATAAATAACAATTCACTATAGAGAAGCAAATACCATTAATTTATGTAAAGCTGTATAGATAATATTCAGCAATCGTAGTTTCGATTACATTTCAAAGTACATTTATCCAGTGATTATTCATATGGAATCACAGTAATGGTTAGATACAGGTGGTATATGATAATAGAAAGTATAATTGAACGTACAGGTTCAAAGTTCTTAGAAATCACTTTAAGAAAAATGTAATCGTCACATCAGTTCCACTGTAAAACAAACTGATTGGCATTGTTTCGAGGCATACATGATATTTTGTCCAAGGCAATAGCAACAGCGGCGTTAAGCAAACACATGCTAATACAAGTTTGGCCAACTTTCTTGACGTCTAAGGAGGGAAAGTGTGGCAGACATCTAGCCAGTTAAAACATTGGTATTGTAACGAGAATGGCACTTTGACGGAACATAGTCTGTGATGTATGTCATTCGTTTACGCTGCCTGGTTGCTGGTTGACTTGCTCAGATTGTTTTTAAGGTTAGTATTTCAGTTAAAAATACATTAGCAGCTATTCAGTTTGTCTGGTGGCACATATAAAGCTAAAATGAATATTTTTCGAGCGGAAACTGACAAGACAGGTGTGTTGTGAAGTTACTTCGGTATACGTTACATTATGAAAGAAACATTATATATTATTCATAAACACAGCCATTGATAACGTATCACTAAGTTTTCAGCATTGAATGCATTGTCTATTTGTCCGTTGGGATGGTCTGCTCGTGTGTCTCTATAATAACCTCATATTTTATCAATGTTGTCAATACAGTGTTAGGTGAATGTGTAATGTCCGGTGAAGGAGGTGACGATATTGAAATCAACCATGCAAACATCTGTATAGTCCATACTGAATTTTAGCTGACGATATTGACGTCAGATGAAATATGTAGTTATATAGCAAATGATCAATGTTAATGCACAATGATTAATATTTAAATTTGCAGGTGTTTTGGTATCATTATGAGTTACATGACATATACACACACAAATATACAGTGGTGATCAATTTTGACTTTATGTTCATAAAATATTTGTACTAATTTGAAATTAGTAGCATAAATTTTGAATAGTTAACTTTCAGTATAGTATGTATTCACGCACTGTTTGTGAATTGATTCTCATAATGGTTGATTATTTATTAGTCTTTCCTCCTTACAACTACCACAAGGTCTTGCCTTAGAAAGGATAATGAAAATGGAATGTGATGAATATAACATTTAATGTGTTGCACAGTTACAACAGTGATATTTTCTTTCTGTATCAACGCACAATATAGTTGGATAGAATGAAAATGTATGTTCAATCTCATAAAAACAAAACAAGATACGTACGCTTCTCCTGGTGTTGTAAATCAATTCTAAAGTGTTTCTACATCACAAAACCACCCCTGATGTTTTAAACAGTTCTGTTGAACACTCATGATTATCGCCAGGAAACGCGAGTTCCTATGATTAACAACCTTTCTAAATATGAATATGTTTGGATGTTTTTTTAACCGGAAACGCAACGATTTACAATTATACTGTCGATGTCCTCGAATCAAAGTTGCATATTCTAATATAATGTCAGATGCAACTGTAAGAAAAGATGTTCAAGGTTGTATCTGGTGTATGCATCTTTTATTGACAGTTATATGGTGAATATAAATGTTGTTTTGTAAAAGAATTAGGTCTTGGATATGCATTTGAAGTTAGAAGAACATGAATACAATAACATTTTTTTTATGGATAACAACTTTTTTGATTTGTCACTGAATTGTCCGTATTGGCTTTGTTTGTGACAAAGAATAAAAGAAGTTGTAATCCATAAAATGTTTCATGTGAAAATGAGTCATCTTTGAAAACAGGTTGAGTCTGTCACGTATATCCTATCCGATGTAAGTCGAGTACTTGATGTGTATTGCTACAAGCAGGCATGCTGATGTCCACGTGTGATTTTGGGTGCACTTATCAAAGATGAGATTAACATATGATTCAAATGAAATGGGATTACCTCTGCACATCGATATGGAAACCCTTAAACCCAAGTGCCTTCAGTAAGAAAATTAGATGGAGTTTGAGAACAGCAGAATGATAACAATGGAGCTGATGTAATGCTTTATCAACAGGCAACACTTAGAATATAGATGAGGCAGTGGGGGTGGTCTAGTGATTTAAAGCTTACGCTCGTCACGCCGAAGGGCCGGGTTCGATTTCCCACATAGGTACGATGTGAAGGCCAATTTCTGGTGCCCTGGGCCCCGTCGCGATATTGCGTGAATATTGCAAGAATCGGCGTAAAACCATACTCACTCACTCACTTTGGTGGTCTTTTTATGAAATGAGGATGTGGATGAATGAGTGAATCAATGAGCGTATGATCCTTATAGCATTACATTGGACAACATCGCGGCGGGGAACACCAAGAGTGGGCTTGACACGTTGCACTGCCGAAAATAGGGCTGAAACAGTGACGAATTATTGTTGCAAATGTACAACAACGAAGCAGCAATCTCGACTACTATTATTCAAATATGCTTTCAACATCTGTGCTATGAAATAATGAAAGGATTGTCTTTCATTGTGTGTTTATGGCAATTAAGAATTTTTAATTTATCTCAGCCAGTCATACAGAGTCTCGACCTTGAACTGCAGCCATCACATTACACTTCCAAGAGTGTAAGTGTTAGTTGTGATGACGCTCCAACTATATATATCGTCCAATGTTCTGGCTAAACTGTCGCTATTCTATTTAGGAACCAATTTTAAATGTCTCATGCGTGAAAGCGACTCACTTTGTGGACTTAAATATGCCTCAGAATGCTCCCTCGTGAACGTATTCCCCCCGCCGTTCAAGTCAAGATGAACTTGTCTTCTGAATTTCACAATATGGAACTGCCGGTGACAGACCAATTTTGACACGAACTATCGTGAGGTGTCTGTTTTCTGTAAACTCTAAGGTCCTCTGAGTACTGGGTAAAAGTAATTACTTTAAGGTGACTGGTGGTCAGTGACGGATTGTCCATTTAGGTCAATTGTCCACCTAGATTATGCGGCTAATGTCATCTGGGGTTACAAACAGCAATACATTTAATGCCTCCTGCAACTCATGGCACAGCGTTTCCGTTTCGATGAAGACTCTACATAGAATTATCAATGCAAGCGTCGACATGGTAGAATATCACAGCAACTGATTTGTATAATTGAGCTTTCCTGAGCAAAGCTATTGACGATTTGTGCACGATCCATACATCGGTTGACAGCAGAAACGTCGGCAGCAGCATCTACGTAGACGAAAGGTGATACGGTTTCACTGCTCGGAATGTTCTATGAGGACTAGTTGGTGCATCATTCGATAAATTCTTCCACGCTGTGGCCGGGCCAAATACATTTCTGTATTTATGGGGAAGGAATTATTACTTTCGCTCAAGAGATGATGGCAACGCTTGGATATGATATTTCACTGCAAATCCCTGCAATGACATTCATTATTTGAATGCGCTTAAGCATTAGTGTTACAATGGAGATTTAAACACAGGGGATCTGTTTTTATCCACTCATGTTGGAGAATTCTTGATTGTAAGAGCAATAAACAACCTTTCAAGGATATTTATCGCTCATGATAGCTTTGTGAGACCATTCTGAACACTGCGTCAAAATCAGCACTCGTGTGTAGCGCATGAGTACTAAAATACACGTTTTGGAGGAATGCCTGTCTGGCATGCATGTGTGTACTTTGAAAACATATTTCTATATCCATTTGTAGAGTTCTTTTTAATGTTCTTTAAATTGAAAGGTTTTGTATAAATATCTTTTTCAGAGAAATGCGACATCACCCAGCTGAATTGTCATTGCAAAGATGTGTAATATGTTATCCCTGATGCACATTCTCAAATGTTGCAGATCACGCTGATCCCATAGTGATTGGATCTATAGCTGGGTGTGGAACACTCATCGCAGCTCTTGTCCTCGCGGCAGCGTGGTTTATTTGCAAGAAGAAGCGTCCACCTTTGTTCCTAGATCCAGACCAGATGCAGTTTACTCATGACTACCTCTCTGACAGGAACATCCATATCAGCCAGAGTACCCCTGACCTCATCGAGGTCAACCAAACCCCACCACAACCTACCAGTGAAAAGTCTCCATCGAAAAGAGGTATATTTCAGATAAGTTCTCGGCAATGGACACTGCCAACAGTTCCCCAACGTCATCAAACATTCCAGCGAATGCTTTCACATCGCCTTGACTTATCCAATATTGAGTTTTCTGTACAGAGCATCAAACATAAAGAGCAACCGGAACTTGGTGCCATTAAACCAGAACTTTACAAACAGGCATCTGTTGATTCCCTAAGGTCGGAACATACCCCTTGTGGAAAGTTATTCTTTAGCCTGAAGTACGTTCAAGAGCAGGGAAGTCTTTTCGTGAGCATTAACCGTGCGGAGAATCTTCCTGCTAAGGATTTTTCAGGAACGTCAGATCCTTACGTGAAGGTGTATCTGCTGCCTGACAGAAAGACGAAGCACCAAACCAAAGTTCATAGGAAGACTTTAACTCCGGAGTTTAATGAAACATTTGTCTTCAGCGTGAACTATGAAAACATCCCCTCACGGACATTGTATTTCAACTTGTATGACTTTGATCGTTTCTCACGCCATGACCTCATTGGAGCAGTGGTAGTCAAAGATATTCTCAGCGAAGGGAGTTTAGTCAAAGAAACTTTCTTTGTCAGGGACATTTACGTCACACAACAGGTAAGCTAATACTGTATTTCCTTATCTCCTTTCCACCGACCTAAAACAAATGTATGTCTTTGAATGTTTGTATTTGTTTGTTTCTCCCACTCCATATTGATAAAAGTGAGCAATATTATAATTAGAGTATAACATTTGTATGCGTTGCACAATTTGTACCGCTAAACAAACAGCAGACTACCGTTCTGGTTGTTTTGATTTTTGTGGTAGAGACTCGCTGTTACACATTGTTTCACATGCAACACTATGTAGTCACCATTGAAACGGTTAATGAATGGTTAATGATTTGCTTATAATTAAGTGGCTCTCCTCACTTCAACAAAATTCAAAACTACCAGCGATATATTCACCTTAGAATATATGAGTACATTACTTTCATCAGAGTTATACACAGCTTTCATTAAACCTCATAGACAAACGAATGCGATATGCTTCTGTGGGATTGTCATGAGTGTATTCCCTATGACGAATTTGAAGTGAATATGAAAATATATTTCTCATTTTGAACTGCGCCATAGAATGGGAGAATACATAATACCTGTAATAGGTACACAAACACATTACTCGCATCCCCCCCCCCCCCCCACCCCCCCCCCCACCCCCCCCCACCCCACCCCACCCCAGACAAAGGAAAGGGCACTGTGCAACAGTCGGAAGAATTCAGATATGGCATTTCACTTCCACTTAGGAACCTACTTCCGACTTGCTATCATCTGAAGACATATAATCAGCTAAACCTGTCTTTGTCACACTTTAAGGAAGATTGCTTTTAGCGATGCAAAAGACCCTTTGAGACGTAGTCGCACGATGGGCACCTGGGTCGTTGTCTTACAGAACCTTTGTGCCTCAGGGAACACACTGTCCCGCTCCATCTTAGTAATCACGACACACTTGTTCCGCGTCAAACACACACTTTCTTGAGGATGTTGAATTGTGATATATCAACCAGTTGCCTTCATGGGTAAACGCATGCATCCCATACAAACACACTTACTGGGACCACGTTATCTATAACAAGTGTATCAAGCATCTATTTCTAAGACCTACTGTGTAGTGTTTTCTTACTGGCAATGTTCCCATCAAGCAAGTGATGAACAGCATACTAGATGCATACATGTTTTATATAGCTCTGAACATATTTTTGGGTTTCACTAAACATCAAGAAACTGGTTTGTAAACGCATTCATTCGGATTTAATGTATATTGCATTGTGTCATACAAATGTCTGTCAGTGTGCGTTCAAGCGAAATTAGGACGAAAGGTCAATGGATAGAAGAACCCTAGAGAAAGAGCAATGTCTACTTTTGGTGTTCGGGGGCTATGACAACTGAAAGGTTTCACTTGCGTATGATACAAGACGATGATACGATCGAGCATCTTTGTGTCGAACTTTGATATGTCGAATTTATAGTCGCCTCGAAACGCAATTCCGACAAAATAATTTATAATTATTTCACGAGTCGTACATAATGTCTAAGCAGTGAAGTATACAAATACCGTATAAATATTTTAAAAATTAAACTAAATCTATTCTGACTAATAAGCTATAAATGGATATTAGCTATAAATTTGCAATATTTATCGTCAGAAATAAGGCTACAGAGTTTTCAACGTCGTGGTCAGACGCATTTCATCTATATTACGGCGGTGTGTACTCGAGTCTGGGTCTGACAAACCTGAGGTACGATGACACTGATGAACCACCTCATCGATCCAGACCACCCAATCCAAATGGGTCACCTCTTGCAGTACGACTATGGCCCCAATGGGGTTGGAATTAAGTATACAATCCATAGAAATAGAGTTTGTATTTAATTTACCTCACCGCTGTCATCCATACAGGATTCTGAACAAGAAAGACACCAGTTCCATAAGGCGATATTTGGGCTAAGACTTTCGAAACTGTATTGTCGAGTTTGGCCGTTATTTTGTGGAGCTAGGTCATCTTCGTACAGCCGCCTGTAAAAAAACAGTGCTATCAATATGCCATGTTGTCCTGGGTTTCTGATAGATCATGCACGCAGATCGCCTTTATTGGTGGTGATTTACTCACGAAGAGTGACCAATGAAAAGGTTGTAACAGGACAATAAAACCACAATGTGGGGCATTCACATGTTGTGAACATAACTATCAGATTATGAGTTTTCTTAACGAATGATACCATAAAACCTTCGAAGACACCTTTACCAGGCCCCGCTCTCCCCAAAAGATCGTAGCAAACACTGTTGCTTTATGTGAGTGACAGTAGCCGTTGCCCTATTTCTGCTGTTGCTGGCATGTTAGTATAACAATTTCACCTTTTACACATACTATTTGAGATTCCTATATAAGGATGATTGAACTGTACAAATAGAAAGATAAGATGCTTATACAGTTACCTGCAGAAGAAGTGATTGCATTTTCTTCACTAAATTACGTATTCGCCCCAGAGGACATTAACCGTGATAGAGACCGAAAATGTTTCAGTTCTCTTTATCATAGTAAATTACATCCGATCAGTAATGCAATGTGCATTTACATATCAACATCTACCACATGGCAAAGGTTAATATCACTCGTCTTAAGAGGTTTGTAGTATGAAGTATTACATGTTTTGACTCAGGGAATGTTCTCTCAAACACGTCAAACATGAAACATGTCTTATTATCCAATGGGAAATTATGATATGTTAACGCCAAGGCCACTGTTAAGACATTGATCTGTTTGTAATTTAACTTCACTGTTTATTCTCTCTGTGTTTATATTTATCATCAAAGGTTAATATATTTCAATTCAATTCTTCAAATGACTGTCAAACGTCATCATTTCTGTTACTATGCAACATTGATATAAGAAATTTAACATTTTATGGGATGTCATGATAGCTTGATATATTATTATCTTTTCAAATATTACCCAACAGTTCATATAATGGTTGGTGTTTTTCTGTGTAATAAGCTACAAACACTATGAAATATAAACACCTGATCATGTGTATGCATCCAAAAGCCGCGACAATTTCCTTTAAAATGACAATAATGTAGGTACTACGGAGTCGACATGTGACTTTATCGTCTTGCTTTCATGAATATATAACATATCTAATAAAAATAAATCTCTATAGATCCGAGGGCATGACTGTAGATAACATTACATGCACATGTGGATATATTGATACCCAGTTGTCTTCACACAATAAGGAATGAGTGAATATCATTTTGTATATCATTATGTTTGTACAAAGAACCACACGTGAAAATGTAGATCCTTTCTTTAACTGCGTAAGCTGTCAACTTGAAATTGACCTCCCCTCAAACCCCCCACGAACCAAAGCACACACATACACCCTTCCCCAAAACATTAAGTTGTTACATTTGTAAAACTGTGTTAGATTACTTGTAGTGTCATTTGTAAATAAGCCTGTTGCACTCTTTCATGTCCGTGAAATATATATTTATATATTATTCCTTTTTCTGGAAATATATTTAATTAAGGGGACACCCTTTTGTGCAACGGCGGTAAAATGCGCATTTAAGATGACCTAAGGGTCATTTCGATACAGATATGCATAACTCGCATGTGTGTTTAACGCCGCTTTTAACGGTATTCCAATCATATCACAGCGTGTCAGCTTAATATTGGAGAAATGTCCGAGGTGATGTAGGTCTTAGACGTTTACCACTTCGGTGAAACCCACGAGCACGGGTATGGTGCTGACAAATCTAGATACATAATCGGGTCGAACCGGAATTCGGACCCACAATCATAGGTTTCTGGCGTGCCCAAGGGACGCAACTCTGCACAGCGAATTGAGGCGCCGTGTCCCCATTTAAATTAGAACTTTAAAGAATGAAATATGTTTATCTCATGTGGAACCATTGTAAGCCTGTTTGCAAATAATACATCAGTGGAACTATCGCTGAGACTTTTAGAAAAGTCCGACGCCATTGTGTAAACATTTCAAGGAGAATAAATTCATGTCCTGCGGAAAATAATTGAAAGTTATTGACATGCTATCGGTCTGTGATAACAGGTTTGCACGTGAATATAGCATTAAAGCTATCAACTGCGACATGAAGTTTTATTTGAGGCGTTCTTTTTAACCCATCTCATTGAACATCATCAGATTCGATTCCATTTATTTATTAAGGAAGGTGAGTTCATCGCAGCTCCAGCCCAGTGGCGTGTCAGAACACGATGACCTTTCAGCTTAAGATGGTTTTGTGGAAATAGTCATCCAGCCTTTGATTCAACTGTAAATGAACACTATTTATCAAATATGTCTCCAGTCGACGAGCTATGTGGCGCTGTATGTATAATTAAGTGCAAAGGAAATCCAAACTAACAGCACTCAATGAAGTGTCGGCATAAGATGTTTCTAAAAACAATCTATATGAAAATACATTTGAAAAATAAAATAATTTGTCTTCTTAGTGTTATACGAGAGTATATTGTTCTGATTGCATTTTGTAATATTGTCCCTCATAATGCATTGCACGTACCGTACAATATTGGTATTTCTCCAGGGACCTTTCAGATTTGGTGCAGCATTAAAGGTGAAAATGTGATGAATAACATGCCAGAGAGACTGGCCCTATGCAGGATATTAAAGCCACAAATTGCCTTGCTTGTCAATTTCGGAACAAAAGTGTCATTTATGCATCTGTTATGCAGGGAAAGTAAGAACGAGTGTCTTTCAGGTGGAATTGATTGGAACTGTGTTCCTGTTTACATCTCGTAATGTATCCAAATTACAGCAATAATGTCACTCACGTTCATGTTTATGATGTTAGGAATGTTGCATTAAGCCTTAAAGTTGTTGTTTGCCATGTGAGTGTTGGTCAGTCCCATCGGGAATTCAGGAAAGGAAATAATATAGCCCGTTTGTCACAATCAATCCTTTGTGAGACCCAGAAATATGAATTATGTTGCCACTTTGTCATTTTTATGCCGCACATGAGATTTGGCTTCCCTATTTTTGCACACTGCAAGGGAAGGTAACTCCATACATATTTCAGTGACTTCACTACATGTTTCTATGACAAGATTTCATTTTCGTACATCCTTGATATAGCTGGGATGCTGCTGTGTGCAGCGTTAAACAACAAAAAGTCTACAACATTTTCGCACCGAGCTAATAAAAAAATGTTTGCTTCTTCATGTCAGTCCGACTGAAACAGAAACAAATGTGAGTTATCTATATACTATCGTTGCATACCATTCTTGACTCTAGAGTGTCGATACTATATTAAGGAGACAATGCTCGTAAGACGATTGTACACAAATATATATGTACGTTGATTAAAACAGTCGAATTAACAATAGGTTGTCGCTGTAATAAATTAATAAAGCTCAGTAAAAAACCAATTTGCTAATAGAAATCGAAATGATAAATAAACATTGATGTCTTGCACAGTTGCAAATTTGTCCATGAAACGGAACATCCTTAATCCGTCCAGCTAGTTTGTCCGGGTCAGCGAAATTTGGATTGTAATGGAAGGAGGAATGTGTTTCAAATTTCAATCAGCAGGATCATGGGATTTCCAGAGTAGCGAAGGCCGAAACTACCGAACTCTATCGCATCTCATATCAACCTCTTAAGATGGTATCGGGATAGCCATCCTTCCCCTGTTGGTTTATTTCCCGAAATAGAAAGGAAATTGATTTACAGCTGCCCATTATCCGGCTTAATGACATTGTCATCAGCGTCGTTGTCCAAAAGATTTACAAGATTTCATACTAATGTCGTCCTACAGCAATATATATATGTCAATGTCATTAAGCCGGATACTTCAAATATATATATATATTTGAATTACGACACTGAAGAAATACTTGGAAGAGTATCCCCTAATCGCCAAAGAGTCGCCACCAATCATTCTGACCATTTGTCACATTTTCTTCCCAGTTTTAGTTTTACAAACCCATACCGATTAACTGTTGTTGTTAGCACAGTCGTGTTTGATGCAGTTGTACGGGTACACAACGTAAATGACTTGAAGTGCAACAACGTCTGGACACTTTGTCACATAAAACCAGGCGCAATCACCTCCATTCCTGTCAGAGATATCGGTCTGAAACAAACCGGGCCGGGTAATCGGTTTTAGTGGAACCGACTTATATCGGCTCCCTGCATCCGCAGCTTAGGGACATGTCTGTCAGGAATTTAAAACGCTACGAAAAAAAGTTAGGGATCGAGGGACGTAAAAAAATACGCGCGCTGCGAGGAAATCCGGAAACAATTTCCTTGAACGGTTATGAAGGACGAACTGCTGCAAGTGCCATCTCGGGAGCAGAATCGGCTGTAGACTTCATAATTGACATAGATTAAATAGCTACACCCGCACATTTTCTATACCATTCGAAACATTTTGTGTCGAATGAATCCAAATACGTTTTAACTTCTTTTCAAATGTTGTGTGTGTTTTCGCAGCACAAATATTAAAAGCTGCGGATCATAATCGTTGATTGTAAAAATGTACTTTAATTTAGAAGATTGAGTACAAAGTGGACTTAATGATATGTGATGAAATAGGATGTTCATATTCTGACAATATTTATTACACAAAGACAAATAATTACCAAAAAATGTCAAATATATTTTATTGTCTTTCTGCATCACATTACTGAAATGACAACAAATAGGACATATGAATCACAGTCAAGACATTTATAGAAAACTCCTAATAGTTGGGCCTGTGAATGAAGCCACTTAAACCGTACTCAATAGTGCCAATGTATTGTGGTTCCAAATAATGTCCAAGAATTGATATACATTGATGTCAGGAAATCGTTTCATCATTATTCATTCATGAAGCAACAAAGCCCTCTTTCAGGAAAATAATGTTTCCCAAATCTCACATTTAAAATCACTTCATGAATTTAAGCATTACGAGTATCCGACAACAACATCCTTGTACCTACGGCTATGACTTTACAGTGGAAACAGATGTCAACGGCCTCGTTACAGGCACAACAAGGGCCATAACACACATCAGATAAAGTCGGTGACACACGAGAATGAGGACAGTGGGTCAGTGATTGGAAGGTAATGAAGGTTGACACAGCGTTTTGAAAACAAACACGGCTGCAGTGAGAACTGACCCTACATCCAGCGATGGCTATCGCATAAACATTATCAGCAGCAGCCATGCCTTTCCGCTACTATTTTGATTTGAACATAAAGGCTGACGTTTGGAAAGTTTCCATGTCAATGATATTTTCTTTCACGGGAGTGTCCTTTTGTAAAGCCCCGTGAAGATTCCGGGGTAGAATAGGTCTTCAGTAACCCATGCTTGCCGTAAAAAAACGACTATGCTTGTCGTAAAAGGCGACTAACGGGATCGGGTGGTCGGGTGGTCCCAAATGCGTGGATCGATGTTCATGATATCAATCACTGGATTGTCTGGTCCAGACTCGATTATTTACAGACCGCCATCATATAGCTGGAATATTGCTGAGTGCGGCGTTAAACAACCAACCAACCAACCTTTTTTAAAACATGATATAGACAGCTGCACACACATTAATATACTAGTGTCCTATTGCATACATTCATTACACCCTACTTATAGTTCTAACAGCTTCCTAACATTGTCCTAATATCAAAAAGGTTAGGTTTAACGATGTGTTCAAGATTACATAGTACTTATATAGAAAGATGCATGCTCGTGTGTGTGTGTGGGGGTGGGTGGGGGGGGGGGGGGGGGGGGGGGTTGGGTGGGGAGGTGCTTGTAGTACTATGCCGATACACTGATTAACAATGCTTAACATGAAAACACCGCTCAGACACAGTATACTGACTCCGAGCCGACCAGTCCTTATTTTATCCACTTTATGCCGGGCGCCAGGCAAGGTAACAACGAGTACTATCTTTTAACGTCTTTTGGTATGACGTGGCCTGGTATCGAACCCCTGACGTTCCGCTCCCCGGGCAGACACTCTACCACAAGACTATGGAGGCGGTCTTTTGATGCCAAAGAACAGAAATTTAGCAACCACATGTATCGCAGCTCATCTATTGTATACCATGCATGTGTTACCACTTGCACGACGCCAACGTGAACTTATCAAGACAACAAGAAATGACTTCCTAGGAAATCCAACTTTATCTGGAACTTTAAAAAAACATATTTGAGAGGTTTATGTAACGTAGCGTTGTTGACGGGAGGAAGTTATGTTTTAGCGCTAAGAAGTTTAAGAAACCTACACGATGATAGCCACATTGTAGGATGAACAAAAAAGACCAATTTTTCCCGAAATGTGCGTTCGTGATCCGCGGCCGCTTAAAGGCCAGAACCTCTTCGCGCAGTGCAAAAAGCGTTTATTAAATAGGAAATTAGATCATATATCACTGCCTTTTAACATGAACTTGCCTTCCACACGAGTAATGCACTTCATACCTAAATATCACCATGTCATTATGCCACTTTAATGCTGCTTACGCCAGTGATAAGACTTTTAGGATATTTGACGATATGACACTCATCTACACACCAGGTAATCCACAGCGATGACCATTACTCATAAAGTTAGCGACAAATAAAAAAAAATATTTTTAAATATATTGAATTTGATAACTTTTAATCTTTAATAATATGGAAGGTCACAGAGGAGAGAAAAGCAGGCCAGTCGGTATTATTGCTCTCTACCATGTACAGGAAACCGTTTTTTTTCATGCTGTTTTGGACTTTAATTTGATTTTCTCACTTCTCAGAATCAAATTAAAATCCAAACTGAAGCGCTACAACTGATTGATGCAAATGATGTTTTCTGTTGTGATTGATGATTCACTTGATTAATGGAAAAGAGAAATAATTAAAATGGGAGCGAATTTCTGGGATTTCTCAATATAACATTAAATGTACTTTTATATGTGATCTATAATCGGTTCCGAAACCTGAGCAAAACCGTTCTTGTAACTTTTTCCTTTGGGTATTGTTCAGTTTTGCCTTCATTGAGGAGGTTAGGCACCGACCATTTGATATTCTGGGGTGGGCTGTTTTTTTTGTAAGGTGATTGAATATTTTTTTCGCTACAGCTGCAAAACCAGATTTTGAAAAAAATAGAACTATGAGCCTGAATATTTTCTCTTAAGAAACACACCTTGCAACAATGTATTTTTTGTGCCAGACAATTGCGTGGAACGATGCTCATGTTGTCAATCACTGGATTGTCTGGTCCAGACTCGATCATTTACAGACCGCCGTCATATAGCTGGAATATTGCTGAGTTCGGCGTTAATCAACAAACCAAACCCTTCAAAGAATTATCTGAAACAATTCTCATATTTCGATGAAATCACATAATTTCACACCAACCGCCCCCAGATTATCTAATCGTCGGTCCCTTTGGTCCTTGTGGTCGAAGGCGTAAAGTCAAGGTGCCTAATTGAATTATCGGGGTTTAAGTCCAACATACCACCCAAGTTCCACGTCTGTTACCAGCGTTAACCTCTTTATTACACTGACACACCGTGATATGGCTGCCCTCAGTGGAGTTAAACTCACTCACTCACTCACTCACTCACTCACTCACTCACTCAATAGACCCGTGAAGATTCCGGGGTAGAATAGGTCTTCAGCAACCCATGCTTGCCGTAAAAGGTGACTATGCTTGTTGTAAAAGGCGACTAACGGGATCGGGTGGTCAGGCTGCGTGGATCGATGCTCATGATATTAATCACTGGATTGTCTGGTCCAGACTCGATTATTTACAGACCGCCGTCATATGGCTGTAATATTGCTGAGTGCGGCGTTAAACAAGAAACCAACCAACCAACCACTGACTCAATATGATGAAACACAGACTTTGGAAATTATTTTTCCTTATGTATAACATGCCTAAAGTAAATATTAGTCATCGTCGATTGACCCGTTCGTCACCATCTGTTTGACGTCAACACTTCATTTAGTCTAATAACTTATTTAGTACATGCTCATGAGTGCAATTTGATTGGACGGCTGTTTATAGTGTCATTGGAATCGGATTTTAAGTCGAATCTCGGGTATGGATGTATCCCGGGTATTTATCACAACTGAAGTTAAATAATGTGAGTCCCTGAGACGCATAGTCTCAGAATGCAAATGTCCCACAAGACGCATCCTTGCATCAATGGCTGTATCCATCGTAGCATCGTAACATTTCCTGGAGTAATGGAGGCGGCTAGCTCGTCACACCGAAAACCCGAGTTCGATACCCCGAGTGAAACCCATTTCCCGTGTCCCCTGTCGTGAAATTGCTAGAATGTTGCTAAAACGACGTACAGCTAATGAAAACCTTTAATAAAAGAAGCACTACACACACCTCGACATACACTTGTGTGAGTCTTTGTCCATGCAAAATAAAAAGAACTGCTCTTTAGAGTTGAACGACGATCAGTATACCTGATATTCAGAAACAGATAAAATCTTAGAATATTTCTCAGCCAAAACACCCATCATGCTAAACTTAATCTTTCTTTCCCTGTGCATCTTTCATTTCAATCAGATAGCTCTTCTTTTTGTGCCCGATTTCCATTTACATGTGATTGTGAAAAATGGAACAGAAATGAAATTTGACTGAGAGCAGCATGGAATGTTTTTTTGTAATAGAAATCAATACTAATAGATAGAACGTTTTATCGTCTATTCCGTTGACGCTAGTGTGCCGCTGGTGAACAACACGCCGATGACAGGTTAATGGCACCACTAAATGGCGGACAGGCTTTTGAGTCTAAGGTCACCAGGAAAACGTATATTTGTGGCGTATGTCCACGACAAGAACATTCCGCTCATTAGTCATCGAGAACTTGCGTCTTCTCTAGCTTTGAGTTGAACATGGCTCATTTTGCTGCGCTGGCGAATGGCCAATGTAGGCTGAGAAGTGGTGTATTGTTTGCCAAGAATAAATGTAATTCTCTTTGAACTGCTACTAATGTCAATTTAGTGAAATGTCATGTCAATTCATATTGTTTTGCTAAATTGTTTTCAAGAGAATGGAACCGCCACGGTGGTGTGGTGATAGAACTTCTGTCAGGAGAACGGAAGGTCAGTGGTTCGATATCCCGGAAGCGTCATACCAATACGTTATAGGGTGGTACCTATTGCTACCCTGACTGGTGATGGGCATTAAGAAGATGAAACAAGGACTGGCCGGCTCGGAATCAGTACACTACCTGGAAGTGGGGTATCCATGTTAAACTGTGACATTGTATCTAATGGTATAAAACCGACATTACTCAGGACTAGTGCAAGCATCGTACTTGCACGTCACTATATGAATGAAATAACCTTGAACGCAACGCTAAACTCATTCCACCTCACCTACCTTCATGGAAAGAAGTATGTTATTGAAACACTTTTCAACATTCGAAATATGTTTTAAAATATGCTTATCGACATCATTTCTAACTCGGATCCTATATTAGTTATTTTCATGACGTTATTCCACCGACATGACGTCATTTGCACCGATATGACGTTAATTTATCGAGTTGAAAAAACAACCCTTTGTACGTGTAAAATGCCTAAAATACATGTCTCCCTTCCACTAAATGTTTTGGGAAACACACAAGTAAAAGTGTATCCATCGTCGATTACCTTGACGTGTTTATCATGTGTTTATTCTACTACGATATACACCTTGCACCCATTCGCCACCAAAGTTCATTTCGGAAGTTAATATAGCATTCGGTCTTATAACACATTAGCTGCAAACGCGTCGCAATTCGTTGTGAAGAGTTGCGTCCCATGGGAAAGTCAGAAACCTATGAACCCTGATTATGTTTCTGGGTTTGTCACATACTCGTGCTCCTGGGTTTCACCAGTTTCACACTATTCAAAGCTGGGTTAAATCACTCGCTCATCAATTTAGGAGACACTTTACGTTCGGACCAATCTACAATTGGAGCTACTGTCGGTGTTGCCCTGCAAATGACCATAAATGACATACAACCTCACTCCAAGGGACATTATGTGTGAATGGGTTAATTATGAACATTTGCACTCAATGAGAAATCAACGCTAATGGCAACTTTACCAACACAATTGATATATATACTGGCTGTAAAACGCCCATTGTCAGGCCAGATACAGAAGACACACACATCGTGAATTTTTAAAGGCTTTTCGTGATTGAAGTCAAAACAAATGCTTTGTATCGTATTCGAAGAACGACTGGACCTACATCGCGTCTAGACACACTTGCAGATCGTTCCCAATATCCATGCTCTTAAAACCAGAACCGCGGGAAACGCGATGGATGGATTGCCTTTCCATTTGTCATATGTCAGTGCAAATGCTAGCCTCCATATGTTGGTCACGTTATCGAGGTCTAGGGTCCTCTGCTCCTGTGCTTGTACGCATCCTGCAACTGCCTGACTTGATATTATTCCCGAAGGAAATTACACGGAAAGAATGATACTCCATGGAGAAGATATCTTTTTCAAAGCATTTGATAGATTATGTAAATGCCAGTAATGATATTTAATCAATTTAAATTACTTACTGATTATCATGTTTTGCTTGTTGAACATGAATGTGTCTGTTTGAACGTGTATTTTACCTTCCCAGATGTCAATCAATAATCCTCGGGTTTGACAAGTGGAATTGCAGGAATACCTACTGTGTGGTTCGCATAGTGTTGAATGATATTTTTTCGGTGTAATATGAGTATGATTAAATGATGTTTGTGATACGAAGGTTCAATCATGGTGTTCACAACAGCATAACCTAGTTCATGGGAAGATGAGAAGAGCATTGCTTTGTGTTCTGATGCTTGATAATGTTTCAAAGGCCATCGCTTTACATAATAAGAAAAATGAATTAATTAGATAAAAAAGGCTAGGAAATAATTGGACCCTATACCTGAACAGCCTGAAAATTTGTTTTAATTTTAACCAAAACACAGGGCTGGGTCAAAAAGTTCTAAGCCAGACTAAGTTTCAGCTACCGTTTGTATATAAGTGGCAGCCAGTTAAACGTGATTGGGGTCCAAATGGACACAGAAATGGAAAAGAACGCGTACCGAGCAGTCATCATTTTTTTTTACTTCAGAGAAAAGTACTTCCCAAGAAATTCATGACCGCATGTCATAGGTGTATGGGGATAAATACCTTAACTATTTCACAGTTTAACGTTGCTCAGCTATGTTTAAGACTGGGAGAACAAGCCTTCATGATGACCCAAGGTCTGGACGTCCCTCAACTTCCATCAATGAAGATTCAATCCAGGAGATAGAAAAACTTGTACTGTCAGATAGACGTATTACTGTTGATGACACAGGTCTAAGCCATGGATCCATTGGAATCATTATTCATGAACATTTACAGATAAATAATATATCTGCTCGTTGGGTGCCAAAGTTTTTAAATTCTGATCTCAGGGCAAAAAGAACTGACATTGCCAGAGAAATGTTAGAGCTAATTGAGAAGGATTTCGTCAAATTCAAAACGAGATTAGTAACGGGTGATGAAATATGGGTGTACGACTACTATCCTGAGTCAAAACGTCAATTCATGGAATGGACCCATTCCACTTCTCCGGTACCAAGATCTTCTTCAAGATCAGTGAAGAACGTTATGGCCAATGTATTATGGGATGCAAAAGGTGTGATCCTTGTTCATTACTTAAAAAATCAAAAGACGATTACCGGTGCGTACCATGCTGATTTGATTCATTGCCTAAAGGATGATATCCAAGAAAAGCGGCGAGGAATGCTGACTGCTGGAGTTCTTCTACTTCATGACAATGCCTCTTCTCACACCTGTCGACTTATAAAGGCTGCTGTGCGACAAGGTGGGTTCGAAGAGCTTCCTCACCCTAGCACCAAGAACACCCCCGTGGAAACAACTACCATAACCTCAAAGCTGGGTGGCTTCAGAAAACTTCTTCCTGACTGGAATAGAATAGCTTCACTATCGATATGAAAAGTGTATTGAAAAGCAGGGAAATTATGTTGTAAAATAAAATTTAAAACACTTTTACAGTTGTTGTTTTATTTGTTATGCTTAGATCTTTGACCCTCGTATATTAAAACGTAAACGTAAACAGGCCGCGTCCGACATGTGTGTCATCACTGATTTCAGTGATCAATTTATAAAATTTTCACCGCTACGTCCTTTGCGTCTTTTGCCCTTTACGTCTAATGGAATTGGCGGATAATCGAAACTGGTTATACTCTAGCCCTGACGTTTTAAATGTTTTGGAATATACCTAATGCCCTTTAAGTTTTGCGATTCCACACAAACAGAATTAGATGTTGTTAATGCACTGGTACGGCGTTAAGTTGAAATAAACATAAGTAAACATTTCCATACGGTCTCCTCCCCCGAGCTCCTTCGTGACATGACCAATCCCTGGTCAGTAACCCAATCGACACTAGAGACGCACAGACCCGTAATATGTTTTGGCCCTTTAATGAAATATTGGACATATCTAAATATCACAGGAGCGCTTTCCGGTCTTCAAGCAACACTTCCCAGCAAGTAAACACCGTCTCAATCCTTAAAGACCAATATATCTTGACAGGTAATATGTCAGTATTAACCGTTACGTCTATGCTTGCTTTCAATCTATTACGTGTTACATTTACCATCGACTGTCAGGAACGACGGTGCACAGTCGACCAGCCTAATGATTCAATTGTCTCGTGGCATGGTCCTTGACCTTCAAGCCACACTTGATGTATTCTCAAGTAAAATAATGAGGTAATTCAACACAGTCTACTCAATAATTGCAACAGGTGCCTTCCAATTTCACTGTGCCTTTAGATAATGGAGTTATACGTCGGACGTAGAATGGCCTTGGGTCCTGAATATCATATATCAAAGCTACTGACTCGCTATCTCAGTCAGTGCATCTTCCTAAGTGAGTAGCATGCTAATATTTGGTAAAAGTTGATATATATATATATATATATATATATATATATATATATATATATATATATATATATTATCAGCCTCGTGTGTGTCCGTCCAGCGAGCATAATGTTCATTGTCATACACCTAGCAATAATTTGAGGCATTTTGCATGTGCGATACAGCCAACAAGCAGACGGTCATATCACAGGGGGTGTAATAACCAGCCCCGGATTACACCCCCTGTTGGGCTGATATGGCTTGCCAATTCATTTCGAACGGGCGATCAATATCAGCCGGGTGGTAAGAAATTAGAATTACGTCCCTTTGTGCGTCGTCTGCTCGGCCGCTGATCTCGCTTTCCCGTGATAATGACTTCAAAACAAGGTAAACATATTTTGCATTCACTTGCAAATAGATACATTGTACATTTTTTGTTACGGTATATGATAAAAAGGTTATTATATGTCAGTTTTCATGTCATTCCCCATATCAGTCCTCTGGCCATCGGACCTCGGGTTGATATAGGGGTCTCGGGCTAATATTGGGGTCTCGGGTTGATATGGGGGTCTCGGGCTAATATGGGGGACTCGGGTTGATATGGGGGTCTCGGGCTAATATGGGGGTCTCGGGTTGATATGGGGGTCTCGGGCTAATATGGGGGTCACGGGCTAATATGGGGTTCTCAGGCTGATATGGGGGTCTCGGGCTAATATGGGGGTCTCGGGCTAATATGGGGGTCTCGGGTTGATTTGGGGGTCTCGGACTAATATGGGTGTCTCTGGTTATGACATGAAAACGTGTCATATAGAAACGTCTAATCATCATATTCACGATACACAAAAAGACTCGAGAAAGCAATTTCTTTTTCACATGGGGTCATTCTTAACATAATCGAAGTTTAGGACGTATTTTCATACAGTGGCATTTCATACAGTGCCAAATGAGGTGCCATGTTTTTAAAAGAACCACCCATAAACCGGGATCCCCTGTCTAAACCTAAAATCGTGTGGCAATAGTTGATTTAACAAGTAATAATCGCATCGATGTATTCAGCTAAATTATTCAAACAAGTCCCTGTAAGGTTGCCTCATGATGCTAAGTGGTTTGGTTTCTTGCATCTAAAACAATGTCCCTTAAATACAAAGTATGAGTTTGTGCTAGCAATAGGCACATAATGCTGCAGCTCATCACTTATCCGACATATACACGGAGATCTTCCCGAGGCAAGAGAGTTAACTGGCTATAAAAGTCCAGTTTCCACCCTTGCCGAACAAGGCTGGTATTATGGAGTTACATTTTGGCTGGACTAAGGAGTCTATGCATAGTCCAAACAAAATCGCCCACCGAAATCGAAATCCGGTCGTGCAGATTTCGGTCGATTGTAGGATTTGCAAAGCATGTGCACCGCCAACTCGTTGTCAGCAGATATTTTCCAAATCTTTTCATGTTTTAATCAATGTGCTCACGTGATTTGATGCATTTCGCGATGTAAGACCTGTTTTATCACAATATAGATCTTGATTATCGATCAAAATCTGATTGGCCCATAGGAGAGGCTTAGAAGGGACATTATTGGTAATAGCCACTGGTGGCGCTACGATCGAGTCCAGTAATTCTAGCCTACACAGTTCGGAAAGGGTGGAAACTGGACTTTTAAAGACAGTTAACTGTCTTGCCTCGTGAAGATGATACACGGACGAATCGCAAGTGATATTTGTCATAATGTGTTTGATATTATTAGAACATTAAGGCCAGTGTTGCAATATATTGACCGGTGCTTATATATCTTTCATAGAAGAGAAATGTTATATGCATTTGGCTTATGTCGAATAATCTAGTCAGTAAGCACGTGCATATACCTTGTTACCTTGGTCACAAATCAGGCGAAGGTTAACAGCGTTGGTCGCGGAGAGTAGTTGGATGGGTGACCGCGTTTGGCAGCTTGCAATTGGAGGTTTTAGGGTCTCTACCCCGCCCCACATCGAAGCACGTGTTACATCTTGTGTCTCCTTGGGCAAGTGTCTTTGTCCGAAATATGCCCCATTTCACCCAGCAGTGAATGGGTACCCGGTACAATGAGATGGGTATTTGATTGTTAACCTTTTAGGGCCTCACAGGCTGCTTTGATTGTATAGTCCCAAGGGATCCATTGGCTGGGGTAATAATGTAGCGCCTTGAGCATGGTTTAGCATCGGATTTGACGCATTATAAATAAGCACATTACATTATTAAACATTGAGTGCTGCACACAAACATCAACTATAGATGTTTTAAGTATACACACAGAAGTAGGTACAATAATGTATGACAGGTATCAGGTGAGGTGAGATAGGGTTTAACGTCGCGTCCAAGATTATTGCACTTATATAAAGACGTGCATGCACATGTGCGTGCGTGAGTGCTTGCGTGTGTGCGTCCACAGGATACCATGCCGCTGTTCAGACAAAATATACCCCACTGAGACATAGTGTACTCCGAGCCGATCATTCCTTGTTTTAGCCTCTTAAAGCCGAGCGTCAGACAGGATAACAACAAGTACAAGAATAACGTCTTTGGGTATGACGCGGCTGGTGTTCGAACCCCGGACCTTCCGCTCTCCGGGCGGACGCTCTACCACTAGACCACTGAGGGGGTCGACTTAAGATATCAAATGGACTATCTGTCAAGTTTATTTCTGTATGCTTTGTTATCCATAACAGAAGCTGAGAATTCTACAATGAGTCATGTGACAGTTTCGAAATAAGCGTTTGTTTGATATCTGGTATTTAAGCAACAAAAAGTTTTACTGGTAACATAAAACATGGTAGGCAGAAAGATGAAAGGAACCAATGCATTATCTGCTAGATGTCCATACAGCTACGTTTGTAATGGACCTTGTGCTATATTCTGTGAAAGATGAAAGACTTTTCACTGTTGTTTTTGTTATCATATCAACTTCTTTACTTCAGAACATCCTGTCAGTCTCGCTCCTCCCATGGTTCATCAGGTTATTATTTATCAAATATATAGGAGCCTATGATTGTACATGACAGATCATATAAACCTTAACATGAAAGGGCGGTGAAATTGGGTTTAACGTCGCGTCCAAGATGAGTGTGTGTGTGTCGTGCGTACGTGCGTGCGTGCATGAGTGCGTGTGTGTGTGTGTGTGTGTGTGTGTGTGTGTGTGTGTGTGTGTGTGTGTGTGTGTGTGTGTGGCTGCTTATACTAGTCCGGACTGATGCCGATCTATAGTGCTAGTCCACAGAGATACCATGCCGTTGTTTAACATGCATCGCCCTCTCAGACACAGGACACTGACACCGAGCCGACCAGTCCCAACCCCTTTATGCCGAGCAGAGTAACGACAAAAACCATTTAACAAATGTTATATTTGGGATAACACTTTCTTAGTAAAGTACAGATACTAGTACTTTTGGGGGTTGGGTCCCATCCGGAGTTCGAACCCACTTACACTTGTCAGAGGGTACACAAAGTTCGTGATCTAGACTACTAGGTGACTCTCATTTTTTGTTGAAGCCTCGGTGTCTGAGTGGGTTAGATCGTTGACTTTGTGTGCTGGCGATTAGTTGCAGTGTGGGTTCGAATCCCGGGTGGGACCCAACCCCAAAAAATTCTAGTATCTGTACTTTACTAAGAAATTGTTATCCAAAATACAAGATTTGTTACATTTGACCACTTTCTAAATGGCATCGTGAGAATAAGTACCATCTTTTAACGTCTTTTGGAATGATGCGGCCGGGGATCGAACCCCGGACCTTCCGCTCTCCGGGCGAACGAAGACATGAAAGAAGCGTAGGAGTAGCAACTTCAGTTCGCATGACATCTCTGTTGTCGTCTATCGCACTTGTTACAACGGATTATACAACGTATAATACAAGTATGTATCGCCATATCAATCCCAGACTTAATAGCTTACTAAACTGGCGGGGAAAAGAAAGTTTGATTTGAATGGATTGACTATGTCAAAACGCTACTTGTCGCAGCAAAACTGCAAACGTAAGGTTAAAACACACAGATGGTATGCGTCGGTGTCAAAAACATCACATTCGAATAACCGTTTGTTTCATTTTTAGCCACTTTTAAACATGGGTGTTTACTTTCTTGTGTCGGGCAGTTTATAACAGAGAACAAGACATTTTACCATCAACTGGACACGGTAACTGTCATTTTCCGTACTACCTACAATGTGCAGCATATGTGGATGGCAGATCGGTCCTCTGCCGCGCATGATAAAGAGAGGTGACGGCGTATGGATGCACAACTTGCTCTTCAGAAACATCTTACGCAGCACACGTGATCAAATCATATCCTTATTATAGATGAGAAAGGTCTGAAAAGAACTACCTCAGTAAGTCAGTCACAATGACAGCGCATCGTAATACATTTACATCAAGTACAAGACGCCAATATGGCCGACACAATAAAGGTGACGGGAGAGATTTCCGAAGTTGTTAATGAACCTGTGGTGGTTACATGTGTTAGGCATCATTGATCATTGAAAGGTGAATAAAGATGCGTCAAACAGACACTAAGGTAAATTCATAGATTGCTGGAGACGGTCAATGTCAGCCTAGGCCAAGGCACTAGTCGATACTACGATAGTTTAGATGTGCATTTCTTCGTTTGTTCATTAGGATAGGCCGCAGCGAGGATATTCGTGAACAATCATGCAGTCACGCTCTCTGACATTTCTCAATGTATACTGAAACGCTGAGACCAAGAACATATGTTCTAAATGATCAGAAAGAACGATTATGTATGTTTTCGTGCCAGGGAATTCCCAGGGGTTTCTCCAGGAATGAGGAAGTAGTCCGTCAGTGTTAACGTCATTTCAAGAACACGATCTCGTGAAAAACGTATGAACGTCAAATTGTGTCGTTCATACACTTATGAACGTCAATTTCGCCGACATGTGACCGACCTCTCGTCCAATGGAAAAGCCGTATATCGTGTAAACTTCAAATTAAAATAACATTACAAATTGTTTTACCTTTTGTTTCGTGAATCTAAAATAGCGGAAACACCTGAACGCAGAATAATTATACGGTAATTGGTGTCTTTGAACATTGGAGGTAGTGATGCATACACAATCTCTATAGTGATTTATGGATGTGCGTTGATGGTCTGTTTGCAAATCTTCAGGGAACACTCCTGCAATGTTTATTGTACAGCAGAGAATATAATGGTGTGAGTTAATTATTGATCTATGTAAGGATCTGCCGGATAAAGTGAATGCGATAGAAAAACAGCGTAGTCACGTTTCTGTGTACAAACCAATAAGCAGCAAATATCAACCCACCATATGTCGAACTCGGTTAAAACAAGCTAGATTGTATCAACTCATGTTGTCATCAAATGATCAATCCCTCAACCCCGGTTGTCTCGAGATACTTGAACTTGAGCGCAACCCTTTGTGTCAAGGGGCGGTCGGGTAGCCTATTGGTTAAAGCGTTCTCTCGTCACGCTGAAGACCCGGGTTCGAATCCCGACATGGGTACAATGTGTGAAGCCCATTTCTGGTGTCCCCCGCCGCGATATTGCTGGAATATTGCTAAAAGCGGCGTAAAACCAAACTCACTCACTCACTTTGTGCCAAGCATAATCTTTATCAGTTCCTTTATCCCATAACTCCGGGTATCTGAGAATATTGTTTACGTGAGACACCGTCTCAGGTAAACCTGTCTATATCAAAACTTGAGATGGATGGTGATACATATGGATTTGTTTAAATTTGAACAAACGACCGGTGTTCAAGTGAGCGCCCTGTCTCACTCGCGTCAATTCGGGTTGTTCCGCTAACTGCGTAATACCTTGTACACCAATGCAGTAAAGAGATTGTATGGATTCACTGAAAGCCGTGTAACGCAACATCTCCTTACATAGAGACGACCGTTTTATGACAGGTTGAGAGAAATTAGGTATAGACTTTGATTTGACTGAGTGAGTGAGTATGGTTTCACGCCGCCTTTTGCAGTATTCTAGCAATATCACACCAGAATGGGCTTCATTCCCATGTTGGGATTTGAACCCGGGTGACGAACGAACGCTTTAACCAATAAGCTACCAAACCGCCCACTTTGGAAAACTAAAACAATGTGAACAGTTATATAAGAGACAGCCGCCGGGCTGTTTTGCCACGTGATAGTAACGTGCAAGCAGCTAGTTCCAGTATGGATTATGGGCTGAACAAAGACCCTCTGTATAGAGTCCCTTCTGTTAGTGGTAGCTCTGGTGCAATTGGACTGAAATGAGCCGAGTGCTGCGTACCTAACAACGATATTGTTGAAAAACGACGAAATGGATTTTCTCACAACAAAAACTGCTAGAATTGCTCTAACCGTATTATAAAACAAGGAAAGGAGATAAATATTTCATAACCGCAAAATCCGATATTGATATTTTTTACATTAAATATTTAACTGGGGAAGCGTTGGATGTTGACATGACCTGGCAGATTGTATCGTAGGTATTATGTGAAATAATAATACTTCACATCCACACAATATTCAAATTGGTTTATGTGGTAAGAGTAGTGCTGGCATTTCCATCGATATGAGGTAGTTGCCGTTATTACCGATTTACCGTTATGCAGAAACAGAACAAATGTCTGTTGGTGTGTGCCATTCTCAGCCGCCATACCCATATCTTTATGAATGCCAAGAAAGCAGGAAGCCCATTGCGTTCTTTCGTTCAAGTTCATCTCAAAGTCTGCCTAAGATGATCCCTTGGTGACAGATATCTGCGATAAAGACGACAGAACGGTCTCTCTAATTATATGTATAGAACTAACAAAGAGGTCTGGGAGAGCTAATTGCATTGCGTCTGAGACAGAGACCTTCAGCAAAACTCCAGATGAATTCCAAACTGAATTATGTCTACATAAAATAGAACAATTCCGTTTGTCTGAGAACTGCGTGCCGTCGATGAAAATGTCAAGTGTGAAATTAATCTGAGACATGGTAGCAGTAATTGCTTTGACGGGTCCTCTTCATCAACCTATGTTAAGCATTCGGAAACAAGTTTCCAAATTTCAGCTTTGGTGATGGTGTAATAAGCATAGCTTAACAAAGACGGTTCCAGAGCTAAAGTGACGTAAAGCACTATGTTGTCATTTCGCTTTCCATCGTTGGCGTAACTGCATCATATACATGCGAACGGGTGACAATGTTGGTATTGGAAGCCAGATGTTCATGTGTAGACTGGAACTTTAACTCTTTAATTATAATGTAATGTTATAAATAGGTGACATTACGTAAACGGTAAAATTGACGATGAGCCCAAACCATGTTTCATTCGAAATAACTCGAGTCTGTGATGCGTGTAGTGGTGGGAACCGTGAATTACAGTGTTTGATTATACTGAGGAAGAGGTCGCCATGTGCTCGTCATGATATATCCTGCCACAGCACCGGGCACAACATTAACTTCAGATCCTGGAGCCGAGTTTGTTATTTTGTATTACATTCGATAAAAAAAATAGCAGATCGTATATTTGTGTAGGCATCTAAACATTTTACGCCGCACCAAGTTGGATTACGTACATTCGTGCACTCTGGCATCCCTTTTATGTCGCGCTATGTGGCAATAAATCAAATAATGCCATGTTATGCGACACTTTGCCACACGGTGCCACGCCGTTCCACACCATGCTACACGATGACATGATACAAAAAGCATACCAAGTCTTACTTTCACTCTTTGACAACATTTCATTGACATATTGCTGATATATTCACGTTTCGTACAAAGTGCACGATATAGACACCGATAGGTTATAAGCATACACACCTGAACACCAATGAACTGCTCGCAAGTAATTTTTTAGATTCTAAGATTCCAGTTTTAAGATTTTAAATTTTATGTATCCCAATTTGTCCTTCAGTACATTTACACACCCGCGGCACATTAAATGATGATTCAGTTTGTTTCTGACTGAAATGTATAATTTATTAGATTTGCAAAAAATACTATTTTCATCAATTTAATGTTTTGAAACTGCTACCGCAATATTTATCACATACAATCCTGCTTCAGGAAAAGGCTGATATCGGCGAGGTGATGTTGTCCCTGTGCTATCTACCGACTGCTGGAAGACTGACGCTCACGGTTGTCAAGGCGAGAAACCTGAAGGCAATGGATATCACTGGTTCCTCCGGTAAGACCACACAGCTGCTCTGCTCAACAGTAATCGAATATCAGCTGCACAGTCGACATCATTGGATAATTAGTTCTTGTAACAATAATACTGTCGTGGCGAAATTTAGAACCTAAAGTACACACATGAATAGATATTGATATTTTGTGAAACAATGCAGTCGGGATTTTTTACGTTTGAGGTGTGTTTCAATAGAAGTGAGCCGCAACTAGAAATTCATGGTGTATGTTCAGCTTAAAGATAAGGTGTAATGCAAATATCCTTCGAGACAAACCTTTTTATGATAAGAGTTCTTGTGGGACAATTGTGTCTCTGATCTCATTGCATTATTTGTGTGTCTCACGTAAAAGATGTTAATGTTTTCTTTGATAAATCATTTAGAATTGCGTGGTAAAGACGCGGTGTTTCGTGTTTGACAGCTCAGGAATGTTTCTCTGAATATGAAACATTTCACTCTAGGAGTGAGATAAAATAGGGTTTAACGACGCGTCAAAGATTATTGCATGTACATAGCGACGTGTGTCTGTGTCTGCGTGTGTGTGTGTGTTGCTGCTTGTACTAGCCCGATCTAATGTCGAGTCTATAGTTCTAGACCACTGAGATACCATGCCTCAGTTTAATAGGAATACCCAATTCAGACACAGTGCACTGACCCCGAGCCGACCATTCATTGGTTGGTCCCTTAATACCGAGTGCCGGGCAGGGCAGCCATTCACTGTAGGAACACACATGCGAAAAATGCAATCCTATAAACACTGGATAAGGCAGTAGGTGCATAGTACAAATCTGCATTGGAAATAGTAGAGTAGTGTCACCGCCTGAAGGAAGCGAGTTCTACTGTCAGTTATTACGCTCATTTGTTTAAAACCGCGTGTTATCGCGTGGAGCATATGAGAGAAAAATCATATCTGTTCATCAATCCAGTGTTGACGCTACACCCGTGTATTTGGAATGTTGTAGTGTATGGTATGTATCACGAGTGAGGTTGGCTTAATGACCGTTTACAAAATAGTGTCAGCATAATGTTGGGAAAAGAGCTGAAGTCTTAGATGTTTGATTACCGCTTTAAGAACAATATGGTAAAGTGCTGACAAACCAAGGTTCAAAATCACAGCGAATCTGGGAGTGGAATCCATAATCATAAGACCTTAGCACTCCTTGAGCAGGGACGGGACACAGTGAATTGCGGGGTCTTAGGCAACTGTGACATTCATGTTCCCCGTTGTCTCATGAAGTAAATAACAATCGGCCTCTTCTCTGCTGCTGACACTACAATGCATGTTTATTATTTCAGACCCTTACGTTAAGGTGTCCCTGATGTGTCAAGGCAAAAGGATCAAGAAGAAGAAAACCTCCGTTCAGAAGAATACTCTTCACCCAGTATTTAACGAGGCTCTTGTGTTTGACGTCCCCCAGGAAAGTGTAGAGGACGTGTATCTTATTGTCAAGGTTGTGGACTATGACAGGTGGGCCAAAGAGAGATGCGTATTTAAAAGAACATGGTGTATTCGCTATTACCATTGGGACTTTTCTCTACAAAATAAATTATTTAATGATCCTAGAAAACATGACACCGAAGAATAGGTTGAGCGGAAAGGTAATAAGTCTCTTATTGAATTGCAGCCCATTAACATTCTCCTCATTATGTAAGAATCGATCGAATATCGTATTTATGTCTACTTTTAATCGACATAACTAAATAAGTTAATAATGTATAATATGACAATTGGAAAGGCGAGGCCCTATATTTCAGAACCATATTACTCAGGTATTGCTTTATACATGATTGGATGTGTGACATTTTTCAATAATGACACATAACGCATACAATTAACAACAGTAAATATAAATTAAAAAATCCATTTGGTCAGGGTAAAGCCTGGAAAGGGCTGAAATTGGATACTGGTATATTATTCCTTCAATGGTGGTATTTAAATAGGAAATATATTCAGCCAGTCTTTTCCCATAAAGTAGACAAAACTCTTGTCTCTGAAATGAACATACGTCACAGAAAAACAGTTGCTAAATTATCTTAATGAAATATAATAAAAAAGAGCACTGAGACATTCTTCATTTTTTTGCACTGAAACTACAGTAATCTAGAATTGTCCACTATTATAGACTTTCATTAGCTGTTTTGGATATATTTGTTTCAGGGTCTGTATTTCAGACTACCCATAAAGGTCTTCGGTTATTTCTTACTAACTTACTCTTTCCTGTTGTCTTCGGGCAAAAACCAAAGGCTAAATCCAAGCATTGTATTTGGCAAGGAATGGATTACGTTCGTGACAAGATTGTCAGAACACCGAATTCCTTATTCTCTTGTTAGTGAACAGTTTGCGGAGTTGGTAAACAAATGTGACATGAATGGTTGTGGCAGGCGTCAGTAAGGGGAGTTAGTTCTTAGTTAATTCAAACACACTCTACAATAATTAAATAATTGATAAACACAATATGCACAACTATTGATGTAAATATTTTATCTAGGAATCCTTAGTCATTTTCATACCAACGCTTTAATGTAGCTATATATTGTTTAACAGAATCGGGAGTGATGAGCTGATGGGGAGTGTTGCTCTTGGGCCCAAGTACAACGGCCTCGGGCGCGACCACTGGTACGAGATGCTAGAGAACCCCCGCAAACCCGTGGCCCAGTGGTATCCCCTGCAGGAACACCTCCCTGCCCCTTCCAGCATGACACCCAACGGCAAGTGCTGTCTACGCCAACGCCAATCAACGGAAGACTCTAATGACGGAAGCAGCGTGATGTGAGCAGTCAGCCAATCAGAGCCTTTGTTTCACTTCACTTTGCGCCATGTTCGCATGACAACCAATCGTACGGTTGCAGGTTGCAGGTACCAGCCAATGAGTATCGAGATGGCAGAGGAAGTCACACGTTCATCTGGCGATGATAACGTTGTGGGGATACGGTTCAGGACGGTTGGGATTTTGAAACGTGCCAGTTTCTGCATGAGCGATCAGCTTGCCAAAAGGGCCTGAGAACCATGGATGGACTTTCAAGAAGATCCGTATTGCATTAATACTTTCTTTGTAAAGGTATATTTGTTTGTTTGGTATACACTCTATAGTATGTGTTCATTCATTAACAGTAGTTGTTCTAGATAATTGTGCTTTTGGATTAATTATATTTTTAATCATTTCCCTGATATATCAAACGTTAACTGTCCTTAACCACATACAGAACACCTTATACAGAGCTACTTATCTTATCATACCGATACACTTGTATCATTTCTGTAATCTGTTCATATTTAAAATACATATTTCTGATGAGTGTATTAAATGACAAATAGACGTACTGAATTGAGTTTATTGGTATACGTTTAAGATACATCCCTCAGTTATTCCAGTACAGGTATTTAAGAGAAAATATGCACATTCCAAAACATGTGACCGTTCCATACATTCTCGGCGAAAAACAAACTGGTGTATTATTCAGTATCTTTAACATTTCGATTATTTTCGAAATTTTCTTAATAATATTTGCATTTTCTTTGCAAGTTTTTATACTAATAGCCTTGTTGCTGTATGAGTTATCCAAACCGTAAGCATATGAAGATTAGCTGTGGAATTATAACAAATGCCCTTTGAGTGTAAACTGAAATAAACCATTTCTCTACTACAGAAAACTGACATTTTGATTCGAGCATATGGATTCTTCCACAGTAGTATCATATTACGTATTTTTGTATGAGTGAAACGTACAAGAGAATATGTAAGCATTATTGAAGACGGACTTTTCTGAGAAACATTAATATATTATTAAAGGTAAACAGAATGTATATTAGAAATACCAATAAGGTTAGTTATTCATGAATATAGTATTATGTTAAAATAGTCATCAACTCTGTGGAGCTTTATGCGTATTTGATAAATTTCAAGATGTTGTAAGAGTATTACTATGTCATATATCCAAAGTGTACTTGTGCTATACACATGCAAGAATTGCCCAAGAGGCATGATATTATTAGTATAGAATTCGAAACATCCTAATAAGGTCGTACGAAGGTCACACTGATCATTCGCTTGTTTGTTGAAAATCATTTGATTTATTGTTGATTAATATTAGATTATATATATGTATGAATTATTAGTCCTGCAGTATTCTGAACCAATGAAATGTTTGAATTTAAATTCAAAGTAATATATATTTTTCAACATGTGACCTTCGGCAGAGTTGGTTATGGTTATCGTCAACACATTCCGTGTTCGTTTTATATTTTGAATACGTATTTTACACTTTTACATACTATTACCGTTTCTATACACGTGACTTTTTGCTATGTTTGTTAATGTTCGTAAATGGCACATGTGTACTTTCATATATTATAACCATATATACATTCTCAAGGCTTTCTCATCAAGTTATTTGACGCTTTACGGTTTGCAGATTATTACTTTACAAACAACGTCTTTACTAATGATTGAAACCCTTTCCGTTGCAATTGGCACATTTTGTAGTCTCAAGTTGTAAACGCTGTCACAGAATATCAAGCTTCCTGTGTTCCTGGGCAAGCATTGAATACCATATCATCATTGTGATAATCCTTTCATATCGTTGTAATAATCATTTCAGTCGGGACGATCTACCATCAGTGTCTATAACATATTAGTCATACGTGAATACTTGACATCGACAAAGACACTTGAAACAGTATATGATATACGATGGGTGTTCATTAAAGATTTCCCCTAAACCACTTAGGATTATCATATTTGGTTGAATTTGCACATGTGTAATGATACTTGTATCTATGGGTTATGTCTGAATTTGCAGCACCGAACTATTAATCTCACCACTTTTACAGGTGTTATGATCGAGTAGGGTGTGACAATGGAGCCAGTAGAATACCGAGCAGTGATTAGGTTTTTATATTTGAAAGGTCGCACACCAAAAGAAACTTTCGATGAAATGAAAGCAACTTATGGGGAAGATGCCCCATCATATGACGTTGTGAAACACTGGCACGCCAGTTCAAGTGTGGTCGGACATCTGTGGAAACAGCTGCCATTCCTGGTCGCCCCCATTCAGCCATTGATGAGGACACTATCCATCAAGTGGAGACCGCCATTTTGGCAGACCGACGTATAACTGTTCGCCAGTTAGCACAAGATGTCAAGATCAGTGTAGTGTCTGTGGAAAAAATCATCCATGACAATTTGAACATGCATAAGGTGTCTGCACGATGGATTCCCAGGTTGCTCACACCTTTCCAAAAGCAGGAACGAGTCAATTGCTCAAAGGATCTTTTGGACATGTGGACATTTTTGACAGACTTATCAAACAGGATGAAACATGGGTCCATCACTATGATCCTGAGACTAAAGTTCAGTCGATGCAATGGAAGCATGTGGAGTCACTACCCCCAAAGAAGGCACGTGTCCAACCCTCTGCAGGCAAGGTCATGCTCACGGTGTTTTGGGACCAGCACAGAGTAGTGATGATGGATTTCTTGGCAAAGGGTACCACAATTACAGGAGCTTATTATACTTCACTGCTGCGGAAATTGCGGGACGCTATCAAGCTTAAGAGGCGTGGCATGCTGACCAAGGATGTCCGTCTCCTGCAAGACAATGCTCAAGTACACAACTCTCATGTTGCCCAGACAGAAGCGCGGTCCTGTGGCTATGAAATCCTTCCACATCCTCCTTACTCTCCTGACCTTGCACCATCTGACTTCCACCTCTTTCCAACCATGAAGTCATTTTTTAAGGGAAAACGTTTCACAGATGATGAAACACTGATTTCTGAAGTCAAGTTCTGGTTTGAGACGCAAAATGAGGGCTTTTACAAGCGAGGTCTCCATAGTTGCATAAAACGATGGGAGAAGTGTGTAACTCTTGGTGGTTCCTATGTGGAGAAAGACTAATACCTATGCCAAGTTTCATTCCACTAGGTTCATCGGAAGTGGGTCAGGGGAAATTTTTAATGAACACCCCTCGTAGCTGTACTGAGGAATATTGAGTAAAAGTAAAAGTAAAAGAAATTTCCATTTTCACTTCAATTGCAATAATTTTCATTGATAAGAGGTAGATGCATACATATAATGGACAATTAAGCAACATTTATAAAATAATATTAACAAAATATTCAAGATCAAATAACAGGAGGAGGAAGCAAAGATGTTATATTTTCTGAAAGACACGGTGAAAAGATATATTTTATCTCGTTACATGTGTAAACTGCACATTTTTTAATCGTGTTCGTGCTGACGAGGCCTCAAATAACATAACCATTATATGTGAGCATTACATTAATATTGGACCAAAGAACATGGTATAAGTGACATATCAAATAATGCCACATACAAGGCCAGTATGTTAACTGAGGAAGGAATCTGCCCAAACCATGCATCAGTACTATCAATTTTTAGCTTGCTCTATTCCTCCTTTGTACGGAAAAAAATCATTCCTTGATCCATTTGGTCATTTGTCACAAACAGTGGTGACTATATATGTAGTTACATCACCATCTTGAAAGGTTTGAGAAACCAAATATCATCTGAAGGTTACAGAGAAAACATTATGCGAAATGTTGGACTTCAACACTGATAACAGCTATTTAAGAATTGGGATAAGACATTGAGGCAACAAGTAGGCATTTCCTGGGATATCAAATCAATTGCCTTGCTGATTTGTTTCTGTTTGAATAACAATAGGAATTTCTATTCGAATTCAGCCAAGGGGTTTCACTGACGCTGCAGGTATATGTTTCATATGTAATAGATGTATGCATAAAGATTCAGAGTACACAAGACTGTATGACAGGAGGGGTACCTTCATGTCAAAGCAAATTCCAGCAGCTCAAGATGTCTACATTTCACAACTGTTGAGGTACAATCGAGCATACTCTTCCTACGAAGGCTTCAAAGAGCGTCATACGACTCTTGCTCAAAAGTTGTTTGATCGGGGTGACAACATTCAAAGCCTCAGTGAGGTTTTCCGAATGTGTTATGGCGGACACGTGGAGACCATTTACATATCTGACACATCAGTGACCGAAAGTGTGTCCAGTGTAATTCCCTATGTTGACTTATACCAGCTGTGCTCGTGTTTGTACGGGTGAACACTTAAATTTCCTTGGCATGCGTCTGTGACGGGTGCCACCGGAGGAGCAGATACGCTCACCTTTTCGCGAACACCTGGTATCATCACTAATTGACGGTGATGCATAAACACATACATATGATATAGTCGGAATCGTACAACGGACTCTGTTTTTAGCAGATGTGTTTTGTGTTTATAAAATGGTTTTGAAGCTTTTATTTAAGATCCAATTTCCCATCAGGTTTTCTATAATTATGAGTGCACTCTATATATTAAAGCTTTGCTTTAAACAATTGAACATATCCGTGAAGGAATATACAATCTTGACGCTTCGTGCAATCAATATGTGTGCTGTCGCGAAAATCTAACACAAATGATAAATCCATGTGATATGTGATCACCATTATTGAGAAACGTCGTTTCCATAACAATGGAATGACATGGAATGCCATCAGTGAGTAACAAACGTAACGGACATGGGGCGTGAGAAAACAGCATATTGATTCCTTTCATCTTGGTCCTTCTAAATATCTGGCAGAAACATACAGCTACAGAGTTCTACAAAACACATAATGGGCTCAAAACAGTCGATAAAATCGATTATTTTATTGATCTATTTTGCACAGCAGCGCTTCAGGCCTCAGTGATCGCAGATTGTTATCACAGCGGGGACAATCATTGAAATATCACCCAGGAAAATAAATTATGTAATGTGTTATACTTCGTTAATCCTGACGATTCATCAGCTATTCTTCATTAGAATCAATACTGGTAGTTTGGTGACCCGTAAAGATCCGGGTAGAAAACAGGTCTTCAGCAACCCATACTTGTAACTGGCCACGAACGGGAACGGGCTGGTCAGGGATCGCTGACGTGGTTAATGCAGATCGATGCTCTTGTCTATCACTGAATTGTCTGGTCCAGACTCCTTTATTTACAGACCGCCGTCATATAGCTGTAATATTGCTGAGTGCGGCGTTAAACAACAAACAAACAAACAATAGTTTGGTGCATAATCCTAAATACTAGAAGCGCCCGTAAAATCAAATACCATCACATTTGTTTACGACCATAAAGGATACTGTTTGTATCAATCTTACAGTTCACGATTATCCTACTTACATAGATACCTGGTCACTTTATATGTGGGCATTCAAAATACATCTCTTCATATTTTGTTTCAAATGATATAAATTTGTGGATGCATATATTATCTGAATTTCATGAAAAGCGTGCAAGTCATTGTTCATACCTGTTATAAGTTGTCAAGTGGTTGTCTGTTGCTTCTTGATTTCAACCATGTTTGTGACTTCAAGCTTAAGCAAGAACGTGATCTGACGGTGCTTGATACTCTTTCTCTGTGATTAAATAGTTTTGCCAAAACACTGTGTTTGTACGTTTATTGAATGTGTTTACAATACATAGATATTTAGATGTAACATTATTTCGGTTATATCCCGGCGTGTCAGCTTCTGTGATACCACGAACCTATATGGTGCTGGTAAACCAAGATAAAAGATCTGGATTGGAATTCGAACCCATGGCAAATGGTTTGTTTGTTGTTTAACGCCGCACTCAGCAAATATTCCAGCTGTATGACGGCGGCCTGTAAATAATCGATTCTGGACCACACAATCCAGTGATTGACGCCATGAGCATCGATCTACGCAAATGGGATACGGTGACATGTGTCTACCAAGTCAGCGAGTTTGACCATCCGATCCCTTTAGCCTTTTACGACAAGTATTGTCGCCTTTTACGGCAAGCATGGGTTGCTGAAGACCTATTCTTTCCCGAATCTTCAGGGGTCCCATGGCCAACTCCCCGAGCACAACTCGGCAAATAATGGTGTCTTATTACTTGCCCGTGAAGAGATCACCCGTGTAATAAACATACAGCTGTATTACACATTGTGTACTACCAAAACGCGTGCTTATGTGCTCTCGGAACACTTTTCACGAACAAATATTGAAAGCTCTCATCGTCCCTTGGCTTATTCAACGTCATTGCGTGTGGAGATGATAGATCACTGAGGGCACAGCAACCTTGTTGCTAGGCTGACGTCACATTGCATTCTTTCGCCGATGGATCTTGCAACAAAATCCCACAAATTACGTCATCGGGTATTGTTACGTGATTGTAAGCTTTGAGGTGCAAGGCCCCGTTCCACAAGGCGATCGTACCATAGAGCAACGCCAGTCGTAAGTCTATGTTAAAGTATGAGAGTTGTGATAAACTTAGCGCTTCGATAATTTTGTAGAACGGGCCCCTTAATTCTAAAGGTGGACCATTGTATGGTATTAAATTCATACGTTTCAACTGTTGACGTGTTTGAAGTATTATTCTGTTAAACGCAATTGGATTATGCCGTGGACCGTGTAGGTGTCTGCCTATTCACATTCAACAGAATACAGTATGCTTCCGCTCGTCAGATACCAGAACTATTCACTCGTTTCATAAAATTGGTATTACACGGGAGCTCCTTTAGTATTCTATGTTTAGACTATAGTGATTATTTTTTTCTTAACTTACGTTAGTCGATCTGAGTAGACTTCGAGACCCAATGCCATTTACAAGAGTGAAATAGATAGGCCCAACTGTGAACAATAAGTCAGTTATATTACGGGCAGACAGCTTATTGTATATTTTGTGGGCTGAAAGATGACCCAGGTTAAAACTTTAAAGATTTCAACTTTTATCCAATGAACACGATTGACTTCAAAATCGAGGCAAACCTTGGACCAACGTCGAGTGGATCCTGAAACAACAAGGGGTGGAACTTTAATGCTAGTCGTTACAAAATAATCCTGTGTCAGACTGCTAACTGTGTCGTAGAGAAAGAAACACGCCGCAGTAACGAATTTAAAAAAGTCCAATGCGTCGATGTGGCGTGTTTATTTCTCAACGACACAGTCATGGCATGTGGTCTTGTGTCGCCTGTCATCTTATCAACAGAATGTGCTTTGCCGAGTTGCGTCCCTTAGTCGCGCAATACTGCTATGATAATAGGTTCGAATCACAGATGCAGTCTGATACTTATTGTGGCAGAGAGGGGACATCGCTTTCTCGTGTGTGTGTGTGTGTGTGTGTGTGTGTGTGTGTGAGAGAGAGAGAGAGAGAGAGAGAGAGAGAGAGAGAGAGAGAGAGAGAGACTCACTGTCTGTGTATATACACTCTTCACAAAAAGAAACGCACAGGTAGATTTTAGTAAATGTATTGTACCTAATAAAGTCGAGATATATAATTTAATATCATAGATACAAATATGAAATTTTGGAGCTCGATAGTCACATTGTGTCGTGGTACAAAGGCATTGAAAACTGTTCATTGTAATGTCACATAAGGCCACAAGGTTGCACTGAACTCAGTATCTCGTGTGACCGATCCGGGGAGCAATCACGGCTCTGCATCTCCTCGGAACTGACTGGATAAGTGTACGAATTCTGTCCTGCGGAATTCTGCGCCATTCTGCTTGTAACGTGTTGGCCAGTTTGGGGAGGGTCTGCGGCGTGTTCTGACGTTGACGTACACGTCGATCGAGTTCATCCCAGAGGTGTTCGATTTGGTAGAGATCTGGAGATCTCGATGGCCAGGACACGAGCGGTTTGCAGTGGAGCGTTTTCCTGTTGAAACAGCTCCCTCTGGTGGTCAATGATTGGAAGAAGGGGAGGTTGAAAAATTTGATTCATGTAGCGAACCACAACCAAGTCAGATCTCGTGGTGTAGGTCCTCCTCAAACCAGGTATGCGTCCTGCAGTCTCCGTAGCTGTGGCATTGCGATGACGTAGGTGGAACAGTCGAATGTTGCGATCCTGTGCTGGGGTAACTCTTGGTCGGCCGGTTCCCGGCCGGTCTGCAGTGGAATTGAACTGTGTGTATCGGTCGCCAAGACGGAAAATGGTGCTGTTGTGGACGTTGAAGTGGCGTGCAACAGAATACTACGATTCCCCTCTTTGGATACGTCCTATGGCGATGTTCCGATCGGCAGTGCTTAATGTCGGCATTTTCGAACATGAAAAATGTTGACATTTGAATGACAAATTATTGGCTTATGCTTGCCTTTTTATAGCCACTACCAGGAGTTACGAATGCCATAACTTGCACGTGCATTTTGCTTTACTGTTTTCCTCCATGACATTTTTAACAAGTGTGAAAACAATCCCGTTTAAGACATTGTAAATCGACAATGGCTGCGTGTGGACGCATCGTTTGTCGAATATCAGGCCACCAACGTATTCCAATAACATATATCCAATTCATATACCGGATTTTTTGTGTAGTCAGGTTGAATGAACTACATACTACCTTTTTTAAAGAGTGTATATGCTAGACATTTACAATGCTCACATCAGAACGCACAATTGATAAAAAACACACCGTTTAGTAGATGGAGAATTGTTGCATAACTATAAATATTTCTGCTTGAACAAAGAGCCTACACCATAATCGGATATCTAGTCTTATTTGGTGTAAAAGACGGCTTAACGTCTATATTTTACAAGCACATTAGCACTGAATGTAATTTCCGAAGACAACTTGATTGAAAGGAATTATAAGAAATTAGTTTGTTTTTAATACAATGTACAACGCATTCCATTTCTATTATCCAAGGAATGAGGTTACGGGTTATTGACGCTCTCAAAGGTCGTTTGAAGGCAAAAACACATATCTAATCGATCTGTATATTTAAGGGAAATATAACAGTTTTCATGTATAATTTTTATGTGAATAATTCACATGCTACGTAATAAATATACAATGCAACAATACAAACAGGGTCTGATAATACTGACAATTATTTGTCGATGTATAATCTACATGTAATTAATTATTTGGTCCAGTTCAATATATATTTTAAAGATTCATTTTTATGATTGAGGAAGAATGGGGTGGTATTATGAATAAAATGAAAATATGATTTGTGAAAAACATTCACAAGTATCCCTGACCAAGTTTAAACATGGAGAGATATAACTAATATCGTCCTTCACAACGCATTTGTGACGTGGTCGTAGGCTAATAACCCCCATAGGCCCCATAAAAGGGGCTCTTAGATTTCGTACAAAATCGCGAATAATCCGCGGATTTTCTTAGGTTTTTTTGCGAAATAAAGTAAATGTAACAGACCTTTCGTTGTTGTGTATTTAAATCTTTTGTAATTGTCGACAATATATTTACTACAAAGTAAACACGTGCGTGTATGCAAACGAAACGAGTAGGCATTCTATCTATATGTAACAAATGTATGTCTACTACAAAATGTTGAAAAGTTCAAGGTTTTATAGGCAAATTAGCGGTGAAAATTATGGGAATGAATCACTCAATATCAATAAAAAACCTTTTTAATGTACGGTATTGTGGTATTTCTCGCTCTATCGCATTTCTCGCTTACTCGTATCATTCTATCGCTTTATCGCCTGCTCGCTTTATCGCTTTCTCGACTCGTGGTATCGCGTTCTCGTCTCGTGGTATCGCTTTTCTCGTCGATGGGTGCTTCCTAAAACCTGTAAACTTAGCTTTTTGTACACAGTTTAGACTTTCGTCTATATTTGGTCGTTTCAGAAACATACACACGAACCAAACACAAATGCACATTCATATGAACACATCTGAGATCTTTCAAAATGAATACCATGGTTTGGTCATTTCCTGAATAATTCATTTTGAAAAGGCTTAAAAAGAGGAATGGTAATATCAACTACGAAAAGGGATTAGTTTACAACATAAAATAATTATTGACAGGACGGCCTGTCTTGCGCTTGGGCATGGCAAGACAGCAGCAACTCTCAAAAGTTTCTATAAACACCAAGACCAGCATATCAATTATAAGTTTTTACCTCCATTTTGAAATAACTGACTACAAGCCAGCTCTGGCCATGTTGACCTTATTAGCAAAGCCCAAGTCGGGTTCAGGAAAAAGTATTCAACAACTGGTAATATATGTGTACCATAAAAAAAAGAATGTATTGTGTTTTTGTTGATTTTGGTAAGGCCTTAGATACGGTTTGACGTTATGGCCTATGGTACCAAAGATTCAAAGTAATATCACTGGAAAATGCTTTAATGTTATCAATAAGAAGTAGCAATTGACTGTCACCTTAAACTGTTTGACCATATTGTTCAACCTATATTTGGGTATGGATCTGAAGTCTGAGTGTCTGAGTGGGGGGGTATTCATGATAAACTGCAGCATGGTATCTCAGTGAGCTAGCACTATAAACCGGCATTTGTCCGGACTAGTACAAGCACACACACACACACACACACACACACACACACACACACACACACACACACACACACACACACACACACGTCGCTATATAAGTGCAATAAACTTGGACGCGACTTTAAACCCAATTTCACCTCACCTCGAAAATACTGCCATACTGGAACGTGTTCATTTAAGATATTGGAAATATATTCTGAAAGTTACGCAAACTACCCATGATTCAATAGTGTACAGGGAGTTGGGGAGATACCCATTAATCATCCATGTTTAGTTAAGAACACGTTTCATTTTTGTGTAAATTAGTCCTAAAAGAAACCAAATTATCAGGTATAATGTACGAACCTGTTAAAACTACAGAATGCCCACTCAGAGTTAAGTTTCCACTTGTAAATGAAATGCAACGTATTATATAGTACATGTCTGAATCCCAGTTGGCTGTCTCAGGCTTTCCCCAGTGTTCAATGAGTAAAGGCTAACGTAAAAACTGTCCTTATAAATCAATTCCAACAATGTTGGAAGATAAGTACAGTTAATTCCCCAAAGGACAATATTATAATTCGTATAAAGATATACCCTCAATAAAAGACTATTCATTGTGTTAACCTCAAACATTACGCATTTGGCTAACTAAAATCCGAACTACCGACTCAGAATAGAAACTGGTAGATGGTATAACCTCAATAGGGAAGATTGGCTTTGCTCTCTCTGAAAACTTAAAGTTGCTGATGAAATTCAGTTTATACTAGTATGTCATGAATTGGATCCTTTACGAAATAAATATCTCCCATTATATTATTGTAAATATCCAAATACTGAAATTTCGTTTCACTTATGACTTGTTGTCATAAAGCTCTTCTCTAACGACTAGCCATGTATGTAAAATGTAGACTGCTAATGCTCCACTAGCTATTGTTTCATTACTTTGTATATATGTCTCGCTTGTCAACTTTTCAATTTCACCACCGTGATTCACGAGAAATAAACTTCTTCTTCGTCGTCGTCCATGCTGCTGGTTCTTAAGAGACCGGGAACCCAGGTGTATCATCGATTTCTCACGCTCGCCGTCAGGATCGGCGGCGTTGCTCGAACAATAGATTCACTAAATAAATCTTCATCTGTAATTCCCAATTTACACGTGTCAACGGCAGTCACATGACAACGCCTCAGTTTGTTGCTGCAGATGTGTATATAGTAATCAGCTTGCGCCTTTGATGAAGGTGTGTCTTTATTAGGCTCAATTGGATACTGGCATATTATTAGACAGCATCCTGGCTTTGATGTAATTGCGGCAATCGTATGGGGTCAGTCCATTGTGTGTGAAGTGAGTTGAAAGTTTAAAGATAAGCAAGAGTGGGTGTTATGTTTTATTTGAACTGTTCGAATTATCGGGGGACTTTTATACTTAATTAAGATACTTGGGACTCCCAAATGAGTTCGAAACTACCGGTAATTTTACACATCCAGTTCGACAAATCCGAGTATAAATGATGATAAATAGGAAGGAGGAAGGTGAGTACGAGTCAACCGTGAATTCGACACATCAAAGTTTGACACAACGAGGTTGTAAAGCGAGAATGCGAGCAAAATGGGTCCCCTCTGACATCCCCTTCTTTAGTGATCCATTCATGAAGTTATCACCGCTACTTTTTCCTTTTACGCCCATTGTTTCGTCGGATAATCAATACTGGTTATTCTCTGACGCTGACGTTTTGCGGCTACAGGGTATTATTGGAAGGCCAAGCCAGTTATGACATTGCAACATCAGTTAATGTGACAATAATTACATTTAACACAAAAACCGACTGAATGGTGCAACTGTGCAGTATGGATTTGAACCCTCAGCCAAAGAAACAGAACTGCAATTGTGTCAACCAGAAAAGATGAGCATGTGCTAGTTTCACGAGTTGTCTCCCTTAGACCATAAACTTGAAGCACTTGCTCTGTGTAGGCTGTCTTGCTTGTGTTTCGATCCCAGCAGATGCTGTGGTTTCAGAGGTAGATTTAATAATGTTGGTTATCGTGACCTTTGTCTATTTCGATGGCCTTATTGTCCGTAGTCAAGGTTTCTAAGTTTATTTCAGCTGAAGTCAATGCCTGCTGGCAGTATCGAATGACGCGTCGCAACAGACGGTGAGGCGTTATCAAATTTATTGACAAATTAACAGGGCAGATGCGATATTGATTACAAGGTTACCGCGACTGAAAAGAAAGTCTGCATGTCTATGTTAGCGTATAAATTATAGAACATTGTACACGAATGGTACGAGTTTTAATACATTACCGGAAACCCCACTCTAAAAACAACCGATCTCATTCAGGCACGGCTTCGTGTTGTAATCCGGGATGAAAGAGATAATAGAGACTCCTGGTCCATACAGGGCCCCAATGCTTATCGTTAAAACCAACTGTTTGTTTGTTTGTTTGTTGTTTAACGCCACACTCAGCAATATTCCAGCTATATGACGGCGGGCTGTAAAATAATCGAATCTGGACCAGTATCAATGTATCAACCAAGTCAGCGAGCCTGACCACCCGATCCTGTTAGTTGCCTATTACGACAAGCATAGTTGCCTTTTACCGCAAGTATGGGTTGCTGAAGACCTATTCTACCCCTGAATCTTCACAGGTCTTAAACCTAACTGATGTGGATCGAAAGGACATACCACATGTGACCCTAGCTGTTCGTGTTATCGTGCCCTGCCGATGTTAATTGTTGCTCATGGTGTGAACCATTGGTGGTCTAGTGGTAGAATATTCGCCTGCCACGCGGGTGACCCGGGTTCGATTCCCGGTCGATGCACATTGTTTTTGTGCCTCTTGCCAACAAAAGGAATAGACACTCTCAAAAAGCGCGTCTCCAGAAAGCTGTGTTCAACCTGTGACGCAATGCGATTGTTGTCAGTGATGTCACGTTTCTATGACGTCGTGCCATTGTGAGGTCACAAACGGGTCCCAAAATAGTCATCTGCCTGTTGGAATGATAATACGTATGCATTTACATGACTCTATTTGAAGGACTTCTAAGGGTGGGATGTGCTGTGAATTTTAGCATTGTTCTGTACATGAATCGGTGCTTATCTGCAAACTTCATTGACAGTGTCGGGCTATCAATTAAGCAATAATATGGCTAGTTCTACGTTCGATTACTCACAATATTTCATTTAATAGCGTGATTGAAAAGAAATAGAAAGTGTCAACTGAATGTACACACACCAACACGGTGCGTATTTATCATTGGAGGGTGCCATTTGTACTTTTCACCGACAGACTGTGAAGTTACATTTCTCATTCCCAGTCCCTACTGAAATAAAAAGATGCGTCGGCCGGGAATCGAACCCGGATCGACTGCTTGGAAGGCAACCATGCTAACCTTTACACCACCGACGCTGTCCATGTGGTGCATAGCCGGAAAAGACAACTTAATGAATTTCTCTGATTGATTGACCACGCCTGGAGGCACGCCTTTAAACGAAATTGCTTACGTCGCAAAATCATTTTTATTAAAAAAAAAATGTTTAAATGTATTCTTGACTTGATATGCGCCACGGGTCTTCAATGTACAGTGTAGTGGAAAAAAATAATTCTATTTAAATGCATATGACACTGCAGTTGCATCCATATGGAGCAAATGTATACGTCACTTGAATACTTCCTTCTTTTCAGCTTCTTTCTTGCCTAAGGAGTGAGAAGCTTAGAAACGAGGCGGTGAGTGTGAAGCATCGGTGGTCTAGTGGTAGAATACCTTCCTGCCACGCGGGTGACCCGGGTTCGATTCCCGGTCGATGCACATTGTTTTTGTGCCTCTTGCCAACAAAAGGAATAGACACTCTCAAAAAGCGCGTCTCCAGAAAGCTGTGTTCAGTCTGTGACGCAATGCGATTGTTGTCAGTGATGTCACGTTTCTATGACGTCGTGCCATTGTGAGGTCACAAACGGGTCCCAAAATAGTCATCTGCCTGTTGGAATGATAATACGTATGCATTTACATGACTCTATTTGAAGGACTTCTAAGGGTGGGATGTGCTGTGAATTTTAGCATTGTTCTGTACATGAATCGGTGCTTATCTGCAAACTACATTGACAGTGTCGGGCTATCAATTAAGCAATAATATGGCTAGTTCTACGTTCGATTACTCACAATATTTCATTTAATAGCGTGATTGAAAAGAAATAGAAAGTGTCAACAGAATGTACACACACCAACACGGTGCGTATTTATCATTGGAGGGTGCCATTTGTACTTTTCACCGACGGACTGTGAAGTTACATTTCTCATTCCCAGTCCCTACTGAAATAAAAAGATGTGTCGGCCGGGAATCGAACCCGGATCGACTGCTTGGAAGGCAACCATGCTAACCTTTACACCACCGACGCTGTCCATGTGGTGCATAGCCGGTAAAGACAACTTAATGAATTTCTCTGATTGATTGACCACGCCTGGAGGCACGCCTTTAAAGGGGCACTGATCTAACGCAATTCCCCGGGACTGGTTGTTGCCTTTGTTATTGTTTTTCCCCAGTGAGTACCCGGATGTAGAGCAGAAATCTAGACTAGCTCGCGACCTCTGTTGCGCCATTCGTAAGCGCATTAGTCACTTTTATGGATACCGGTAGTAATAAGAGCGTATGGTCACATTGATCAACAAAATGAAATACAGTTTTCGAGATAATAAGGAAATGTAGGTATCTTTGTGGGTAGCATCGGTAATGGTGACGAAGTTTTGATAAGTCACTTGCTCGGTAATTTTGCGATTTTCGTTTACACTATTTTGACTTGCAACACAAAGTAAATATTTCATCTGAGCATTGCTTTTTTTAAAGTGTGTATATTTTTTTACTGTCAAAATGTGTAACATATTTATTTATTCAGTTATTTTACAAAGTGACTGAAAAACATTTCCATCTGTATTATTATGATAACGAATTCCAAACATTTTGATGTTTAATGTCATCACCAAGAGACTGAAAATGTTACGTTGAAAAGTACATTTCTATGTTGTTTGGCTTCTAATCCTACATAATAATCTGTTGTGATGTTTGTAGGCCCTTTTGATCGTCTCAATCTATCTGGACAGATGTTTTAGTCAAAATGACTGAAATATTTAAACATTTTAAAAATTGCCTGAGAGTATCACATTTTACAAATTGACGGTAATCTATACACGCTTACAAAGGAAATGACCTGTGAAAACAACGCCTATCGCGCATTGAAGAATTTCCCAACCAAGACGTAGAAAAACAAGAACGAATCGGTTCAAATGAAGGAAAACAAAATGCAAATACCATAATTACAACTTACCAAATTTATGTGTATAAATAGGCAGCTTCCTTATTCGAGGAATGTATCCGTGAATATCCACACAAAGGAATAATATCCCACTCGTCTGCAGCTATACAAAATAACTTATTCGATGTCACGTGTCTCTGTAACTATCAAATATTCTAAAAGATATATATCGTTTCGGGTGTCAAGTCTCAAGGGTCGGCTGAGAAAGGCCACGTGATAACTATTTTCATTACGTCGACGGTTCCTAAAAAATCCATTGAGTTTGATAACAATGAGCAACCAATCAACGTATTATCAGTTAACCCTTTGAACAAATTGTATGTTGTTTTTACATCGGCACTTCACGCCATGATATGAGTGTATTCCCTTTGTTTTAGTAAACCTAGACATGTAAACACTCACTTTTGACATATCCACTGTGCAAGATAACAGTGATTAATCAATCAACGTATTTTCTGTTAATCCTTTGATGACTAGGAACGATCCGTTGCTTTACAACAAAAAAAAGTAACTCAACTGATCATTCATCTCTTGCTGGGCTGCCACGTGCATATTACATAACCTCACTTCAAACCTGGATTTAGATTGAATAATTACCCCAGACACAATAAATGCCAAATGAGAACCTTTGTCAGGTAATCTAAGTGGTGCTACCACTAATTGTACCTGTAATAAATTCATTAACTGAGCATCAAGTGAATGACGACAAATACACAAGTGTAGGGTTATACGAGAAAACGTGGATGACAACAAGGGAGTAGTAATCGTATTATCGACGCAATCCGAAATCCGAAAATGCTTTCACTGCATGGATACTTTTTTTTAGTATTAAACTATAACCATCTGGGGTATTTCCAAATGACGACTTCCGATGAGCTCCGCCGTTCTTTTTGTCTGTTTGTTTAGGCTGAAGAAATTAATTAACATGCGCCCTTTGTCGAATATTTATAGATCACATTTAAGCAATCAGTGTTTATTCAAAAATGCGTAAAACAAATATTGCCTCCAGCCTCCAAGTTTATTTAGCTGTCCTTGCAGACGGTAGCCCAGTCTCTGGTCACGCTCAGGTGCGTTGCGTATCATCCGGGTACTCACTGGGGAAAAAACAATAACAAAGGCAACAACCAGTCCGGGGAATGGCGTTAGATCAGTGCCCCTTTAAAGGAAATTGCTTACGTCGCAAAATCATTTTTACTATAAAAAAAATGTTTAAATGTATTCTTGACTTGATATGCGCCACGGGTCTGCAATGTACAGTGTAGTGGAAAAAAAATAATTCTATTTAAATGCATATGACACTGCAGTTGCATCCATATGGAGCAAATGTATACGTCACTTGAATACTTCCTTCTTTTCAGCTTCTTTCTTGCCTAAGGAGTGAGAAGCTTAGAAACGAGGCGGTGAGTGTGAAGCATCGGTGGTCTAGTGGTAGAATACTCGCCTGCCACGCGGGTGACCCGGGTTCGATTCCCGGTCGATGCACATTGTTTTTGTGCCTCTTGCCAACAAAAGGAATAGACACTCTCAAAAAGCGCGTCTCCAGAAAGCTGTGTTCAGTCTGTGACGCAATGCGATTGTTGTCAGTGATGTCACGTTTCTATGACGTCGTGCCATTGTGAGGTCACAAACGGGTCCCAAAATAGTCATCTGCCTGTTGGAATGATAATACGTATGCATTTACATGACTCTATTTGAAGGACTTCTAAGGGTGGGATGTGCTGTGAATTTTAGCATTGTTCTGTACATGAATCGGTGCTTATCTGCAAACTACATTGACAGTGTCGGGCTATCAATTAAGCAATAATATGGCTAGTTCTACGTTCGATTACTCACAATATTTCATTTAATAGCGTGATTGAAAAGAAATAGAAAGTGTCAACAGAATGTACACACACCAACACGGTGCGTATTTATCATTGGAGGGTGCCATTTGTACTTTTCACCGACGGACTGTGAAGTTACATTTCTCATTCCCAGTCCCTACTGAAATAAAAAGATGCGTCGGCCGGGAATCGAACCCGGATCGACTGCTTGGAAGGCAACCATGCTAACCTTTACACCACCGACGCTGTCCATGTGGTGCATAGCCGGTAAAGACAACTTAATGAATTTCTCTGATTGATTGACCACGCCTGGAGGCACGCCTTTAAACGAAATTGCTTACGTCGCAAAATCATTTTTACTATAAAAAAAATGTTTAAATGTATTCTTGACTTGATATGCGCCACGGGTCTGCAATGTACAGTGTAGTGGAAAAAAATAATTCTATTTAAATGCATATGACACTGCAGTTGCATCCATATGGAGCAAATGTATACGTCACTTGAATACTTCCTTCTTTTCAGCTTCTTTCTTGCCTAAGGAGTGAGAAGCTTAGAAACGAGGCGGTGAGTGTGAAGCATCGGTGGTCTAGTGGTAGAATACTCGCCTGCCACGCGGGTGACCCGGGTTCGATTCCCGGTCGATGCACATTGTTTTTGTGCCTCTTGCCAACAAAAGGAATAGACACTCTCAAAAAGCGCGTCTCCAGAAAGCTGTGTTCAATCTGTGACACAATGTGATTGTTGTCAGTGATGTCACTTTTCTATGACGTCGTGCCATTGTGAGGTCACAAACGGGTCCCAAAATAGTCATCTGCCTGTTGGAATGATAATACGTATGCATTTACATGACTCTATTTGAAGGACTTCTAAGGGTGGGATGTGCTGTGAATTTTAGCATTGTTCTGTACATGAATCGGTGCTTATCTGCAAACTACATTGACAGTGTCGGGCTATCAATTAAGCAATAATAGGGCTAGTTCTACGTTCGATTACTCACAATATTTCATTTAATAGCGTGATTGAAAAGAAATAGAAAGTGTCAACAGAATGTACACACACCAACACGGTGCGTATTTATCATTGGAGGATGCCATTTGTACTTTTCACCGACGGACTGTGAAGTTACATTTCTCATTCCCAGTCCCTACTGAAATAAAAAGATGCGTCGGCCGGGAATCGAACCCGGATCGACTGCTTGGAAGGCAACCATGCTAACCTTTACACCACCGACGCTGTCCATGTGGTGTATAGCCGGAAAAGACAACTTAATGAATTTCTCTGATTGATTGACCACGCCTGGAGGCACGCCTTTAAACGAAATTGCTTACGTCGCAAAATCATTTTTATTAAAAAAAAAAATGTTTAAATGTATTCTTGACTTGATATGCGCCACGGGTCTGCAATGTACAGTGTAGTGGAAAAAAATAATTCTATTTAAATGCATATGACACTGCAGTTGCATCCATATGGAGCAAATGTATACGTCACTTGAATACTTCCTTCTTTTCAGCTTCTTTCTTGCCTAAGGAGTGAGAAGCTTAGAAACGAGGCGGTGAGTGTGAAGCATCGGTGGTCTAGTGGTAGAATACTCGCCTGCCACGCGGGTGACCCGGGTTCGATTCCCGGTCGATGCACATTGTTTTTGTGCCTCTTGCCAACAAAAGGAATAGACACTCTCAAAAAGCGCGTCTCCAGAAAGCTGTGTTCAATCTGTGACGCAATGCGATTGTTGTCAGTGATGTCACGTTTCTATGACGTCGTGCCATTGTGAGGTCACAAACGGGTCCCAAAATAGTCATCTGCCTGTTGGAATGATAATACGTATGCATTTACATGACTCTATTTGAAGGACTTCTAAGGGTGGGATGTGCTGTGAATTTTAGCATTGTTCTGTACATGAATCGGTGCTTATCTGCAAACTACATTGACAGTGTCGGGCTATCAATTAAGCAATAATAGGGCTAGTTCTACGTTCGATTACTCACAATATTTCATTTAATAGCGTGATTGAAAAGAAATAGAAAGTGTCAACAGAATGTACACACACCAACACGGTGCGTATTTATCATTGGAGGATGCCATTTGTACTTTTCACCGACGGACTGTGAAGTTACATTTCTCATTCCCAGTCCCTACTGAAATAAAAAGATGCGTCGGCCGGGAATCGAACCCGGATCGACTGCTTGGAAGGCAACCATGCTAACCTTTACACCACCGACGCTGTCCATGTGGTGCATAGCCGGTAAAGACAACTTAATGAATTTCTCTGATTGATTGACCATGCCTGGAGGCACGCCTTTAAACGAAATTGCTTACGTCGCAAAATCAGTTTTACTATAAAAAAAATGTTTAAATGTATTCTTGACTTGATATGCGCCACGGGTCTGCAATGTACAGTGTAGTGGAAAAAAATAATTCTATTTAAATGCATATGACACTGCAGTTGCATCCATATGGAGCAAATGTATACGTCACTTGAATACTTCCTTCTTTTCAGCTTCTTTCTTGCCTAAGGAGTGAGAAGCTTAGAAACGAGGCGGTGAGTGTGAAGCATCGGTGGTCTAGTGGTAGAATACTCGCCTGCCACGCGGGTGACCCGGGTTCGATTCCCGGTCGATGCACATTGTTTTTGTGCCTCTTGCCAACAAAAGGAATAGACACTCTCAAAAAGCGCGTCTCCAGAAAGCTGTGTTCAGTCTGTGACGCAATGCGATTGTTGTCAGTGATGTCACGTTTCTATGACGTCGTGCCATTGTGAGGTCCCAAACGGGTCCCAAAATAGTCATCTGCCTGTTGGAATGATAATACGTATGCATTTACATGACTCTATTTGAAGGACTTCTAAGGGTGGGATGTGCTGTGAATTTTAGCATTGTTCTGTACATGAATCGGTGCTTATCTGCAAACTACATTGACAGTGTCGGGCTATCAATTAAGCAATAATATGGCTAGTTCTACGTTCGATTACTCACAATATTTCATTTAATAGCGTGATTGAAAAGAAATAGAAAGTGTCAACAGAATGTACACACACCAACACGGTGCGTATTTATCATTGGAGGGTGCCATTTGTACTTTTCACCGACGGACTGTGAAGTTACATTTCTCATTCCCAGTCCCTACTGAAATAAAAAGATGCGTCGGCCGGGAATCGAACCCGGATCGATTGCTTGGAAGGCAACCATGCTAACCTTTACACCACCGACGCTGTCCATGTGGTGCATAGCCGGTAAAGACAAATTAATGAATTTCTCTGATTGATTGACCATGCCTGGAGGCACGCCTTTAAACGAAATTGCTTACGTCGCAAAATCATTTTTACTATAAAAAAAAAAATGTTTAAATGTATTCTTGACTTGATATGCGCCACGGGTCTGCAATGTACAGTGTAGTGGAAAAAAATAATTCTATTTAAATGCATATGACACTGCAGTTGCATCCATATGGAGCAAATGTATACGTCACTTGAATACTTCCTTCTTTTCAGCTTCTTTCTTGCCTAAGGAGTGAGAAGCTTAGAAACGAGGCGGTGAGTGTGAAGCATCGGTGGTCTAGTGGTAGAATACTCGCCTGCCACGCGGGTGACCCGGGTTCGATTCCCGGTCGATGCACATTGTTTTTGTGCCTCTTGCCAACAAAAGGAATAGACACTCTCAAAAAGCGCGTCTCCAGAAAGCTGTGTTCAGTCTGTGACGCAATGCGATTGTTGTCAGTGATGTCACGTTTCTATGACGTCGTGCCATTGTGAGGTCACAAACGGGTCCCAAAATAGTCATCTGCCTGTTGGAATGATAATACGTATGCATTTACATGACTCTATTTGAAGGACTTCTAAGGGTGGGATGTGCTGTGAATTTTAGCATTGTTCTGTACATGAATCGGTGCTTATCTGCAAACTACATTGACAGTGTCGGGCTATCAATTAAGCAATAATAGGGCTAGTTCTACGTTCGATTACTCACAATATTTCATTTAATAGCGTGATTGAAAAGAAATAGAAAGTGTCAACAGAATGTATACACACCAACACGGTGCGTATTTATCATTGGAGGGTGCCATTTGTACTTTTCACCGACGGACTGTGAAGTTACATTTCTCAATCCCAGTCCCTACTGAAATAAAAAGATGCGTCGGCCGGGAATCGAACCCGGATCGACTGCTTGGAAGGCAACCATGCTAACCTTTACACCACCGACGCTGTCCATGTGGTGCATAGCCGGTAAAGACAAATTAATGAATTTCTCTGATTGATTGACCATGCCTGGAGGCACGCCTTTAAACGAAATTGCTTACGTCGCAAAATCATTTTTACTATAAAAAAAATGTTTAAATGTATTCTTGACTTGATATGCGCCACGGGTCTGCAATGTACAGTGTAGTGGAAAAAAATAATTCTATTTAAATGCATATGACACTGCAGTTGCATCCATATGGAGCAAATGTATACGTCACTTGAATACTTCCTTCTTTTCAGCTTCTTTCTTGCCTAAGGAGTGAGAAGCTTAGAAACGAGGCGGTGAGTGTGAAGCATCGGTGGTCTAGTGGTAGAATACTCGCCTGCCACGCGGGTGACCCGGGTTCGATTCCCGGTCGATGCACATTGTTTTTGTGCCTCTTGCCAACAAAAGGAATAGACACTCTCAAAAAGCGCGTCTCCAGAAAGCTGTGTTCAGTCTGTGACGCAATGCGATTGTTGTCAGTGATGTCACGTTTCTATGACGTCGTGCCATTGTGAGGTCACAAACGGGTCCCAAAATAGTCATCTGCCTGTTGGAATGATAATACGTATGCATTTACATGACTCTATTTGAAGGACTTCTAAGGGTGGGATGTGCTGTGAATTTTAGCATTGTTCTGTACATGAATCGGTGCTTATCTGCAAACTACATTGACAGTGTCGGGCTATCAATTAAGCAATAATATGGCTAGTTCTACGTTCGATTACTCACAATATTTCATTTAATAGCGTGATTGAAAAGAAATAGAAAGTGTCAACAGAATGTATACACACCAACACGGTGCGTATTTATCATTGGAGGGTGCCATTTGTACTTTTCACCGACGGACTGTGAAGTTACATTTCTCAATCCCAGTCCCTACTGAAATAAAAAGATGCGTCGGCCGGGAATCGAACCCGGATCGACTGCTTGGAAGGCAACCATGCTAACCTTTACACCACCGACGCTGTCCATGTGGTGCATAGCCGGTAAAGACAACTTAATGAATTTCTCTGATTGATTGACCATGCCTGGAGGCACGCCTTTAAACGAAATTGCTTACGTCGCAAAATCATTTTTACTATAAAAAAAATGTTTAAATGTATTCTTGACTTGATATGCGCCACGGGTCTGCAATGTACAGTGTAGTGGAAAAAAATAATTCTATTTAAATGCATATGACACTGCAGTTGCATCCATATGGAGCAAATGTATACGTCACTTGAATACTTCCTTCTTTTCAGCTTCTTTCTTGCCTAAGGAGTGAGAAGCTTAGAAACGAGGCGGTGAGTGTGAAGCATCGGTGGTCTAGTGGTAGAATACTCGCCTGCCACGCGGGTGACCCGGGTTCGATTCCCGGTCGATGCACATTGTTTTTGTGCCTCTTGCCAACAAAAGGAATAGACACTCTCAAAAAGCGCGTCTCCAGAAAGCTGTGTTCAGTCTGTGACGCAATGCGATTGTTGTCAGTGATGTCACGTTTCTATGACGTCGTGCCATTGTGAGGTCACAAACGGGTCCCAAAATAGTCATCTGCCTGTTGGAATGATAATACGTATGCATTTACATGACTCTATTTGAAGGACTTCTAAGGGTGGGATGTGCTGTGAATTTTAGCATTGTTCTGTACATGAATCGGTGCTTATCTGCAAACTACATTGACAGTGTCGGGCTATCAATTAAGCAATAATAGGGCTAGTTCTACGTTCGATTACTCACAATATTTCATTTAATAGCGTGATTGAAAAGAAATAGAAAGTGTCAACAGAATGTATACACACCAACACGGTGCGTATTTATCATTGGAGGGTGCCATTTGTACTTTTCACCGACGGACTGTGAAGTTACATTTCTCAATCCCAGTCCCTACTGAAATAAAAAGATGCGTCGGCCGGGAATCGAACCCGGATCGACTGCTTGGAAGGCAACCATGCTAACCTTTACACCACCGACGCTGTCCATGTGGTGCATAGCCGGTAAAGACAAATTAATGAATTTCTCTGATTGATTGACCATGCCTGGAGGCACGCCTTTAAACGAAATTGCTTACGTCGCAAAATCATTTTTACTATAAAAAAAATGTTTAAATGTATTCTTGACTTGATATGCGCCACGGGTCTGCAATGTACAGTGTAGTGGAAAAAAATAATTCTATTTAAATGCATATGACACTGCAGTTGCATCCATATGGAGCAAATGTATACGTCACTTGAATACTTCCTTCTTTTCAGCTTCTTTCTTGCCTAAGGAGTGAGAAGCTTAGAAACGAGGCGGTGAGTGTGAAGCATCGGTGGTCTAGTGGTAGAATACTCGCCTGCCACGCGGGTGACCCGGGTTCGATTCCCGGTCGATGCACATTGTTTTTGTGCCTCTTGCCAACAAAAGGAATAGACACTCTCAAAAAGCGCGTCTCCAGAAAGCTGTGTTCAGTCTGTGACGCAATGCGATTGTTGTCAGTGATGTCACGTTTCTATGACGTCGTGCCATTGTGAGGTCACAAACGGGTCCCAAAATAGTCATCTGCCTGTTGGAATGATAATACGTATGCATTTACATGACTCTATTTGAAGGACTTCTAAGGGTGGGATGTGCTGTGAATTTTAGCATTGTTCTGTACATGAATCGGTGCTTATCTGCAAACTACATTGACAGTGTCGGGCTATCAATTAAGCAATAATATGGCTAGTTCTACGTTCGATTACTCACAATATTTCATTTAATAGCGTGATTGAAAAGAAATAGAAAGTGTCAACAGAATGTATACACACCAACACGGTGCGTATTTATCATTGGAGGGTGCCATTTGTACTTTTCACCGACGGACTGTGAAGTTACATTTCTCATTCCCAGTCCCTACTGAAATAAAAAGATGCGTCGGCCGGGAATCGAACCCGGATCGACTGCTTGGAAGGCAACCATGCTAACCTTTACACCACCGACGCTGTCCATGTGGTGCATAGCCGGTAAAGACAACTTAATGAATTTCTCTGATTGATTGACCATGCCTGGAGGCACGCCTTTAAACGAAATTGCTTACGTCGCAAAATCATTTTTACTATAAAAAAAATGTTTAAATGTATTCTTGACTTGATATGCGCCACGGGTCTGCAATGTACAGTGTAGTGGAAAAAAATAATTCTATTTAAATGCATATGACACTGCAGTTGCATCCATATGGAGCAAATGTATACGTCACTTGAATACTTCCTTCTTTTCAGCTTCTTTCTTGCCTAAGGAGTGAGAAGCTTAGAAACGAGGCGGTGAGTGTGAAGCATCGGTGGTCTAGTGGTAGAATACTCGCCTGCCACGCGGGTGACCCGGGTTCGATTCCCGGTCGATGCACATTGTTTTTGTGCCTCTTGCCAACAAAAGGAATAGACACTCTCAAAAAGCGCGTCTCCAGAAAGCTGTGTTCAGTCTGTGACGCAATGCGATTGTTGTCAGTGATGTCACGTTTCTATGACGTCGTGCCATTGTGAGGTCACAAACGGGTCCCAAAATAGTCATCTGCCTGTTGGAATGATAATACGTATGCATTTACATGACTCTATTTGAAGGACTTCTAAGGGTGGGATGTGCTGTGAATTTTAGCATTGTTCTGTACATGAATCGGTGCTTATCTGCAAACTACATTGACAGTGTCGGGCTATCAATTAAGCAATAATATGGCTAGTTCTACGTTCGATTACTCACAATATTTCATTTAATAGCGTGATTGAAAAGAAATAGAAAGTGTCAACAGAATGTATACACACCAACACGGTGCGTATTTATCATTGGAGGGTGCCATTTGTACTTTTCACCGACGGACTGTGAAGTTACATTTCTCAATCCCAGTCCCTACTGAAATAAAAAGATGCGTCGGCCGGGAATCGAACCCGGATCGACTGCTTGGAAGGCAACCATGCTAACCTTTACACCACCGACGCTGTCCATGTGGTGCATAGCCGGTAAAGACAACTTAATGAATTTCTCTGATTGATTGACCATGCCTGGAGGCACGCCTTTAAACGAAATTGCTTACGTCGCAAAATCATTTTTACTATAAAAAAAATGTTTAAATGTATTCTTCACTTGATATGCGCCACGGGTCTGCAATGTACAGTGTAGTGGAAAAAAATAATTCTATTTAAATGCATATGACACTGCAGTTGCATCCATATGGAGCAAATGTATACGTCACTTGAATACTTCCTTCTTTTCAGCTTCTTTCTTGCCTAAGGAGTGAGAAGCTTAGAAACGAGGCGGTGAGTGTGAAGCATCGGTGGTCTAGTGGTAGAATACTCGCCTGCCACGCGGGTGACCCGGGTTCGATTCCCGGTCGATGCACATTGTTTTTGTGCCTCTTGCCAACAAAAGGAATAGACACTCTCAAAAAGCGCGTCTCCAGAAAGCTGTGTTCAGTCTGTGACGCAATGCGATTGTTGTCAGTGATGTCACGTTTCTATGACGTCGTGCCATTGTGAGGTCACAAACGGGTCCCAAAATAGTCATCTGCCTGTTGGAATGATAATACGTATGCATTTACATGACTCTATTTGAAGGACTTCTAAGGGTGGGATGTGCTGTGAATTTTAGCATTGTTCTGTACATGAATCGGTGCTTATCTGCAAACTACATTGACAGTGTCGGGCTATCAATTAAGCAATAATATGGCTAGTTCTACGTTCGATTACTCACAATATTTCATTTAATAGCGTGATTGAAAAGAAATAGAAAGTGTCAACAGAATGTATACACACCAACACGGTGCGTATTTATCATTGGAGGGTGCCATTTGTACTTTTCACCGACGGACTGTGAAGTTACATTTCTCAATCCCAGTCCCTACTGAAATAAAAAGATGCGTCGGCCGGGAATCGAACCCGGATCGACTGCTTGGAAGGCAACCATGCTAACCTTTACACCACCGACGCTGTCCATGTGGTGCATAGCCGGTAAAGACAACTTAATGAATTTCTCTGATTGATTGACCATGCCTGGAGGCACGCCTTTAAACGAAATTGCTTACGTCGCAAAATCATTTTTACTATAAAAAAAATGTTTAAATGTATTCTTGACTTGATATGCGCCACGGGTCTGCAATGTACAGTGTAGTGGAAAAAAATAATTCTATTTAAATGCATATGACACTGCAGTTGCATCCATATGGAGCAAATGTATACGTCACTTGAATACTTCCTTCTTTTCAGCTTTCTTGCCTAAGGAGTGAGAAGCTTAGAAACGAGGCGGTGAGTGTGAAGCATCGGTGGTCTAGTGGTAGAATACTCGCCTGCCACGCGGGTGACCCGGGTTCGATTCCCGGTCGATGCACATTGTTTTTGTGCCTCTTGCCAACAAAAGGAATAGACACTCTCAAAAAGCGCGTCTCCAGAAAGCTGTGTTCAGTCTGTGACGCAATGCGATTGTTGTCAGTGATGTCACGTTTCTATGACGTCGTGCCATTGTGAGGTCACAAACGGGTCCCAAAATAGTCATCTGCCTGTTGGAATGATAATACGTATGCATTTACATGACTCTATTTGAAGGACTTCTAAGGGTGGGATGTGCTGTGAATTTTAGCATTGTTCTGTACATGAATCGGTGCTTATCTGCAAACTACATTGACAGTGTCGGGCTATCAATTAAGCAATAATATGGCTAGTTCTACGTTCGATTACTCACAATATTTCATTTAATAGCGTGATTGAAAAGAAATAGAAAGTGTCAACAGAATGTATACACACCAACACGGTGCGTATTTATCATTGGAGGGTGCCATTTGTACTTTTCACCGACGGACTGTGAAGTTACATTTCTCAATCCCAGTTCCTACTGAAATAAAAAGATGCGTCGGCCGGGAATCGAACCCGGATCGACTGCTTGGAAGGCAACCATGCTAACCTTTACACCACAGACGCTGTCCATGTGGTGCATAGCCGGTAAAGACAACTTAATGAATTTCTCTGATTGATTGACCATGCCTGGAGGCACGCCTTTAAACGAAATTGCTTACGTCGCAAAATCATTTTTACTATAAAAAAAATGTTTAAATGTATTCTTGACTTGATATGCGCCACGGGTCTGCAATGTACAGTGTAGTGGAAAAAAATAATTCTATTTAAATGCATATGACACTGCAGTTGCATCCATATGGAGCAAATGTATACGTCACTTGAATACTTCCTTCTTTTCAGCTTCTTTCTTGCCTAAGGAGTGAGAAGCTTAGAAACGAGGCGGTGAGTGTGAAGCATCGGTGGTCTAGTGGTAGAATACTCGCCTGCCACGCGGGTGACCCGGGTTCGATTCCCGGTCGATGCACATTGTCGTGCCATTGTGAGGTCACAAACGGGTCCCAAAATAGTCATCTGCCTGTTGGAATGATAATACGTATGCATTTACATGACTCTATTTGAAGGACTTCTAAGGGTGGGATGTGCTGTGAATTTTAGCATTGTTCTGTACATGAATCGGTGCTTATCTGCAAACTACATTGACAGTGTCGGGCTATCAATTAAGCAATAATAGGGCTAGTTCTACGTTCGATTACTCACAATATTTCATTTAATAGCGTGATTGAAAAGAAATAGAAAGTGTCAACAGAATGTATACACACCAACACGGTGCGTATTTATCATTGGAGGGTGCCATTTGTACTTTTCACCGACGGACTGTGAAGTTACATTTCTCAATCCCAGTCCCTACTGAAATAAAAAGATGCGTCGGCCGGGAATCGAACCCGGATCGACTGCTTGGAAGGCAACCATGCTAACCTTTACACCACCGACGCTGTCCATGTGGTGCATAGCCGGTAAAGACAACTTAATGAATTTCTCTGATTGATTGACCATGCCTGGAGGCACGCCTTTAAACGAAATTGCTTACGTCGCAAAATCATTTTTACTATAAAAAAAATGTTTAAATGTATTCTTGACTTGATATGCGCCACGGGTCTGCAATGTACAGTGTAGTGGAAAAAAATAATTCTATTTAAATGCATATGACACTGCAGTTGCATCCATATGGAGCAAATGTATACGTCACTTGAATACTTCCTTCTTTTCAGCTTCTTTCTTGCCTAAGGAGTGAGAAGCTTAGAAACGAGGCGGTGAGTGTGAAGCATCGGTGGTCTAGTGGTAGAATACTCGCCTGCCACGCGGGTGACCCGGGTTCGATTCCCGGTCGATGCACATTGTTTTTGTGCCTCTTGCCAACAAAAGGAATAGACACTCTCAAAAAGCGCGTCTCCAGAAAGCTGTGTTCAGTCTGTGACGCAATGCGATTGTTGTCAGTGATGTCACGTTTCTATGACGTCGTGCCATTGTGAGGTCACAAACGGGTCCCAAAATAGTCATCTGCCTGTTGGAATGATAATACGTATGCATTTACATGACTCTATTTGAAGGACTTCTAAGGGTGGGATGTGCTGTGAATTTTAGCATTGTTCTGTACATGAATCGGTGCTTATCTGCAAACTACATTGACAGTGTCGGGCTATCAATTAAGCAATAATATGGCTAGTTCTACGTTCGATTACTCACAATATTTCATTTAATAGCGTGATTGAAAAGAAATAGAAAGTGTCAACAGAATGTATACACACCAACACGGTGCGTATTTATCATTGGAGGGTGCCATTTGTACTTTTCACCGACGGACTGTGAAGTTACATTTCTCAATCCCAGTCCCTACTGAAATAAAAAGATGCGTCGGCCGGGAATCGAACCCGGATCGACTGCTTGGAAGGCAACCATGCTAACCTTTACACCACCGACGCTGTCCATGTGGTGCATAGCCGGTAAAGACAACTTAATGAATTTCTCTGATTGATTGACCATGCCTGGAGGCACGCCTTTAAACGAAATTGCTTACGTCGCAAAATCATTTTTACTATAAAAAAAATGTTTAAATGTATTCTTGACTTGATATGCGCCACGGGTCTGCAATGTACAGTGTAGTGGAAAAAAATAATTCTATTTAAATGCATATGACACTGCAGTTGCATCCATATGGAGCAAATGTATACGTCACTTGAATACTTCCTTCTTTTCAGCTTCTTTCTTGCCTAAGGAGTGAGAAGCTTAGAAACGAGGCGGTGAGTGTGAAGCATCGGTGGTCTAGTGGTAGAATACTCGCCTGCCACGCGGGTGACCCGGGTTCGATTCCCGGTCGATGCACATTGTTTTTGTGCCTCTTGCCAACAAAAGGAATAGACACTCTCAAAAAGCGCGTCTCCAGAAAGCTGTGTTCAGTCTGTGACGCAATGCGATTGTTGTCAGTGATGTCACGTTTCTATGACGTCGTGCCATTGTGAGGTCACAAACGGGTCCCAAAATAGTCATCTGCCTGTTGGAATGATAATACGTATGCATTTACATGACTCTATTTGAAGGACTTCTAAGGGTGGGATGTGCTGTGAATTTTAGCATTGTTCTGTACATGAATCGGTGCTTATCTGCAAACTACATTGACAGTGTCGGGCTATCAATTAAGCAATAATATGGCTAGTTCTACGTTCGATTACTCACAATATTTCATTTAATAGCGTGATTGAAAAGAAATAGAAAGTGTCAACAGAATGTATACACACCAACACGGTGCGTATTTATCATTGGAGGGTGCCATTTGTACTTTTCACCGACGGACTGTGAAGTTACATTTCTCAATCCCAGTCCCTACTGAAATAAAAAGATGCGTCGGCCGGGAATCGAACCCGGATCGACTGCTTGGAAGGCAACCATGCTAACCTTTACACCACCGACGCTGTCCATGTGGTGCATAGCCGGTAAAGACAACTTAATGAATTTCTCTGATTGATTGACCATGCCTGGAGGCACGCCTTTAAACGAAATTGCTTACGTCGCAAAATCATTTTTACTATAAAAAAAATGTTTAAATGTATTCTTGACTTGATATGCGCCACGGGTCTGCAATGTACAGTGTAGTGGAAAAAAATAATTCTATTTAAATGCATATGACACTGCAGTTGCATCCATATGGAGCAAATGTATACGTCACTTGAATACTTCCTTCTTTTCAGCTTCTTTCTTGCCTAAGGAGTGAGAAGCTTAGAAACGAGGCGGTGAGTGTGAAGCATCGGTGGTCTAGTGGTAGAATACTCGCCTGCCACGCGGGTGACCCGGGTTCGATTCCCGGTCGATGCACATTGTTTTTGTGCCTCTTGCCAACAAAAGGAATAGACACTCTCAAAAAGCGCGTCTCCAGAAAGCTGTGTTCAGTCTGTGACGCAATGCGATTGTTGTCAGTGATGTCACGTTTCTATGACGTCGTGCCATTGTGAGGTCACAAACGGGTCCCAAAATAGTCATCTGCCTGTTGGAATGATAATACGTATGCATTTACATGACTCTATTTGAAGGACTTCTAAGGGTGGGATGTGCTGTGAATTTTAGCATTGTTCTGTACATGAATCGGTGCTTATCTGCAAACTACATTGACAGTGTCGGGCTATCAATTAAGCAATAATATGGCTAGTTCTACGTTCGATTACTCACAATATTTCATTTAATAGCGTGATTGAAAAGAAATAGAAAGTGTCAACAGAATGTATACACACCAACACGGTGCGTATTTATCATTGGAGGGTGCCATTTGTACTTTTCAACGACGGACTGTGAAGTTACATTTCTCAATCCCAGTCCCTACTGAAATAAAAAGATGCGTCGGCCGGGAATCGAACCCGGATCGACTGCTTGGAAGGCAACCATGCTAACCTTTACACCACCGACGCTGTCCATGTGGTGCATAGCCGGTAAAGACAACTTAATGAATTTCTCTGATTGATTGACCATGCCTGGAGGCACGCCTTTAAACGAAATTGCTTACGTCGCAAAATCATTTTTACTATAAAAAAAATGTTTAAATGTATTCTTGACTTGATATGCGCCACGGGTCTGCAATGTACAGTGTAGTGGAAAAAAATAATTCTATTTAAATGCATATGACACTGCAGTTGCATCCATATGGAGCAAATGTATACGTCACTTGAATACTTCCTTCTTTTCAGCTTCTTTCTTGCCTAAGGAGTGAGAAGCTTAGAAACGAGGCGGTGAGTGTGAAGCATCGGTGGTCTAGTGGTAGAATACTCGCCTGCCACGCGGGTGACCCGGGTTCGATTCCCGGTCGATGCACATTGTTTTTGTGCCTCTTGCCAACAAAAGGAATAGACACTCTCAAAAAGCGCGTCTCCAGAAAGCTGTGTTCAGTCTGTGACGCAATGCGATTGTTGTCAGTGATGTCACGTTTCTATGACGTCGTGCCATTGTGAGGTCACAAACGGGTCCCAAAATAGTCATCTGCCTGTTGGAATGATAATACGTATGCATTTACATGACTCTATTTGAAGGACTTCTAAGGGTGGGATGTGCTGTGAATTTTAGCATTGTTCTGTACATGAATCGGTGCTTATCTGCAAACTACATTGACAGTGTCGGGCTATCAATTAAGCAATAATAGGGCTAGTTCTACGTTCGATTACTCACAATATTTCATTTAATAGCGTGATTGAAAAGAAATAGAAAGTGTCAACAGAATGTATACACACCAACACGGTGCGTATTTATCATTGGAGGGTGCCATTTGTACTTTTCACCGACGGACTGTGAAGTTACATTTCTCAATCCCAGTCCCTACTGAAATAAAAAGATGCGTCGGCCGGGAATCGAACCCGGATCGACTGCTTGGAAGGCAACCATGCTAACCTTTACACCACCGACGCTGTCCATGTGGTGCATAGCCGGTAAAGACAACTTAATGAATTTCTCTGATTGATTGACCATGCCTGGAGGCACGCCTTTAAACGAAATTGCTTACGTCGCAAAATCATTTTTACTATAAAAAAAATGTTTAAATGTATTCTTGACTTGATATGCGCCACGGGTCTGCAATGTACAGTGTAGTGGAAAAAAATAATTCTATTTAAATGCATATGACACTGCAGTTGCATCCATATGGAGCAAATGTATACGTCACTTGAATACTTCCTTCTTTTCAGCTTCTTTCTTGCCTAAGGAGTGAGAAGCTTAGAAACGAGGCGGTGAGTGTGAAGCATCGGTGGTCTAGTGGTAGAATACTCGCCTGCCACGCGGGTGACCCGGGTTCGATTCCCGGTCGATGCACATTGTTTTTGTGCCTCTTGCCAACAAAAGGAATAGACACTCTCAAAAAGCGCGTCTCCAGAAAGCTGTGTTCAGTCTGTGACGCAATGCGATTGTTGTCAGTGATGTCACGTTTCTATGACGTCGTGCCATTGTGAGGTCACAAACGGGTCCCAAAATAGTCATCTGCCTGTTGGAATGATAATACGTATGCATTTACATGACTCTATTTGAAGGACTTCTAAGGGTGGGATGTGCTGTGAATTTTAGCATTGTTCTGTACATGAATCGGTGCTTATCTGCAAACTACATTGACAGTGTCGGGCTATCAATTAAGCAATAATAGGGCTAGTTCTACGTTCGATTACTCACAATATTTCATTTAATAGCGTGATTGAAAAGAAATAGAAAGTGTCAACAGAATGTATACACACCAACACGGTGCGTATTTATCATTGGAGGGTGCCATTTGTACTTTTCACCGACGGACTGTGAAGTTACATTTCTCAATCCCAGTCCCTACTGAAATAAAAAGATGCGTCGGCCGGGAATCGAACCCGGATCGACTGCTTGGAAGGCAACCATGCTAACCTTTACACCACCGACGCTGTCCATGTGGTGCATAGCCGGTAAAGACAACTTAATGAATTTCTCTGATTGATTGACCATGCCTGGAGGCACGCCTTTAAACGAAATTGCTTACGTCGCAAAATCATTTTTACTATAAAAAAAATGTTTAAATGTATTCTTGACTTGATATGCGCCACGGGTCTGCAATGTACAGTGTAGTGGAAAAAAATAATTCTATTTAAATGCATATGACACTGCAGTTGCATCCATATGGAGCAAATGTATACGTCACTTGAATACTTCCTTCTTTTCAGCTTCTTTCTTGCCTAAGGAGTGAGAAGCTTAGAAACGAGGCGGTGAGTGTGAAGCATCGGTGGTCTAGTGGTAGAATACTCGCCTGCCACGCGGGTGACCCGGGTTCGATTCCCGGTCGATGCACATTGTTTTTGTGCCTCTTGCCAACAAAAGGAATAGACACTCTCAAAAAGCGCGTCTCCAGAAAGCTGTGTTCAGTCTGTGACGCAATGCGATTGTTGTCAGTGATGTCACGTTTCTATGACGTCGTGCCATTGTGAGGTCACAAACGGGTCCCAAAATAGTCATCTGCCTGTTGGAATGATAATACGTATGCATTTACATGACTCTATTTGAAGGACTTCTAAGGGTGGGATGTGCTGTGAATTTTAGCATTGTTCTGTACATGAATCGGTGCTTATCTGCAAACTACATTGACAGTGTCGGGCTATCAATTAAGCAATAATAGGGCTAGTTCTACGTTCGATTACTCACAATATTTCATTTAATAGCGTGATTGAAAAGAAATAGAAAGTGTCAACAGAATGTATACACACCAACACGGTGCGTATTTATCATTGGAGGGTGCCATTTGTACTTTTCACCGACGGACTGTGAAGTTACATTTCTCAATCCCAGTCCCTACTGAAATAAAAAGATGCGTCGGCCGGGAATCGAACCCGGATCGACTGCTTGGAAGGCAACCATGCTAACCTTTACACCACCGACGCTGTCCATGTGGTGCATAGCCGGTAAAGACAACTTAATGAATTTCTCTGATTGATTGACCATGCCTGGAGGCACGCCTTTAAACGAAATTGCTTACGTCGCAAAATCATTTTTACTATAAAAAAAATGTTTAAATGTATTCTTGACTTGATATGCGCCACGGGTCTGCAATGTACAGTGTAGTGGAAAAAAATAATTCTATTTAAATGCATATGACACTGCAGTTGCATCCATATGGAGCAAATGTATACGTCACTTGAATACTTCCTTCTTTTCAGCTTCTTTCTTGCCTAAGGAGTGAGGAGCTTAGAAACGAGGCGGTGAGTGTGAAGCATCGGTGGTCTAGTGGTAGAATACTCGCCTGCCACGGGGGTGACCCGGGTTCGATTCCCGGTCGATGCACATTGTTTTTGTGCCTCTTGCCAACAAAAGGAATAGACACTCTCAAAAAGCGCGTCTCCAGAAAGCTGTGTTCAGTCTGTGACGCAATGCGATTGTTGTCAGTGATGTCACGTTTCTATGACGTCGTGCCATTGTGAGGTCACAAACGGGTCCCAAAATAGTCATCTGCCTGTTGGAATGATAATACGTATGCATTTACATGACTCTATTTGAAGGACTTCTAAGGGTGGGATGTGCTGTGAATTTTAGCATTGTTCTGTACATGAATCGGTGCTTATCTGCAAACTACATTGACAGTGTCGGGCTATCAATTAAGCAATAATAGGGCTAGTTCTACGTTCGATTACTCACAATATTTCATTTAATAGCGTGATTGAAAAGAAATAGAAAGTGTCAACAGAATGTATACACACCAACACGGTGCGTATTTATCATTGGAGGGTGCCATTTGTACTTTTCACCGACGGACTGTGAAGTTACATTTCTCAATCCCAGTCCCTACTGAAATAAAAAGATGCGTCGGCCGGGAATCGAACCCGGATCGACTGCTTGGAAGGCAACCATGCTAACCTTTACACCACCGACGCTGTCCATGTGGTGCATAGCCGGTAAAGACAACTTAATGAATTTCTCTGATTGATTGACCATGCCTGGAGGCACGCCTTTAAACGAAATTGCTTACGTCGCAAAATCATTTTTACTATAAAAAAAATGTTTAAATGTATTCTTGACTTGATATGCGCCACGGGTCTGCAATGTACAGTGTAGTGGAAAAAAATAATTCTATTTAAATGCATATGACACTGCAGTTGCATCCATATGGAGCAAATGTATACGTCACTTGAATACTTCCTTCTTTTCAGCTTCTTTCTTGCCTAAGGAGTGAGAAGCTTAGAAACGAGGCGGTGAGTGTGAAGCATCGGTGGTCTAGTGGTAGAATACTCGCCTGCCACGCGGGTGACCCGGGTTCGATTCCCGGTCGATGCACATTGTTTTTGTGCCTCTTGCCAACAAAAGGAATAGACACTCTCAAAAAGCGCGTCTCCAGAAAGCTGTGTTCAGTCTGTGACGCAATGCGATTGTTGTCAGTGATGTCACGTTTCTATGACGTCGTGCCATTGTGAGGTCACAAACGGGTCCCAAAATAGTCATCTGCCTGTTGGAATGATAATACGTATGCATTTACATGACTCTATTTGAAGGACTTCTAAGGGTGGGATGTGCTGTGAATTTTAGCATTGTTCTGTACATGAATCGGTGCTTATCTGCAAACTACATTGACAGTGTCGGGCTATCAATTAAGCAATAATAGGGCTAGTTCTACGTTCGATTACTCACAATATTTCATTTAATAGCGTGATTGAAAAGAAATAGAAAGTGTCAACAGAATGTATACACACCAACACGGTGCGTATTTATCATTGGAGGGTGCCATTTGTACTTTTCACCGACGGACTGTGAAGTTACATTTCTCAATCCCAGTCCCTACTGAAATAAAAAGATGCGTCGGCCGGGAATCGAACCCGGATCGACTGCTTGGAAGGCAACCATGCTAACCTTTACACCACCGACGCTGTCCATGTGGTGCATAGCCGGTAAAGACAACTTAATGAATTTCTCTGATTGATTGACCATGCCTGGAGGCACGCCTTTAAACGAAATTGCTTACGTCGCAAAATCATTTTTACTATAAAAAAAATGTTTAAATGTATTCTTGACTTGATATGCGCCACGGGTCTGCAATGTACAGTGTAGTGGAAAAAAATAATTCTATTTAAATGCATATGACACTGCAGTTGCATCCATATGGAGCAAATGTATACGTCACTTGAATACTTCCTTCTTTTCAGCTTCTTTCTTGCCTAAGGAGTGAGGAGCTTAGAAACGAGGCGGTGAGTGTGAAGCATCGGTGGTCTAGTGGTAGAATACTCGCCTGCCACGCGGGTGACCCGGGTTCGATTCCCGGTCGATGCACATTGTTTTTGTGCCTCTTGCCAACAAAAGGAATAGACACTCTCAAAAAGCGCGTCTCCAGAAAGCTGTGTTCAGTCTGTGACGCAATGCGATTGTTGTCAGTGATGTCACGTTTCTATGACGTCGTGCCATTGTGAGGTCACAAACGGGTCCCAAAATAGTCATCTGCCTGTTGGAATGATAATACGTATGCATTTACATGACTCTATTTGAAGGACTTCTAAGGGTGGGATGTGCTGTGAATTTTAGCATTGTTCTGTACATGAATCGGTGCTTATCTGCAAACTACATTGACAGTGTCGGGCTATCAATTAAGCAATAATAGGGCTAGTTCTACGTTCGATTACTCACAATATTTCATTTAATAGCGTGATTGAAAAGAAATAGAAAGTGTCAACAGAATGTATACACACCAACACGGTGCGTATTTATCATTGGAGGGTGCCATTTGTACTTTTCACCGACGGACTGTGAAGTTACATTTCTCAATCCCAGTCCCTACTGAAATAAAAAGATGCGTCGGCCGGGAATCGAACCCGGATCGACTGCTTGGAAGGCAACCATGCTAACCTTTACACCACCGACGCTGTCCATGTGGTGCATAGCCGGTAAAGACAACTTAATGAATTTCTCTGATTGATTGACCATGCCTGGAGGCACGCCTTTAAACGAAATTGCTTACGTCGCAAAATCATTTTTACTATAAAAAAAATGTTTAAATGTATTCTTGACTTGATATGCGCCACGGGTCTGCAATGTACAGTGTAGTGGAAAAAAATAATTCTATTTAAATGCATATGACACTGCAGTTGCATCCATATGGAGCAAATGTATACGTCACTTGAATACTTCCTTCTTTTCAGCTTCTTTCTTGCCTAAGGAGTGAGAAGCTTAGAAACGAGGCGGTGAGTGTGAAGCATCGGTGGTCTAGTGGTAGAATACTCGCCTGCCACGCGGGTGACCCGGGTTCGATTCCCGGTCGATGCACATTGTTTTTGTGCCTCTTGCCAACAAAAGGAATAGACACTCTCAAAAAGCGCGTCTCCAGAAAGCTGTGTTCAGTCTGTGACGCAATGCGATTGTTGTCAGTGATGTCACGTTTCTATGACGTCGTGCCATTGTGAGGTCACAAACGGGTCCCAAAATAGTCATCTGCCTGTTGGAATGATAATACGTATGCATTTACATGACTCTATTTGAAGGACTTCTAAGGGTGGGATGTGCTGTGAATTTTAGCATTGTTCTGTACATGAATCGGTGCTTATCTGCAAACTACATTGACAGTGTCGGGCTATCAATTAAGCAATAATAGGGCTAGTTCTACGTTCGATTACTCACAATATTTCATTTAATAGCGTGATTGAAAAGAAATAGAAAGTGTCAACAGAATGTATACACACCAACACGGTGCGTATTTATCATTGGAGGGTGCCATTTGTACTTTTCACCGACGGACTGTGAAGTTACATTTCTCAATCCCAGTCCCTACTGAAATAAAAAGATGCGTCGGCCGGGAATCGAACCCGGATCGACTGCTTGGAAGGCAACCATGCTAACCTTTACACCACCGACGCTGTCCATGTGGTGCATAGCCGGTAAAGACAACTTAATGAATTTCTCTGATTGATTGACCATGCCTGGAGGCACGCCTTTAAACGAAATTGCTTACGTCGCAAAATCATTTTTACTATAAAAAAAATGTTTAAATGTATTCTTGACTTGATATGCGCCACGGGTCTGCAATGTACAGTGTAGTGGAAAAAAATAATTCTATTTAAATGCATATGACACTGCAGTTGCATCCATATGGAGCAAATGTATACGTCACTTGAATACTTCCTTCTTTTCAGCTTCTTTCTTGCCTAAGGAGTGAGAAGCTTAGAAACGAGGCGGTGAGTGTGAAGCATCGGTGGTCTAGTGGTAGAATACTCGCCTGCCACGCGGGTGACCCGGGTTCGATTCCCGGTCGATGCACATTGTTTTTGTGCCTCTTGCCAACAAAAGGAATAGACACTCTCAAAAAGCGCGTCTCCAGAAAGCTGTGTTCAGTCTGTGACGCAATGCGATTGTTGTCAGTGATGTCACGTTTCTATGACGTCGTGCCATTGTGAGGTCACAAACGGGTCCCAAAATAGTCATCTGCCTGTTGGAATGATAATACGTATGCATTTACATGACTCTATTTGAAGGACTTCTAAGGGTGGGATGTGCTGTGAATTTTAGCATTGTTCTGTACATGAATCGGTGCTTATCTGCAAACTACATTGACAGTGTCGGGCTATCAATTAAGCAATAATAGGGCTAGTTCTACGTTCGATTACTCACAATATTTCATTTAATAGCGTGATTGAAAAGAAATAGAAAGTGTCAACAGAATGTATACACACCAACACGGTGCGTATTTATCATTGGAGGGTGCCATTTGTACTTTTCACCGACGGACTGTGAAGTTACATTTCTCAATCCCAGTCCCTACTGAAATAAAAAGATGCGTCGGCCGGGAATCGAACCCGGATCGACTGCTTGGAAGGCAACCATGCTAACCTTTACACCACCGACGCTGTCCATGTGGTGCATAGCCGGTAAAGACAACTTAATGAATTTCTCTGATTGATTGACCATGCCTGGAGGCACGCCTTTAAACGAAATTGCTTACGTCGCAAAATCATTTTTACTATAAAAAAAATGTTTAAATGTATTCTTGACTTGATATGCGCCACGGGTCTGCAATGTACAGTGTAGTGGAAAAAAATAATTCTATTTAAATGCATATGACACTGCAGTTGCATCCATATGGAGCAAATGTATACGTCACTTGAATACTTCCTTCTTTTCAGCTTCTTTCTTGCCTAAGGAGTGAGGAGCTTAGAAACGAGGCGGTGAGTGTGAAGCATCGGTGGTCTAGTGGTAGAATACTCGCCTGCCACGCGGGTGACCCGGGTTCGATTCCCGGTCGATGCACATTGTTTTTGTGCCTCTTGCCAACAAAAGGAATAGACACTCTCAAAAAGCGCGTCTCCAGAAAGCTGTGTTCAGTCTGTGACGCAATGCGATTGTTGTCAGTGATGTCACGTTTCTATGACGTCGTGCCATTGTGAGGTCACAAACGGGTCCCAAAATAGTCATCTGCCTGTTGGAATGATAATACGTATGCATTTACATGACTCTATTTGAAGGACTTCTAAGGGTGGGATGTGCTGTGAATTTTAGCATTGTTCTGTACATGAATCGGTGCTTATCTGCAAACTACATTGACAGTGTCGGGCTATCAATTAAGCAATAATAGGGCTAGTTCTACGTTCGATTACTCACAATATTTCATTTAATAGCGTGATTGAAAAGAAATAGAAAGTGTCAACAGAATGTATACACACCAACACGGTGCGTATTTATCATTGGAGGGTGCCATTTGTACTTTTCACCGACGGACTGTGAAGTTACATTTCTCAATCCCAGTCCCTACTGAAATAAAAAGATGCGTCGGCCGGGAATCGAACCCGGATCGACTGCTTGGAAGGCAACCATGCTAACCTTTACACCACCGACGCTGTCCATGTGGTGCATAGCCGGTAAAGACAACTTAATGAATTTCTCTGATTGATTGACCATGCCTGGAGGCACGCCTTTAAACGAAATTGCTTACGTCGCAAAATCATTTTTACTATAAAAAAAATGTTTAAATGTATTCTTGACTTGATATGCGCCACGGGTCTGCAATGTACAGTGTAGTGGAAAAAAATAATTCTATTTAAATGCATATGACACTGCAGTTGCATCCATATGGAGCAAATGTATACGTCACTTGAATACTTCCTTCTTTTCAGCTTCTTTCTTGCCTAAGGAGTGAGAAGCTTAGAAACGAGGCGGTGAGTGTGAAGCATCGGTGGTCTAGTGGTAGAATACTCGCCTGCCACGCGGGTGACCCGGGTTCGATTCCCGGTCGATGCACATTGTTTTTGTGCCTCTTGCCAACAAAAGGAATAGACACTCTCAAAAAGCGCGTCTCCAGAAAGCTGTGTTCAGTCTGTGACGCAATGCGATTGTTGTCAGTGATGTCACGTTTCTATGACGTCGTGCCATTGTGAGGTCACAAACGGGTCCCAAAATAGTCATCTGCCTGTTGGAATGATAATACGTATGCATTTACATGACTCTATTTGAAGGACTTCTAAGGGTGGGATGTGCTGTGAATTTTAGCATTGTTCTGTACATGAATCGGTGCTTATCTGCAAACTACATTGACAGTGTCGGGCTATCAATTAAGCAATAATAGGGCTAGTTCTACGTTCGATTACTCACAATATTTCATTTAATAGCGTGATTGAAAAGAAATAGAAAGTGTCAACAGAATGTATACACACCAACACGGTGCGTATTTATCATTGGAGGGTGCCATTTGTACTTTTCACCGACGGACTGTGAAGTTACATTTCTCAATCCCAGTCCCTACTGAAATAAAAAGATGCGTCGGCCGGGAATCGAACCCGGATCGACTGCTTGGAAGGCAACCATGCTAACCTTTACACCACCGACGCTGTCCATGTGGTGCATAGCCGGTAAAGACAACTTAATGAATTTCTCTGATTGATTGACCATGCCTGGAGGCACGCCTTTAAACGAAATTGCTTACGTCGCAAAATCATTTTTACTATAAAAAAAATGTTTAAATGTATTCTTGACTTGATATGCGCCACGGGTCTGCAATGTACAGTGTAGTGGAAAAAAATAATTCGCAAAATCATTTTTACTATAAAAAAAATGTTTAAATGTATTCTTGACTTGATATGCGCCACGGGTCTGCAATGTACAGTGTAGTGGAAAAAAATAATTCTATTTAAATGCATATGACACTGCAGTTGCATCCATATGGAGCAAATGTATACGTCACTTGAATACTTCCTTCTTTTCAGCTTCTTTCTTGCCTAAGGAGTGAGAAGCTTAGAAACGAGGCGGTGAGTGTGAAGCATCGGTGGTCTAGTGGTAGAATACTCGCCTGCCACGCGGGTGACCCGGGTTCGATTCCCGGTCGATGCACATTGTTTTTGTGCCTCTTGCCAACAAAAGGAATAGACACTCTCAAAAAGCGCGTCTCCAGAAAGCTGTGTTCAGTCTGTGACGCAATGCGATTGTTGTCAGTGATGTCACGTTTCTATGACGTCGTGCCATTGTGAGGTCACAAACGGGTCCCAAAATAGTCATCTGCCTGTTGGAATGATAATACGTATGCATTTACATGACTCTATTTGAAGGACTTCTAAGGGTGGGATGTGCTGTGAATTTTAGCATTGTTCTGTACATGAATCGGTGCTTATCTGCAAACTACATTGACAGTGTCGGGCTATCAATTAAGCAATAATAGGGCTAGTTCTACGTTCGATTACTCACAATATTTCATTTAATAGCGTGATTGAAAAGAAATAGAAAGTGTCAACAGAATGTATACACACCAACATGGTGCGTATTTATCATTGGAGGGTGCCATTTGTACTTTTCACCGACGGACTGTGAAGTTACATTTCTCAATCCCAGTCCCTACTGAAATAAAAAGATGCGTCGGCCGGGAATCGAACCCGGATCGACTGCTTGGAAGGCAACCATGCTAACCTTTACACCACCGACGCTGTCCATGTGGTGCATAGCCGGTAAAGACAACTTAATGAATTTCTCTGATTGATTGACCATGCCTGGAGGCACGCCTTTAAACGAAATTGCTTACGTCGCAAAATCATTTTTACTATAAAAAAAATGTTTAAATGTATTCTTGACTTGATATGCGCCACGGGTCTGCAATGTACAGTGTAGTGGAAAAAAATAATTCTATTTAAATGCATATGACACTGCAGTTGCATCCATATGGAGCAAATGTATACGTCACTTGAATACTTCCTTCTTTTCAGCTTCTTTCTTGCCTAAGGAGTGAGAAGCTTAGAAACGAGGCGGTGAGTGTGAAGCATCGGTGGTCTAGTGGTAGAATACTCGCCTGCCACGCGGGTGACCCGGGTTCGATTCCCGGTCGATGCACATTGTTTTTGTGCCTCTTGCCAACAAAAGGAATAGACACTCTCAAAAAGCGCGTCTCCAGAAAGCTGTGTTCAGTCTGTGACGCAATGCGATTGTTGTCAGTGATGTCACGTTTCTATGACGTCGTGCCATTGTGAGGTCACAAACGGGTCCCAAAATAGTCATCTGCCTGTTGGAATGATAATACGTATGCATTTACATGACTCTATTTGAAGGACTTCTAAGGGTGGGATGTGCTGTGAATTTTAGCATTGTTCTGTACATGAATCGGTGCTTATCTGCAAACTACATTGACAGTGTCGGGCTATCAATTAAGCAATAATAGGGCTAGTTCTACGTTCGATTACTCACAATATTTCATTTAATAGCGTGATTGAAAAGAAATAGAAAGTGTCAACAGAATGTATACACACCAACACGGTGCGTATTTATCATTGGAGGGTGCCATTTGTACTTTTCACCGACGGACTGTGAAGTTACATTTCTCAATCCCAGTCCCTACTGAAATAAAAAGATGCGTCGGCCGGGAATCGAACCCGGATCGACTGCTTGGAAGGCAACCATGCTAACCTTTACACCACCGACGCTGTCCATGTGGTGCATAGCCGGTAAAGACAACTTAATGAATTTCTCTGATTGATTGACCATGCCTGGAGGCACGCCTTTAAACGAAATTGCTTACGTCGCAAAATCATTTTTACTATAAAAAAAATGTTTAAATGTATTCTTGACTTGATATGCGCCACGGGTCTGCAATGTACAGTGTAGTGGAAAAAAATAATTCTATTTAAATGCATATGACACTGCAGTTGCATCCATATGGAGCAAATGTATACGTCACTTGAATACTTCCTTCTTTTCAGCTTCTTTCTTGCCTAAGGAGTGAGAAGCTTAGAAACGAGGCGGTGAGTGTGAAGCATCGGTGGTCTAGTGGTAGAATACTCGCCTGCCACGCGGGTGACCCGGGTTCGATTCCCGGTCGATGCACATTGTTTTTGTGCCTCTTGCCAACAAAAGGAATAGACACTCTCAAAAAGCGCGTCTCCAGAAAGCTGTGTTCAGTCTGTGACGCAATGCGATTGTTGTCAGTGATGTCACGTTTCTATGACGTCGTGCCATTGTGAGGTCACAAACGGGTCCCAAAATAGTCATCTGCCTGTTGGAATGATAATACGTATGCATTTACATGACTCTATTTGAAGGACTTCTAAGGGTGGGATGTGCTGTGAATTTTAGCATTGTTCTGTACATGAATCGGTGCTTATCTGCAAACTACATTGACAGTGTCGGGCTATCAATTAAGCAATAATAGGGCTAGTTCTACGTTCGATTACTCACAATATTTCATTTAATAGCGTGATTGAAAAGAAATAGAAAGTGTCAACAGAATGTATACACACCAACACGGTGCGTATTTATCATTGGAGGGTGCCATTTGTACTTTTCACCGACGGACTGTGAAGTTACATTTCTCAATCCCAGTCCCTACTGAAATAAAAAGATGCGTCGGCCGGGAATCGAACCCGGATCGACTGCTTGGAAGGCAACCATGCTAACCTTTACACCACCGACGCTGTCCATGTGGTGCATAGCCGGTAAAGACAACTTAATGAATTTCTCTGATTGATTGACCATGCCTGGAGGCACGCCTTTAAACGAAATTGCTTACGTCGCAAAATCATTTTTACTATAAAAAAAATGTTTAAATGTATTCTTGACTTGATATGCGCCACGGGTCTGCAATGTACAGTGTAGTGGAAAAAAATAATTCTATTTAAATGCATATGACACTGCAGTTGCATCCATATGGAGCAAATGTATACGTCACTTGAATACTTCCTTCTTTTCAGCTTCTTTCTTGCCTAAGGAGTGAGAAGCTTAGAAACGAGGCGGTGAGTGTGAAGCATCGGTGGTCTAGTGGTAGAATACTCGCCTGCCACGCGGGTGACCCGGGTTCGATTCCCGGTCGATGCACATTGTTTTTGTGCCTCTTGCCAACAAAAGGAATAGACACTCTCAAAAAGCGCGTCTCCAGAAAGCTGTGTTCAGTCTGTGACGCAATGCGATTGTTGTCAGTGATGTCACGTTTCTATGACGTCGTGCCATTGTGAGGTCACAAACGGGTCCCAAAATAGTCATCTGCCTGTTGGAATGATAATACGTATGCATTTACATGACTCTATTTGAAGGACTTCTAAGGGTGGGATGTGCTGTGAATTTTAGCATTGTTCTGTACATGAATCGGTGCTTATCTGTAAACTACATTGACAGTGTCGGGCTATCAATTAAGCAATAATAGGGCTAGTTCTACGTTCGATTACTCACAATATTTCATTTAATAGCGTGATTGAAAAGAAATAGAAAGTGTCAACAGAATGTATACACACCAACACGGTGCGTATTTATCATTGGAGGGTGCCATTTGTACTTTTCACCGACGGACTGTGAAGTTACATTTCTCAATCCCAGTCCCTACTGAAATAAAAAGATGCGTCGGCCGGGAATCGAACCCGGATCGACTGCTTGGAAGGCAACCATGCTAACCTTTACACCACCGACGCTGTCCATGTGGTGCATAGCCGGTAAAGACAACTTAATGAATTTCTCTGATTGATTGACCATGCCTGGAGGCACGCCTTTAAACGAAATTGCTTACGTCGCAAAATCATTTTTACTATAAAAAAAATGTTTAAATGTATTCTTGACTTGATATGCGCCACGGGTCTGCAATGTACAGTGTAGTGGAAAAAAATAATTCTATTTAAATGCATATGACACTGCAGTTGCATCCATATGGAGCAAATGTATACGTCACTTGAATACTTCCTTCTTTTCAGCTTCTTTCTTGCCTAAGGAGTGAGAAGCTTAGAAACGAGGCGGTGAGTGTGAAGCATCGGTGGTCTAGTGGTAGAATACTCGCCTGCCACGCGGGTGACCCGGGTTCGATTCCCGGTCGATGCACATTGTTTTTGTGCCTCTTGCCAACAAAAGGAATAGACACTCTCAAAAAGCGCGTCTCCAGAAAGCTGTGTTCAGTCTGTGACGCAATGCGATTGTTGTCAGTGATGTCACGTTTCTATGACGTCGTGCCATTGTGAGGTCACAAACGGGTCCCAAAATAGTCATCTGCCTGTTGGAATGATAATACGTATGCATTTACATGACTCTATTTGAAGGACTTCTAAGGGTGGGATGTGCTGTGAATTTTAGCATTGTTCTGTACATGAATCGGTGCTTATCTGCAAACTACATTGACAGTGTCGGGCTATCAATTAAGCAATAATAGGGCTAGTTCTACGTTCGATTACTCACAATATTTCATTTAATAGCGTGATTGAAAAGAAATAGAAAGTGTCAACAGAATGTATACACACCAACACAGTGCGTATTTATCATTGGAGGGTGCCATTTGTACTTTTCACCGACGGACTGTGAAGTTACATTTCTCAATCCCAGTCCCTACTGAAATAAAAAGATGCGTCGGCCGGGAATCGAACCCGGATCGACTGCTTGGAAGGCAACCATGCTAACCTTTACACCACCGACGCTGTCCATGTGGTGCATAGCCGGTAAAGACAACTTAATGAATTTCTCTGATTGATTGACCATGCCTGGAGGCACGCCTTTAAACGAAATTGCTTACGTCGCAAAATCATTTTTACTATAAAAAAAATGTTTAAATGTATTCTTGACTTGATATGCGCCACGGGTCTGCAATGTACAGTGTAGTGGAAAAAAATAATTCTATTTAAATGCATATGACACTGCAGTTGCATCCATATGGAGCAAATGTATACGTCACTTGAATACTTCCTTCTTTTCAGCTTCTTTCTTGCCTAAGGAGTGAGAAGCTTAGAAACGAGGCGGTGAGTGTGAAGCATCGGTGGTCTAGTGGTAGAATACTCGCCTGCCACGCGGGTGACCCGGGTTCGATTCCCGGTCGATGCACATTGTTTTTGTGCCTCTTGCCAACAAAAGGAATAGACACTCTCAAAAAGCGCGTCTCCAGAAAGCTGTGTTCAGTCTGTGACGCAATGCGATTGTTGTCAGTGATGTCACGTTTCTATGACGTCGTGCCATTGTGAGGTCACAAACGGGTCCCAAAATAGTCATCTGCCTGTTGGAATGATAATACGTATGCATTTACATGACTCTATTTGAAGGACTTCTAAGGGTGGGATGTGCTGTGAATTTTAGCATTGTTCTGTACATGAATCGGTGCTTATCTGCAAACTACATTGACAGTGTCGGGCTATCAATTAAGCAATAATAGGGCTAGTTCTACGTTCGATTACTCACAATATTTCATTTAATAGCGTGATTGAAAAGAAATAGAAAGTGTCAACAGAATGTATACACACCAACACGGTGCGTATTTATCATTGGAGGGTGCCATTTGTACTTTTCACCGACGGACTGTGAAGTTACATTTCTCAATCCCAGTCCCTACTGAAATAAAAAGATGCGTCGGCCGGGAATCGAACCCGGATCGACTGCTTGGAAGGCAACCATGCTAACCTTTACACCACCGACGCTGTCCATGTGGTGCATAGCCGGTAAAGACAACTTAATGAATTTCTCTGATTGATTGACCATGCCTGGAGGCACGCCTTTAAACGAAATTGCTTACGTCGCAAAATCATTTTTACTATAAAAAAAATGTTTAAATGTATTCTTGACTTGATATGCGCCACGGGTCTGCAATGTACAGTGTAGTGGAAAAAAATAATTCTATTTAAATGCATATGACACTGCAGTTGCATCCATATGGAGCAAATGTATACGTCACTTGAATACTTCCTTCTTTTCAGCTTCTTTCTTGCCTAAGGAGTGAGAAGCTTAGAAACGAGGCGGTGAGTGTGAAGCATCGGTGGTCTAGTGGTAGAATACTCGCCTGCCACGCGGGTGACCCGGGTTCGATTCCCGGTCGATGCACATTGTTTTTGTGCCTCTTGCCAACAAAAGGAATAGACACTCTCAAAAAGCGCGTCTCCAGAAAGCTGTGTTCAGTCTGTGACGCAATGCGATTGTTGTCAGTGATGTCACGTTTCTATGACGTCGTGCCATTGTGAGGTCACAAACGGGTCCCAAAATAGTCATCTGCCTGTTGGAATGATAATACGTATGCATTTACATGACTCTATTTGAAGGACTTCTAAGGGTGGGATGTGCTGTGAATTTTAGCATTGTTCTGTACATGAATCGGTGCTTATCTGCAAACTACATTGACAGTGTCGGGCTATCAATTAAGCAATAATAGGGCTAGTTCTACGTTCGATTACTCACAATATTTCATTTAATAGCGTGATTGAAAAGAAATAGAAAGTGTCAACAGAATGTATACACACCAACACGGTGCGTATTTATCATTGGAGGGTGCCATTTGTACTTTTCACCGACGGACTGTGAAGTTACATTTCTCAATCCCAGTCCCTACTGAAATAAAAAGATGCGTCGGCCGGGAATCGAACCCGGATCGACTGCTTGGAAGGCAACCATGCTAACCTTTACACCACCGACGCTGTCCATGTGGTGCATAGCCGGTAAAGACAACTTAATGAATTTCTCTGATTGATTGACCATGCCTGGAGGCACGCCTTTAAACGAAATTGCTTACGTCGCAAAATCATTTTTACTATAAAAAAAATGTTTAAATGTATTCTTGACTTGATATGCGCCACGGGTCTGCAATGTACAGTGTAGTGGAAAAAAATAATTCTATTTAAATGCATATGACACTGCAGTTGCATCCATATGGAGCAAATGTATACGTCACTTGAATACTTCCTTCTTTTCAGCTTCTTTCTTGCCTAAGGAGTGAGAAGCTTAGAAACGAGGCGGTGAGTGTGAAGCATCGGTGGTCTAGTGGTAGAATACTCGCCTGCCACGCGGGTGACCCGGGTTCGATTCCCGGTCGATGCACATTGTTTTTGTGCCTCTTGCCAACAAAAGGAATAGACACTCTCAAAAAGCGCGTCTCCAGAAAGCTGTGTTCAGTCTGTGACGCAATGCGATTGTTGTCAGTGATGTCACGTTTCTATGACGTCGTGCCATTGTGAGGTCACAAACGGGTCCCAAAATAGTCATCTGCCTGTTGGAATGATAATACGTATGCATTTACATGACTCTATTTGAAGGACTTCTAAGGGTGGGATGTGCTGTGAATTTTAGCATTGTTCTGTACATGAATCGGTGCTTATCTGCAAACTACATTGACAGTGTCGGGCTATCAATTAAGCAATAATATGGCTAGTTCTACGTTCGATTACTCACAATATTTCATTTAATAGCGTGATTGAAAAGAAATAGAAAGTGTCAACAGAATGTATACACACCAACACGGTGCGTATTTATCATTGGAGGGTGCCATTTGTACTTTTCACCGACGGACTGTGAAGTTACATTTCTCAATCCCAGTCCCTACTGAAATAAAAAGATGCGTCGGCCGGGAATCGAACCCGGATCGACTGCTTGGAAGGCAACCATGCTAACCTTTACACCACCGACGCTGTCCATGTGGTGCATAGCCGGTAAAGACAACTTAATGAATTTCTCTGATTGATTGACCATGCCTGGAGGCACGCCTTTAAACGAAATTGCTTACGTCGCAAAATCATTTTTACTATAAAAAAAATGTTTAAATGTATTCTTGACTTGATATGCGCCACGGGTCTGCAATGTACAGTGTAGTGGAAAAAAATAATTCTATTTAAATGCATATGACACTGCAGTTGCATCCATATGGAGCAAATGTATACGTCACTTGAATACTTCCTTCTTTTCAGCTTCTTTCTTGCCTAAGGAGTGAGAAGCTTAGAAACGAGGCGGTGAGTGTGAAGCATCGGTGGTCTAGTGGTAGAATACTCGCCTGCCACGCGGGTGACCCGGGTTCGATTCCCGGTCGATGCACATTGTTTTTGTGCCTCTTGCCAACAAAAGGAATAGACACTCTCAAAAAGCGCGTCTCCAGAAAGCTGTGTTCAGTCTGTGACGCAATGCGATTGTTGTCAGTGATGTCACGTTTCTATGACGTCGTGCCATTGTGAGGTCACAAACGGGTCCCAAAATAGTCATCTGCCTGTTGGAATGATAATACGTATGCATTTACATGACTCTATTTGAAGGACTTCTAAGGGTGGGATGTGCTGTGAATTTTAGCATTGTTCTGTACATGAATCGGTGCTTATCTGCAAACTACATTGACAGTGTCGGGCTATCAATTAAGCAATAATAGGGCTAGTTCTACGTTCGATTACTCACAATATTTCATTTAATAGCGTGATTGAAAAGAAATAGAAAGTGTCAACAGAATGTATACACACCAACACGGTGCGTATTTATCATTGGAGGGTGCCATTTGTACTTTTCACCGACGGACTGTGAAGTTACATTTCTCAATCCCAGTCCCTACTGAAATAAAAAGATGCGTCGGCCGGGAATCGAACCCGGATCGACTGCTTGGAAGGCAACCATGCTAACCTTTACACCACCGACGCTGTCCATGTGGTGCATAGCCGGTAAAGACAACTTAATGAATTTCTCTGATTGATTGACCATGCCTGGAGGCACGCCTTTAAACGAAATTGCTTACGTCGCAAAATCATTTTTACTATAAAAAAAATGTTTAAATGTATTCTTGACTTGATATGCGCCACGGGTCTGCAATGTACAGTGTAGTGGAAAAAAATAATTCTATTTAAATGCATATGACACTGCAGTTGCATCCATATGGAGCAAATGTATACGTCACTTGAATACTTCCTTCTTTTCAGCTTCTTTCTTGCCTAAGGAGTGAGAAGCTTAGAAACGAGGCGGTGAGTGTGAAGCATCGGTGGTCTAGTGGTAGAATACTCGCCTGCCACGCGGGTGACCCGGGTTCGATTCCCGGTCGATGCACATTGTTTTTGTGCCTCTTGCCAACAAAAGGAATAGACACTCTCAAAAAGCGCGTCTCCAGAAAGCTGTGTTCAGTCTGTGACGCAATGCGATTGTTGTCAGTGATGTCACGTTTCTATGACGTCGTGCCATTGTGAGGTCACAAACGGGTCCCAAAATAGTCATCTGCCTGTTGGAATGATAATACGTATGCATTTACATGACTCTATTTGAAGGACTTCTAAGGGTGGGATGTGCTGTGAATTTTAGCATTGTTCTGTACATGAATCGGTGCTTATCTGCAAACTACATTGACAGTGTCGGGCTATCAATTAAGCAATAATATGGCTAGTTCTACGTTCGATTACTCACAATATTTCATTTAATAGCGTGATTGAAAAGAAATAGAAAGTGTCAACAGAATGTATACACACCAACACGGTGCGTATTTATCATTGGAGGGTGCCATTTGTACTTTTCACCGACGGACTGTGAAGTTACATTTCTCAATCCCAGTCCCTACTGAAATAAAAAGATGCGTCGGCCGGGAATCGAACCCGGATCGACTGCTTGGAAGGCAACCATGCTAACCTTTACACCACCGACGCTGTCCATGTGGTGCATAGCCGGTAAAGACAACTTAATGAATTTCTCTGATTGATTGACCATGCCTGGAGGCACGCCTTTAAACGAAATTGCTTACGTCGCAAAATCATTTTTACTATAAAAAAAATGTTTAAATGTATTCTTGACTTGATATGCGCCACGGGTCTGCAATGTACAGTGTAGTGGAAAAAAATAATTCTATTTAAATGCATATGACACTGCAGTTGCATCCATATGGAGCAAATGTATACGTCACTTGAATACTTCCTTCTTTTCAGCTTCTTTCTTGCCTAAGGAGTGAGAAGCTTAGAAACGAGGCGGTGAGTGTGAAGCATCGGTGGTCTAGTGGTAGAATACTCGCCTGCCACGCGGGTGACCCGGGTTCGATTCCCGGTCGATGCACATTGTTTTTGTGCCTCTTGCCAACAAAAGGAATAGACACTCTCAAAAAGCGCGTCTCCAGAAAGCTGTGTTCAGTCTGTGACGCAATGCGATTGTTGTCAGTGATGTCACGTTTCTATGACGTCGTGCCATTGTGAGGTCACAAACGGGTCCCAAAATAGTCATCTGCCTGTTGGAATGATAATACGTATGCATTTACATGACTCTATTTGAAGGACTTCTAAGGGTGGGATGTGCTGTGAATTTTAGCATTGTTCTGTACATGAATCGGTGCTTATCTGCAAACTACATTGACAGTGTCGGGCTATCAATTAAGCAATAATATGGCTAGTTCTACGTTCGATTACTCACAATATTTCATTTAATAGCGTGATTGAAAAGAAATAGAAAGTGTCAACAGAATGTATACACACCAACACGGTGCGTATTTATCATTGGAGGGTGCCATTTGTACTTTTCACCGACGGACTGTGAAGTTACATTTCTCAATCCCAGTCCCTACTGAAATAAAAAGATGCGTCGGCCGGGAATCGAACCCGGATCGACTGCTTGGAAGGCAACCATGCTAACCTTTACACCACCGACGCTGTCCATGTGGTGCATAGCCGGTAAAGACAACTTAATGAATTTCTCTGATTGATTGACCATGCCTGGAGGCACGCCTTTAAACGAAATTGCTTACGTCGCAAAATCATTTTTACTATAAAAAAAATGTTTAAATGTATTCTTGACTTGATATGCGCCACGGGTCTGCAATGTACAGTGTAGTGGAAAAAAATAATTCTATTTAAATGCATATGACACTGCAGTTGCATCCATATGGAGCAAATGTATTCGTCACTTGAATACTTCCTTCTTTTCAGCTTCTTTCTTGCCTAAGGAGTGAGAAGCTTAGAAACGAGGCGGTGAGTGTGAAGCATCGGTGGTCTAGTGGTAGAATACTCGCCTGCCACGCGGGTGACCCGGGTTCGATTCCCGGTCGATGCACATTGTTTTTGTGCCTCTTGCCAACAAAAGGAATAGACACTCTCAAAAAGCGCGTCTCCAGAAAGCTGTGTTCAGTCTGTGACGCAATGCGATTGTTGTCAGTGATGTCACGTTTCTATGACGTCGTGCCATTGTGAGGTCACAAACGGGTCCCAAAATAGTCATCTGCCTGTTGGAATGATAATACGTATGCATTTACATGACTCTATTTGAAGGACTTCTAAGGGTGGGATGTGCTGTGAATTTTAGCATTGTTCTGTACATGAATCGGTGCTTATCTGCAAACTACATTGACAGTGTCGGGCTATCAATTAAGCAATAATATGGCTAGTTCTACGTTCGATTACTCACAATATTTCATTTAATAGCGTGATTGAAAAGAAATAGAAAGTGTCAACAGAATGTATACACACCAACACGGTGCGTATTTATCATTGGAGGGTGCCATTTGTACTTTTCACCGACGGACTGTGAAGTTACATTTCTCAATCCCAGTCCCTACTGAAATAAAAAGATGCGTCGGCCGGGAATCGAACCCGGATCGACTGCTTGGAAGGCAACCATGCTAACCTTTACACCACCGACGCTGTCCATGTGGTGCATAGCCGGTAAAGACAACTTAATGAATTTCTCTGATTGATTGACCATGCCTGGAGGCACGCCTTTAAACGAAATTGCTTACGTCGCAAAATCATTTTTACTATAAAAAAAATGTTTAAATGTATTCTTGACTTGATATGCGCCACGGGTCTGCAATGTACAGTGTAGTGGAAAAAAATAATTCTATTTAAATGCATATGACACTGCAGTTGCATCCATATGGAGCAAATGTATACGTCACTTGAATACTTCCTTCTTTTCAGCTTCTTTCTTGCCTAAGGAGTGAGAAGCTTAGAAACGAGGCGGTGAGTGTGAAGCATCGGTGGTCTAGTGGTAGAATACTCGCCTGCCACGCGGGTGACCCGGGTTCGATTCCCGGTCGATGCACATTGTTTTTGTGCCTCTTGCCAACAAAAGGAATAGACACTCTCAAAAAGCGCGTCTCCAGAAAGCTGTGTTCAGTCTGTGACGCAATGCGATTGTTGTCAGTGATGTCACGTTTCTATGACGTCGTGCCATTGTGAGGTCACAAACGGGTCCCAAAATAGTCATCTGCCTGTTGGAATGATAATACGTATGCATTTACATGACTCTATTTGAAGGACTTCGAAGGGTGGGATGTGCTGTGAATTTTAGCATTGTTCTGTACATGAATCGGTGCTTATCTGCAAACTACATTGACAGTGTCGGGCTATCAATTAAGCAATAATATGGCTAGTTCTACGTTCGATTACTCACAATATTTCATTTAATAGCGTGATTGAAAAGAAATAGAAAGTGTCAACAGAATGTATACACACCAACACGGTGCGTATTTATCATTGGAGGGTGCCATTTGTACTTTTCACCGACGGACTGTGAAGTTACATTTCTCAATCCCAGTCCCTACTGAAATAAAAAGATGCGTCGGCCGGGAATCGAACCCGGATCGACTGCTTGGAAGGCAACCATGCTAACCTTTACACCACCGACGCTGTCCATGTGGTGCATAGCCGGTAAAGACAACTTAATGAATTTCTCTGATTGATTGACCATGCCTGGAGGCACGCCTTTAAACGAAATTGCTTACGTCGCAAAATCATTTTTACTATAAAAAAAATGTTTAAATGTATTCTTGACTTGATATGCGCCACGGGTCTGCAATGTACAGTGTAGTGGAAAAAAATAATTCTATTTAAATGCATATGACACTGCAGTTGCATCCATATGGAGCAAATGTATACGTCACTTGAATACTTCCTTCTTTTCAGCTTCTTTCTTGCCTAAGGAGTGAGAAGCTTAGAAACGAGGCGGTGAGTGTGAAGCATCGGTGGTCTAGTGGTAGAATACTCGCCTGCCACGCGGGTGACCCGGGTTCGATTCCCGGTCGATGCACATTGTTTTTGTGCCTCTTGCCAACAAAAGGAATAGACACTCTCAAAAAGCGCGTCTCCAGAAAGCTGTGTTCAGTCTGTGACGCAATGCGATTGTTGTCAGTGATGTCACGTTTCTATGACGTCGTGCCATTGTGAGGTCACAAACGGGTCCCAAAATAGTCATCTGCCTGTTGGAATGATAATACGTATGCATTTACATGACTCTATTTGAAGGACTTCTAAGGGTGGGATGTGCTGTGAATTTTAGCATTGTTCTGTACATGAATCGGTGCTTATCTGCAAACTACATTGACAGTGTCGGGCTATCAATTAAGCAATAATATGGCTAGTTCTACGTTCGATTACTCACAATATTTCATTTAATAGCGTGATTGAAAAGAAATAGAAAGTGTCAACAGAATGTATACACACCAACACGGTGCGTATTTATCATTGGAGGGTGCCATTTGTACTTTTCACCGACGGACTGTGAAGTTACATTTCTCAATCCCAGTCCCTACTGAAATAAAAAGATGCGTCGGCCGGGAATCGAACCCGGATCGACTGCTTGGAAGGCAACCATGCTAACCTTTACACCACCGACGCTGTCCATGTGGTGCATAGCCGGTAAAGACAACTTAATGAATTTCTCTGATTGATTGACCATGCCTGGAGGCACGCCTTTAAACGAAATTGCTTACGTCGCAAAATCATTTTTACTATAAAAAAAATGTTTAAATGTATTCTTGACTTGATATGCGCCACGGGTCTGCAATGTACAGTGTAGTGGAAAAAAATAATTCTATTTAAATGCATATGACACTGCAGTTGCATCCATATGGAGCAAATGTATACGTCACTTGAATACTTCCTTCTTTTCAGCTTCTTTCTTGCCTAAGGAGTGAGAAGCTTAGAAACGAGGCGGTGAGTGTGAAGCATCGGTGGTCTAGTGGTAGAATACTCGCCTGCCACGCGGGTGACCCGGGTTCGATTCCCGGTCGATGCACATTGTTTTTGTGCCTCTTGCCAACAAAAGGAATAGACACTCTCAAAAAGCGCGTCTCCAGAAAGCTGTGTTCAGTCTGTGACGCAATGCGATTGTTGTCAGTGATGTCACGTTTCTATGACGTCGTGCCATTGTGAGGTCACAAACGGGTCCCAAAATAGTCATCTGCCTGTTGGAATGATAATACGTATGCATTTACATGACTCTATTTGAAGGACTTCTAAGGGTGGGATGTGCTGTGAATTTTAGCATTGTTCTGTACATGAATCGGTGCTTATCTGCAAACTACATTGACAGTGTCGGGCTATCAATTAAGCAATAATATGGCTAGTTCTACGTTCGATTACTCACAATATTTCATTTAATAGCGTGATTGAAAAGAAATAGAAAGTGTCAACAGAATGTATACACACCAACACGGTGCGTATTTATCATTGGAGGGTGCCATTTGTACTTTTCACCGACGGACTGTGAAGTTACATTTCTCAATCCCAGTCCCTACTGAAATAAAAAGATGCGTCGGCCGGGAATCGAACCCGGATCGACTGCTTGGAAGGCAACCATGCTAACCTTTACACCACCGACGCTGTCCATGTGGTGCATAGCCGGTAAAGACAACTTAATGAATTTCTCTGATTGATTGACCATGCCTGGAGGCACGCCTTTAAACGAAATTGCTTACGTCGCAAAATCATTTTTACTATAAAAAAAATGTTTAAATGTATTCTTGACTTGATATGCGCCACGGGTCTGCAATGTACAGTGTAGTGGAAAAAAATAATTCTATTTAAATGCATATGACACTGCAGTTGCATCCATATGGAGCAAATGTATACGTCACTTGAATACTTCCTTCTTTTCAGCTTCTTTCTTGCCTAAGGAGTGAGAAGCTTAGAAACGAGGCGGTGAGTGTGAAGCATCGGTGGTCTAGTGGTAGAATACTCGCCTGCCACGCGGGTGACCCGGGTTCGATTCCCGGTCGATGCACATTGTTTTTGTGCCTCTTGCCAACAAAAGGAATAGACACTCTCAAAAAGCGCGTCTCCAGAAAGCTGTGTTCAGTCTGTGACGCAATGCGATTGTTGTCAGTGATGTCACGTTTCTATGACGTCGTGCCATTGTGAGGTCACAAACGGGTCCCAAAATAGTCATCTGCCTGTTGGAATGATAATACGTATGCATTTACATGACTCTATTTGAAGGACTTCTAAGGGTGGGATGTGCTGTGAATTTTAGCATTGTTCTGTACATGAATCGGTGCTTATCTGCAAACTACATTGACAGTGTCGGGCTATCAATTAAGCAATAATATGGCTAGTTCTACGTTCGATTACTCACAATATTTCATTTAATAGCGTGATTGAAAAGAAATAGAAAGTGTCAACAGAATGTATACACACCAACACGGTGCGTATTTATCATTGGAGGGTGCCATTTGTACTTTTCACCGACGGACTGTGAAGTTACATTTCTCAATCCCAGTCCCTACTGAAATAAAAAGATGCGTCGGCCGGGAATCGAACCCGGATCGACTGCTTGGAAGGCAACCATGCTAACCTTTACACCACCGACGCTGTCCATGTGGTGCATAGCCGGTAAAGACAACTTAATGAATTTCTCTGATTGATTGACCATGCCTGGAGGCACGCCTTTAAACGAAATTGCTTACGTCGCAAAGTCATTTTTACTATAAAAAAAATGTTTAAATGTATTCTTGACTTGATATGCGCCACGGGTCTGCAATGTACAGTGTAGTGGAAAAAAATAATTCTATTTAAATGCATATGACACTGCAGTTGCATCCATATGGAGCAAATGTATACGTCACTTGAATACTTCCTTCTTTTCAGCTTCTTTCTTGCCTAAGGAGTGAGAAGCTTAGAAACGAGGCGGTGAGTGTGAAGCATCGGTGGTCTAGTGGTAGAATACTCGCCTGCCACGCGGGTGACCCGGGTTCGATTCCCGGTCGATGCACATTGTTTTTGTGCCTCTTGCCAACAAAAGGAATAGACACTCTCAAAAAGCGCGTCTCCAGAAAGCTGTGTTCAGTCTGTGACGCAATGCGATTGTTGTCAGTGATGTCACGTTTCTATGACGTCGTGCCATTGTGAGGTCACAAACGGGTCCCAAAATAGTCATCTGCCTGTTGGAATGATAATACGTATGCATTTACATGACTCTATTTGAAGGACTTCTAAGGGTGGGATGTGCTGTGAATTTTAGCATTGTTCTGTACATGAATCGGTGCTTATCTGCAAACTACATTGACAGTGTCGGGCTATCAATTAAGCAATAATATGGCTAGTTCTACGTTCGATTACTCACAATATTTCATTTAATAGCGTGATTGAAAAGAAATAGAAAGTGTCAACAGAATGTATACACACCAACACGGTGCGTATTTATCATTGGAGGGTGCCATTTGTACTTTTCACCGACGGACTGTGAAGTTACATTTCTCAATCCCAGTCCCTACTGAAATAAAAAGATGCGTCGGCCGGGAATCGAACCCGGATCGACTGCTTGGAAGGCAACCATGCTAACCTTTACACCACCGACGCTGTCCATGTGGTGCATAGCCGGTAAAGACAACTTAATGAATTTCTCTGATTGATTGACCATGCCTGGAGGCACGCCTTTAAACGAAATTGCTTACGTCGCAAAATCATTTTTACTATAAAAAAAATGTTTAAATGTATTCTTGACTTGATATGCGCCACGGGTCTGCAATGTACAGTGTAGTGGAAAAAAATAATTCTATTTAAATGCATATGACACTGCAGTTGCATCCATATGGAGCAAATGTATACGTCACTTGAATACTTCCTTCTTTTCAGCTTCTTTCTTGCCTAAGGAGTGAGAAGCTTAGAAACGAGGCGGTGAGTGTGAAGCATCGGTGGTCTAGTGGTAGAATACTCGCCTGCCACGCGGGTGACCCGGGTTCGATTCCCGGTCGATGCACATTGTTTTTGTGCCTCTTGCCAACAAAAGGAATAGACACTCTCAAAAAGCGCGTCTCCAGAAAGCTGTGTTCAGTCTGTGACGCAATGCGATTGTTGTCAGTGATGTCACGTTTCTATGACGTCGTGCCATTGTGAGGTCACAAACGGGTCCCAAAATAGTCATCTGCCTGTTGGAATGATAATACGTATGCATTTACATGACTCTATTTGAAGGACTTCTAAGGGTGGGATGTGCTGTGAATTTTAGCATTGTTCTGTACATGAATCGGTGCTTATCTGCAAACTACATTGACAGTGTCGGGCTATCAATTAAGCAATAATATGGCTAGTTCTACGTTCGATTACTCACAATATTTCATTTAATAGCGTGATTGAAAAGAAATAGAAAGTGTCAACAGAATGTATACACACCAACACGGTGCGTATTTATCATTGGAGGGTGCCATTTGTACTTTTCACCGACGGACTGTGAAGTTACATTTCTCAATCCCAGTCCCTACTGAAATAAAAAGATGCGTCGGCCGGGAATCGAACCCGGATCGACTGCTTGGAAGGCAACCATGCTAACCTTTACACCACCGACGCTGTCCATGTGGTGCATAGCCGGTAAAGACAACTTAATGAATTTCTCTGATTGATTGACCATGCCTGGAGGCACGCCTTTAAACGAAATTGCTTACGTCGCAAAATCATTTTTACTATAAAAAAAATGTTTAAATGTATTCTTGACTTGATATGCGCCACGGGTCTGCAATGTACAGTGTAGTGGAAAAAAATAATTCTATTTAAATGCATATGACACTGCAGTTGCATCCATATGGAGCAAATGTATACGTCACTTGAATACTTCCTTCTTTTCAGCTTCTTTCTTGCCTAAGGAGTGAGAAGCTTAGAAACGAGGCGGTGAGTGTGAAGCATCGGTGGTCTAGTGGTAGAATACTCGCCTGCCACGCGGGTGACCCGGGTTCGATTCCCGGTCGATGCACATTGTTTTTGTGCCTCTTGCCAACAAAAGGAATAGACACTCTCAAAAAGCGCGTCTCCAGAAAGCTGTGTTCAGTCTGTGACGCAATGCGATTGTTGTCAGTGATGTCACGTTTCTATGACGTCGTGCCATTGTGAGGTCACAAACGGGTCCCAAAATAGTCATCTGCCTGTTGGAATGATAATACGTATGCATTTACATGACTCTATTTGAAGGACTTCTAAGGGTGGGATGTGCTGTGAATTTTAGCATTGTTCTGTACATGAATCGGTGCTTATCTGCAAACTACATTGACAGTGTCGGGCTATCAATTAAGCAATAATATGGCTAGTTCTACGTTCGATTACTCACAATATTTCATTTAATAGCGTGATTGAAAAGAAATAGAAAGTGTCAACAGAATGTATACACACCAACACGGTGCGTATTTATCATTGGAGGGTGCCATTTGTACTTTTCACCGACGGACTGTGAAGTTACATTTCTCAATCCCAGTCCCTACTGAAATAAAAAGATGCGTCGGCCGGGAATCGAACCCGGATCGACTGCTTGGAAGGCAACCATGCTAACCTTTACACCACCGACGCTGTCCATGTGGTGCATAGCCGGTAAAGACAACTTAATGAATTTCTCTGATTGATTGACCATGCCTGGAGGCACGCCTTTAAACGAAATTGCTTACGTCGCAAAGTCATTTTTACTATAAAAAAAATGTTTAAATGTATTCTTGACTTGATATGCGCCACGGGTCTGCAATGTACAGTGTAGTGGAAAAAAATAATTCTATTTAAATGCATATGACACTGCAGTTGCATCCATATGGAGCAAATGTATACGTCACTTGAATACTTCCTTCTTTTCAGCTTCTTTCTTGCCTAAGGAGTGAGAAGCTTAGAAACGAGGCGGTGAGTGTGAAGCATCGGTGGTCTAGTGGTAGAATACTCGCCTGCCACGCGGGTGACCCGGGTTCGATTCCCGGTCGATGCACATTGTTTTTGTGCCTCTTGCCAACAAAAGGAATAGACACTCTCAAAAAGCGCGTCTCCAGAAAGCTGTGTTCAGTCTGTGACGCAATGCGATTGTTGTCAGTGATGTCACGTTTCTATGACGTCGTGCCATTGTGAGGTCACAAACGGGTCCCAAAATAGTCATCTGCCTGTTGGAATGATAATACGTATGCATTTACATGACTCTATTTGAAGGACTTCTAAGGGTGGGATGTGCTGTGAATTTTAGCATTGTTCTGTACATGAATCGGTGCTTATCTGCAAACTACATTGACAGTGTCGGGCTATCAATTAAGCAATAATATGGCTAGTTCTACGTTCGATTACTCACAATATTTCATTTAATAGCGTGATTGAAAAGAAATAGAAAGTGTCAACAGAATGTATACACACCAACACGGTGCGTATTTATCATTGGAGGGTGCCATTTGTACTTTTCACCGACGGACTGTGAAGTTACATTTCTCAATCCCAGTCCCTACTGAAATAAAAAGATGCGTCGGCCGGGAATCGAACCCGGATCGACTGCTTGGAAGGCAACCATGCTAACCTTTACACCACCGACGCTGTCCATGTGGTGCATAGCCGGTAAAGACAACTTAATGAATTTCTCTGATTGATTGACCATGCCTGGAGGCACGCCTTTAAACGAAATTGCTTACGTCGCAAAATCATTTTTACTATAAAAAAAATGTTTAAATGTATTCTTGACTTGATATGCGCCACGGGTCTGCAATGTACAGTGTAGTGGAAAAAAATAATTCTATTTAAATGCATATGACACTGCAGTTGCATCCATATGGAGCAAATGTATACGTCACTTGAATACTTCCTTCTTTTCAGCTTCTTTCTTGCCTAAGGAGTGAGAAGCTTAGAAACGAGGCGGTGAGTGTGAAGCATCGGTGGTCTAGTGGTAGAATACTCGCCTGCCACGCGGGTGACCCGGGTTCGATTCCCGGTCGATGCACATTGTTTTTGTGCCTCTTGCCAACAAAAGGAATAGACACTCTCAAAAAGCGCGTCTCCAGAAAGCTGTGTTCAGTCTGTGACGCAATGCGATTGTTGTCAGTGATGTCACGTTTCTATGACGTCGTGCCATTGTGAGGTCACAAACGGGTCCCAAAATAGTCATCTGCCTGTTGGAATGATAATACGTATGCATTTACATGACTCTATTTGAAGGACTTCTAAGGGTGGGATGTGCTGTGAATTTTAGCATTGTTCTGTACATGAATCGGTGCTTATCTGCAAACTACATTGACAGTGTCGGGCTATCAATTAAGCAATAATATGGCTAGTTCTACGTTCGATTACTCACAATATTTCATTTAATAGCGTGATTGAAAAGAAATAGAAAGTGTCAACAGAATGTATACACACCAACACGGTGCGTATTTATCATTGGAGGGTGCCATTTGTACTTTTCACCGACGGACTGTGAAGTTACATTTCTCAATCCCAGTCCCTACTGAAATAAAAAGATGCGTCGGCCGGGAATCGAACCCGGATCGACTGCTTGGAAGGCAACCATGCTAACCTTTACACCACCGACGCTGTCCATGTGGTGCATAGCCGGTAAAGACAACTTAATGAATTTCTCTGATTGATTGACCATGCCTGGAGGCACGCCTTTAAACGAAATTGCTTACGTCGCAAAGTCATTTTTACTATAAAAAAAATGTTTAAATGTATTCTTGACTTGATATGCGCCACGGGTCTGCAATGTACAGTGTAGTGGAAAAAAATAATTCTATTTAAATGCATATGACACTGCAGTTGCATCCATATGGAGCAAATGTATACGTCACTTGAATACTTCCTTCTTTTCAGCTTCTTTCTTGCCTAAGGAGTGAGAAGCTTAGAAACGAGGCGGTGAGTGTGAAGCATCGGTGGTCTAGTGGTAGAATACTCGCCTGCCACGCGGGTGACCCGGGTTCGATTCCCGGTCGATGCACATTGTTTTTGTGCCTCTTGCCAACAAAAGGAATAGACACTCTCAAAAAGCGCGTCTCCAGAAAGCTGTGTTCAGTCTGTGACGCAATGCGATTGTTGTCAGTGATGTCACGTTTCTATGACGTCGTGCCATTGTGAGGTCACAAACGGGTCCCAAAATAGTCATCTGCCTGTTGGAATGATAATACGTATGCATTTACATGACTCTATTTGAAGGACTTCTAAGGGTGGGATGTGCTGTGAATTTTAGCATTGTTCTGTACATGAATCGGTGCTTATCTGCAAACTACATTGACAGTGTCGGGCTATCAATTAAGCAATAATATGGCTAGTTCTACGTTCGATTACTCACAATATTTCATTTAATAGCGTGATTGAAAAGAAATAGAAAGTGTCAACAGAATGTATACACACCAACACGGTGCGTATTTATCATTGGAGGGTGCCATTTGTACTTTTCACCGACGGACTGTGAAGTTACATTTCTCAATCCCAGTCCCTACTGAAATAAAAAGATGCGTCGGCCGGGAATCGAACCCGGATCGACTGCTTGGAAGGCAACCATGCTAACCTTTACACCACCGACGCTGTCCATGTGGTGCATAGCCGGTAAAGACAACTTAATGAATTTCTCTGATTGATTGACCATGCCTGGAGGCACGCCTTTAAACGAAATTGCTTACGTCGCAAAATCATTTTTACTATAAAAAAAATGTTTAAATGTATTCTTGACTTGATATGCGCCACGGGTCTGCAATGTACAGTGTAGTGGAAAAAAATAATTCTATTTAAATGCATATGACACTGCAGTTGCATCCATATGGAGCAAATGTATACGTCACTTGAATACTTCCTTCTTTTCAGCTTCTTTCTTGCCTAAGGAGTGAGAAGCTTAGAAACGAGGCGGTGAGTGTGAAGCATCGGTGGTCTAGTGGTAGAATACTCGCCTGCCACGCGGGTGACCCGGGTTCGATTCCCGGTCGATGCACATTGTTTTTGTGCCTCTTGCCAACAAAAGGAATAGACACTCTCAAAAAGCGCGTCTCCAGAAAGCTGTGTTCAGTCTGTGACGCAATGCGATTGTTGTCAGTGATGTCACGTTTCTATGACGTCGTGCCATTGTGAGGTCACAAACGGGTCCCAAAATAGTCATCTGCCTGTTGGAATGATAATACGTATGCATTTACATGACTCTATTTGAAGGACTTCTAAGGGTGGGATGTGCTGTGAATTTTAGCATTGTTCTGTACATGAATCGGTGCTTATCTGCAAACTACATTGACAGTGTCGGGCTATCAATTAAGCAATAATATGGCTAGTTCTACGTTCGATTACTCACAATATTTCATTTAATAGCGTGATTGAAAAGAAATAGAAAGTGTCAACAGAATGTATACACACCAACACGGTGCGTATTTATCATTGGAGGGTGCCATTTGTACTTTTCACCGACGGACTGTGAAGTTACATTTCTCAATCCCAGTCCCTACTGAAATAAAAAGATGCGTCGGCCGGGAATCGAACCCGGATCGACTGCTTGGAAGGCAACCATGCTAACCTTTACACCACCGACGCTGTCCATGTGGTGCATAGCCGGTAAAGACAACTTAATGAATTTCTCTGATTGATTGACCATGCCTGGAGGCACGCCTTTAAACGAAATTGCTTACGTCGCAAAATCATTTTTACTATAAAAAAAATGTTTAAATGTATTCTTGACTTGATATGCGCCACGGGTCTGCAATGTACAGTGTAGTGGAAAAAAATAATTCTATTTAAATGCATATGACACTGCAGTTGCATCCATATGGAGCAAATGTATACGTCACTTGAATACTTCCTTCTTTTCAGCTTCTTTCTTGCCTAAGGAGTGAGAAGCTTAGAAACGAGGCGGTGAGTGTGAAGCATCGGTGGTCTAGTGGTAGAATACTCGCCTGCCACGCGGGTGACCCGGGTTCGATTCCCGGTCGATGCACATTGTTTTTGTGCCTCTTGCCAACAAAAGGAATAGACACTCTCAAAAAGCGCGTCTCCAGAAAGCTGTGTTCAGTCTGTGACGCAATGCGATTGTTGTCAGTGATGTCACGTTTCTATGACGTCGTGCCATTGTGAGGTCACAAACGGGTCCCAAAATAGTCATCTGCCTGTTGGAATGATAATACGTATGCATTTACATGACTCTATTTGAAGGACTTCTAAGGGTGGGATGTGCTGTGAATTTTAGCATTGTTCTGTACATGAATCGGTGCTTATCTGCAAACTACATTGACAGTGTCGGGCTATCAATTAAGCAATAATATGGCTAGTTCTACGTTCGATTACTCACAATATTTCATTTAATAGCGTGATTGAAAAGAAATAGAAAGTGTCAACAGAATGTATACACACCAACACGGTGCGTATTTATCATTGGAGGGTGCCATTTGTACTTTTCACCGACGGACTGTGAAGTTACATTTCTCAATCCCAGTCCCTACTGAAATAAAAAGATGCGTCGGCCGGGAATCGAACCCGGATCGACTGCTTGGAAGGCAACCATGCTAACCTTTACACCACCGACGCTGTCCATGTGGTGCATAGCCGGTAAAGACAACTTAATGAATTTCTCTGATTGATTGACCATGCCTGGAGGCACGCCTTTAAACGAAATTGCTTACGTCGCAAAATCATTTTTACTATAAAAAAAATGTTTAAATGTATTCTTGACTTGATATGCGCCACGGGTCTGCAATGTACAGTGTAGTGGAAAAAAATAATTCTATTTAAATGCATATGACACTGCAGTTGCATCCATATGGAGCAAATGTATACGTCACTTGAATACTTCCTTCTTTTCAGCTTCTTTCTTGCCTAAGGAGTGAGAAGCTTAGAAACGAGGCGGTGAGTGTGAAGCATCGGTGGTCTAGTGGTAGAATACTCGCCTGCCACGCGGGTGACCCGGGTTCGATTCCCGGTCGATGCACATTGTTTTTGTGCCTCTTGCCAACAAAAGGAATAGACACTCTCAAAAAGCGCGTCTCCAGAAAGCTGTGTTCAGTCTGTGACGCAATGCGATTGTTGTCAGTGATGTCACGTTTCTATGACGTCGTGCCATTGTGAGGTCACAAACGGGTCCCAAAATAGTCATCTGCCTGTTGGAATGATAATACGTATGCATTTACATGACTCTATTTGAAGGACTTCTAAGGGTGGGATGTGCTGTGAATTTTAGCATTGTTCTGTACATGAATCGGTGCTTATCTGCAAACTACATTGACAGTGTCGGGCTATCAATTAAGCAATAATATGGCTAGTTCTACGTTCGATTACTCACAATATTTCATTTAATAGCGTGATTGAAAAGAAATAGAAAGTGTCAACAGAATGTATACACACCAACACGGTGCGTATTTATCATTGGAGGGTGCCATTTGTACTTTTCACCGACGGACTGTGAAGTTACATTTCTCAATCCCAGTCCCTACTGAAATAAAAAGATGCGTCGGCCGGGAATCGAACCCGGATCGACTGCTTGGAAGGCAACCATGCTAACCTTTACACCACCGACGCTGTCCATGTGGTGCATAGCCGGTAAAGACAACTTAATGAATTTCTCTGATTGATTGACCATGCCTGGAGGCACGCCTTTAAACGAAATTGCTTACGTCGCAAAATCATTTTTACTATAAAAAAAATGTTTAAATGTATTCTTGACTTGATATGCGCCACGGGTCTGCAATGTACAGTGTAGTGGAAAAAAATAATTCTATTTAAATGCATATGACACTGCAGTTGCATCCATATGGAGCAAATGTATACGTCACTTGAATACTTCCTTCTTTTCAGCTTCTTTCTTGCCTAAGGAGTGAGAAGCTTAGAAACGAGGCGGTGAGTGTGAAGCATCGGTGGTCTAGTGGTAGAATACTCGCCTGCCACGCGGGTGACCCGGGTTCGATTCCCGGTCGATGCACATTGTTTTTGTGCCTCTTGCCAACAAAAGGAATAGACACTCTCAAAAAGCGCGTCTCCAGAAAGCTGTGTTCAGTCTGTGACGCAATGCGATTGTTGTCAGTGATGTCACGTTTCTATGACGTCGTGCCATTGTGAGGTCACAAACGGGTCCCAAAATAGTCATCTGCCTGTTGGAATGATAATACGTATGCATTTACATGACTCTATTTGAAGGACTTCTAAGGGTGGGATGTGCTGTGAATTTTAGCATTGTTCTGTACATGAATCGGTGCTTATCTGCAAACTACATTGACAGTGTCGGGCTATCAATTAAGCAATAATATGGCTAGTTCTACGTTCGATTACTCACAATATTTCATTTAATAGCGTGATTGAAAAGAAATAGAAAGTGTCAACAGAATGTATACACACCAACACGGTGCGTATTTATCATTGGAGGGTGCCATTTGTACTTTTCACCGACGGACTGTGAAGTTACATTTCTCAATCCCAGTCCCTACTGAAATAAAAAGATGCGTCGGCCGGGAATCGAACCCGGATCGACTGCTTGGAAGGCAACCATGCTAACCTTTACACCACCGACGCTGTCCATGTGGTGCATAGCCGGTAAAGACAACTTAATGAATTTCTCTGATTGATTGACCATGCCTGGAGGCACGCCTTTAAACGAAATTGCTTACGTCGCAAAATCATTTTTACTATAAAAAAAATGTTTAAATGTATTCTTGACTTGATATGCGCCACGGGTCTGCAATGTACAGTGTAGTGGAAAAAAATAATTCTATTTAAATGCATATGACACTGCAGTTGCATCCATATGGAGCAAATGTATACGTCACTTGAATACTTCCTTCTTTTCAGCTTCTTTCTTGCCTAAGGAGTGAGAAGCTTAGAAACGAGGCGGTGAGTGTGAAGCATCGGTGGTCTAGTGGTAGAATACTCGCCTGCCACGCGGGTGACCCGGGTTCGATTCCCGGTCGATGCACATTGTTTTTGTGCCTCTTGCCAACAAAAGGAATAGACACTCTCAAAAAGCGCGTCTCCAGAAAGCTGTGTTCAGTCTGTGACGCAATGCGATTGTTGTCAGTGATGTCACGTTTCTATGACGTCGTGCCATTGTGAGGTCACAAACGGGTCCCAAAATAGTCATCTGCCTGTTGGAATGATAATACGTATGCATTTACATGACTCTATTTGAAGGACTTCTAAGGGTGGGATGTGCTGTGAATTTTAGCATTGTTCTGTACATGAATCGGTGCTTATCTGCAAACTACATTGACAGTGTCGGGCTATCAATTAAGCAATAATATGGCTAGTTCTACGTTCGATTACTCACAATATTTCATTTAATAGCGTGATTGAAAAGAAATAGAAAGTGTCAACAGAATGTATACACACCAACACGGTGCGTATTTATCATTGGAGGGTGCCATTTGTACTTTTCACCGACGGACTGTGAAGTTACATTTCTCAATCCCAGTCCCTACTGAAATAAAAAGATGCGTCGGCCGGGAATCGAACCCGGATCGACTGCTTGGAAGGCAACCATGCTAACCTTTACACCACCGACGCTGTCCATGTGGTGCATAGCCGGTAAAGACAACTTAATGAATTTCTCTGATTGATTGACCATGCCTGGAGGCACGCCTTTAAACGAAATTGCTTACGTCGCAAAATCATTTTTACTATAAAAAAAATGTTTAAATGTATTCTTGACTTGATATGCGCCACGGGTCTGCAATGTACAGTGTAGTGGAAAAAAATAATTCTATTTAAATGCATATGACACTGCAGTTGCATCCATATGGAGCAAATGTATACGTCACTTGAATACTTCCTTCTTTTCAGCTTCTTTCTTGCCTAAGGAGTGAGAAGCTTAGAAACGAGGCGGTGAGTGTGAAGCATCGGTGGTCTAGTGGTAGAATACTCGCCTGCCACGCGGGTGACCCGGGTTCGATTCCCGGTCGATGCACATTGTTTTTGTGCCTCTTGCCAACAAAAGGAATAGACACTCTCAAAAAGCGCGTCTCCAGAAAGCTGTGTTCAGTCTGTGACGCAATGCGATTGTTGTCAGTGATGTCACGTTTCTATGACGTCGTGCCATTGTGAGGTCACAAACGGGTCCCAAAATAGTCATCTGCCTGTTGGAATGATAATACGTATGCATTTACATGACTCTATTTGAAGGACTTCTAAGGGTGGGATGTGCTGTGAATTTTAGCATTGTTCTGTACATGAATCGGTGCTTATCTGCAAACTACATTGACAGTGTCGGGCTATCAATTAAGCAATAATATGGCTAGTTCTACGTTCGATTACTCACAATATTTCATTTGATAGCGTGATTGAAAAGAAATAGAAAGTGTCAACAGAATGTATACACACCAACACGGTGCGTATTTATCATTGGAGGGTGCCATTTGTACTTTTCACCGACGGACTGTGAAGTTACATTTCTCAATCCCAGTCCCTACTGAAATAAAAAGATGCGTCGGCCGGGAATCGAACCCGGATCGACTGCTTGGAAGGCAACCATGCTAACCTTTACACCACCGACGCTGTCCATGTGGTGCATAGCCGGTAAAGACAACTTAATGAATTTCTCTGATTGATTGACCATGCCTGGAGGCACGCCTTTAAACGAAATTGCTTACGTCGCAAAATCATTTTTACTATAAAAAAAATGTTTAAATGTATTCTTGACTTGATATGCGCCACGGGTCTGCAATGTACAGTGTAGTGGAAAAAAATAATTCTATTTAAATGCATATGACACTGCAGTTGCATCCATATGGAGCAAATGTATACGTCACTTGAATACTTCCTTCTTTTCAGCTTCTTTCTTGCCTAAGGAGTGAGAAGCTTAGAAACGAGGCGGTGAGTGTGAAGCATCGGTGGTCTAGTGGTAGAATACTCGCCTGCCACGCGGGTGACCCGGGTTCGATTCCCGGTCGATGCACATTGTTTTTGTGCCTCTTGCCAACAAAAGGAATAGACACTCTCAAAAAGCGCGTCTCCAGAAAGCTGTGTTCAGTCTGTGACGCAATGCGATTGTTGTCAGTGATGTCACGTTTCTATGACGTCGTGCCATTGTGAGGTCACAAACGGGTCCCAAAATAGTCATCTGCCTGTTGGAATGATAATACGTATGCATTTACATGACTCTATTTGAAGGACTTCTAAGGGTGGGATGTGCTGTGAATTTTAGCATTGTTCTGTACATGAATCGGTGCTTATCTGCAAACTACATTGACAGTGTCGGGCTATCAATTAAGCAATAATATGGCTAGTTCTACGTTCGATTACTCACAATATTTCATTTAATAGCGTGATTGAAAAGAAATAGAAAGTGTCAACAGAATGTATACACACCAACACGGTGCGTATTTATCATTGGAGGGTGCCATTTGTACTTTTCACCGACGGACTGTGAAGTTACATTTCTCAATCCCAGTCCCTACTGAAATAAAAAGATGCGTCGGCCGGGAATCGAACCCGGATCGACTGCTTGGAAGGCAACCATGCTAACCTTTACACCACCGACGCTGTCCATGTGGTGCATAGCCGGTAAAGACAACTTAATGAATTTCTCTGATTGATTGACCATGCCTGGAGGCACGCCTTTAAACGAAATTGCTTACGTCGCAAAATCATTTTTACTATAAAAAAAATGTTTAAATGTATTCTTGACTTGATATGCGCCACGGGTCTGCAATGTACAGTGTAGTGGAAAAAAATAATTCTATTTAAATGCATATGACACTGCAGTTGCATCCATATGGAGCAAATGTATACGTCACTTGAATACTTCCTTCTTTTCAGCTTCTTTCTTGCCTAAGGAGTGAGAAGCTTAGAAACGAGGCGGTGAGTGTGAAGCATCGGTGGTCTAGTGGTAGAATACTCGCCTGCCACGCGGGTGACCCGGGTTCGATTCCCGGTCGATGCACATTGTTTTTGTGCCTCTTGCCAACAAAAGGAATAGACACTCTCAAAAAGCGCGTCTCCAGAAAGCTGTGTTCAGTCTGTGACGCAATGCGATTGTTGTCAGTGATGTCACGTTTCTATGACGTCGTGCCATTGTGAGGTCACAAACGGGTCCCAAAATAGTCATCTGCCTGTTGGAATGATAATACGTATGCATTTACATGACTCTATTTGAAGGACTTCTAAGGGTGGGATGTGCTGTGAATTTTAGCATTGTTCTGTACATGAATCGGTGCTTATCTGCAAACTACATTGACAGTGTCGGGCTATCAATTAAGCAATAATATGGCTAGTTCTACGTTCGATTACTCACAATATTTCATTTAATAGCGTGATTGAAAAGAAATAGAAAGTGTCAACAGAATGTATACACACCAACACGGTGCGTATTTATCATTGGAGGGTGCCATTTGTACTTTTCACCGACGGACTGTGAAGTTACATTTCTCAATCCCAGTCCCTACTGAAATAAAAAGATGCGTCGGCCGGGAATCGAACCCGGATCGACTGCTTGGAAGGCAACCATGCTAACCTTTACACCACCGACGCTGTCCATGTGGTGCATAGCCGGTAAAGACAACTTAATGAATTTCTCTGATTGATTGACCATGCCTGGAGGCACGCCTTTAAACGAAATTGCTTACGTCGCAAAATCATTTTTACTATAAAAAAAATGTTTAAATGTATTCTTGACTTGATATGCGCCACGGGTCTGCAATGTACAGTGTAGTGGAAAAAAATAATTCTATTTAAATGCATATGACACTGCAGTTGCATCCATATGGAGCAAATGTATACGTCACTTGAATACTTCCTTCTTTTCAGCTTCTTTCTTTTCAGCTTCTTTCTTGCCTAAGGAGTGAGAAGCTTAGAAACGAGGCGGTGAGTGTGAAGCATCGGTGGTCTAGTGGTAGAATACTCGCCTGCCACGCGGGTGACCCGGGTTCGATTCCCGGTCGATGCACATTGTTTTTGTGCCTCTTGCCAACAAAAGGAATAGACACTCTCAAAAAGCGCGTCTCCAGAAAGCTGTGTTCAGTCTGTGACGCAATGCGATTGTTGTCAGTGATGTCACGTTTCTATGACGTCGTGCCATTGTGAGGTCACAAACGGGTCCCAAAATAGTCATCTGCCTGTTGGAATGATAATACGTATGCATTTACATGACTCTATTTGAAGGACTTCTAAGGGTGGGATGTGCTGTGAATTTTAGCATTGTTCTGTACATGAATCGGTGCTTATCTGCAAACTACATTGACAGTGTCGGGCTATCAATTAAGCAATAATATGGCTAGTTCTACGTTCGATTACTCACAATATTTCATTTAATAGCGTGATTGAAAAGAAATAGAAAGTGTCAACAGAATGTATACACACCAACACGGTGCGTATTTATCATTGGAGGGTGCCATTTGTACTTTTCACCGACGGACTGTGAAGTTACATTTCTCAATCCCAGTCCCTACTGAAATAAAAAGATGCGTCGGCCGGGAATCGAACCCGGATCGACTGCTTGGAAGGCAACCATGCTAACCTTTACACCACCGACGCTGTCCATGTGGTGCATAGCCGGTAAAGACAACTTAATGAATTTCTCTGATTGATTGACCATGCCTGGAGGCACGCCTTTAAACGAAATTGCTTACGTCGCAAAATCATTTTTACTATAAAAAAAATGTTTAAATGTATTCTTGACTTGATATGCGCCACGGGTCTGCAATGTACAGTGTAGTGGAAAAAAATAATTCTATTTAAATGCATATGACACTGCAGTTGCATCCATATGGAGCAAATGTATACGTCACTTGAATACTTCCTTCTTTTCAGCTTCTTTCTTGCCTAAGGAGTGAGAAGCTTAGAAACGAGGCGGTGAGTGTGAAGCATCGGTGGTCTAGTGGTAGAATACTCGCCTGCCACGCGGGTGACCCGGGTTCGATTCCCGGTCGATGCACATTGTTTTTGTGCCTCTTGCCAACAAAAGGAATAGACACTCTCAAAAAGCGCGTCTCCAGAAAGCTGTGTTCAGTCTGTGACGCAATGCGATTGTTGTCAGTGATGTCACGTTTCTATGACGTCGTGCCATTGTGAGGTCACAAACGGGTCCCAAAATAGTCATCTGCCTGTTGGAATGATAATACGTATGCATTTACATGACTCTATTTGAAGGACTTCTAAGGGTGGGATGTGCTGTGAATTTTAGCATTGTTCTGTACATGAATCGGTGCTTATCTGCAAACTACATTGACAGTGTCGGGCTATCAATTAAGCAATAATATGGCTAGTTCTACGTTCGATTACTCACAATATTTCATTTAATAGCGTGATTGAAAAGAAATAGAAAGTGTCAACAGAATGTATACACACCAACACGGTGCGTATTTATCATTGGAGGGTGCCATTTGTACTTTTCACCGACGGACTGTGAAGTTACATTTCTCAATCCCAGTCCCTACTGAAATAAAAAGATGCGTCGGCCGGGAATCGAACCCGGATCGACTGCTTGGAAGGCAACCATGCTAACCTTTACACCACCGACGCTGTCCATGTGGTGCATAGCCGGTAAAGACAACTTAATGAATTTCTCTGATTGATTGACCATGCCTGGAGGCACGCCTTTAAACGAAATTGCTTACGTCGCAAAATCATTTTTACTATAAAAAAAATGTTTAAATGTATTCTTGACTTGATATGCGCCACGGGTCTGCAATGTACAGTGTAGTGGAAAAAAATAATTCTATTTAAATGCATATGACACTGCAGTTGCATCCATATGGAGCAAATGTATACGTCACTTGAATACTTCCTTCTTTTCAGCTTCTTTCTTGCCTAAGGAGTGAGAAGCTTAGAAACGAGGCGGTGAGTGTGAAGCATCGGTGGTCTAGTGGTAGAATACTCGCCTGCCACGCGGGTGACCCGGGTTCGATTCCCGGTCGATGCACATTGTTTTTGTGCCTCTTGCCAACAAAAGGAATAGACACTCTCAAAAAGCGCGTCTCCAGAAAGCTGTGTTCAGTCTGTGACGCAATGCGATTGTTGTCAGTGATGTCACGTTTCTATGACGTCGTGCCATTGTGAGGTCACAAACGGGTCCCAAAATAGTCATCTGCCTGTTGGAATGATAATACGTATGCATTTACATGACTCTATTTGAAGGACTTCTAAGGGTGGGATGTGCTGTGAATTTTAGCATTGTTCTGTACATGAATCGGTGCTTATCTGCAAACTACATTGACAGTGTCGGGCTATCAATTAAGCAATAATAGGGCTAGTTCTACGTTCGATTACTCACAATATTTCATTTAATAGCGTGATTGAAAAGAAATAGAAAGTGTCAACAGAATGTATACACACCAACACGGTGCGTATTTATCATTGGAGGGTGCCATTTGTACTTTTCACCGACGGACTGTGAAGTTACATTTCTCAATCCCAGTCCCTACTGAAATAAAAAGATGCGTCGGCCGGGAATCGAACCCGGATCGACTGCTTGGAAGGCAACCATGCTAACCTTTACACCACCGACGCTGTCCATGTGGTGCATAGCCGGTAAAGACAACTTAATGAATTTCTCTGATTGATTGACCATGCCTGGAGGCACGCCTTTAAACGAAATTGCTTACGTCGCAAAATCATTTTTACTATAAAAAAAATGTTTAAATGTATTCTTGACTTGATATGCGCCACGGGTCTGCAATGTACAGTGTAGTGGAAAAAAATAATTCTATTTAAATGCATATGACACTGCAGTTGCATCCATATGGAGCAAATGTATACGTCACTTGAATACTTCCTTCTTTTCAGCTTCTTTCTTGCCTAAGGAGTGAGAAGCTTAGAAACGAGGCGGTGAGTGTGAAGCATCGGTGGTCTAGTGGTAGAATACTCGCCTGCCACGCGGGTGACCCGGGTTCGATTCCCGGTCGATGCACATTGTTTTTGTGCCTCTTGCCAACAAAAGGAATAGACACTCTCAAAAAGCGCGTCTCCAGAAAGCTGTGTTCAGTCTGTGACGCAATGCGATTGTTGTCAGTGATGTCACGTTTCTATGACGTCGTGCCATTGTGAGGTCACAAACGGGTCCCAAAATAGTCATCTGCCTGTTGGAATGATAATACGTATGCATTTACATGACTCTATTTGAAGGACTTCTAAGGGTGGGATGTGCTGTGAATTTTAGCATTGTTCTGTACATGAATCGGTGCTTATCTGCAAACTACATTGACAGTGTCGGGCTATCAATTAAGCAATAATATGGCTAGTTCTACGTTCGATTACTCACAATATTTCATTTAATAGCGTGATTGAAAAGAAATAGAAAGTGTCAACAGAATGTATACACACCAACACGGTGCGTATTTATCATTGGAGGGTGCCATTTGTACTTTTCACCGACGGACTGTGAAGTTACATTTCTCAATCCCAGTCCCTACTGAAATAAAAAGATGCGTCGGCCGGGAATCGAACCCGGATCGACTGCTTGGAAGGCAACCATGCTAACCTTTACACCACCGACGCTGTCCATGTGGTGCATAGCCGGTAAAGACAACTTAATGAATTTCTCTGATTGATTGACCATGCCTGGAGGCACGCCTTTAAACGAAATTGCTTACGTCGCAAAATCATTTTTACTATAAAAAAAATGTTTAAATGTATTCTTGACTTGATATGCGCCACGGGTCTGCAATGTACAGTGTAGTGGAAAAAAATAATTCTATTTAAATGCATATGACACTGCAGTTGCATCCATATGGAGCAAATGTATACGTCACTTGAATACTTCCTTCTTTTCAGCTTCTTTCTTGCCTAAGGAGTGAGAAGCTTAGAAACGAGGCTGTGAGTGTGAAGCATCGGTGGTCTAGTGGTAGAATACTCGCCTGCCACGCGGGTGACCCGGGTTCAATTCCCGGTCGATGCACATTGTTTTTGTGCCTCTTGCCAACAAAAGGAATAGACACTCTCAAAAAGCGCGTCTCCAGAAAGCTGTGTTCAGTCTGTGACGCAATGCGATTGTTGTCAGTGATGTCACGTTTCTATGACGTCGTGCCATTGTGAGGTCACAAACGGGTCCCAAAATAGTCATCTGCCTGTTGGAATGATAATACGTATGCATTTACATGACTCTATTTGAAGGACTTCTAAGGGTGGGATGTGCTGTGAATTTTAGCATTGCTCTGTACATGAATCGGTGCTTATCTGCAAACTACATTGACAGTGTCGGGCTATCAATTAAGCAATAATATGGCTAGTTCTACGTTCGATTACTCACAATATTTCATTTAATAGCGTGATTGAAAAGAAATAGAAAGTGTCAACAGAATGTATACACACCAACACGGTGCGTATTTATCATTGGAGGGTGCCATTTGTACTTTTCACCGACGGACTGTGAAGTTACATTTCTCAATCCCAGTCCCTACTGAAATAAAAAGATGCGTCGGCCGGGAATCGAACCCGGATCGACTGCTTGGAAGGCAACCATGCTAACCTTTACACCACCGACGCTGTCCATGTGGTGCATAGCCGGTAAAGACAACTTAATGAATTTCTCTGATTGATTGACCATGCCTGGAGGCACGCCTTTAAACGAAATTGCTTACGTCGCAAAATCATTTTTACTATAAAAAAAATGTTTAAATGTATTCTTGACTTGATATGCGCCACGGGTCTGCAATGTACAGTGTAGTGGAAAAAAATAATTCTATTTAAATGCATATGACACTGCAGTTGCATCCATATGGAGCAAATGTATACGTCACTTGAATACTTCCTTCTTTTCAGCTTCTTTCTTGCCTAAGGAGTGAGAAGCTTAGAAACGAGGCGGTGAGTGTGAAGCATCGGTGGTCTAGTGGTAGAATACTCGCCTGCCACGCGGGTGACCCGGGTTCGATTCCCGGTCGATGCACATTGTTTTTGTGCCTCTTGCCAACAAAAGGAATAGACACTCTCAAAAAGCGCGTCTCCAGAAAGCTGTGTTCAGTCTGTGACGCAATGCGATTGTTGTCAGTGATGTCACGTTTCTATGACGTCGTGCCATTGTGAGGTCACAAACGGGTCCCAAAATAGTCATCTGCCTGTTGGAATGATAATACGTATGCATTTACATGACTCTATTTGAAGGACTTCTAAGGGTGGGATGTGCTGTGAATTTTAGCATTGTTCTGTACATGAATCGGTGCTTATCTGCAAACTACATTGACAGTGTCGGGCTATCAATTAAGCAATAATATGGCTAGTTCTACGTTCGATTACTCACAATATTTCATTTAATAGCGTGATTGAAAAGAAATAGAAAGTGTCAACAGAATGTATACACACCAACACGGTGCGTATTTATCATTGGAGGGTGCCATTTGTACTTTTCACCGACGGACTGTGAAGTTACATTTCTCAATCCCAGTCCCTACTGAAATAAAAAGATGCGTCGGCCGGGAATCGAACCCGGATCGACTGCTTGGAAGGCAACCATGCTAACCTTTACACCACCGACGCTGTCCATGTGGTGCATAGCCGGTAAAGACAACTTAATGAATTTCTCTGATTGATTGACCATGCCTGGAGGCACGCCTTTAAACGAAATTGCTTACGTCGCAAAATCATTTTTACTATAAAAAAAATGTTTAAATGTATTCTTGACTTGATATGCGCCACGGGTCTGCAATGTACAGTGTAGTGGAAAAAAATAATTCTATTTAAATGCATATGACACTGCAGTTGCATCCATATGGAGCAAATGTATACGTCACTTGAATACTTCCTTCTTTTCAGCTTCTTTCTTGCCTAAGGAGTGAGAAGCTTAGAAACGAGGCGGTGAGTGTGAAGCATCGGTGGTCTAGTGGTAGAATACTCGCCTGCCACGCGGGTGACCCGGGTTCGATTCCCGGTCGATGCACATTGTTTTTGTGCCTCTTGCCAACAAAAGGAATAGACACTCTCAAAAAGCGCGTCTCCAGAAAGCTGTGTTCAGTCTGTGACGCAATGCGATTGTTGTCAGTGATGTCACGTTTCTATGACGTCGTGCCATTGTGAGGTCACAAACGGGTCCCAAAATAGTCATCTGCCTGTTGGAATGATAATACGTATGCATTTACATGACTCTATTTGAAGGACTTCTAAGGGTGGGATGTGCTGTGAATTTTAGCATTGTTCTGTACATGAATCGGTGCTTATCTGCAAACTACATTGACAGTGTCGGGCTATCAATTAAGCAATAATATGGCTAGTTCTACGTTCGATTACTCACAATATTTCATTTAATAGCGTGATTGAAAAGAAATAGAAAGTGTCAACAGAATGTATACACACCAACACGGTGCGTATTTATCATTGGAGGGTGCCATTTGTACTTTTCACCGACGGACTGTGAAGTTACATTTCTCAATCCCAGTCCCTACTGAAATAAAAAGATGCGTCGGCCGGGAATCGAACCCGGATCGACTGCTTGGAAGGCAACCATGCTAACCTTTACACCACCGACGCTGTCCATGTGGTGCATAGCCGGTAAAGACAACTTAATGAATTTCTCTGATTGATTGACCATGCCTGGAGGCACGCCTTTAAACGAAATTGCTTACGTCGCAAAATCATTTTTACTATAAAAAAAATGTTTAAATGTATTCTTGACTTGATATGCGCCACGGGTCTGCAATGTACAGTGTAGTGGAAAAAAATAATTCTATTTAAATGCATATGACACTGCAGTTGCATCCATATGGAGCAAATGTATACGTCACTTGAATACTTCCTTCTTTTCAGCTTCTTTCTTGCCTAAGGAGTGAGAAGCTTAGAAACGAGGCGGTGAGTGTGAAGCATCGGTGGTCTAGTGGTAGAATACTCGCCTGCCACGCGGGTGACCCGGGTTCGATTCCCGGTCGATGCACATTGTTTTTGTGCCTCTTGCCAACAAAAGGAATAGACACTCTCAAAAAGCGCGTCTCCAGAAAGCTGTGTTCAGTCTGTGACGCAATGCGATTGTTGTCAGTGATGTCACGTTTCTATGACGTCGTGCCATTGTGAGGTCACAAACGGGTCCCAAAATAGTCATCTGCCTGTTGGAATGATAATACGTATGCATTTACATGACTCTATTTGAAGGACTTCTAAGGGTGGGATGTGCTGTGAATTTTAGCATTGTTCTGTACATGAATCGGTGCTTATCTGCAAACTACATTGACAGTGTCGGGCTATCAATTAAGCAATAATATGGCTAGTTCTACGTTCGATTACTCACAATATTTCATTTAATAGCGTGATTGAAAAGAAATAGAAAGTGTCAACAGAATGTATACACACCAACACGGTGCGTATTTATCATTGGAGGGTGCCATTTGTACTTTTCACCGACGGACTGTGAAGTTACATTTCTCAATCCCAGTCCCTACTGAAATAAAAAGATGCGTCGGCCGGGAATCGAACCCGGATCGACTGCTTGGAAGGCAACCATGCTAACCTTTACACCACCGACGCTGTCCATGTGGTGCATAGCCGGTAAAGACAACTTAATGAATTTCTCTGATTGATTGACCATGCCTGGAGGCACGCCTTTAAACGAAATTGCTTACGTCGCAAAATCATTTTTACTATAAAAAAAATGTTTAAATGTATTCTTGACTTGATATGCGCCACGGGTCTGCAATGTACAGTGTAGTGGAAAAAAATAATTCTATTTAAATGCATATGACACTGCAGTTGCATCCATATGGAGCAAATGTATACGTCACTTGAATACTTCCTTCTTTTCAGCTTCTTTCTTGCCTAAGGAGTGAGAAGCTTAGAAACGAGGCGGTGAGTGTGAAGCATCGGTGGTCTAGTGGTAGAATACTCGCCTGCCACGCGGGTGACCCGGGTTCGATTCCCGGTCGATGCACATTGTTTTTGTGCCTCTTGCCAACAAAAGGAATAGACACTCTCAAAAAGCGCGTCTCCAGAAAGCTGTGTTCAGTCTGTGACGCAATGCGATTGTTGTCAGTGATGTCACGTTTCTATGACGTCGTGCCATTGTGAGGTCACAAACGGGTCCCAAAATAGTCATCTGCCTGTTGGAATGATAATACGTATGCATTTACATGACTCTATTTGAAGGACTTCTAAGGGTGGGATGTGCTGTGAATTTTAGCATTGTTCTGTACATGAATCGGTGCTTATCTGCAAACTACATTGACAGTGTCGGGCTATCAATTAAGCAATAATATGGCTAGTTCTACGTTCGATTACTCACAATATTTCATTTAATAGCGTGATTGAAAAGAAATAGAAAGTGTCAACAGAATGTATACACACCAACACGGTGCGTATTTATCATTGGAGGGTGCCATTTGTACTTTTCACCGACGGACTGTGAAGTTACATTTCTCAATCCCAGTCCCTACTGAAATAAAAAGATGCGTCGGCCGGGAATCGAACCCGGATCGACTGCTTGGAAGGCAACCATGCTAACCTTTACACCACCGACGCTGTCCATGTGGTGCATAGCCGGTAAAGACAACTTAATGAATTTCTCTGATTGATTGACCATGCCTGGAGGCACGCCTTTAAACGAAATTGCTTACGTCGCAAAATCATTTTTACTATAAAAAAAATGTTTAAATGTATTCTTGACTTGATATGCGCCACGGGTCTGCAATGTACAGTGTAGTGGAAAAAAATAATTCTATTTAAATGCATATGACACTGCAGTTGCATCCATATGGAGCAAATGTATACGTCACTTGAATACTTCCTTCTTTTCAGCTTCTTTCTTGCCTAAGGAGTGAGAAGCTTAGAAACGAGGCGGTGAGTGTGAAGCATCGGTGGTCTAGTGGTAGAATACTCGCCTGCCACGCGGGTGACCCGGGTTCGATTCCCGGTCGATGCACATTGTTTTTGTGCCTCTTGCCAACAAAAGGAATAGACACTCTCAAAAAGCGCGTCTCCAGAAAGCTGTGTTCAGTCTGTGACGCAATGCGATTGTTGTCAGTGATGTCACGTTTCTATGACGTCGTGCCATTGTGAGGTCACAAACGGGTCCCAAAATAGTCATCTGCCTGTTGGAATGATAATACGTATGCATTTACATGACTCTATTTGAAGGACTTCTAAGGGTGGGATGTGCTGTGAATTTTAGCATTGTTCTGTACATGAATCGGTGCTTATCTGCAAACTACATTGACAGTGTCGGGCTATCAATTAAGCAATAATATGGCTAGTTCTACGTTCGATTACTCACAATATTTCATTTAATAGCGTGATTGAAAAGAAATAGAAAGTGTCAACAGAATGTATACACACCAACACGGTGCGTATTTATCATTGGAGGGTGCCATTTGTACTTTTCACCGACGGACTGTGAAGTTACATTTCTCAATCCCAGTCCCTACTGAAATAAAAAGATGCGTCGGCCGGGAATCGAACCCGGATCGACTGCTTGGAAGGCAACCATGCTAACCTTTACACCACCGACGCTGTCCATGTGGTGCATAGCCGGTAAAGACAACTTAATGAATTTCTCTGATTGATTGACCATGCCTGGAGGCACGCCTTTAAACGAAATTGCTTACGTCGCAAAATCATTTTTACTATAAAAAAAATGTTTAAATGTATTCTTGACTTGATATGCGCCACGGGTCTGCAATGTACAGTGTAGTGGAAAAAAATAATTCTATTTAAATGCATATGACACTGCAGTTGCATCCATATGGAGCAAATGTATACGTCACTTGAATACTTCCTTCTTTTCAGCTTCTTTCTTGCCTAAGGAGTGAGAAGCTTAGAAACGAGGCGGTGAGTGTGAAGCATCGGTGGTCTAGTGGTAGAATACTCGCCTGCCACGCGGGTGACCCGGGTTCGATTCCCGGTCGATGCACATTGTTTTTGTGCCTCTTGCCAACAAAAGGAATAGACACTCTCAAAAAGCGCGTCTCCAGAAAGCTGTGTTCAGTCTGTGACGCAATGCGATTGTTGTCAGTGATGTCACGTTTCTATGACGTCGTGCCATTGTGAGGTCACAAACGGGTCCCAAAATAGTCATCTGCCTGTTGGAATGATAATACGTATGCATTTACATGACTCTATTTGAAGGACTTCTAAGGGTGGGATGTGCTGTGAATTTTAGCATTGTTCTGTACATGAATCGGTGCTTATCTGCAAACTACATTGACAGTGTCGGGCTATCAATTAAGCAATAATATGGCTAGTTCTACGTTCGATTACTCACAATATTTCATTTAATAGCGTGATTGAAAAGAAATAGAAAGTGTCAACAGAATGTATACACACCAACACGGTGCGTATTTATCATTGGAGGGTGCCATTTGTACTTTTCACCGACGGACTGTGAAGTTACATTTCTCAATCCCAGTCCCTACTGAAATAAAAAGATGCGTCGGCCGGGAATCGAACCCGGATCGACTGCTTGGAAGGCAACCATGCTAACCTTTACACCACCGACGCTGTCCATGTGGTGCATAGCCGGTAAAGACAACTTAATGAATTTCTCTGATTGATTGACCATGCCTGGAGGCACGCCTTTAAACGAAATTGCTTACGTCGCAAAATCATTTTTACTATAAAAAAAATGTTTAAATGTATTCTTGACTTGATATGCGCCACGGGTCTGCAATGTACAGTGTAGTGGAAAAAAATAATTCTATTTAAATGCATATGACACTGCAGTTGCATCCATATGGAGCAAATGTATACGTCACTTGAATACTTCCTTCTTTTCAGCTTCTTTCTTGCCTAAGGAGTGAGAAGCTTAGAAACGAGGCGGTGAGTGTGAAGCATCGGTGGTCTAGTGGTAGAATACTCGCCTGCCACGCGGGTGACCCGGGTTCGATTCCCGGTCGATGCACATTGTTTTTGTGCCTCTTGCCAACAAAAGGAATAGACACTCTCAAAAAGCGCGTCTCCAGAAAGCTGTGTTCAGTCTGTGACGCAATGCGATTGTTGTCAGTGATGTCACGTTTCTATGACGTCGTGCCATTGTGAGGTCACAAACGGGTCCCAAAATAGTCATCTGCCTGTTGGAATGATAATACGTATGCATTTACATGACTCTATTTGAAGGACTTCTAAGGGTGGGATGTGCTGTGAATTTTAGCATTGTTCTGTACATGAATCGGTGCTTATCTGCAAACTACATTGACAGTGTCGGGCTATCAATTAAGCAATAATATGGCTAGTTCTACGTTCGATTACTCACAATATTTCATTTAATAGCGTGATTGAAAAGAAATAGAAAGTGTCAACAGAATGTATACACACCAACACGGTGCGTATTTATCATTGGAGGGTGCCATTTGTACTTTTCACCGACGGACTGTGAAGTTACATTTCTCAATCCCAGTCCCTACTGAAATAAAAAGATGCGTCGGCCGGGAATCGAACCCGGATCGACTGCTTGGAAGGCAACCATGCTAACCTTTACACCACCGACGCTGTCCATGTGGTGCATAGCCGGTAAAGACAACTTAATGAATTTCTCTGATTGATTGACCATGCCTGGAGGCACGCCTTTAAACGAAATTGCTTACGTCGCAAAATCATTTTTACTATAAAAAAAATGTTTAAATGTATTCTTGACTTGATATGCGCCACGGGTCTGCAATGTACAGTGTAGTGGAAAAAAATAATTCTATTTAAATGCATATGACACTGCAGTTGCATCCATATGGAGCAAATGTATACGTCACTTGAATACTTCCTTCTTTTCAGCTTCTTTCTTGCCTAAGGAGTGAGAAGCTTAGAAACGAGGCGGTGAGTGTGAAGCATCGGTGGTCTAGTGGTAGAATACTCGCCTGCCACGCGGGTGACCCGGGTTCGATTCCCGGTCGATGCACATTGTTTTTGTGCCTCTTGCCAACAAAAGGAATAGACACTCTCAAAAAGCGCGTCTCCAGAAAGCTGTGTTCAGTCTGTGACGCAATGCGATTGTTGTCAGTGATGTCACGTTTCTATGACGTCGTGCCATTGTGAGGTCACAAACGGGTCCCAAAATAGTCATCTGCCTGTTGGAATGATAATACGTATGCATTTACATGACTCTATTTGAAGGACTTCTAAGGGTGGGATGTGCTGTGAATTTTAGCATTGTTCTGTACATGAATCGGTGCTTATCTGCAAACTACATTGACAGTGTCGGGCTATCAATTAAGCAATAATATGGCTAGTTCTACGTTCGATTACTCACAATATTTCATTTAATAGCGTGATTGAAAAGAAATAGAAAGTGTCAACAGAATGTATACACACCAACACGGTGCGTATTTATCATTGGAGGGTGCCATTTGTACTTTTCACCGACGGACTGTGAAGTTACATTTCTCAATCCCAGTCCCTACTGAAATAAAAAGATGCGTCGGCCGGGAATCGAACCCGGATCGACTGCTTGGAAGGCAACCATGCTAACCTTTACACCACCGACGCTGTCCATGTGGTGCATAGCCGGTAAAGACAACTTAATGAATTTCTCTGATTGATTGACCATGCCTGGAGGCACGCCTTTAAACGAAATTGCTTACGTCGCAAAATCATTTTTACTATAAAAAAAATGTTTAAATGTATTCTTGACTTGATATGCGCCACGGGTCTGCAATGTACAGTGTAGTGGAAAAAAATAATTCTATTTAAATGCATATGACACTGCAGTTGCATCCATATGGAGCAAATGTATACGTCACTTGAATACTTCCTTCTTTTCAGCTTCTTTCTTGCCTAAGGAGTGAGAAGCTTAGAAACGAGGCGGTGAGTGTGAAGCATCGGTGGTCTAGTGGTAGAATACTCGCCTGCCACGCGGGTGACCCGGGTTCGATTCCCGGTCGATGCACATTGTTTTTGTGCCTCTTGCCAACAAAAGGAATAGACACTCTCAAAAAGCGCGTCTCCAGAAAGCTGTGTTCAGTCTGTGACGCAATGCGATTGTTGTCAGTGATGTCACGTTTCTATGACGTCGTGCCATTGTGAGGTCACAAACGGGTCCCAAAATAGTCATCTGCCTGTTGGAATGATAATACGTATGCATTTACATGACTCTATTTGAAGGACTTCTAAGGGTGGGATGTGCTGTGAATTTTAGCATTGTTCTGTACATGAATCGGTGCTTATCTGCAAACTACATTGACAGTGTCGGGCTATCAATTAAGCAATAATATGGCTAGTTCTACGTTCGATTACTCACAATATTTCATTTAATAGCGTGATTGAAAAGAAATAGAAAGTGTCAACAGAATGTATACACACCAACACGGTGCGTATTTATCATTGGAGGGTGCCATTTGTACTTTTCACCGACGGACTGTGAAGTTACATTTCTCAATCCCAGTCCCTACTGAAATAAAAAGATGCGTCGGCCGGGAATCGAACCCGGATCGACTGCTTGGAAGGCAACCATGCTAACCTTTACACCACCGACGCTGTCCATGTGGTGCATAGCCGGTAAAGACAACTTAATGAATTTCTCTGATTGATTGACCATGCCTGGAGGCACGCCTTTAAACGAAATTGCTTACGTCGCAAAATCATTTTTACTATAAAAAAAATGTTTAAATGTATTCTTGACTTGATATGCGCCACGGGTCTGCAATGTACAGTGTAGTGGAAAAAAATAATTCTATTTAAATGCATATGACACTGCAGTTGCATCCATATGGAGCAAATGTATACGTCACTTGAATACTTCCTTCTTTTCAGCTTCTTTCTTGCCTAAGGAGTGAGAAGCTTAGAAACGAGGCGGTGAGTGTGAAGCATCGGTGGTCTAGTGGTAGAATACTCGCCTGCCACGCGGGTGACCCGGGTTCGATTCCCGGTCGATGCACATTGTTTTTGTGCCTCTTGCCAACAAAAGGAATAGACACTCTCAAAAAGCGCGTCTCCAGAAAGCTGTGTTCAGTCTGTGACGCAATGCGATTGTTGTCAGTGATGTCACGTTTCTATGACGTCGTGCCATTGTGAGGTCACAAACGGGTCCCAAAATAGTCATCTGCCTGTTGGAATGATAATACGTATGCATTTACATGACTCTATTTGAAGGACTTCTAAGGGTGGGATGTGCTGTGAATTTTAGCATTGTTCTGTACATGAATCGGTGCTTATCTGCAAACTACATTGACAGTGTCGGGCTATCAATTAAGCAATAATATGGCTAGTTCTACGTTCGATTACTCACAATATTTCATTTAATAGCGTGATTGAAAAGAAATAGAAAGTGTCAACAGAATGTATACACACCAACACGGTGCGTATTTATCATTGGAGGGTGCCATTTGTACTTTTCACCGACGGACTGTGAAGTTACATTTCTCAATCCCAGTCCCTACTGAAATAAAAAGATGCGTCGGCCGGGAATCGAACCCGGATCGACTGCTTGGAAGGCAACCATGCTAACCTTTACACCACCGACGCTGTCCATGTGGTGCATAGCCGGTAAAGACAACTTAATGAATTTCTCTGATTGATTGACCATGCCTGGAGGCACGCCTTTAAACGAAATTGCTTACGTCGCAAAATCATTTTTACTATAAAAAAAATGTTTAAATGTATTCTTGACTTGATATGCGCCACGGGTCTGCAATGTACAGTGTAGTGGAAAAAAATAATTCTATTTAAATGCATATGACACTGCAGTTGCATCCATATGGAGCAAATGTATACGTCACTTGAATACTTCCTTCTTTTCAGCTTCTTTCTTGCCTAAGGAGTGAGAAGCTTAGAAACGAGGCGGTGAGTGTGAAGCATCGGTGGTCTAGTGGTAGAATACTCGCCTGCCACGCGGGTGACCCGGGTTCGATTCCCGGTCGATGCACATTGTTTTTGTGCCTCTTGCCAACAAAAGGAATAGACACTCTCAAAAAGCGCGTCTCCAGAAAGCTGTGTTCAGTCTGTGACGCAATGCGATTGTTGTCAGTGATGTCACGTTTCTATGACGTCGTGCCATTGTGAGGTCACAAACGGGTCCCAAAATAGTCATCTGCCTGTTGGAATGATAATACGTATGCATTTACATGACTCTATTTGAAGGACTTCTAAGGGTGGGATGTGCTGTGAATTTTAGCATTGTTCTGTACATGAATCGGTGCTTATCTGCAAACTACATTGACAGTGTCGGGCTATCAATTAAGCAATAATATGGCTAGTTCTACGTTCGATTACTCACAATATTTCATTTAATAGCGTGATTGAAAAGAAATAGAAAGTGTCAACAGAATGTATACACACCAACACGGTGCGTATTTATCATTGGAGGGTGCCATTTGTACTTTTCACCGACGGACTGTGAAGTTACATTTCTCAATCCCAGTCCCTACTGAAATAAAAAGATGCGTCGGCCGGGAATCGAACCCGGATCGACTGCTTGGAAGGCAACCATGCTAACCTTTACACCACCGACGCTGTCCATGTGGTGCATAGCCGGTAAAGACAACTTAATGAATTTCTCTGATTGATTGACCATGCCTGGAGGCACGCCTTTAAACGAAATTGCTTACGTCGCAAAATCATTTTTACTATAAAAAAAATGTTTAAATGTATTCTTGACTTGATATGCGCCACGGGTCTGCAATGTACAGTGTAGTGGAAAAAAATAATTCTATTTAAATGCATATGACACTGCAGTTGCATCCATATGGAGCAAATGTATACGTCACTTGAATACTTCCTTCTTTTCAGCTTCTTTCTTGCCTAAGGAGTGAGAAGCTTAGAAACGAGGCGGTGAGTGTGAAGCATCGGTGGTCTAGTGGTAGAATACTCGCCTGCCACGCGGGTGACCCGGGTTCGATTCCCGGTCGATGCACATTGTTTTTGTGCCTCTTGCCAACAAAAGGAATAGACACTCTCAAAAAGCGCGTCTCCAGAAAGCTGTGTTCAGTCTGTGACGCAATGCGATTGTTGTCAGTGATGTCACGTTTCTATGACGTCGTGCCATTGTGAGGTCACAAACGGGTCCCAAAATAGTCATCTGCCTGTTGGAATGATAATACGTATGCATTTACATGACTCTATTTGAAGGACTTCTAAGGGTGGGATGTGCTGTGAATTTTAGCATTGTTCTGTACATGAATCGGTGCTTATCTGCAAACTACATTGACAGTGTCGGGCTATCAATTAAGCAATAATATGGCTAGTTCTACGTTCGATTACTCACAATATTTCATTTAATAGCGTGATTGAAAAGAAATAGAAAGTGTCAACAGAATGTATACACACCAACACGGTGCGTATTTATCATTGGAGGGTGCCATTTGTACTTTTCACCGACGGACTGTGAAGTTACATTTCTCAATCCCAGTCCCTACTGAAATAAAAAGATGCGTCGGCCGGGAATCGAACCCGGATCGACTGCTTGGAAGGCAACCATGCTAACCTTTACACCACCGACGCTGTCCATGTGGTGCATAGCCGGTAAAGACAACTTAATGAATTTCTCTGATTGATTGACCATGCCTGGAGGCACGCCTTTAAACGAAATTGCTTACGTCGCAAAATCATTTTTACTATAAAAAAAATGTTTAAATGTATTCTTGACTTGATATGCGCCACGGGTCTGCAATGTACAGTGTAGTGGAAAAAAATAATTCTATTTAAATGCATATGACACTGCAGTTGCATCCATATGGAGCAAATGTATACGTCACTTGAATACTTCCTTCTTTTCAGCTTCTTTCTTGCCTAAGGAGTGAGAAGCTTAGAAACGAGGCGGTGAGTGTGAAGCATCGGTGGTCTAGTGGTAGAATACTCGCCTGCCACGCGGGTGACCCGGGTTCGATTCCCGGTCGATGCACATTGTTTTTGTGCCTCTTGCCAACAAAAGGAATAGACACTCTCAAAAAGCGCGTCTCCAGAAAGCTGTGTTCAGTCTGTGACGCAATGCGATTGTTGTCAGTGATGTCACGTTTCTATGACGTCGTGCCATTGTGAGGTCACAAACGGGTCCCAAAATAGTCATCTGCCTGTTGGAATGATAATACGTATGCATTTACATGACTCTATTTGAAGGACTTCTAAGGGTGGGATGTGCTGTGAATTTTAGCATTGTTCTGTACATGAATCGGTGCTTATCTGCAAACTACATTGACAGTGTCGGGCTATCAATTAAGCAATAATATGGCTAGTTCTACGTTCGATTACTCACAATATTTCATTTAATAGCGTGATTGAAAAGAAATAGAAAGTGTCAACAGAATGTATACACACCAACACGGTGCGTATTTATCATTGGAGGGTGCCATTTGTACTTTTCACCGACGGACTGTGAAGTTACATTTCTCAATCCCAGTCCCTACTGAAATAAAAAGATGCGTCGGCCGGGAATCGAACCCGGATCGACTGCTTGGAAGGCAACCATGCTAACCTTTACACCACCGACGCTGTCCATGTGGTGCATAGCCGGTAAAGACAACTTAATGAATTTCTCTGATTGATTGACCATGCCTGGAGGCACGCCTTTAAACGAAATTGCTTACGTCGCAAAATCATTTTTACTATAAAAAAAATGTTTAAATGTATTCTTGACTTGATATGCGCCACGGGTCTGCAATGTACAGTGTAGTGGAAAAAAATAATTCTATTTAAATGCATATGACACTGCAGTTGCATCCATATGGAGCAAATGTATACGTCACTTGAATACTTCCTTCTTTTCAGCTTCTTTCTTGCCTAAGGAGTGAGAAGCTTAGAAACGAGGCGGTGAGTGTGAAGCATCGGTGGTCTAGTGGTAGAATACTCGCCTGCCACGCGGGTGACCCGGGTTCGATTCCCGGTCGATGCACATTGTTTTTGTGCCTCTTGCCAACAAAAGGAATAGACACTCTCAAAAAGCGCGTCTCCAGAAAGCTGTGTTCAGTCTGTGACGCAATGCGATTGTTGTCAGTGATGTCACGTTTCTATGACGTCGTGCCATTGTGAGGTCACAAACGGGTCCCAAAATAGTCATCTGCCTGTTGGAATGATAATACGTATGCATTTACATGACTCTATTTGAAGGACTTCTAAGGGTGGGATGTGCTGTGAATTTTAGCATTGTTCTGTACATGAATCGGTGCTTATCTGCAAACTACATTGACAGTGTCGGGCTATCAATTAAGCAATAATATGGCTAGTTCTACGTTCGATTACTCACAATATTTCATTTAATAGCGTGATTGAAAAGAAATAGAAAGTGTCAACAGAATGTATACACACCAACACGGTGCGTATTTATCATTGGAGGGTGCCATTTGTACTTTTCACCGACGGACTGTGAAGTTACATTTCTCAATCCCAGTCCCTACTGAAATAAAAAGATGCGTCGGCCGGGAATCGAACCCGGATCGACTGCTTGGAAGGCAACCATGCTAACCTTTACACCACCGACGCTGTCCATGTGGTGCATAGCCGGTAAAGACAACTTAATGAATTTCTCTGATTGATTGACCATGCCTGGAGGCACGCCTTTAAACGAAATTGCTTACGTCGCAAAATCATTTTTACTATAAAAAAAATGTTTAAATGTATTCTTGACTTGATATGCGCCACGGGTCTGCAATGTACAGTGTAGTGGAAAAAAATAATTCTATTTAAATGCATATGACACTGCAGTTGCATCCATATGGAGCAAATGTATACGTCACTTGAATACTTCCTTCTTTTCAGCTTCTTTCTTGCCTAAGGAGTGAGAAGCTTAGAAACGAGGCGGTGAGTGTGAAGCATCGGTGGTCTAGTGGTAGAATACTCGCCTGCCACGCGGGTGACCCGGGTTCGATTCCCGGTCGATGCACATTGTTTTTGTGCCTCTTGCCAACAAAAGGAATAGACACTCTCAAAAAGCGCGTCTCCAGAAAGCTGTGTTCAGTCTGTGACGCAATGCGATTGTTGTCAGTGATGTCACGTTTCTATGACGTCGTGCCATTGTGAGGTCACAAACGGGTCCCAAAATAGTCATCTGCCTGTTGGAATGATAATACGTATGCATTTACATGACTCTATTTGAAGGACTTCTAAGGGTGGGATGTGCTGTGAATTTTAGCATTGTTCTGTACATGAATCGGTGCTTATCTGCAAACTACATTGACAGTGTCGGGCTATCAATTAAGCAATAATATGGCTAGTTCTACGTTCGATTACTCACAATATTTCATTTAATAGCGTGATTGAAAAGAAATAGAAAGTGTCAACAGAATGTATACACACCAACACGGTGCGTATTTATCATTGGAGGGTGCCATTTGTACTTTTCACCGACGGACTGTGAAGTTACATTTCTCAATCCCAGTCCCTACTGAAATAAAAAGATGCGTCGGCCGGGAATCGAACCCGGATCGACTGCTTGGAAGGCAACCATGCTAACCTTTACACCACCGACGCTGTCCATGTGGTGCATAGCCGGTAAAGACAACTTAATGAATTTCTCTGATTGATTGACCATGCCTGGAGGCACGCCTTTAAACGAAATTGCTTACGTCGCAAAATCATTTTTACTATAAAAAAAATGTTTAAATGTATTCTTGACTTGATATGGTCGACTTCCCGGTCGATGCACATTGTTTTTGTGCCTCTTGCCAACAAAAGGAATAGACACTCTCAAAAAGCGCGTCTCCAGAAAGCTGTGTTCAGTCTGTGACGCAATGCGATTGTTGTCAGTGATGTCACGTTTCTATGACGTCGTGCCATTGTGAGGTCACAAACGGGTCCCAAAATAGTCATCTGCCTGTTGGAATGATAATACGTATGCATTTACATGACTCTATTTGAAGGACTTCTAAGGGTGGGATGTGCTGTGAATTTTAGCATTGTTCTGTACATGAATCGGTGCTTATCTGCAAACTACATTGACAGTGTCGGGCTATCAATTAAGCTATCTACGTTCGATTACTCACAATATTTCATTTAATAGCGTGATTGAAAAGAAATAGAAAGTGTCAACAGAATGTATACACACCAACACGGTGCGTATTTATCATTGGAGGGTGCCATTTGTACTTTTCACCGACGGACTGTGAAGTTACATTTCTCAATCCCAGTCCCTACTGAAATAAAAAGATGCGTCGGCCGGGAATCGAACCCGGATCGACTGCTTGGAAGGCAACCATGCTAACCTTTACACCACCGACGCTGTCCATGTGGTGCATAGCCGGTAAAGACAACTTAATGAATTTCTCTGATTGATTGACCATGCCTGGAGGCACGCCTTTAAACGAAATTGCTTACGTCGCAAAATCATTTTTACTATAAAAAAAATGTTTAAATGTATTCTTGACTTGATATGCGCCACGGGTCTGCAATGTACAGTGTAGTGGAAAAAAATAATTCTATTTAAATGCATATGACACTGCAGTTGCATCCATATGGAGCAAATGTATACGTCACTTGAATACTTCCTTCTTTTCAGCTTCTTTCTTGCCTAAGGAGTGAGAAGCTTAGAAACGAGGCGGTGAGTGTGAAGCATCGGTGGTCTAGTGGTAGAATACTCGCCTGCCACGCGGGTGACCCGGGTTCGATTCCCGGTCGATGCACATTGTTTTTGTGCCTCTTGCCAACAAAAGGAATAGACACTCTCAAAAAGCGCGTCTCCAGAAAGCTGTGTTCAGTCTGTGACGCAATGCGATTGTTGTCAGTGATGTCACGTTTCTATGACGTCGTGCCATTGTGAGGTCACAAACGGGTCCCAAAATAGTCATCTGCCTGTTGGAATGATAATACGTATGCATTTACATGACTCTATTTGAAGGACTTCTAAGGGTGGGATGTGCTGTGAATTTTAGCATTGTTCTGTACATGAATCGGTGCTTATCTGCAAACTACATTGACAGTGTCGGGCTATCAATTAAGCAATAATATGGCTAGTTCTACGTTCGATTACTCACAATATTTCATTTAATAGCGTGATTGAAAAGAAATAGAAAGTGTCAACAGAATGTATACACACCAACACGGTGCGTATTTATCATTGGAGGGTGCCATTTGTACTTTTCACCGACGGACTGTGAAGTTACATTTCTCAATCCCAGTCCCTACTGAAATAAAAAGATGCGTCGGCCGGGAATCGAACCCGGATCGACTGCTTGGAAGGCAACCATGCTAACCTTTACACCACCGACGCTGTCCATGTGGTGCATAGCCGGTAAAGACAACTTAATGAATTTCTCTGATTGATTGACCATGCCTGGAGGCACGCCTTTAAACGAAATTGCTTACGTCGCAAAATCATTTTTACTATAAAAAAAATGTTTAAATGTATTCTTGACTTGATATGCGCCACGGGTCTGCAATGTACAGTGTAGTGGAAAAAAATAATTCTATTTAAATGCATATGACACTGCAGTTGCATCCATATGGAGCAAATGTATACGTCACTTGAATACTTCCTTCTTTTCAGCTTCTTTCTTGCCTAAGGAGTGAGAAGCTTAGAAACGAGGCGGTGAGTGTGAAGCATCGGTGGTCTAGTGGTAGAATACTCGCCTGCCACGCGGGTGACCCGGGTTCGATTCCCGGTCGATGCACATTGTTTTTGTGCCTCTTGCCAACAAAAGGAATAGACACTCTCAAAAAGCGCGTCTCCAGAAAGCTGTGTTCAGTCTGTGACGCAATGCGATTGTTGTCAGTGATGTCACGTTTCTATGACGTCGTGCCATTGTGAGGTCACAAACGGGTCCCAAAATAGTCATCTGCCTGTTGGAATGATAATACGTATGCATTTACATGACTCTATTTGAAGGACTTCTAAGGGTGGGATGTGCTGTGAATTTTAGCATTGTTCTGTACATGAATCGGTGCTTATCTGCAAACTACATTGACAGTGTCGGGCTATCAATTAAGCAATAATATGGCTAGTTCTACGTTCGATTACTCACAATATTTCATTTAATAGCGTGATTGAAAAGAAATAGAAAGTGTCAACAGAATGTATACACACCAACACGGTGCGTATTTATCATTGGAGGGTGCCATTTGTACTTTTCACCGACGGACTGTGAAGTTACATTTCTCAATCCCAGTCCCTACTGAAATAAAAAGATGCGTCGGCCGGGAATCGAACCCGGATCGACTGCTTGGAAGGCAACCATGCTAACCTTTACACCACCGACGCTGTCCATGTGGTGCATAGCCGGTAAAGACAACTTAATGAATTTCTCTGATTGATTGACCATGCCTGGAGGCACGCCTTTAAACGAAATTGCTTACGTCGCAAAATCATTTTTACTATAAAAAAAATGTTTAAATGTATTCTTGACTTGATATGCGCCACGGGTCTGCAATGTACAGTGTAGTGGAAAAAAATAATTCTATTTAAATGCATATGACACTGCAGTTGCATCCATATGGAGCAAATGTATACGTCACTTGAATACTTCCTTCTTTTCAGCTTCTTTCTTGCCTAAGGAGTGAGAAGCTTAGAAACGAGGCGGTGAGTGTGAAGCATCGGTGGTCTAGTGGTAGAATACTCGCCTGCCACGCGGGTGACCCGGGTTCGATTCCCGGTCGATGCACATTGTTTTTGTGCCTCTTGCCAACAAAAGGAATAGACACTCTCAAAAAGCGCGTCTCCAGAAAGCTGTGTTCAGTCTGTGACGCAATGCGATTGTTGTCAGTGATGTCACGTTTCTATGACGTCGTGCCATTGTGAGGTCACAAACGGGTCCCAAAATAGTCATCTGCCTGTTGGAATGATAATACGTATGCATTTACATGACTCTATTTGAAGGACTTCTAAGGGTGGGATGTGCTGTGAATTTTAGCATTGTTCTGTACATGAATCGGTGCTTATCTGCAAACTACATTGACAGTGTCGGGCTATCAATTAAGCAATAATATGGCTAGTTCTACGTTCGATTACTCACAATATTTCATTTAATAGCGTGATTGAAAAGAAATAGAAAGTGTCAACAGAATGTATACACACCAACACGGTGCGTATTTATCATTGGAGGGTGCCATTTGTACTTTTCACCGACGGACTGTGAAGTTACATTTCTCAATCCCAGTCCCTACTGAAATAAAAAGATGCGTCGGCCGGGAATCGAACCCGGATCGACTGCTTGGAAGGCAACCATGCTAACCTTTACACCACCGACGCTGTCCATGTGGTGCATAGCCGGTAAAGACAACTTAATGAATTTCTCTGATTGATTGACCATGCCTGGAGGCACGCCTTTAAACGAAATTGCTTACGTCGCAAAATCATTTTTACTATAAAAAAAATGTTTAAATGTATTCTTGACTTGATATGCGCCACGGGTCTGCAATGTACAGTGTAGTGGAAAAAAATAATTCTATTTAAATGCATATGACACTGCAGTTGCATCCATATGGAGCAAATGTATACGTCACTTGAATACTTCCTTCTTTTCAGCTTCTTTCTTGCCTAAGGAGTGAGAAGCTTAGAAACGAGGCGGTGAGTGTGAAGCATCGGTGGTCTAGTGGTAGAATACTCGCCTGCCACGCGGGTGACCCGGGTTCGATTCCCGGTCGATGCACATTGTTTTTGTGCCTCTTGCCAACAAAAGGAATAGACACTCTCAAAAAGCGCGTCTCCAGAAAGCTGTGTTCAGTCTGTGACGCAATGCGATTGTTGTCAGTGATGTCACGTTTCTATGACGTCGTGCCATTGTGAGGTCACAAACGGGTCCCAAAATAGTCATCTGCCTGTTGGAATGATAATACGTATGCATTTACATGACTCTATTTGAAGGACTTCTAAGGGTGGGATGTGCTGTGAATTTTAGCATTGTTCTGTACATGAATCGGTGCTTATCTGCAAACTACATTGACAGTGTCGGGCTATCAATTAAGCAATAATATGGCTAGTTCTACGTTCGATTACTCACAATATTTCATTTAATAGCGTGATTGAAAAGAAATAGAAAGTGTCAACAGAATGTATACACACCAACACGGTGCGTATTTATCATTGGAGGGTGCCATTTGTACTTTTCACCGACGGACTGTGAAGTTACATTTCTCAATCCCAGTCCCTACTGAAATAAAAAGATGCGTCGGCCGGGAATCGAACCCGGATCGACTGCTTGGAAGGCAACCATGCTAACCTTTACACCACCGACGCTGTCCATGTGGTGCATAGCCGGTAAAGACAACTTAATGAATTTCTCTGATTGATTGACCATGCCTGGAGGCACGCCTTTAAACGAAATTGCTTACGTCGCAAAATCATTTTTACTATAAAAAAAATGTTTAAATGTATTCTTGACTTGATATGCGCCACGGGTCTGCAATGTACAGTGTAGTGGAAAAAAATAATTCTATTTAAATGCATATGACACTGCAGTTGCATCCATATGGAGCAAATGTATACGTCACTTGAATACTTCCTTCTTTTCAGCTTCTTTCTTGCCTAAGGAGTGAGAAGCTTAGAAACGAGGCGGTGAGTGTGAAGCATCGGTGGTCTAGTGGTAGAATACTCGCCTGCCACGCGGGTGACCCGGGTTCGATTCCCGGTCGATGCACATTGTTTTTGTGCCTCTTGCCAACAAAAGGAATAGACACTCTCAAAAAGCGCGTCTCCAGAAAGCTGTGTTCAGTCTGTGACGCAATGCGATTGTTGTCAGTGATGTCACGTTTCTATGACGTCGTGCCATTGTGAGGTCACAAACGGGTCCCAAAATAGTCATCTGCCTGTTGGAATGATAATACGTATGCATTTACATGACTCTATTTGAAGGACTTCTAAGGGTGGGATGTGCTGTGAATTTTAGCATTGTTCTGTACATGAATCGGTGCTTATCTGCAAACTACATTGACAGTGTCGGGCTATCAATTAAGCAATAATATGGCTAGTTCTACGTTCGATTACTCACAATATTTCATTTAATAGCGTGATTGAAAAGAAATAGAAAGTGTCAACAGAATGTATACACACCAACACGGTGCGTATTTATCATTGGAGGGTGCCATTTGTACTTTTCACCGACGGACTGTGAAGTTACATTTCTCAATCCCAGTCCCTACTGAAATAAAAAGATGCGTCGGCCGGGAATCGAACCCGGATCGACTGCTTGGAAGGCAACCATGCTAACCTTTACACCACCGACGCTGTCCATGTGGTGCATAGCCGGTAAAGACAACTTAATGAATTTCTCTGATTGATTGACCATGCCTGGAGGCACGCCTTTAAACGAAATTGCTTACGTCGCAAAATCATTTTTACTATAAAAAAAATGTTTAAATGTATTCTTGACTTGATATGCGCCACGGGTCTGCAATGTACAGTGTAGTGGAAAAAAATAATTCTATTTAAATGCATATGACACTGCAGTTGCATCCATATGGAGCAAATGTATACGTCACTTGAATACTTCCTTCTTTTCAGCTTCTTTCTTGCCTAAGGAGTGAGAAGCTTAGAAACGAGGCGGTGAGTGTGAAGCATCGGTGGTCTAGTGGTAGAATACTCGCCTGCCACGCGGGTGACCCGGGTTCGATTCCCGGTCGATGCACATTGTTTTTGTGCCTCTTGCCAACAAAAGGAATAGACACTCTCAAAAAGCGCGTCTCCAGAAAGCTGTGTTCAGTCTGTGACGCAATGCGATTGTTGTCAGTGATGTCACGTTTCTATGACGTCGTGCCATTGTGAGGTCACAAACGGGTCCCAAAATAGTCATCTGCCTGTTGGAATGATAATACGTATGCATTTACATGACTCTATTTGAAGGACTTCTAAGGGTGGGATGTGCTGTGAATTTTAGCATTGTTCTGTACATGAATCGGTGCTTATCTGCAAACTACATTGACAGTGTCGGGCTATCAATTAAGCAATAATATGGCTAGTTCTACGTTCGATTACTCACAATATTTCATTTAATAGCGTGATTGAAAAGAAATAGAAAGTGTCAACAGAATGTATACACACCAACACGGTGCGTATTTATCATTGGAGGGTGCCATTTGTACTTTTCACCGACGGACTGTGAAGTTACATTTCTCAATCCCAGTCCCTACTGAAATAAAAAGATGCGTCGGCCGGGAATCGAACCCGGATCGACTGCTTGGAAGGCAACCATGCTAACCTTTACACCACCGACGCTGTCCATGTGGTGCATAGCCGGTAAAGACAACTTAATGAATTTCTCTGATTGATTGACCATGCCTGGAGGCACGCCTTTAAACGAAATTGCTTACGTCGCAAAATCATTTTTACTATAAAAAAAATGTTTAAATGTATTCTTGACTTGATATGCGCCACGGGTCTGCAATGTACAGTGTAGTGGAAAAAAATAATTCTATTTAAATGCATATGACACTGCAGTTGCATCCATATGGAGCAAATGTATACGTCACTTGAATACTTCCTTCTTTTCAGCTTCTTTCTTGCCTAAGGAGTGAGAAGCTTAGAAACGAGGCGGTGAGTGTGAAGCATCGGTGGTCTAGTGGTAGAATACTCGCCTGCCACGCGGGTGACCCGGGTTCGATTCCCGGTCGATGCACATTGTTTTTGTGCCTCTTGCCAACAAAAGGAATAGACACTCTCAAAAAGCGCGTCTCCAGAAAGCTGTGTTCAGTCTGTGACGCAATGCGATTGTTGTCAGTGATGTCACGTTTCTATGACGTCGTGCCATTGTGAGGTCACAAACGGGTCCCAAAATAGTCATCTGCCTGTTGGAATGATAATACGTATGCATTTACATGACTCTATTTGAAGGACTTCTAAGGGTGGGATGTGCTGTGAATTTTAGCATTGTTCTGTACATGAATCGGTGCTTATCTGCAAACTACATTGACAGTGTCGGGCTATCAATTAAGCAATAATATGGCTAGTTCTACGTTCGATTACTCACAATATTTCATTTAATAGCGTGATTGAAAAGAAATAGAAAGTGTCAACAGAATGTATACACACCAACACGGTGCGTATTTATCATTGGAGGGTGCCATTTGTACTTTTCACCGACGGACTGTGAAGTTACATTTCTCAATCCCAGTCCCTACTGAAATAAAAAGATGCGTCGGCCGGGAATCGAACCCGGATCGACTGCTTGGAAGGCAACCATGCTAACCTTTACACCACCGACGCTGTCCATGTGGTGCATAGCCGGTAAAGACAACTTAATGAATTTCTCTGATTGATTGACCATGCCTGGAGGCACGCCTTTAAACGAAATTGCTTACGTCGCAAAATCATTTTTACTATAAAAAAAATGTTTAAATGTATTCTTGACTTGATATGCGCCACGGGTCTGCAATGTACAGTGTAGTGGAAAAAAATAATTCTATTTAAATGCATATGACACTGCAGTTGCATCCATATGGAGCAAATGTATACGTCACTTGAATACTTCCTTCTTTTCAGCTTCTTTCTTGCCTAAGGAGTGAGAAGCTTAGAAACGAGGCGGTGAGTGTGAAGCATCGGTGGTCTAGTGGTAGAATACTCGCCTGCCACGCGGGTGACCCGGGTTCGATTCCCGGTCGATGCACATTGTTTTTGTGCCTCTTGCCAACAAAAGGAATAGACACTCTCAAAAAGCGCGTCTCCAGAAAGCTGTGTTCAGTCTGTGACGCAATGCGATTGTTGTCAGTGATGTCACGTTTCTATGACGTCGTGCCATTGTGAGGTCACAAACGGGTCCCAAAATAGTCATCTGCCTGTTGGAATGATAATACGTATGCATTTACATGACTCTATTTGAAGGACTTCTAAGGGTGGGATGTGCTGTGAATTTTAGCATTGTTCTGTACATGAATCGGTGCTTATCTGCAAACTACATTGACAGTGTCGGGCTATCAATTAAGCAATAATATGGCTAGTTCTACGTTCGATTACTCACAATATTTCATTTAATAGCGTGATTGAAAAGAAATAGAAAGTGTCAACAGAATGTATACACACCAACACGGTGCGTATTTATCATTGGAGGGTGCCATTTGTACTTTTCACCGACGGACTGTGAAGTTACATTTCTCAATCCCAGTCCCTACTGAAATAAAAAGATGCGTCGGCCGGGAATCGAACCCGGATCGACTGCTTGGAAGGCAACCATGCTAACCTTTACACCACCGACGCTGTCCATGTGGTGCATAGCCGGTAAAGACAACTTAATGAATTTCTCTGATTGATTGACCATGCCTGGAGGCACGCCTTTAAACGAAATTGCTTACGTCGCAAAATCATTTTTACTATAAAAAAAATGTTTAAATGTATTCTTGACTTGATATGCGCCACGGGTCTGCAATGTACAGTGTAGTGGAAAAAAATAATTCTATTTAAATGCATATGACACTGCAGTTGCATCCATATGGAGCAAATGTATACGTCACTTGAATACTTCCTTCTTTTCAGCTTCTTTCTTGCCTAAGGAGTGAGAAGCTTAGAAACGAGGCGGTGAGTGTGAAGCATCGGTGGTCTAGTGGTAGAATACTCGCCTGCCACGCGGGTGACCCGGGTTCGATTCCCGGTCGATGCACATTGTTTTTGTGCCTCTTGCCAACAAAAGGAATAGACACTCTCAAAAAGCGCGTCTCCAGAAAGCTGTGTTCAGTCTGTGACGCAATGCGATTGTTGTCAGTGATGTCACGTTTCTATGACGTCGTGCCATTGTGAGGTCACAAACGGGTCCCAAAATAGTCATCTGCCTGTTGGAATGATAATACGTATGCATTTACATGACTCTATTTGAAGGACTTCTAAGGGTGGGATGTGCTGTGAATTTTAGCATTGTTCTGTACATGAATCGGTGCTTATCTGCAAACTACATTGACAGTGTCGGGCTATCAATTAAGCAATAATATGGCTAGTTCTACGTTCGATTACTCACAATATTTCATTTAATAGCGTGATTGAAAAGAAATAGAAAGTGTCAACAGAATGTATACACACCAACACGGTGCGTATTTATCATTGGAGGGTGCCATTTGTACTTTTCACCGACGGACTTGTGAAGTTACATTTCTCAATCCCAGTCCCTACTGAAATAAAAAGATGCGTCGGCCGGGAATCGAACCCGGATCGACTGCTTGGAAGGCAACCATGCTAACCTTTACACCACCGACGCTGTCCATGTGGTGCATAGCCGGTAAAGACAACTTAATGAATTTCTCTGATTGATTGACCATGCCTGGAGGCACGCCTTTAAACGAAATTGCTTACGTCGCAAAATCATTTTTACTATAAAAAAAATGTTTAAATGTATTCTTGACTTGATATGCGCCACGGGTCTGCAATGTACAGTGTAGTGGAAAAAAATAATTCTATTTAAATGCATATGACACTGCAGTTGCATCCATATGGAGCAAATGTATACGTCACTTGAATACTTCCTTCTTTTCAGCTTCTTTCTTGCCTAAGGAGTGAGAAGCTTAGAAACGAGGCGGTGAGTGTGAAGCATCGGTGGTCTAGTGGTAGAATACTCGCCTGCCACGCGGGTGACCCGGGTTCGATTCCCGGTCGATGCACATTGTTTTTGTGCCTCTTGCCAACAAAAGGAATAGACACTCTCAAAAAGCGCGTCTCCAGAAAGCTGTGTTCAGTCTGTGACGCAATGCGATTGTTGTCAGTGATGTCACGTTTCTATGACGTCGTGCCATTGTGAGGTCACAAACGGGTCCCAAAATAGTCATCTGCCTGTTGGAATGATAATACGTATGCATTTACATGACTCTATTTGAAGGACTTCTAAGGGTGGGATTGGGATGTGCTGTGAATTTTTAGCATTGTTCTGTACATGAATCGGTGCTTATCTGCAAACTACATTGACAGTGTCGGGCTATCAATTAAGCAATATATATGGCTAGTTCTACGTTCGATTTACTCACAATATTTCATTTAATAGCGTGATTGAAAAGAAATAGAATGTGTCAACAGAATGTATACACACCAACACGGTGCGTATTTATCATTGGAGGGTGCCATTTGTACTTTTCACCGACGGACTGTGAAGTTAACATTTCTCAATCCCAGTCCCTACTGAAATAAAAAGATGCGTCGGCCGGGAATCGACCCGGATCGACTGCTTGGAAGGCAACCATGCTAACCTTTACACCACCGACGCTGTCCATGTGGTTGCATAGCCGGTAAAGACAACTTAATGAATTTCTCTGATTGATTGACCATGCCTGGAGGCACGCCTTTAAACGAAATTGCTTACGTCGCAAAAATCATTTTTACTATAAAAAAAATGTTTAAATGTATTCTTGACTTATATGCGCCACGGGTCTGCAATGTACAGTGTAGTGGAAAAAAATAATTCTATTAAATGCATATGACACTGCAGTTGCATCCATATGGAGCAAATGTATACGTCACTTGAATACTTCCTTCTTTTCAGCTTCTTTCTTGCCTAAGGAGTGAGAAGCTTAGAAACGAGGCGGTGAGTGTGAAGCATCGGTGGTCTAGTGGTAGAATACTCGCCTGCCACGCGGGTGACCCGGGTTCGATTCCCGGTCGATGCACATTGTTTTTGTGCCTCTTGCCAACAAAAGGAATAGACACTCTCAAAAAGCGCGTCTCCAGAAAGCTGTGTTCAATCTGTGACGCAATGCGATTGTTGTCAGTGATGTCACGTTTCTATGACGTCGTGCCATTATGAGGTCACAAACGGGTCCCAAAATAGTCATTTGCCTGTTGGAATGATAATACGTATGCATTTACATGACTCTATTTGAAGGACTTCTACGGGTGGGATGTGCTGTGAATTTTAGCATTGTTCTGTACATGAATCGGTGCTTATCTGCAAACTACATTGACAGTGTCGGGCTATCAATTAAGCAATAATATGGCTGGTTCTACGTTCGATTACTCACAATATTTCATTTAATAGCGTGATTGAAAAGAAATAGAAAGTGTCAACAGAATGTACACACACCAACACGGTGCGTATTTATCATTGGAGGGTGCCATTTGTACTTTTCACCGACGGACTGTGAAGTTACATTTCTCATTCCCAGTCCCTACTGAAATAAAAAGATGCGTCGGCCGGGAATCGAACCCGGATCGACTGCTTGGAAGGCAACCATGCTAACCTTTACACCACCGACGCTGTCCATGTGGTGCATAGCCGGAAAAGACAACTTAATGAATTTCTCTGATTGATTGACCACGCCTGGAGGCACGCCTTTAAACGAAATTGCTTACGTCGCAAAATCATTTTTATTAAAAAAAAAATGTTTAAATGTATTCTTGACTTGATATGCGACACGGGTCTGCAATGTACAGTGTAGTGAAAAAAAATAATTCTATTTAAATGCATATGACACTGCAGTTGCATCCATATGGAGCAAATGTATACGTCACTTGAATACTTCCTTCTTTTCAGCTTCTTTCTTGCCTAAGGAGTGAGAAGCTTAGAAACGAGGCGGTGAGTGTGAAGCATCGGTGGTCTAGTGGTAGAATACTCGCCTGCCACGCGGGTGACCCGGGTTCGATTCCCGGTCGATGCACATTGTTTTTGTGCCTCTTGCCAACAAAAGGAATAGACACTCTCAAAAAGCGCGTCTCCAGAAAGCTGTGTTCAATCTGTGACGCAATGCGATTGTTGTCAGTGATGTCACGTTTCTATGACGTCGTGCCATTGTGAGGTCACAAACGGGTCCCAAAATAGTCATTTGCCTGTTGGAATGATAATACGTATGCATTTACATGACTCTATTTGAAGGACTTCTACGGGTGGGATGTGCTGTGAATTTTAGCATTGTTCTGTACATGAATCGGTGCTTATCTGCAAACTACATTGACAGTGTCGGGCTATCAATTAAGCAATAATATGGCTGGTTCTACGTTCGATTACTCACAATATTTCATTTAATAGCGTGATTGAAAAGAAATAGAAAGTGTCAACAGAATGTACACACACCAACACGGTGCGTATTTATCATTGGAGGGTGCCATTTGTACTTTTCACCGACGGACTGTGAAGTTACATTTCTCATTCCCAGTCCCTACTGAAATAAAAAGATGCGTCGGCCGGGAATCGAACCCGGATCGACTGCTTGGAAGGCAACCATGCTAACCTTTACACCACCGACGCTGTCCATGTGGTGCATAGCCGGAAAAGACAACTTAATGAATTTCTCTGATTGATTGACCACGCCTGGAGGCACGCCTTTAAACGAAATTGCTTACGTCGCAAAATCATTTTTATTAAAAAAAAAATGTTTAAATGTATTCTTGACTTGATATGCGACACGGGTCTGCAATGTACAGTGTAGTGAAAAAAAATAATTCTATTTAAATGCATATGACACTGCAGTTGCATCCATATGGAGCAAATGTATACGTCACTTGAATACTTCCTTCTTTTCAGCTTCTTTCTTGCCTAAGGAGTGAGAAGCTTAGAAACGAGGCGGTGAGTGTGAAGCATCGGTGGTCTAGTGGTAGAATACTCGCCTGCCACGCGGGTGACCCGGGTTCGATTCCCGGTCGATGCACATTGTTTTTGTGCCTCTTGCCAACAAAAGGAATAGACACTCTCAAAAAGCGCGTCTCCAGAAAGCTGTGTTCAATCTGTGACGCAATGCGATTGTTGTCAGTGATGTCACGTTTCTATGACGTCGTGCCATTGTGAGGTCACAAACGGGTCCCAAAATAGTCATTTGCCTGTTGGAATGATAATACGTATGCATTTACATGACTCTATTTGAAGGACTTCTACGGGTGGGATGTGCTGTGAATTTTAGCATTGTTCTGTACATGAATCGGTGCTTATCTGCAAACTACATTGACAGTGTCGGGCTATCAATTAAGCAATAATATGGCTGGTTCTACGTTCGATTACTCACAATATTTCATTTAATAGCGTGATTGAAAAGAAATAGAAAGTGTCAACAGAATGTACACACACCAACACGGTGCGTATTTATCATTGGAGGGTGCCATTTGTACTTTTCACCGACGGACTGTGAAGTTACATTTCTCATTCCCAGTCCCTACTGAAATAAAAAGATGCGTCGGCCGGGAATCGAACCCGGATCGACTGCTTGGAAGGCAACCATGCTAACCTTTACACCACCGACGCTGTCCATGTGGTGCATAGCCGGAAAAGACAACTTAATGAATTTCTCTGATTGATTGACCACGCCTGGAGGCACGCCTTTAAACGAAATTGCTTACGTCGCAAAATCATTTTTATTAAAAAAAAAATGTTTAAATGTATTCTTGACTTGATATGCGACACGGGTCTGCAATGTACAGTGTAGTGAAAAAAAATAATTCTATTTAAATGCATATGACACTGCAGTTGCATCCATATGGAGCAAATGTATACGTCACTTGAATACTTCCTTCTTTTCAGCTTCTTTCTTGCCTAAGGAGTGAGAAGCTTAGAAACGAGGCGGTGAGTGTGAAGCATCGGTGGTCTAGTGGTAGAATACTCGCCTGCCACGCGGGTGACCCGGGTTCGATTCCCGGTCGATGCACATTGTTTTTGTGCCTCTTGCCAACAAAAGGAATAGACACTCTCAAAAAGCGCGTCTCCAGAAAGCTGTGTTCAATCTGTGACGCAATGCGATTGTTGTCAGTGATGTCACGTTTCTATGACGTCGTGCCATTGTGAGGTCACAAACGGGTCCCAAAATAGTCATTTGCCTGTTGGAATGATAATACGTATGCATTTACATGACTCTATTTGAAGGACTTCTACGGGTGGGATGTGCTGTGAATTTTAGCAATGTTCTGTACATGAATCGGTGCTTATCTGCAAACTACATTGACAGTGTCGGGCTATCAATTAAGCAATAATATGGCTGGTTCTACGTTCGATTACTCACAATATTTCATTTAATAGCGTGATTGAAAAGAAATAGAAAGTGTCAACAGAATGTACACACACCAACACGGTGCGTATTTATCATTGGAGGGTGCCATTTGTACTTTTCACCGACGGACTGTGAAGTTACATTTCTCATTCCCAGTCCCTACTGAAATAAAAAGATGCGTCGGCCGGGAATCGAACCCGGATCGACTGCTTGGAAGGCAACCATGCTAACCTTTACACCACCGACGCTGTCCATGTGGTGCATAGCCGGAAAAGACAACTTAATGAATTTCTCTGATTGATTGACCACGCCTGGAGGCACGCCTTTAAACGAAATTGCTTACGTCGCAAAATCATTTTTATTAAAAAAAAAATGTTTAAATGTATTCTTGACTTGATATGCGACACGGGTCTGCAATGTACAGTGTAGTGAAAAAAAATAATTCTATTTAAATGCATATGACACTGCAGTTGCATCCATATGGAGCAAATGTATACGTCACTTGAATACTTCCTTCTTTTCAGCTTCTTTCTTGCCTAAGGAGTGAGAAGCTTAGAAACGAGGCGGTGAGTGTGAAGCATCGGTGGTCTAGTGGTAGAATACTCGCCTGCCACGCGGGTGACCCGGGTTCGATTCCCGGTCGATGCACATTGTTTTTGTGCCTCTTGCCAACAAAAGGAATAGACACTCTCAAAAAGCGCGTCTCCAGAAAGCTGTGTTCAATCTGTGACGCAATGCGATTGTTGTCAGTGATGTCACGTTTCTATGACGTCGTGCCATTGTGAGGTCACAAACGGGTCCCAAAATAGTCATTTGCCTGTTGGAATGATAATACGTATGCATTTACATGACTCTATTTGAAGGACTTCCACGGGTGGGATGTGCTGTGAATTTTAGCATTGTTCTGTACATGAATCGGTGCTTATCTGCAAACTACATTGACAGTGTCGGGCTATCAATTAAGCAATAATATGGCTGGTTCTACGTTCGATTACTCACAATATTTCATTTAATAGCGTGATTGAAAAGAAATAGAAAGTGTCAACAGAATGTACACACACCAACACGGTGCGTATTTATCATTGGAGGGTGCCATTTGTACTTTTCACCGACGGACTGTGAAGTTACATTTCTCATTCCCAGTCCCTACTGAAATAAAAAGATGCGTCGGCCGGGAATCGAACCCGGATCGACTGCTTGGAAGGCAACCATGCTAACCTTTACACCACCGACGCTGTCCATGTGGTGCATAGCCGGAAAAGACAACTTAATGAATTTCTCTGATTGATTGACCACGCCTGGAGGCACGCCTTTAAACGAAATTGCTTACGTCGCAAAATCATTTTTATTAAAAAAAAAATGTTTAAATGTATTCTTGACTTGATATGCGACACGGGTCTGCAATGTACAGTGTAGTGAAAAAAAATAATTCTATTTAAATGCATATGACACTGCAGTTGCATCCATATGGAGCAAATGTATACGTCACTTGAATACTTCCTTCTTTTCAGCTTCTTTCTTGCCTAAGGAGTGAGAAGCTTAGAAACGAGGCGGTGAATGTGAAGCATCGGTGGTCTAGTGGTAGAATACTCGCCTGCCACGCGGGTGACCCGTGTTCGATTCCCGGTCGATGCACATTGTTTTTGTGCCTCTTGCCAACAAAAGGAATAGACACTCTCAAAAAGCGCGTCTCCAGAAAGCTGTGTTCAATCTGTGACGCAATGCGATTGTTGTCAGTGATGTCACGTTTCTATGACGTCGTGCCATTGTGAGGTCACAAACGGGTCCCAAAATAGTCATTTGCCTGTTGGAATGATAATACGTATGCATTTACATGACTCTATTTGAAGGACTTCTACGGGTGGGATGTGCTGTGAATTTTAGCATTGTTCTGTACATGAATCGGTGCTTATCTGCAAACTACATTGACAGTGTCGGGCTATCAATTAAGCAATAATATGGCTGGTTCTACGTTCGATTACTCACAATATTTCATTTAATAGCGTGATTGAAAAGAAATAGAAAGTGTCAACAGAATGTACACACACCAACACGGTGCGTATTTATCATTGGAGGGTGCCATTTGTACTTTTCACCGACGGACTGTGAAGTTACATTTCTCATTCCCAGTCCCTACTGAAATAAAAAGATGCGTCGGCCGGGAATCGAACCCGGATCGACTGCTTGGAAGGCAACCATGCTAACCTTTACACCACCGACGCTGTCCATGTGGTGCATAGCCGGAAAAGACAACTTAATGAATTTCTCTGATTGATTGACCACGCCTGGAGGCACGCCTTTAAACGAAATTGCTTACGTCGCAAAATCATTTTTATTAAAAAAAAAATGTTTAAATGTATTCTTGACTTGATATGCGACACGGGTCTGCAATGTACAGTGTAGTGAAAAAAAATAATTCTATTTAAATGCATATGACACTGCAGTTGCATCCATATGGAGCAAATGTATACGTCACTTGAATACTTCCTTCTTTTCAGCTTCTTTCTTGCCTAAGGAGTGAGAAGCTTAGAAACGAGGCGGTGAGTGTGAAGCATCGGTGGTCTAGTGGTAGAATACTCGCCTGCCACGCGGGTGACCCGGGTTCGATTCCCGGTCGATGCACATTGTTTTTGTGCCTCTTGCCAACAAAAGGAATAGACACTCTCAAAAAGCGCGTCTCCAGAAAGCTGTGTTCAATCTGTGACGCAATGCGATTGTTGTCAGTGATGTCACGTTTCTATGACGTCGTGCCATTGTGAGGTCACAAACGGGTCCCAAAATAGTCATTTGCCTGTTGGAATGATAATACGTATGCATTTACATGACTCTATTTGAAGGACTTCTACGGGTGGGATGTGCTGTGAATTTTAGCATTGTTCTGTACATGAATCGGTGCTTATCTGCAAACTACATTGACAGTGTCGGGCTATCAATTAAGCAATAATATGGCTGGTTCTACGTTCGATTACTCACAATATTTCATTTAATAGCGTGATTGAAAAGAAATAGAAAGTGTCAACAGAATGTACACACACCAACACGGTGCGTATTTATCATTGGAGGGTGCCATTTGTACTTTTCACCGACGGACTGTGAAGTTACATTTCTCATTCCCAGTCCCTACTGAAATAAAAAGATGCGTCGGCCGGGAATCGAACCCGGATCGACTGCTTGGAAGGCAACCATGCTAACCTTTACACCACCGACGCTGTCCATGTGGTGCATAGCCGGAAAAGACAACTTAATGAATTTCTCTGATTGATTGACCACGCCTGGAGGCACGCCTTTAAACGAAATTGCTTACGTCGCAAAATCATTTTTATTAAAAAAAAAATGTTTAAATGTATTCTTGACTTGATATGCGACACGGGTCTGCAATGTACAGTGTAGTGAAAAAAAATAATTCTATTTAAATGCATATGACACTGCAGTTGCATCCATATGGAGCAAATGTATACGTCACTTGAATACTTCCTTCTTTTCAGCTTCTTTCTTGCCTAAGGAGTGAGAAGCTTAGAAACGAGGCGGTGAGTGTGAAGCATCGGTGGTCTAGTGGTAGAATACTCGCCTGCCACGCGGGTGACCCGGGTTCGATTCCCGGTCGATGCACATTGTTTTTGTGCCTCTTGCCAACAAAAGGAATAGACACTCTCAAAAAGCGCGTCTCCAGAAAGCTGTGTTCAATCTGTGACGCAATGCGATTGTTGTCAGTGATGTCACGTTTCTATGACGTCGTGCCATTGTGAGGTCACAAACGGGTCCCAAAATAGTCATTTGCCTGTTGGAATGATAATACGTATGCATTTACATGACTCTATTTGAAGGACTTCTACGGGTGGGATGTGCTGTGAATTTTAGCATTGTTCTGTACATGAATCGGTGCTTATCTGCAAACTACATTGACAGTGTCGGGCTATCAATTAAGCAATAATATGGCTGGTTCTACGTTCGATTACTCACAATATTTCATTTAATAGCGTGATTGAAAAGAAATAGAAAGTGTCAACAGAATGTACACACACCAACACGGTGCGTATTTATCATTGGAGGGTGCCATTTGTACTTTTCACCGACGGACTGTGAAGTTACATTTCTCATTCCCAGTCCCTACTGAAATAAAAAGATGCGTCGGCCGGGAATCGAACCCGGATCGACTGCTTGGAAGGCAACCATGCTAACCTTTACACCACCGACGCTGTCCATGTGGTGCATAGCCGGAAAAGACAACTTAATGAATTTCTCTGATTGATTGACCACGCCTGGAGGCACGCCTTTAAACGAAATTGCTTACGTCGCAAAATCATTTTTATTAAAAAAAAAATGTTTAAATGTATTCTTGACTTGATATGCGACACGGGTCTGCAATGTACAGTGTAGTGAAAAAAAATAATTCTATTTAAATGCATATGACACTGCAGTTGCATCCATATGGAGCAAATGTATACGTCACTTGAATACTTCCTTCTTTTCAGCTTCTTTCTTGCCTAAGGAGTGAGAAGCTTAGAAACGAGGCGGTGAGTGTGAAGCATCGGTGGTCTAGTGGTAGAATACTCGCCTGCCACGCGGGTGACCCGGGTTCGATTCCCGGTCGATGCACATTGTTTTTGTGCCTCTTGCCAACAAAAGGAATAGACACTCTCAAAAAGCGCGTCTCCAGAAAGCTGTGTTCAATCTGTGACGCAATGCGATTGTTGTCAGTGATGTCACGTTTCTATGACGTCGTGCCATTGTGAGGTCACAAACGGGTCCCAAAATAGTCATTTGCCTGTTGGAATGATAATACGTATGCATTTACATGACTCTATTTGAAGGACTTCTACGGGTGGGATGTGCTGTGAATTTTAGCATTGTTCTGTACATGAATCGGTGCTTATCTGCAAACTACATTGACAGTGTCGGGCTATCAATTAAGCAATAATATGGCTGGTTCTACGTTCGATTACTCACAATATTTCATTTAATAGCGTGATTGAAAAGAAATAGAAAGTGTCAACAGAATGTACACACACCAACACGGTGCGTATTTATCATTGGAGGGTGCCATTTGTACTTTTCACCGACGGACTGTGAAGTTACATTTCTCATTCCCAGTCCCTACTGAAATAAAAAGATGCGTCGGCCGGGAATCGAACCCGGATCGACTGCTTGGAAGGCAACCATGCTAACCTTTACACCACCGACGCTGTCCATGTGGTGCATAGCCGGAAAAGACAACTTAATGAATTTCTCTGATTGATTGACCACGCCTGGAGGCACGCCTTTAAACGAAATTGCTTACGTCGCAAAATCATTTTTATTAAAAAAAAAATGTTTAAATGTATTCTTGACTTGATATGCGACACGGGTCTGCAATGTACAGTGTAGTGAAAAAAAATAATTCTATTTAAATGCATATGACACTGCAGTTGCATCCATATGGAGCAAATGTATACGTCACTTGAATACTTCCTTCTTTTCAGCTTCTTTCTTGCCTAAGGAGTGAGAAGCTTAGAAACGAGGCGGTGAGTGTGAAGCATCGGTGGTCTAGTGGTAGAATACTCGCCTGCCACGCGGGTGACCCGGGTTCGATTCCCGGTCGATGCACATTGTTTTTGTGCCTCTTGCCAACAAAAGGAATAGACACTCTCAAAAAGCGCGTCTCCAGAAAGCTGTGTTCAATCTGTGACGCAATGCGATTGTTGTCAGTGATGTCACGTTTCTATGACGTCGTGCCATTGTGAGGTCACAAACGGGTCCCAAAATAGTCATTTGCCTGTTGGAATGATAATACGTATGCATTTACATGACTCTATTTGAAGGACTTCTACGGGTGGGATGTGCTGTGAATTTTAGCATTGTTCTGTACATGAATCGGTGCTTATCTGCAAACTACATTGACAGTGTCGGGCTATCAATTAAGCAATAATATGGCTGGTTCTACGTTCGATTACTCACAATATTTCATTTAATAGCGTGATTGAAAAGAAATAGAAAGTGTCAACAGAATGTACACACACCAACACGGTGCGTATTTATCATTGGAGGGTGCCATTTGTACTTTTCACCGACGGACTGTGAAGTTACATTTCTCATTCCCAGTCCCTACTGAAATAAAAAGATGCGTCGGCCGGGAATCGAACCCGGATCGACTGCTTGGAAGGCAACCATGCTAACCTTTACACCACCGACGCTGTCCATGTGGTGCATAGCCGGAAAAGACAACTTAATGAATTTCTCTGATTGATTGACCACGCCTGGAGGCACGCCTTTAAACGAAATTGCTTACGTCGCAAAATCATTTTTATTAAAAAAAAAATGTTTAAATGTATTCTTGACTTGATATGCGACACGGGTCTGCAATGTACAGTGTAGTGAAAAAAAATAATTCTATTTAAATGCATATGACACTGCAGTTGCATCCATATGGAGCAAATGTATACGTCACTTGAATACTTCCTTCTTTTCAGCTTCTTTCTTGCCTAAGGAGTGAGAAGCTTAGAAACGAGGCGGTGAGTGTGAAGCATCGGTGGTCTAGTGGTAGAATACTCGCCTGCCACGCGGGTGACCCGGGTTCGATTCCCGGTCGATGCACATTGTTTTTGTGCCTCTTGCCAACAAAAGGAATAGACACTCTCAAAAAGCGCGTCTCCAGAAAGCTGTGTTCAATCTGTGACGCAATGCGATTGTTGTCAGTGATGTCACGTTTCTATGACGTCGTGCCATTGTGAGGTCACAAACGGGTCCCAAAATAGTCATTTGCCTGTTGGAATGATAATACGTATGCATTTACATGACTCTATTTGAAGGACTTCTACGGGTGGGATGTGCTGTGAATTTTAGCATTGTTCTGTACATGAATCGGTGCTTATCTGCAAACTACATTGACAGTGTCGGGCTATCAATTAAGCAATAATATGGCTGGTTCTACGTTCGATTACTCACAATATTTCATTTAATAGCGTGATTGAAAAGAAATAGAAAGTGTCAACAGAATGTACACACACCAACACGGTGCGTATTTATCATTGGAGGGTGCCATTTGTACTTTTCACCGACGGACTGTGAAGTTACATTTCTCATTCCCAGTCCCTACTGAAATAAAAAGATGCGTCGGCCGGGAATCGAACCCGGATCGACTGCTTGGAAGGCAACCATGCTAACCTTTACACCACCGACGCTGTCCATGTGGTGCATAGCCGGAAAAGACAACTTAATGAATTTCTCTGATTGATTGACCACGCCTGGAGGCACGCCTTTAAACGAAATTGCTTACGTCGCAAAATCATTTTTATTAAAAAAAAAATGTTTAAATGTATTCTTGACTTGATATGCGACACGGGTCTGCAATGTACAGTGTAGTGAAAAAAAATAATTCTATTTAAATGCATATGACACTGCAGTTGCATCCATATGGAGCAAATGTATACGTCACTTGAATACTTCCTTCTTTTCAGCTTCTTTCTTGCCTAAGGAGTGAGAAGCTTAGAAACGAGGCGGTGAGTGTGAAGCATCGGTGGTCTAGTGGTAGAATACTCGCCTGCCACGCGGGTGACCCGGGTTCGATTCCCGGTCGATGCACATTGTTTTTGTGCCTCTTGCCAACAAAAGGAATAGACACTCTCAAAAAGCGCGTCTCCAGAAAGCTGTGTTCAATCTGTGACGCAATGCGATTGTTGTCAGTGATGTCACGTTTCTATGACGTCGTGCCATTGTGAGGTCACAAACGGGTCCCAAAATAGTCATTTGCCTGTTGGAATGATAATACGTATGCATTTACATGACTCTATTTGAAGGACTTCTACGGGTGGGATGTGCTGTGAATTTTAGCATTGTTCTGTACATGAATCGGTGCTTATCTGCAAACTACATTGACAGTGTCGGGCTATCAATTAAGCAATAATATGGCTGGTTCTACGTTCGATTACTCACAATATTTCATTTAATAGCGTGATTGAAAAGAAATAGAAAGTGTCAACAGAATGTACACACACCAACACGGTGCGTATTTATCATTGGAGGGTGCCATTTGTACTTTTCACCGACGGACTGTGAAGTTACATTTCTCATTCCCAGTCCCTACTGAAATAAAAAGATGCGTCGGCCGGGAATCGAACCCGGATCGACTGCTTGGAAGGCAACCATGCTAACCTTTACACCACCGACGCTGTCCATGTGGTGCATAGCCGGAAAAGACAACTTAATGAATTTCTCTGATTGATTGACCACGCCTGGAGGCACGCCTTTAAACGAAATTGCTTACGTCGCAAAATCATTTTTATTAAAAAAAAAATGTTTAAATGTATTCTTGACTTGATATGCGACACGGGTCTGCAATGTACAGTGTAGTGAAAAAAAATAATTCTATTTAAATGCATATGACACTGCAGTTGCATCCATATGGAGCAAATGTATACGTCACTTGAATACTTCCTTCTTTTCAGCTTCTTTCTTGCCTAAGGAGTGAGAAGCTTAGAAACGAGGCGGTGAGTGTGAAGCATCGGTGGTCTAGTGGTAGAATACTCGCCTGCCACGCGGGTGACCCGGGTTCGATTCCCGGTCGATGCACATTGTTTTTGTGCCTCTTGCCAACAAAAGGAATAGACACTCTCAAAAAGCGCGTCTCCAGAAAGCTGTGTTCAATCTGTGACGCAATGCGATTGTTGTCAGTGATGTCACGTTTCTATGACGTCGTGCCATTGTGAGGTCACAAACGGGTCCCAAAATAGTCATTTGCCTGTTGGAATGATAATACGTATGCATTTACATGACTCTATTTGAAGGACTTCTACGGGTGGGATGTGCTGTGAATTTTAGCATTGTTCTGTACATGAATCGGTGCTTATCTGCAAACTACATTGACAGTGTCGGGCTATCAATTAAGCAATAATATGGCTGGTTCTACGTTCGATTACTCACAATATTTCATTTAATAGCGTGATTGAAAAGAAATAGAAAGTGTCAACAGAATGTACACACACCAACACGGTGCGTATTTATCATTGGAGGGTGCCATTTGTACTTTTCACCGACGGACTGTGAAGTTACATTTCTCATTCCCAGTCCCTACTGAAATAAAAAGATGCGTCGGCCGGGAATCGAACCCGGATCGACTGCTTGGAAGGCAACCATGCTAACCTTTACACCACCGACGCTGTCCATGTGGTGCATAGCCGGAAAAGACAACTTAATGAATTTCTCTGATTGATTGACCACGCCTGGAGGCACGCCTTTAAACGAAATTGCTTACGTCGCAAAATCATTTTTATTAAAAAAAAAATGTTTAAATGTATTCTTGACTTGATATGCGACACGGGTCTGCAATGTACAGTGTAGTGAAAAAAAATAATTCTATTTAAATGCATATGACACTGCAGTTGCATCCATATGGAGCAAATGTATACGTCACTTGAATACTTCCTTCTTTTCAGCTTCTTTCTTGCCTAAGGAGTGAGAAGCTTAGAAACGAGGCGGTGAGTGTGAAGCATCGGTGGTCTAGTGGTAGAATACTCGCCTGCCACGCGGGTGACCCGGGTTCGATTCCCGGTCGATGCACATTGTTTTTGTGCCTCTTGCCAACAAAAGGAATAGACACTCTCAAAAAGCGCGTCTCCAGAAAGCTGTGTTCAATCTGTGACGCAATGCGATTGTTGTCAGTGATGTCACGTTTCTATGACGTCGTGCCATTGTGAGGTCACAAACGGGTCCCAAAATAGTCATTTGCCTGTTGGAATGATAATACGTATGCATTTACATGACTCTATTTGAAGGACTTCTACGGGTGGGATGTGCTGTGAATTTTAGCATTGTTCTGTACATGAATCGGTGCTTATCTGCAAACTACATTGACAGTGTCGGGCTATCAATTAAGCAATAATATGGCTGGTTCTACGTTCGATTACTCACAATATTTCATTTAATAGCGTGATTGAAAAGAAATAGAAAGTGTCAACAGAATGTACACACACCAACACGGTGCGTATTTATCATTGGAGGGTGCCATTTGTACTTTTCACCGACGGACTGTGAAGTTACATTTCTCATTCCCAGTCCCTACTGAAATAAAAAGATGCGTCGGCCGGGAATCGAACCCGGATCGACTGCTTGGAAGGCAACCATGCTAACCTTTACACCACCGACGCTGTCCATGTGGTGCATAGCCGGAAAAGACAACTTAATGAATTTCTCTGATTGATTGACCACGCCTGGAGGCACGCCTTTAAACGAAATTGCTTACGTCGCAAAATCATTTTTATTAAAAAAAAAATGTTTAAATGTATTCTTGACTTGATATGCGACACGGGTCTGCAATGTACAGTGTAGTGAAAAAAAATAATTCTATTTAAATGCATATGACACTGCAGTTGCATCCATATGGAGCAAATGTATACGTCACTTGAATACTTCCTTCTTTTCAGCTTCTTTCTTGCCTAAGGAGTGAGAAGCTTAGAAACGAGGCGGTGAGTGTGAAGCATCGGTGGTCTAGTGGTAGAATACTCGCCTGCCACGCGGGTGACCCGGGTTCGATTCCCGGTCGATGCACATTGTTTTTGTGCCTCTTGCCAACAAAAGGAATAGACACTCTCAAAAAGCGCGTCTCCAGAAAGCTGTGTTCAATCTGTGACGCAATGCGATTGTTGTCAGTGATGTCACGTTTCTATGACGTCGTGCCATTGTGAGGTCACAAACGGGTCCCAAAATAGTCATTTGCCTGTTGGAATGATAATACGTATGCATTTACATGACTCTATTTGAAGGACTTCTACGGGTGGGATGTGCTGTGAATTTTAGCAATGTTCTGTACATGAATCGGTGCTTATCTGCAAACTACATTGACAGTGTCGGGCTATCAATTAAGCAATAATATGGCTGGTTCTACGTTCGATTACTCACAATATTTCATTTAATAGCGTGATTGAAAAGAAATAGAAAGTGTCAACAGAATGTACACACACCAACACGGTGCGTATTTATCATTGGAGGGTGCCATTTGTACTTTTCACCGACGGACTGTGAAGTTACATTTCTCATTCCCAGTCCCTACTGAAATAAAAAGATGCGTCGGCCGGGAATCGAACCCGGATCGACTGCTTGGAAGGCAACCATGCTAACCTTTACACCACCGACGCTGTCCATGTGGTGTTCTGTACATGAATCGGTGCTTATCTGCAAACTACATTGACAGTGTCGGGCTATCAATTAAGCAATAATATGGCTGGTTCTACGTTCGATTACTCACAATATTTCATTTAATAGCGTGATTGAAAAGAAATAGAAAGTGTCAACAGAATGTACACACACCAACACGGTGCGTATTTATCATTGGAGGGTGCCATTTGTACTTTTCACCGACGGACTGTGAAGTTACATTTCTCATTCCCAGTCCCTACTGAAATAAAAAGATGCGTCGGCCGGGAATCGAACCCGGATCGACTGCTTGGAAGGCAACCATGCTAACCTTTACACCACCGACGCTGTCCATGTGGTGCATAGCCGGAAAAGACAACTTAATGAATTTCTCTGATTGATTGACCACGCCTGGAGGCACGCCTTTAAACGAAATTGCTTACGTCGCAAAATCATTTTTATTAAAAAAAAAATGTTTAAATGTATTCTTGACTTGATATGCGACACGGGTCTGCAATGTACAGTGTAGTGAAAAAAAATAATTCTATTTAAATGCATATGACACTGCAGTTGCATCCATATGGAGCAAATGTATACGTCACTTGAATACTTCCTTCTTTTCAGCTTCTTTCTTGCCTAAGGAGTGAGAAGCTTAGAAACGAGGCGGTGAGTGTGAAGCATCGGTGGTCTAGTGGTAGAATACTCACCTGCCACGCGGGTGACCCGGGTTCGATTCCCGGTCGATGCACATTGTTTTTGTGCCTCTTGCCAACAAAAGGAATAGACACTCTCAAAAAGCGCGTCTCCAGAAAGCTGTGTTCAATCTGTGACGCAATGCGATTGTTGTCAGTGATGTCACGTTTCTATGACGTCGTGCCATTGTGAGGTCACAAACGGGTCCCAAAATAGTCATTTGCCTGTTGGAATGATAATACGTATGCATTTACATGACTCTATTTGAAGGACTTCTACGGGTGGGATGTGCTGTGAATTTTAGCATTGTTCTGTACATGAATCGGTGCTTATCTGCAAACTACATTGACAGTGTCGGGCTATCAATTAAGCAATAATATGGCTGGTTCTACGTTCGATTACTCACAATATTTCATTTAATAGCGTGATTGAAAAGAAATAGAAAGTGTCAACAGAATGTACACACACCAACACGGTGCGTATTTATCATTGGAGGGTGCCATTTGTACTTTTCACCGACGGACTGTGAAGTTACATTTCTCATTCCCAGTCCCTACTGAAATAAAAAGATGCGTCGGCCGGGAATCGAACCCGGATCGACTGCTTGGAAGGCAACCATGCTAACCTTTACACCACCGACGCTGTCCATGTGGTGCATAGCCGGAAAAGACAACTTAATGAATTTCTCTGATTGATTGACCACGCCTGGAGGCACGCCTTTAAACGAAATTGCTTACGTCGCAAAATCATTTTTATTAAAAAAAAAATGTTTAAATGTATTCTTGACTTGATATGCGACACGGGTCTGCAATGTACAGTGTAGTGAAAAAAAATAATTCTATTTAAATGCATATGACACTGCAGTTGCATCCATATGGAGCAAATGTATACGTCACTTGAATACTTCCTTCTTTTCAGCTTCTTTCTTGCCTAAGGAGTGAGAAGCTTAGAAACGAGGCGGTGAGTGTGAAGCATCGGTGGTCTAGTGGTAGAATACTCGCCTGCCACGCGGGTGACCCGGGTTCGATTCCCGGTCGATGCACATTGTTTTTGTGCCTCTTGCCAACAAAAGGAATAGACACTCTCAAAAAGCGCGTCTCCAGAAAGCTGTGTTCAATCTGTGACGCAATGCGATTGTTGTCAGTGATGTCACGTTTCTATGACGTCGTGCCATTGTGAGGTCACAAACGGGTCCCAAAATAGTCATTTGCCTGTTGGAATGATAATACGTATGCATTTACATGACTCTATTTGAAGGACTTCTACGGGTGGGATGTGCTGTGAATTTTAGCATTGTTCTGTACATGAATCGGTGCTTATCTGCAAACTACATTGACAGTGTCGGGCTATCAATTAAGCAATAATATGGCTGGTTCTACGTTCGATTACTCACAATATTTCATTTAATAGCGTGATTGAAAAGAAATAGAAAGTGTCAACAGAATGTACACACACCAACACGGTGCGTATTTATCATTGGAGGGTGCCATTTGTACTTTTCACCGACGGACTGTGAAGTTACATTTCTCATTCCCAGTCCCTACTGAAATAAAAAGATGCGTCGGCCGGGAATCGAACCCGGATCGACTGCTTGGAAGGCAACCATGCTAACCTTTACACCACCGACGCTGTCCATGTGGTGTTCTGTACATGAATCGGTGCTTATCTGCAAACTACATTGACAGTGTCGGGCTATCAATTAAGCAATAATATGGCTGGTTCTACGTTCGATTACTCACAATATTTCATTTAATAGCGTGATTGAAAAGAAATAGAAAGTGTCAACAGAATGTACACACACCAACACGGTGCGTATTTATCATTGGAGGGTGCCATTTGTACTTTTCACCGACGGACTGTGAAGTTACATTTCTCATTCCCAGTCCCTACTGAAATAAAAAGATGCGTCGGCCGGGAATCGAACCCGGATCGACTGCTTGGAAGGCAACCATGCTAACCTTTACACCACCGACGCTGTCCATGTGGTGCATAGCCGGAAAAGACAACTTAATGAATTTCTCTGATTGATTGACCACGCCTGGAGGCACGCCTTTAAACGAAATTGCTTACGTCGCAAAATCATTTTTATTAAAAAAAAAATGTTTAAATGTATTCTTGACTTGATATGCGACACGGGTCTGCAATGTACAGTGTAGTGAAAAAAAATAATTCTATTTAAATGCATATGACACTGCAGTTGCATCCATATGGAGCAAATGTATACGTCACTTGAATACTTCCTTCTTTTCAGCTTCTTTCTTGCCTAAGGAGTGAGAAGCTTAGAAACGAGGCGGTGAGTGTGAAGCATCGGTGGTCTAGTGGTAGAATACTCACCTGCCACGCGGGTGACCCGGGTTCGATTCCCGGTCGATGCACATTGTTTTTGTGCCTCTTGCCAACAAAAGGAATAGACACTCTCAAAAAGCGCGTCTCCAGAAAGCTGTGTTCAATCTGTGACGCAATGCGATTGTTGTCAGTGATGTCACGTTTCTATGACGTCGTGCCATTGTGAGGTCACAAACGGGTCCCAAAATAGTCATTTGCCTGTTGGAATGATAATACGTATGCATTTACATGACTCTATTTGAAGGACTTCTACGGGTGGGATGTGCTGTGAATTTTAGCATTGTTCTGTACATGAATCGGTGCTTATCTGCAAACTACATTGACAGTGTCGGGCTATCAATTAAGCAATAATATGGCTGGTTCTACGTTCGATTACTCACAATATTTCATTTAATAGCGTGATTGAAAAGAAATAGAAAGTGTCAACAGAATGTACACACACCAACACGGTGCGTATTTATCATTGGAGGGTGCCATTTGTACTTTTCACCGACGGACTGTGAAGTTACATTTCTCATTCCCAGTCCCTACTGAAATAAAAAGATGCGTCGGCCGGGAATCGAACCCGGATCGACTGCTTGGAAGGCAACCATGCTAACCTTTACACCACCGACGCTGTCCATGTGGTGCATAGCCGGAAAAGACAACTTAATGAATTTCTCTGATTGATTGACCACGCCTGGAGGCACGCCTTTAAACGAAATTGCTTACGTCGCAAAATCATTTTTATTAAAAAAAAAATGTTTAAATGTATTCTTGACTTGATATGCGACACGGGTCTGCAATGTACAGTGTAGTGAAAAAAAATAATTCTATTTAAATGCATATGACACTGCAGTTGCATCCATATGGAGCAAATGTATACGTCACTTGAATACTTCCTTCTTTTCAGCTTCTTTCTTGCCTAAGGAGTGAGAAGCTTAGAAACGAGGCGGTGAGTGTGAAGCATCGGTGGTCTAGTGGTAGAATACTCGCCTGCCACGCGGGTGACCCGGGTTCGATTCCCGGTCGATGCACATTGTTTTTGTGCCTCTTGCCAACAAAAGGAATAGACACTCTCAAAAAGCGCGTCTCCAGAAAGCTGTGTTCAATCTGTGACGCAATGCGATTGTTGTCAGTGATGTCACGTTTCTATGACGTCGTGCCATTGTGAGGTCACAAACGGGTCCCAAAATAGTCATTTGCCTGTTGGAATGATAATACGTATGCATTTACATGACTCTATTTGAAGGACTTCTACGGGTGGGATGTGCTGTGAATTTTAGCATTGTTCTGTACATGAATCGGTGCTTATCTGCAAACTACATTGACAGTGTCGGGCTATCAATTAAGCAATAATATGGCTGGTTCTACGTTCGATTACTCACAATATTTCATTTAATAGCGTGATTGAAAAGAAATAGAAAGTGTCAACAGAATGTACACACACCAACACGGTGCGTATTTATCATTGGAGGGTGCCATTTGTACTTTTCACCGACGGACTGTGAAGTTACATTTCTCATTCCCAGTCCCTACTGAAATAAAAAGATGCGTCGGCCGGGAATCGAACCCGGATCGACTGCTTGGAAGGCAACCATGCTAACCTTTACACCACCGACGCTGTCCATGTGGTGCATAGCCGGAAAAGACAACTTAATGAATTTCTCTGATTGATTGACCACGCCTGGAGGCACGCCTTTAAACGAAATTGCTTACGTCGCAAAATCATTTTTATTAAAAAAAAAATGTTTAAATGTATTCTTGACTTGATATGCGACACGGGTCTGCAATGTACAGTGTAGTGAAAAAAAATAATTCTATTTAAATGCATATGACACTGCAGTTGCATCCATATGGAGCAAATGTATACGTCACTTGAATGTTTCCTTCTTTTCAGCTTCTTTCTTGCCTAAGGAGTGAGAAGCTTAGAAACGAGGCGGTGAGTGTGAAGCATCGGTGGTCTAGTGGTAGAATACTCGCCTGCCACGCGGGTGACCCGGGTTCGATTCCCGGTCGATGCACATTGTTTTTGTGCCTCTTGCCAACAAAAGGAATAGACACTCTCAAAAAGCGCGTCTCCAGAAAGCTGTGTTCAATCTGTGACGCAATGCGATTGTTGTCAGTGATGTCACGTTTCTATGACGTCGTGCCATTGTGAGGTCACGAACGGGTCCCAAAATAGTCATTTGCCTGTTGGAATGATAATACGTATGCATTTACATGACTCTATTTGAAGGACTTCTACGGGTGGGATGTGCTGTGAATTTTAGCATTGTTCTGTACATGAATCGGTGCTTATCTGCAAACTACATTGACAGTGTCGGGCTATCAATTAAGCAATAATATGGCTGGTTCTACGTTCGATTACTCACAATATTTCATTTAATAGCGTGATTGAAAAGAAATAGAAAGTGTCAACAGAATGTACACACACCAACACGGTGCGTATTTATCATTGGAGGGTGCCATTTGTACTTTTCACCGACGGACTGTGAAGTTACATTTCTCATTCCCAGTCCCTACTGAAATAAAAAGATGCGTCGGCCGGGAATCGAACCCGGATCGACTGCTTGGAAGGCAACCATGCTAACCTTTACACCACCGACGCTGTCCATGTGGTGCATAGCCGGAAAAGACAACTTAATGAATTTCTCTGATTGATTGACCACGCCTGGAGGCACGCCTTTAAACGAAATTGCTTACGTCGCAAAATCATTTTTATTAAAAAAGAAATGTTTAAATGTATTCTTGACTTGATATGCGACACGGGTCTGCAATGTACAGTGTAGTGAAAAAAAATAATTCTATTTAAATGCATATGACACTGCAGTTGCATCCATATGGAGCAAATGTATACGTCACTTGAATTTTTCCTTCTTTTCAGCTTCTTTCTTGCCTAAGGAGTGAGAAGCTTAGAAACGAGGCGGTGAGTGTGAAGCATCGGTGGTCTAGTGGTAGAATACTCGCCTGCCACGCGGGTGACCCGGGTTCGATTCCCGGTCGATGCACATTGTTTTTGTGCCTCTTGCCAACAAAAGGAATAGACACTCTCAAAAAGCGCGTCTCCAGAAAGCTGTGTTCAATCTGTGACGCAATGCGATTGTTGTCAGTGATGTCACGTTTCTATGACGTCGTGCCATTGTGAGGTCACGAACGGGTCCCAAAATAGTCATTTGCCTGTTGGAATGATAATACGTATGCATTTACATGACTCTATTTGAAGGACTTCTACGGGTGGGATGTGCTGTGAATTTTAGCATTGTTCTGTACATGAATCGGTGCTTATCTGCAAACTACATTGACAGTGTCGGGCTATCAATTAAGCAATAATATGGCTGGTTCTACGTTCGATTACTCACAATATTTCATTTAATAGCGTGATTGAAAAGAAATAGAAAGTGTCAACAGAATGTACACACACCAACACGGTGCGTATTTATCATTGGAGGGTGCCATTTGTACTTTTCACCGACGGACTGTGAAGTTACATTTCTCATTCCCAGTCCCTACTGAAATAAAAAGATGCGTCGGCCGGGAATCGAACCCGGATCGACTGCTTGGAAGGCAACCATGCTAACCTTTACACCACCGACGCTGTCCATGTGGTGCATAGCCGGAAAAGACAACTTAATGAATTTCTCTGATTGATTGACCACGCCTGGAGGCACGCCTTTAAACGAAATTGCTTACGTCGCAAAATCATTTTTATTAAAAAAAAAATGTTTAAATGTATTCTTGACTTGATATGCGACACGGGTCTGCAATGTACAGTGTAGTGAAAAAAAATAATTCTATTTAAATGCATATGACACTGCAGTTGCATCCATATGGAGCAAATGTATACGTCACTTGAATACTTCCTTCTTTTCAGCTTCTTTCTTGCCTAAGGAGTGAGAAGCTTAGAAACGAGGCGGTGAGTGTGAAGCATCGGTGGTCTAGTGGTAGAATACTCGCCTGCCACGCGGGTGACCCGGGTTCGATTCCCGGTCGATGCACATTGTTTTTGTGCCTCTTGCCAACAAAAGGAATAGACACTCTCAAAAAGCGCGTCTCCAGAAAGCTGTGTTCAATCTGTGACGCAATGCGATTGTTGTCAGTGATGTCACGTTTCTATGACGTCGTGCCATTGTGAGGTCACGAACGGGTCCCAAAATAGTCATTTGCCTGTTGGAATGATAATACGTATGCATTTACATGACTCTATTTGAAGGACTTCTACGGGTGGGATGTGCTGTGAATTTTAGCATTGTTCTGTACATGAATCGGTGCTTATCTGCAAACTACATTGACAGTGTCGGGCTATCAATTAAGCAATAATATGGCTGGTTCTACGTTCGATTACTCACAATATTTCATTTAATAGCGTGATTGAAAAGAAATAGAAAGTGTCAACAGAATGTACACACACCAACACGGTGCGTATTTATCATTGGAGGGTGCCATTTGTACTTTTCACCGACGGACTGTGAAGTTACATTTCTCATTCCCAGTCCCTACTGAAATAAAAAGATGCGTCGGCCGGGAATCGAACCCGGATCGACTGCTTGGAAGGCAACCATGCTAACCTTTACACCACCGACGCTGTCCATGTGGTGCATAGCCGGAAAAGACAACTTAATGAATTTCTCTGATTGATTGACCACGCCTGGAGGCACGCCTTTAAACGAAATTGCTTACGTCGCAAAATCATTTTTATTAAAAAAAAAATGTTTAAATGTATTCTTGACTTGATATGCGACACGGGTCTGCAATGTACAGTGTAGTGAAAAAAAATAATTCTATTTAAATGCATATGACACTGCAGTTGCATCCATATGGAGCAAATGTATACGTCACTTGAATACTTCCTTCTTTTCAGCTTCTTTCTTGCCTAAGGAGTGAGAAGCTTAGAAACGAGGCGGTGAGTGTGAAGCATCGGTGGTCTAGTGGTAGAATACTCGCCTGCCACGCGGGTGACCCGGGTTCGATTCCCGGTCGATGCACATTGTTTTTGTGCCTCTTGCCAACAAAAGGAATAGACACTCTCAAAAAGCGCGTCTCCAGAAAGCTGTGTTCAATCTGTGACGCAATGCGATTGTTGTCAGTGATGTCACGTTTCTATGACGTCGTGCCATTGTGAGGTCACGAACGGGTCCCAAAATAGTCATTTGCCTGTTGGAATGATAATACGTATGCATTTACATGACTCTATTTGAAGGACTTCTACGGGTGGGATGTGCTGTGAATTTTAGCATTGTTCTGTACATGAATCGGTGCTTATCTGCAAACTACATTGACAGTGTCGGGCTATCAATTAAGCAATAATATGGCTGGTTCTACGTTCGATTACTCACAATATTTCATTTAATAGCGTGATTGAAAAGAAATAGAAAGTGTCAACAGAATGTACACACACCAACACGGTGCGTATTTATCATTGGAGGGTGCCATTTGTACTTTTCACCGACGGACTGTGAAGTTACATTTCTCATTCCCAGTCCCTACTGAAATAAAAAGATGCGTCGGCCGGGAATCGAACTCGGATCGACTGCTTGGAAGGCAACCATGCTAACCTTTACACCACCGACGCTGTCCATGTGGTGCATAGCCGGAAAAGACAACTTAATGAATTTCTCTGATTGATTGACCACGCCTGGAGGCACGCCTTTAAACGAAATTGCTTACGTCGCAAAATCATTTTTATTAAAAAAAAAATGTTTAAATGTATTCTTGACTTGATATGCGACACGGGTCTGCAATGTACAGTGTAGTGAAAAAAAATAATTCTATTTAAATGCATATGACACTGCAGTTGCATCCATATGGAGCAAATGTATACGTCACTTGAATACTTCCTTCTTTTCAGCTTCTTTCTTGCCTAAGGAGTGAGAAGCTTAGAAACGAGGCGGTGAGTGTGAAGCATCGGTGGTCTAGTGGTAGAATACTCGCCTGCCACGCGGGTGACCCGGGTTCGATTCCCGGTCGATGCACATTGTTTTTGTGCCTCTTGCCAACAAAAGGAATAGACACTCTCAAAAAGCGCGTCTCCAGAAAGCTGTGTTCAATCTGTGACGCAATGCGATTGTTGTCAGTGATGTCACGTTTCTATGACGTCGTGCCATTGTGAGGTCACGAACGGGTCCCAAAATAGTCATTTGCCTGTTGGAATGATAATACGTATGCATTTACATGACTCTATTTGAAGGACTTCTACGGGTGGGATGTGCTGTGAATTTTAGCATTGTTCTGTACATGAATCGGTGCTTATCTGCAAACTACATTGACAGTGTCGGGCTATCAATTAAGCAATAATATGGCTGGTTCTACGTTCGATTACTCACAATATTTCATTTAATAGCGTGATTGAAAAGAAATAGAAAGTGTCAACAGAATGTACACACACCAACACGGTGCGTATTTATCATTGGAGGGTGCCATTTGTACTTTTCACCGACGGACTGTGAAGTTACATTTCTCATTCCCAGTCCCTACTGAAATAAAAAGATGCGTCGGCCGGGAATCGAACCCGGATCGACTGCTTGGAAGGCAACCATGCTAACCTTTACACCACCGACGCTGTCCATGTGGTGCATAGCCGGAAAAGACAACTTAATGAATTTCTCTGATTGATTGACCACGCCTGGAGGCACGCCTTTAAACGAAATTGCTTACGTCGCAAAATCATTTTTATTAAAAAAAAAATGTTTAAATGTATTCTTGACTTGATATGCGACACGGGTCTGCAATGTACAGTGTAGTGAAAAAAAATAATTCTATTTAAATGCATATGACACTGCAGTTGCATCCATATGGAGCAAATGTATACGTCACTTGAATACTTCCTTCTTTTCAGCTTCTTTCTTGCCTAAGGAGTGAGAAGCTTAGAAACGAGGCGGTGAGTGTGAAGCATCGGTGGTCTAGTGGTAGAATACTCGCCTGCCACGCGGGTGACCCGGGTTCGATTCCCGGTCGATGCACATTGTTTTTGTGCCTCTTGCCAACAAAAGGAATAGACACTCTCAAAAAGCGCGTCTCCAGAAAGCTGTGTTCAATCTGTGACGCAATGCGATTGTTGTCAGTGATGTCACGTTTCTATGACGTCGTGCCATTGTGAGGTCACGAACGGGTCCCAAAATAGTCATTTGCCTGTTGGAATGATAATACGTATGCATTTACATGACTCTATTTGAAGGACTTCTACGGGTGGGATGTGCTGTGAATTTTAGCATTGTTCTGTACATGAATCGGTGCTTATCTGCAAACTACATTGACAGTGTCGGGCTATCAATTAAGCAATAATATGGCTGGTTCTACGTTCGATTACTCACAATATTTCATTTAATAGCGTGATTGAAAAGAAATAGAAAGTGTCAACAGAATGTACACACACCAACACGGTGCGTATTTATCATTGGAGGGTGCCATTTGTACTTTTCACCGACGGACTGTGAAGTTACATTTCTCATTCCCAGTCCCTACTGAAATAAAAAGATGCGTCGGCCGGGAATCGAACCCGGATCGACTGCTTGGAAGGCAACCATGCTAACCTTTACACCACCGACGCTGTCCATGTGGTGCATAGCCGGAAAAGACAACTTAATGAATTTCTCTGATTGATTGACCACGCCTGGAGGCACGCCTTTAAACGAAATTGCTTACGTCGCAAAATCATTTTTATTAAAAAAAAAATGTTTAAATGTATTCTTGACTTGATATGCGACACGGGTCTGCAATGTACAGTGTAGTGAAAAAAAATAATTCTATTTAAATGCATATGACACTGCAGTTGCATCCATATGGAGCAAATGTATACGTCACTTGAATACTTCCTTCTTTTCAGCTTCTTTCTTGCCTAAGGAGTGAGAAGCTTAGAAACGAGGCGGTGAGTGTGAAGCATCGGTGGTCTAGTGGTAGAATACTCGCCTGCCACGCGGGTGACCCGGGTTCGATTCCCGGTCGATGCACATTGTTTTTGTGCCTCTTGCCAACAAAAGGAATAGACACTCTCAAAAAGCGCGTCTCCAGAAAGCTGTGTTCAATCTGTGACGCAATGCGATTGTTGTCAGTGATGTCACGTTTCTATGACGTCGTGCCATTGTGAGGTCACGAACGGGTCCCAAAATAGTCATTTGCCTGTTGGAATGATAATACGTATGCATTTACATGACTCTATTTGAAGGACTTCTACGGGTGGGATGTGCTGTGAATTTTAGCATTGTTCTGTACATGAATCGGTGCTTATCTGCAAACTACATTGACAGTGTCGGGCTATCAATTAAGCAATAATATGGCTGGTTCTACGTTCGATTACTCACAATATTTCATTTAATAGCGTGATTGAAAAGAAATAGAAAGTGTCAACAGAATGTACACACACCAACACGGTGCGTATTTATCATTGGAGGGTGCCATTTGTACTTTTCACCGACGGACTGTGAAGTTACATTTCTCATTCCCAGTCCCTACTGAAATAAAAAGATGCGTCGGCCGGGAATCGAACCCGGATCGACTGCTTGGAAGGCAACCATGCTAACCTTTACACCACCGACGCTGTCCATGTGGTGCATAGCCGGAAAAGACAACTTAATGAATTTCTCTGATTGATTGACCACGCCTGGAGGCACGCCTTTAAACGAAATTGCTTACGTCGCAAAATCATTTTTATTAAAAAAAAAATGTTTAAATGTATTCTTGACTTGATATGCGACACGGGTCTGCAATGTACAGTGTAGTGAAAAAAAATAATTCTATTTAAATGCATATGACACTGCAGTTGCATCCATATGGAGCAAATGTATACGTCACTTGAATACTTCCTTCTTTTCAGCTTCTTTCTTGCCTAAGGAGTGAGAAGCTTAGAAACGAGGCGGTGAGTGTGAAGCATCGGTGGTCTAGTGGTAGAATACTCGCCTGCCACGCGGGTGACCCGGGTTCGATTCCCGGTCGATGCACATTGTTTTTGTGCCTCTTGCCAACAAAAGGAATAGACACTCTCAAAAAGCGCGTCTCCAGAAAGCTGTGTTCAATCTGTGACGCAATGCGATTGTTGTCAGTGATGTCACGTTTCTATGACGTCGTGCCATTGTGAGGTCACGAACGGGTCCCAAAATAGTCATTTGCCTGTTGGAATGATAATACGTATGCATTTACATGACTCTATTTGAAGGACTTCTACGGGTGGGATGTGCTGTGAATTTTAGCATTGTTCTGTACATGAATCGGTGCTTATCTGCAAACTACATTGACAGTGTCGGGCTATCAATTAAGCAATAATATGGCTGGTTCTACGTTCGATTACTCACAATATTTCATTTAATAGCGTGATTGAAAAGAAATAGAAAGTGTCAACAGAATGTACACACACCAACACGGTGCGTATTTATCATTGGAGGGTGCCATTTGTACTTTTCACCGACGGACTGTGAAGTTACATTTCTCATTCCCAGTCCCTACTGAAATAAAAAGATGCGTCGGCCGGGAATCGAACCCGGATCGACTGCTTGGAAGGCAACCATGCTAACCTTTACACCACCGACGCTGTCCATGTGGTGCATAGCCGGAAAAGACAACTTAATGAATTTCTCTGATTGATTGACCACGCCTGGAGGCACGCCTTTAAACGAAATTGCTTACGTCGCAAAATCATTTTTATTAAAAAAAAAATGTTTAAATGTATTCTTGACTTGATATGCGACACGGGTCTGCAATGTACAGTGTAGTGAAAAAAAATAATTCTATTTAAATGCATATGACACTGCAGTTGCATCCATATGGAGCAAATGTATACGTCACTTGAATACTTCCTTCTTTTCAGCTTCTTTCTTGCCTAAGGAGTGAGAAGCTTAGAAACGAGGCGGTGAGTGTGAAGCATCGGTGGTCTAGTGGTAGAATACTCGCCTGCCACGCGGGTGACCCGGGTTCGATTCCCGGTCGATGCACATTGTTTTTGTGCCTCTTGCCAACAAAAGGAATAGACACTCTCAAAAAGCGCGTCTCCAGAAAGCTGTGTTCAATCTGTGACGCAATGCGATTGTTGTCAGTGATGTCACGTTTCTATGACGTCGTGCCATTGTGAGGTCACGAACGGGTCCCAAAATAGTCATTTGCCTGTTGGAATGATAATACGTATGCATTTACATGACTCTATTTGAAGGACTTCTACGGGTGGGATGTGCTGTGAATTTTAGCATTGTTCTGTACATGAATCGGTGCTTATCTGCAAACTACATTGACAGTGTCGGGCTATCAATTAAGCAATAATATGGCTGGTTCTACGTTCGATTACTCACAATATTTCATTTAATAGCGTGATTGAAAAGAAATAGAAAGTGTCAACAGAATGTACACACACCAACACGGTGCGTATTTATCATTGGAGGGTGCCATTTGTACTTTTCACCGACGGACTGTGAAGTTACATTTCTCATTCCCAGTCCCTACTGAAATAAAAAGATGCGTCGGCCGGGAATCGAACCCGGATCGACTGCTTGGAAGGCAACCATGCTAACCTTTACACCACCGACGCTGTCCATGTGGTGCATAGCCGGAAAAGACAACTTAATGAATTTCTCTGATTGATTGACCACGCCTGGAGGCACGCCTTTAAACGAAATTGCTTACGTCGCAAAATCATTTTTATTAAAAAAAAAATGTTTAAATGTATTCTTGACTTGATATGCGACACGGGTCTGCAATGTACAGTGTAGTGAAAAAAAATAATTCTATTTAAATGCATATGACACTGCAGTTGCATCCATATGGAGCAAATGTATACGTCACTTGAATACTTCCTTCTTTTCAGCTTCTTTCTTGCCTAAGGAGTGAGAAGCTTAGAAACGAGGCGGTGAGTGTGAAGCATCGGTGGTCTAGTGGTAGAATACTCGCCTGCCACGCGGGTGACCCGGGTTCGATTCCCGGTCGATGCACATTGTTTTTGTGCCTCTTGCCAACAAAAGGAATAGACACTCTCAAAAAGCGCGTCTCCAGAAAGCTGTGTTCAATCTGTGACGCAATGCGATTGTTGTCAGTGATGTCACGTTTCTATGACGTCGTGCCATTGTGAGGTCACGAACGGGTCCCAAAATAGTCATTTGCCTGTTGGAATGATAATACGTATGCATTTACATGACTCTATTTGAAGGACTTCTACGGGTGGGATGTGCTGTGAATTTTAGCATTGTTCTGTACATGAATCGGTGCTTATCTGCAAACTACATTGACAGTGTCGGGCTATCAATTAAGCAATAATATGGCTGGTTCTACGTTCGATTACTCACAATATTTCATTTAATAGCGTGATTGAAAAGAAATAGAAAGTGTCAACAGAATGTACACACACCAACACGGTGCGTATTTATCATTGGAGGGTGCCATTTGTACTTTTCACCGACGGACTGTGAAGTTACATTTCTCATTCCCAGTCCCTACTGAAATAAAAAGATGCGTCGGCCGGGAATCGAACCCGGATCGACTGCTTGGAAGGCAACCATGCTAACCTTTACACCACCGACGCTGTCCATGTGGTGCATAGCCGGAAAAGACAACTTAATGAATTTCTCTGATTGATTGACCACGCCTGGAGGCACGCCTTTAAACGAAATTGCTTACGTCGCAAAATCATTTTTATTAAAAAAAAAATGTTTAAATGTATTCTTGACTTGATATGCGACACGGGTCTGCAATGTACAGTGTAGTGAAAAAAAATAATTCTATTTAAATGCATATGACACTGCAGTTGCATCCATATGGAGCAAATGTATACGTCACTTGAATACTTCCTTCTTTTCAGCTTCTTTCTTGCCTAAGGAGTGAGAAGCTTAGAAACGAGGCGGTGAGTGTGAAGCATCGGTGGTCTAGTGGTAGAATACTCGCCTGCCACGCGGGTGACCCGGGTTCGATTCCCGGTCGATGCACATTGTTTTTGTGCCTCTTGCCAACAAAAGGAATAGACACTCTCAAAAAGCGCGTCTCCAGAAAGCTGTGTTCAATCTGTGACGCAATGCGATTGTTGTCAGTGATGTCACGTTTCTATGACGTCGTGCCATTGTGAGGTCACGAACGGGTCCCAAAATAGTCATTTGCCTGTTGGAATGATAATACGTATGCATTTACATGACTCTATTTGAAGGACTTCTACGGGTGGGATGTGCTGTGAATTTTAGCATTGTTCTGTACATGAATCGGTGCTTATCTGCAAACTACATTGACAGTGTCGGGCTATCAATTAAGCAATAATATGGCTGGTTCTACGTTCGATTACTCACAATATTTCATTTAATAGCGTGATTGAAAAGAAATAGAAAGTGTCAACAGAATGTACACACACCAACACGGTGCGTATTTATCATTGGAGGGTGCCATTTGTACTTTTCACCGACGGACTGTGAAGTTACATTTCTCATTCCCAGTCCCTACTGAAATAAAAAGATGCGTCGGCCGGGAATCGAACCCGGATCGACTGCTTGGAAGGCAACCATGCTAACCTTTACACCACCGACGCTGTCCATGTGGTGCATAGCCGGAAAAGACAACTTAATGAATTTCTCTGATTGATTGACCACGCCTGGAGGCACGCCTTTAAACGAAATTGCTTACGTCGCAAAATCATTTTTATTAAAAAAAAAATGTTTAAATGTATTCTTGACTTGATATGCGACACGGGTCTGCAATGTACAGTGTAGTGAAAAAAAATAATTCTATTTAAATGCATATGACACTGCAGTTGCATCCATATGGAGCAAATGTATACGTCACTTGAATACTTCCTTCTTTTCAGCTTCTTTCTTGCCTAAGGAGTGAGAAGCTTAGAAACGAGGCGGTGAGTGTGAAGCATCGGTGGTCTAGTGGTAGAATACTCGCCTGCCACGCGGGTGACCCGGGTTCGATTCCCGGTCGATGCACATTGTTTTTGTGCCTCTTGCCAACAAAAGGAATAGACACTCTCAAAAAGCGCGTCTCCAGAAAGCTGTGTTCAATCTGTGACGCAATGCGATTGTTGTCAGTGATGTCACGTTTCTATGACGTCGTGCCATTGTGAGGTCACGAACGGGTCCCAAAATAGTCATTTGCCTGTTGGAATGATAATACGTATGCATTTACATGACTCTATTTGAAGGACTTCTACGGGTGGGATGTGCTGTGAATTTTAGCATTGTTCTGTACATGAATCGGTGCTTATCTGCAAACTACATTGACAGTGTCGGGCTATCAATTAAGCAATAATATGGCTGGTTCTACGTTCGATTACTCACAATATTTCATTTAATAGCGTGATTGAAAAGAAATAGAAAGTGTCAACAGAATGTACACACACCAACACGGTGCGTATTTATCATTGGAGGGTGCCATTTGTACTTTTCACCGACGGACTGTGAAGTTACATTTCTCATTCCCAGTCCCTACTGAAATAAAAAGATGCGTCGGCCGGGAATCGAACCCGGATCGACTGCTTGGAAGGCAACCATGCTAACCTTTACACCACCGACGCTGTCCATGTGGTGCATAGCCGGAAAAGACAACTTAATGAATTTCTCTGATTGATTGACCACGCCTGGAGGCACGCCTTTAAACGAAATTGCTTACGTCGCAAAATCATTTTTATTAAAAAAAAAATGTTTAAATGTATTCTTGACTTGATATGCGACACGGGTCTGCAATGTACAGTGTAGTGAAAAAAAATAATTCTATTTAAATGCATATGACACTGCAGTTGCATCCATATGGAGCAAATGTATACGTCACTTGAATACTTCCTTCTTTTCAGCTTCTTTCTTGCCTAAGGAGTGAGAAGCTTAGAAACGAGGCGGTGAGTGTGAAGCATCGGTGGTCTAGTGGTAGAATACTCGCCTGCCACGCGGGTGACCCGGGTTCGATTCCCGGTCGATGCACATTGTTTTTGTGCCTCTTGCCAACAAAAGGAATAGACACTCTCAAAAAGCGCGTCTCCAGAAAGCTGTGTTCAATCTGTGACGCAATGCGATTGTTGTCAGTGATGTCACGTTTCTATGACGTCGTGCCATTGTGAGGTCACGAACGGGTCCCAAAATAGTCATTTGCCTGTTGGAATGATAATACGTATGCATTTACATGACTCTATTTGAAGGACTTCTACGGGTGGGATGTGCTGTGAATTTTAGCATTGTTCTGTACATGAATCGGTGCTTATCTGCAAACTACATTGACAGTGTCGGGCTATCAATTAAGCAATAATATGGCTGGTTCTACGTTCGATTACTCACAATATTTCATTTAATAGCGTGATTGAAAAGAAATAGAAAGTGTCAACAGAATGTACACACACCAACACGGTGCGTATTTATCATTGGAGGGTGCCATTTGTACTTTTCACCGACGGACTGTGAAGTTACATTTCTCATTCCCAGTCCCTACTGAAATAAAAAGATGCGTCGGCCGGGAATCGAACCCGGATCGACTGCTTGGAAGGCAACCATGCTAACCTTTACACCACCGACGCTGTCCATGTGGTGCATAGCCGGAAAAGACAACTTAATGAATTTCTCTGATTGATTGACCACGCCTGGAGGCACGCCTTTAAACGAAATTGCTTACGTCGCAAAATCATTTTTATTAAAAAAAAAATGTTTAAATGTATTCTTGACTTGATATGCGACACGGGTCTGCAATGTACAGTGTAGTGAAAAAAAATAATTCTATTTAAATGCATATGACACTGCAGTTGCATCCATATGGAGCAAATGTATACGTCACTTGAATACTTCCTTCTTTTCAGCTTCTTTCTTGCCTAAGGAGTGAGAAGCTTAGAAACGAGGCGGTGAGTGTGAAGCATCGGTGGTCTAGTGGTAGAATACTCGCCTGCCACGCGGGTGACCCGGGTTCGATTCCCGGTCGATGCACATTGTTTTTGTGCCTCTTGCCAACAAAAGGAATAGACACTCTCAAAAAGCGCGTCTCCAGAAAGCTGTGTTCAATCTGTGACGCAATGCGATTGTTGTCAGTGATGTCACGTTTCTATGACGTCGTGCCATTGTGAGGTCACGAACGGGTCCCAAAATAGTCATTTGCCTGTTGGAATGATAATACGTATGCATTTACATGACTCTATTTGAAGGACTTCTACGGGTGGGATGTGCTGTGAATTTTAGCATTGTTCTGTACATGAATCGGTGCTTATCTGCAAACTACATTGACAGTGTCGGGCTATCAATTAAGCAATAATATGGCTGGTTCTACGTTCGATTACTCACAATATTTCATTTAATAGCGTGATTGAAAAGAAATAGAAAGTGTCAACAGAATGTACACACACCAACACGGTGCGTATTTATCATTGGAGGGTGCCATTTGTACTTTTCACCGACGGACTGTGAAGTTACATTTCTCATTCCCAGTCCCTACTGAAATAAAAAGATGCGTCGGCCGGGAATCGAACCCGGATCGACTGCTTGGAAGGCAACCATGCTAACCTTTACACCACCGACGCTGTCCATGTGGTGCATAGCCGGAAAAGACAACTTAATGAATTTCTCTGATTGATTGACCACGCCTGGAGGCACGCCTTTAAACGAAATTGCTTACGTCGCAAAATCATTTTTATTAAAAAAAAAATGTTTAAATGTATTCTTGACTTGATATGCGACACGGGTCTGCAATGTACAGTGTAGTGAAAAAAAATAATTCTATTTAAATGCATATGACACTGCAGTTGCATCCATATGGAGCAAATGTATACGTCACTTGAATACTTCCTTCTTTTCAGCTTCTTTCTTGCCTAAGGAGTGAGAAGCTTAGAAACGAGGCGGTGAGTGTGAAGCATCGGTGGTCTAGTGGTAGAATACTCGCCTGCCACGCGGGTGACCCGGGTTCGATTCCCGGTCGATGCACATTGTTTTTGTGCCTCTTGCCAACAAAAGGAATAGACACTCTCAAAAAGCGCGTCTCCAGAAAGCTGTGTTCAATCTGTGACGCAATGCGATTGTTGTCAGTGATGTCACGTTTCTATGACGTCGTGCCATTGTGAGGTCACGAACGGGTCCCAAAATAGTCATTTGCCTGTTGGAATGATAATACGTATGCATTTACATGACTCTATTTGAAGGACTTCTACGGGTGGGATGTGCTGTGAATTTTAGCATTGTTCTGTACATGAATCGGTGCTTATCTGCAAACTACATTGACAGTGTCGGGCTATCAATTAAGCAATAATATGGCTGGTTCTACGTTCGATTACTCACAATATTTCATTTAATAGCGTGATTGAAAAGAAATAGAAAGTGTCAACAGAATGTACACACACCAACACGGTGCGTATTTATCATTGGAGGGTGCCATTTGTACTTTTCACCGACGGACTGTGAAGTTACATTTCTCATTCCCAGTCCCTACTGAAATAAAAAGATGCGTCGGCCGGGAATCGAACCCGGATCGACTGCTTGGAAGGCAACCATGCTAACCTTTACACCACCGACGCTGTCCATGTGGTGCATAGCCGGAAAAGACAACTTAATGAATTTCTCTGATTGATTGACCACGCCTGGAGGCACGCCTTTAAACGAAATTGCTTACGTCGCAAAATCATTTTTATTAAAAAAAAAATGTTTAAATGTATTCTTGACTTGATATGCGACACGGGTCTGCAATGTACAGTGTAGTGAAAAAAAATAATTCTATTTAAATGCATATGACACTGCAGTTGCATCCATATGGAGCAAATGTATACGTCACTTGAATACTTCCTTCTTTTCAGCTTCTTTCTTGCCTAAGGAGTGAGAAGCTTAGAAACGAGGCGGTGAGTGTGAAGCATCGGTGGTCTAGTGGTAGAATACTCGCCTGCCACGCGGGTGACCCGGGTTCGATTCCCGGTCGATGCACATTGTTTTTGTGCCTCTTGCCAACAAAAGGAATAGACACTCTCAAAAAGCGCGTCTCCAGAAAGCTGTGTTCAATCTGTGACGCAATGCGATTGTTGTCAGTGATGTCACGTTTCTATGACGTCGTGCCATTGTGAGGTCACGAACGGGTCCCAAAATAGTCATTTGCCTGTTGGAATGATAATACGTATGCATTTACATGACTCTATTTGAAGGACTTCTACGGGTGGGATGTGCTGTGAATTTTAGCATTGTTCTGTACATGAATCGGTGCTTATCTGCAAACTACATTGACAGTGTCGGGCTATCAATTAAGCAATAATATGGCTGGTTCTACGTTCGATTACTCACAATATTTCATTTAATAGCGTGATTGAAAAGAAATAGAAAGTGTCAACAGAATGTACACACACCAACACGGTGCGTATTTATCATTGGAGGGTGCCATTTGTACTTTTCACCGACGGACTGTGAAGTTACATTTCTCATTCCCAGTCCCTACTGAAATAAAAAGATGCGTCGGCCGGGAATCGAACCCGGATCGACTGCTTGGAAGGCAACCATGCTAACCTTTACACCACCGACGCTGTCCATGTGGTGCATAGCCGGAAAAGACAACTTAATGAATTTCTCTGATTGATTGACCACGCCTGGAGGCACGCCTTTAAACGAAATTGCTTACGTCGCAAAATCATTTTTATTAAAAAAAAAATGTTTAAATGTATTCTTGACTTGATATGCGACACGGGTCTGCAATGTACAGTGTAGTGAAAAAAAATAATTCTATTTAAATGCATATGACACTGCAGTTGCATCCATATGGAGCAAATGTATACGTCACTTGAATACTTCCTTCTTTTCAGCTTCTTTCTTGCCTAAGGAGTGAGAAGCTTAGAAACGAGGCGGTGAGTGTGAAGCATCGGTGGTCTAGTGGTAGAATACTCGCCTGCCACGCGGGTGACCCGGGTTCGATTCCCGGTCGATGCACATTGTTTTTGTGCCTCTTGCCAACAAAAGGAATAGACACTCTCAAAAAGCGCGTCTCCAGAAAGCTGTGTTCAATCTGTGACGCAATGCGATTGTTGTCAGTGATGTCACGTTTCTATGACGTCGTGCCATTGTGAGGTCACGAACGGGTCCCAAAATAGTCATTTGCCTGTTGGAATGATAATACGTATGCATTTACATGACTCTATTTGAAGGACTTCTACGGGTGGGATGTGCTGTGAATTTTAGCATTGTTCTGTACATGAATCGGTGCTTATCTGCAAACTACATTGACAGTGTCGGGCTATCAATTAAGCAATAATATGGCTGGTTCTACGTTCGATTACTCACAATATTTCATTTAATAGCGTGATTGAAAAGAAATAGAAAGTGTCAACAGAATGTACACACACCAACACGGTGCGTATTTATCATTGGAGGGTGCCATTTGTACTTTTCACCGACGGACTGTGAAGTTACATTTCTCATTCCCAGTCCCTACTGAAATAAAAAGATGCGTCGGCCGGGAATCGAACCCGGATCGACTGCTTGGAAGGCAACCATGCTAACCTTTACACCACCGACGCTGTCCATGTGGTGCATAGCCGGAAAAGACAACTTAATGAATTTCTCTGATTGATTGACCACGCCTGGAGGCACGCCTTTAAACGAAATTGCTTACGTCGCAAAATCATTTTTATTAAAAAAAAAATGTTTAAATGTATTCTTGACTTGATATGCGACACGGGTCTGCAATGTACAGTGTAGTGAAAAAAAATAATTCTATTTAAATGCATATGACACTGCAGTTGCATCCATATGGAGCAAATGTATACGTCACTTGAATACTTCCTTCTTTTCAGCTTCTTTCTTGCCTAAGGAGTGAGAAGCTTAGAAACGAGGCGGTGAGTGTGAAGCATCGGTGGTCTAGTGGTAGAATACTCGCCTGCCACGCGGGTGACCCGGGTTCGATTCCCGGTCGATGCACATTGTTTTTGTGCCTCTTGCCAACAAAAGGAATAGACACTCTCAAAAAGCGCGTCTCCAGAAAGCTGTGTTCAATCTGTGACGCAATGCGATTGTTGTCAGTGATGTCACGTTTCTATGACGTCGTGCCATTGTGAGGTCACGAACGGGTCCCAAAATAGTCATTTGCCTGTTGGAATGATAATACGTATGCATTTACATGACTCTATTTGAAGGACTTCTACGGGTGGGATGTGCTGTGAATTTTAGCATTGTTCTGTACATGAATCGGTGCTTATCTGCAAACTACATTGACAGTGTCGGGCTATCAATTAAGCAATAATATGGCTGGTTCTACGTTCGATTACTCACAATATTTCATTTAATAGCGTGATTGAAAAGAAATAGAAAGTGTCAACAGAATGTACACACACCAACACGGTGCGTATTTATCATTGGAGGGTGCCATTTGTACTTTTCACCGACGGACTGTGAAGTTACATTTCTCATTCCCAGTCCCTACTGAAATAAAAAGATGCGTCGGCCGGGAATCGAACCCGGATCGACTGCTTGGAAGGCAACCATGCTAACCTTTACACCACCGACGCTGTCCATGTGGTGCATAGCCGGAAAAGACAACTTAATGAATTTCTCTGATTGATTGACCACGCCTGGAGGCACGCCTTTAAACGAAATTGCTTACGTCGCAAAATCATTTTTATTAAAAAAAAAATGTTTAAATGTATTCTTGACTTGATATGCGACACGGGTCTGCAATGTACAGTGTAGTGAAAAAAAATAATTCTATTTAAATGCTTATGACACTGCAGTTGCATCCATATGGAGCAAATGTATACGTCACTTGAATACTTCCTTCTTTTCAGCTTCTTTCTTGCCTAAGGAGTGAGAAGCTTAGAAACGAGGCGGTGAGTGTGAAGCATCGGTGGTCTAGTGGTAGAATACTCGCCTGCCACGCGGGTGACCCGGGTTCGATTCCCGGTCGATGCACATTGTTTTTGTGCCTCTTGCCAACAAAAGGAATAGACACTCTCAAAAAGCGCGTCTCCAGAAAGCTGTGTTCAATCTGTGACGCAATGCGATTGTTGTCAGTGATGTCACGTTTCTATGACGTCGTGCCATTGTGAGGTCACGAACGGGTCCCAAAATAGTCATTTGCCTGTTGGAATGATAATACGTATGCATTTACATGACTCTATTTGAAGGACTTCTACGGGTGGGATGTGCTGTGAATTTTAGCATTGTTCTGTACATGAATCGGTGCTTATCTGCAAACTACATTGACAGTGTCGGGCTATCAATTAAGCAATAATATGGCTGGTTCTACGTTCGATTACTCACAATATTTCATTTAATAGCGTGATTGAAAAGAAATAGAAAGTGTCAACAGAATGTACACACACCAACACGGTGCGTATTTATCATTGGAGGGTGCCATTTGTACTTTTCACCGACGGACTGTGAAGTTACATTTCTCATTCCCAGTCCCTACTGAAATAAAAAGATGCGTCGGCCGGGAATCGAACCCGGATCGACTGCTTGGAAGGCAACCATGCTAACCTTTACACCACCGACGCTGTCCATGTGGTGCATAGCCGGAAAAGACAACTTAATGAATTTCTCTGATTGATTGACCACGCCTGGAGGCACGCCTTTAAACGAAATTGCTTACGTCGCAAAATCATTTTTATTAAAAAAAAAATGTTTAAATGTATTCTTGACTTGATATGCGACACGGGTCTGCAATGTACAGTGTAGTGAAAAAAAATAATTCTATTTAAATGCATATGACACTGCAGTTGCATCCATATGGAGCAAATGTATACGTCACTTGAATACTTCCTTCTTTTCAGCTTCTTTCTTGCCTAAGGAGTGAGAAGCTTAGAAACGAGGCGGTGAGTGTGAAGCATCGGTGGTCTAGTGGTAGAATACTCGCCTGCCACGCGGGTGACCCGGGTTCGATTCCCGGTCGATGCACATTGTTTTTGTGCCTCTTGCCAACAAAAGGAATAGACACTCTCAAAAAGCGCGTCTCCAGAAAGCTGTGTTCAATCTGTGACGCAATGCGATTGTTGTCAGTGATGTCACGTTTCTATGACGTCGTGCCATTGTGAGGTCACGAACGGGTCCCAAAATAGTCATTTGCCTGTTGGAATGATAATACGTATGCATTTACATGACTCTATTTGAAGGACTTCTACGGGTGGGATGTGCTGTGAATTTTAGCATTGTTCTGTACATGAATCGGTGCTTATCTGCAAACTACATTGACAGTGTCGGGCTATCAATTAAGCAATAATATGGCTGGTTCTACGTTCGATTACTCACAATATTTCATTTAATAGCGTGATTGAAAAGAAATAGAAAGTGTCAACAGAATGTACACACACCAACACGGTGCGTATTTATCATTGGAGGGTGCCATTTGTACTTTTCACCGACGGACTGTGAAGTTACATTTCTCATTCCCAGTCCCTACTGAAATAAAAAGATGCGTCGGCCGGGAATCGAACCCGGATCGACTGCTTGGAAGGCAACCATGCTAACCTTTACACCACCGACGCTGTCCATGTGGTGCATAGCCGGAAAAGACAACTTAATGAATTTCTCTGATTGATTGACCACGCCTGGAGGCACGCCTTTAAACGAAATTGCTTACGTCGCAAAATCATTTTTATTAAAAAAAAAATGTTTAAATGTATTCTTGACTTGATATGCGACACGGGTCTGCAATGTACAGTGTAGTGAAAAAAAATAATTCTATTTAAATGCATATGACACTGCAGTTGCATCCATATGGAGCAAATGTATACGTCACTTGAATACTTCCTTCTTTTCAGCTTCTTTCTTGCCTAAGGAGTGAGAAGCTTAGAAACGAGGCGGTGAGTGTGAAGCATCGGTGGTCTAGTGGTAGAATACTCGCCTGCCACGCGGGTGACCCGGGTTCGATTCCCGGTCGATGCACATTGTTTTTGTGCCTCTTGCCAACAAAAGGAATAGACACTCTCAAAAAGCGCGTCTCCAGAAAGCTGTGTTCAATCTGTGACGCAATGCGATTGTTGTCAGTGATGTCACGTTTCTATGACGTCGTGCCATTGTGAGGTCACGAACGGGTCCCAAAATAGTCATTTGCCTGTTGGAATGATAATACGTATGCATTTACATGACTCTATTTGAAGGACTTCTACGGGTGGGATGTGCTGTGAATTTTAGCATTGTTCTGTACATGAATCGGTGCTTATCTGCAAACTACATTGACAGTGTCGGGCTATCAATTAAGCAATAATATGGCTGGTTCTACGTTCGATTACTCACAATATTTCATTTAATAGCGTGATTGAAAAGAAATAGAAAGTGTCAACAGAATGTACACACACCAACACGGTGCGTATTTATCATTGGAGGGTGCCATTTGTACTTTTCACCGACGGACTGTGAAGTTACATTTCTCATTCCCAGTCCCTACTGAAATAAAAAGATGCGTCGGCCGGGAATCGAACCCGGATCGACTGCTTGGAAGGCAACCATGCTAACCTTTACACCACCGACGCTGTCCATGTGGTGCATAGCCGGAAAAGACAACTTAATGAATTTCTCTGATTGATTGACCACGCCTGGAGGCACGCCTTTAAACGAAATTGCTTACGTCGCAAAATCATTTTTATTAAAAAAAAAATGTTTAAATGTATTCTTGACTTGATATGCGACACGGGTCTGCAATGTACAGTGTAGTGAAAAAAAATAATTCTATTTAAATGCATATGACACTGCAGTTGCATCCATATGGAGCAAATGTATACGTCACTTGAATACTTCCTTCTTTTCAGCTTCTTTCTTGCCTAAGGAGTGAGAAGCTTAGAAACGAGGCGGTGAGTGTGAAGCATCGGTGGTCTAGTGGTAGAATACTCGCCTGCCACGCGGGTGACCCGGGTTCGATTCCCGGTCGATGCACATTGTTTTTGTGCCTCTTGCCAACAAAAGGAATAGACACTCTCAAAAAGCGCGTCTCCAGAAAGCTGTGTTCAATCTGTGACGCAATGCGATTGTTGTCAGTGATGTCACGTTTCTATGACGTCGTGCCATTGTGAGGTCACGAACGGGTCCCAAAATAGTCATTTGCCTGTTGGAATGATAATACGTATGCATTTACATGACTCTATTTGAAGGACTTCTACGGGTGGGATGTGCTGTGAATTTTAGCATTGTTCTGTACATGAATCGGTGCTTATCTGCAAACTACATTGACAGTGTCGGGCTATCAATTAAGCAATAATATGGCTGGTTCTACGTTCGATTACTCACAATATTTCATTTAATAGCGTGATTGAAAAGAAATAGAAAGTGTCAACAGAATGTACACACACCAACACGGTGCGTATTTATCATTGGAGGGTGCCATTTGTACTTTTCACCGACGGACTGTGAAGTTACATTTCTCATTCCCAGTCCCTACTGAAATAAAAAGATGCGTCGGCCGGGAATCGAACCCGGATCGACTGCTTGGAAGGCAACCATGCTAACCTTTACACCACCGACGCTGTCCATGTGGTGCATAGCCGGAAAAGACAACTTAATGAATTTCTCTGATTGATTGACCACGCCTGGAGGCACGCCTTTAAACGAAATTGCTTACGTCGCAAAATCATTTTTATTAAAAAAAAAATGTTTAAATGTATTCTTGACTTGATATGCGACACGGGTCTGCAATGTACAGTGTAGTGAAAAAAAATAATTCTATTTAAATGCATATGACACTGCAGTTGCATCCATATGGAGCAAATGTATACGTCACTTGAATACTTCCTTCTTTTCAGCTTCTTTCTTGCCTAAGGAGTGAGAAGCTTAGAAACGAGGCGGTGAGTGTGAAGCATCGGTGGTCTAGTGGTAGAATACTCGCCTGCCACGCGGGTGACCCGGGTTCGATTCCCGGTCGATGCACATTGTTTTTGTGCCTCTTGCCAACAAAAGGAATAGACACTCTCAAAAAGCGCGTCTCCAGAAAGCTGTGTTCAATCTGTGACGCAATGCGATTGTTGTCAGTGATGTCACGTTTCTATGACGTCGTGCCATTGTGAGGTCACGAACGGGTCCCAAAATAGTCATTTGCCTGTTGGAATGATAATACGTATGCATTTACATGACTCTATTTGAAGGACTTCTACGGGTGGGATGTGCTGTGAATTTTAGCATTGTTCTGTACATGAATCGGTGCTTATCTGCAAACTACATTGACAGTGTCGGGCTATCAATTAAGCAATAATATGGCTGGTTCTACGTTCGATTACTCACAATATTTCATTTAATAGCGTGATTGAAAAGAAATAGAAAGTGTCAACAGAATGTACACACACCAACACGGTGCGTATTTATCATTGGAGGGTGCCATTTGTACTTTTCACCGACGGACTGTGAAGTTACATTTCTCATTCCCAGTCCCTACTGAAATAAAAAGATGCGTCGGCCGGGAATCGAACCCGGATCGACTGCTTGGAAGGCAACCATGCTAACCTTTACACCACCGACGCTGTCCATGTGGTGCATAGCCGGAAAAGACAACTTAATGAATTTCTCTGATTGATTGACCACGCCTGGAGGCACGCCTTTAAACGAAATTGCTTACGTCGCAAAATCATTTTTATTAAAAAAAAAATGTTTAAATGTATTCTTGACTTGATATGCGACACGGGTCTGCAATGTACAGTGTAGTGAAAAAAAATAATTCTATTTAAATGCATATGACACTGCAGTTGCATCCATATGGAGCAAATGTATACGTCACTTGAATACTTCCTTCTTTTCAGCTTCTTTCTTGCCTAAGGAGTGAGAAGCTTAGAAACGAGGCGGTGAGTGTGAAGCATCGGTGGTCTAGTGGTAGAATACTCGCCTGCCACGCGGGTGACCCGGGTTCGATTCCCGGTCGATGCACATTGTTTTTGTGCCTCTTGCCAACAAAAGGAATAGACACTCTCAAAAAGCGCGTCTCCAGAAAGCTGTGTTCAATCTGTGACGCAATGCGATTGTTGTCAGTGATGTCACGTTTCTATGACGTCGTGCCATTGTGAGGTCACGAACGGGTCCCAAAATAGTCATTTGCCTGTTGGAATGATAATACGTATGCATTTACATGACTCTATTTGAAGGACTTCTACGGGTGGGATGTGCTGTGAATTTTAGCATTGTTCTGTACATGAATCGGTGCTTATCTGCAAACTACATTGACAGTGTCGGGCTATCAATTAAGCAATAATATGGCTGGTTCTACGTTCGATTACTCACAATATTTCATTTAATAGCGTGATTGAAAAGAAATAGAAAGTGTCAACAGAATGTACACACACCAACACGGTGCGTATTTATCATTGGAGGGTGCCATTTGTACTTTTCACCGACGGACTGTGAAGTTACATTTCTCATTCCCAGTCCCTACTGAAATAAAAAGATGCGTCGGCCGGGAATCGAACCCGGATCGACTGCTTGGAAGGCAACCATGCTAACCTTTACACCACCGACGCTGTCCATGTGGTGCATAGCCGGAAAAGACAACTTAATGAATTTCTCTGATTGATTGACCACGCCTGGAGGCACGCCTTTAAACGAAATTGCTTACGTCGCAAAATCATTTTTATTAAAAAAAAAATGTTTAAATGTATTCTTGACTTGATATGCGACACGGGTCTGCAATGTACAGTGTAGTGAAAAAAAATAATTCTATTTAAATGCATATGACACTGCAGTTGCATCCATATGGAGCAAATGTATACGTCACTTGAATACTTCCTTCTTTTCAGCTTCTTTCTTGCCTAAGGAGTGAGAAGCTTAGAAACGAGGCGGTGAGTGTGAAGCATCGGTGGTCTAGTGGTAGAATACTCGCCTGCCACGCGGGTGACCCGGGTTTCGATTCCCGGTCGATGCACATTGTTTTTGTGCCTCTTGCCAACAAAAGGAATAGACACTCTCAAAAAGCGCGTCTCCAGAAAGCTGTGTTCAATCTGTGACGCAATGCGATTGTTGTCAGTGATGTCACGTTTCTATGACGTCGTGCCATTGTGAGGTCACGAACGGGTCCCAAAATAGTCATTTGCCTGTTGGAATGATAATACGTATGCATTTACATGACTCTATTTGAAGGACTTCTACGGGTGGGATGTGCTGTGAATTTTAGCATTGTTCTGTACATGAATCGGTGCTTATCTGCAAACTACATTGACAGTGTCGGGCTATCAATTAAGCAATAATATGGCTGGTTCTACGTTCGATTACTCACAATATTTCATTTAATAGCGTGATTGAAAAGAAATAGAAAGTGTCAACAGAATGTACACACACCAACACGGTGCGTATTTATCATTGGAGGGTGCCATTTGTACTTTTCACCGACGGACTGTGAAGTTACATTTCTCATTCCCAGTCCCTACTGAAATAAAAAGATGCGTCGGCCGGGAATCGAACCCGGATCGACTGCTTGGAAGGCAACCATGCTAACCTTTACACCACCGACGCTGTCCATGTGGTGCATAGCCGGAAAAGACAACTTAATGAATTTCTCTGATTGATTGACCACGCCTGGAGGCACGCCTTTAAACGAAATTGCTTACGTCGCAAAATCATTTTTATTAAAAAAAAAATGTTTAAATGTATTCTTGACTTGATATGCGACACGGGTCTGCAATGTACAGTGTAGTGAAAAAAAATAATTCTATTTAAATGCATATGACACTGCAGTTGCATCCATATGGAGCAAATGTATACGTCACTTGAATACTTCCTTCTTTTCAGCTTCTTTCTTGCCTAAGGAGTGAGAAGCTTAGAAACGAGGCGGTGAGTGTGAAGCATCGGTGGTCTAGTGGTAGAATACTCGCCTGCCACGCGGGTGACCCGGGTTCGATTCCCGGTCGATGCACATTGTTTTTGTGCCTCTTGCCAACAAAAGGAATAGACACTCTCAAAAAGCGCGTCTCCAGAAAGCTGTGTTCAATCTGTGACGCAATGCGATTGTTGTCAGTGATGTCACGTTTCTATGACGTCGTGCCATTGTGAGGTCACGAACGGGTCCCAAAATAGTCATTTGCCTGTTGGAATGATAATACGTATGCATTTACATGACTCTATTTGAAGGACTTCTACGGGTGGGATGTGCTGTGAATTTTAGCATTGTTCTGTACATGAATCGGTGCTTATCTGCAAACTACATTGACAGTGTCGGGCTATCAATTAAGCAATAATATGGCTGGTTCTACGTTCGATTACTCACAATATTTCATTTAATAGCGTGATTGAAAAGAAATAGAAAGTGTCAACAGAATGTACACACACCAACACGGTGCGTATTTATCATTGGAGGGTGCCATTTGTACTTTTCACCGACGGACTGTGAAGTTACATTTCTCATTCCCAGTCCCTACTGAAATAAAAAGATGCGTCGGCCGGGAATCGAACCCGGATCGACTGCTTGGAAGGCAACCATGCTAACCTTTACACCACCGACGCTGTCCATGTGGTGCATAGCCGGAAAAGACAACTTAATGAATTTCTCTGATTGATTGACCACGCCTGGAGGCACGCCTTTAAACGAAATTGCTTACGTCGCAAAATCATTTTTATTAAAAAAAAATGTTTAAATGTATTCTTGACTTGATATGCGACACGGGTCTGCAATGTACAGTGTAGTGAAAAAAAATAATTCTATTTAAATGCATATGACACTGCAGTTGCATCCATATGGAGCAAATGTATACGTCACTTGAATACTTCCTTCTTTTCAGCTTCTTTCTTGCCTAAGGAGTGAGAAGCTTAGAAACGAGGCGGTGAGTGTGAAGCATCGGTGGTCTAGTGGTAGAATACTCGCCTGCCACGCGGGTGACCCGGGTTCGATTCCCGGTCGATGCACATTGTTTTTGTGCCTCTTGCCAACAAAAGGAATAGACACTCTCAAAAAGCGCGTCTCCAGAAAGCTGTGTTCAATCTGTGACGCAATGCGATTGTTGTCAGTGATGTCACGTTTCTATGACGTCGTGCCATTGTGAGGTCACGAACGGGTCCCAAAATAGTCATTTGCCTGTTGGAATGATAATACGTATGCATTTACATGACTCTATTTGAAGGACTTCTACGGGTGGGATGTGCTGTGAATTTTAGCATTGTTCTGTACATGAATCGGTGCTTATCTGCAAACTACATTGACAGTGTCGGGCTATCAATTAAGCAATAATATGGCTGGTTCTACGTTCGATTACTCACAATATTTCATTTAATAGCGTGATTGAAAAGAAATAGAAAGTGTCAACAGAATGTACACACACCAACACGGTGCGTATTTATCATTGGAGGGTGCCATTTGTACTTTTCACCGACGGACTGTGAAGTTACATTTCTCATTCCCAGTCCCTACTGAAATAAAAAGATGCGTCGGCCGGGAATCGAACCCGGATCGACTGCTTGGAAGGCAACCATGCTAACCTTTACACCACCGACGCTGTCCATGTGGTGCATAGCCGGAAAAGACAACTTAATGAATTTCTCTGATTGATTGACCACGCCTGGAGGCACGCCTTTAAACGAAATTGCTTACGTCGCAAAATCATTTTTATTAAAAAAAAAATGTTTAAATGTATTCTTGACTTGATATGCGACACGGGTCTGCAATGTACAGTGTAGTGAAAAAAAAATAATTCTATTTAAATGCATATGACACTGCAGTTGCATCCATATGGAGCAAATGTATACGTCACTTGAATACTTCCTTCTTTTCAGCTTCTTTCTTGCCTAAGGAGTGAGAAGCTTAGAAACGAGGCGGTGAGTGTGAAGCATCGGTGGTCTAGTGGTAGAATACTCGCCTGCCACGCGGGTGACCCGGGTTCGATTCCCGGTCGATGCACATTGTTTTTGTGCCTCTTGCCAACAAAAGGAATAGACACTCTCAAAAAGCGCGTCTCCAGAAAGCTGTGTTCAATCTGTGACGCAATGCGATTGTTGTCAGTGATGTCACGTTTCTATGACGTCGTGCCATTGTGAGGTCACGAACGGGTCCCAAAATAGTCATTTGCCTGTTGGAATGATAATACGTATGCATTTACATGACTCTATTTGAAGGACTTCTACGGGTGGGATGTGCTGTGAATTTTAGCATTGTTCTGTACATGAATCGGTGCTTATCTGCAAACTACATTGACAGTGTCGGGCTATCAATTAAGCAATAATATGGCTGGTTCTACGTTCGATTACTCACAATATTTCATTTAATAGCGTGATTGAAAAGAAATAGAAAGTGTCAACAGAATGTACACACACCAACACGGTGCGTATTTATCATTGGAGGGTGCCATTTGTACTTTTCACCGACGGACTGTGAAGTTACATTCTCATTCCCAGTCCCTACTGAAATAAAAAGATGCGTCGGCCGGGAATCGAACCCGGATCGACTGCTTGGAAGGCAACCATGCTAACCTTTACACCACCGACGCTGTCCATGTGGTGCATAGCCGGAAAAGACAACTTAATGAATTTCTCTGATTGATTGACCACGCCTGGAGGCACGCCTTTAAACGAAATTGCTTACGTCGCAAAATCATTTTTATTAAAAAAAAAATGTTTAAATGTATTCTTGACTTGATATGCGACACGGGTCTGCAATGTACAGTGTAGTGAAAAAAAATAATTCTATTTAAATGCATATGACACTGCAGTTGCATCCATATGGAGCAAATGTATACGTCACTTGAATACTTCCTTCTTTTCAGCTTCTTTCTTGCCTAAGGAGTGAGAAGCTTAGAAACGAGGCGGTGAGTGTGAAGCATCGGTGGTCTAGTGGTAGAATACTCGCCTGCCACGCGGGTGACCCGGGTTCGATTCCCGGTCGATGCACATTGTTTTTGTGCCTCTTGCCAACAAAAGGAATAGACACTCTCAAAAAGCGCGTCTCCAGAAAGCTGTGTTCAATCTGTGACGCAATGCGATTGTTGTCAGTGATGTCACGTTTCTATGACGTCGTGCCATTGTGAGGTCACGAACGGGTCCCAAAATAGTCATTTGCCTGTTGGAATGATAATACGTATGCATTTACATGACTCTATTTGAAGGACTTCTACGGGTGGGATGTGCTGTGAATTTTAGCATTGTTCTGTACATGAATCGGTGCTTATCTGCAAACTACATTGACAGTGTCGGGCTATCAATTAAGCAATAATATGGCTGGTTCTACGTTCGATTACTCACAATATTTCATTTAATAGCGTGATTGAAAAGAAATAGAAAGTGTCAACAGAATGTACACACACCAACACGGTGCGTATTTATCATTGGAGGGTGCCATTTGTACTTTTCACCGACGGACTGTGAAGTTACATTTCTCATTCCCAGTCCCTACTGAAATAAAAAGATGCGTCGGCCGGGAATCGAACCCGGATCGACTGCTTGGAAGGCAACCATGCTAACCTTTACACCACCGACGCTGTCCATGTGGTGCATAGCCGGAAAAGACAACTTAATGAATTTCTCTGATTGATTGACCACGCCTGGAGGCACGCCTTTAAACGAAATTGCTTACGTCGCAAAATCATTTTTATTAAAAAAAAAATGTTTAAATGTATTCTTGACTTGATATGCGACACGGGTCTGCAATGTACAGTGTAGTGAAAAAAAATAATTCTATTTAAATGCATATGACACTGCAGTTGCATCCATATGGAGCAAATGTATACGTCACTTGAATACTTCCTTCTTTTCAGCTTCTTTCTTGCCTAAGGAGTGAGAAGCTTAGAAACGAGGCGGTGAGTGTGAAGCATCGGTGGTCTAGTGGTAGAATACTCGCCTGCCACGCGGGTGACCCGGGTTCGATTCCCGGTCGATGCACATTGTTTTTGTGCCTCTTGCCAACAAAAGGAATAGACACTCTCAAAAAGCGCGTCTCCAGAAAGCTGTGTTCAATCTGTGACGCAATGCGATTGTTGTCAGTGATGTCACGTTTCTATGACGTCGTGCCATTGTGAGGTCACGAACGGGTCCCAAAATAGTCATTTGCCTGTTGGAATGATAATACGTATGCATTTACATGACTCTATTTGAAGGACTTCTACGGGTGGGATGTGCTGTGAATTTTAGCATTGTTCTGTACATGAATCGGTGCTTATCTGCAAACTACATTGACAGTGTCGGGCTATCAATTAAGCAATAATATGGCTGGTTCTACGTTCGATTACTCACAATATTTCATTTAATAGCGTGATTGAAAAGAAATAGAAAGTGTCAACAGAATGTACACACACCAACACGGTGCGTATTTATCATTGGAGGGTGCCATTTGTACTTTTCACCGACGGACTGTGAAGTTACATTTCTCATTCCCAGTCCCTACTGAAATAAAAAGATGCGTCGGCCGGGAATCGAACCCGGATCGACTGCTTGGAAGGCAACCATGCTAACCTTTACACCACCGACGCTGTCCATGTGGTGCATAGCCGGAAAAGACAACTTAATGAATTTCTCTGATTGATTGACCACGCCTGGAGGCACGCCTTTAAACGAAATTGCTTACGTCGCAAAATCATTTTTATTAAAAAAAAAATGTTTAAATGTATTCTTGACTTGATATGCGACACGGGTCTGCAATGTACAGTGTAGTGAAAAAAAATAATTCTATTTAAATGCATATGACACTGCAGTTGCATCCATATGGAGCAAATGTATACGTCACTTGAATACTTCCTTCTTTTCAGCTTCTTTCTTGCCTAAGGAGTGAGAAGCTTAGAAACGAGGCGGTGAGTGTGAAGCATCGGTGGTCTAGTGGTAGAATACTCGCCTGCCACGCGGGTGACCCGGGTTCGATTCCCGGTCGATGCACATTGTTTTTGTGCCTCTTGCCAACAAAAGGAATAGACACTCTCAAAAAGCGCGTCTCCAGAAAGCTGTGTTCAATCTGTGACGCAATGCGATTGTTGTCAGTGATGTCACGTTTCTATGACGTCGTGCCATTGTGAGGTCACGAACGGGTCCCAAAATAGTCATTTGCCTGTTGGAATGATAATACGTATGCATTTACATGACTCTATTTGAAGGACTTCTACGGGTGGGATGTGCTGTGAATTTTAGCATTGTTCTGTACATGAATCGGTGCTTATCTGCAAACTACATTGACAGTGTCGGGCTATCAATTAAGCAATAATATGGCTGGTTCTACGTTCGATTACTCACAATATTTCATTTAATAGCGTGATTGAAAAGAAATAGAAAGTGTCAACAGAATGTACACACACCAACACGGTGCGTATTTATCATTGGAGGGTGCCATTTGTACTTTTCACCGACGGACTGTGAAGTTACATTTCTCATTCCCAGTCCCTACTGAAATAAAAAGATGCGTCGGCCGGGAATCGAACCCGGATCGACTGCTTGGAAGGCAACCATGCTAACCTTTACACCACCGACGCTGTCCATGTGGTGCATAGCCGGAAAAGACAACTTAATGAATTTCTCTGATTGATTGACCACGCCTGGAGGCACGCCTTTAAACGAAATTGCTTACGTCGCAAAATCATTTTTATTAAAAAAAAAATGTTTAAATGTATTCTTGACTTGATATGCGACACGGGTCTGCAATGTACAGTGTAGTGAAAAAAAATAATTCTATTTAAATGCATATGACACTGCAGTTGCATCCATATGGAGCAAATGTATACGTCACTTGAATACTTCCTTCTTTTCAGCTTCTTTCTTGCCTAAGGAGTGAGAAGCTTAGAAACGAGGCGGTGAGTGTGAAGCATCGGTGGTCTAGTGGTAGAATACTCGCCTGCCACGCGGGTGACCCGGGTTCGATTCCCGGTCGATGCACATTGTTTTTGTGCCTCTTGCCAACAAAAGGAATAGACACTCTCAAAAAGCGCGTCTCCAGAAAGCTGTGTTCAATCTGTGACGCAATGCGATTGTTGTCAGTGATGTCACGTTTCTATGACGTCGTGCCATTGTGAGGTCACGAACGGGTCCCAAAATAGTCATTTGCCTGTTGGAATGATAATACGTATGCATTTACATGACTCTATTTGAAGGACTTCTACGGGTGGGATGTGCTGTGAATTTTAGCATTGTTCTGTACATGAATCGGTGCTTATCTGCAAACTACATTGACAGTGTCGGGCTATCAATTAAGCAATAATATGGCTGGTTCTACGTTCGATTACTCACAATATTTCATTTAATAGCGTGATTGAAAAGAAATAGAAAGTGTCAACAGAATGTACACACACCAACACGGTGCGTATTTATCATTGGAGGGTGCCATTTGTACTTTTCACCGACGGACTGTGAAGTTACATTTCTCATTCCCAGTCCCTACTGAAATAAAAAGATGCGTCGGCCGGGAATCGAACCCGGATCGACTGCTTGGAAGGCAACCATGCTAACCTTTACACCACCGACGCTGTCCATGTGGTGCATAGCCGGAAAAGACAACTTAATGAATTTCTCTGATTGATTGACCACGCCTGGAGGCACGCCTTTAAACGAAATTGCTTACGTCGCAAAATCATTTTTATTAAAAAAAAAATGTTTAAATGTATTCTTGACTTGATATGCGACACGGGTCTGCAATGTACAGTGTAGTGAAAAAAAATAATTCTATTTAAATGCATATGACACTGCAGTTGCATCCATATGGAGCAAATGTATACGTCACTTGAATACTTCCTTCTTTTCAGCTTCTTTCTTGCCTAAGGAGTGAGAAGCTTAGAAACGAGGCGGTGAGTGTGAAGCATCGGTGGTCTAGTGGTAGAATACTCGCCTGCCACGCGGGTGACCCGGGTTCGATTCCCGGTCGATGCACATTGTTTTTGTGCCTCTTGCCAACAAAAGGAATAGACACTCTCAAAAAGCGCGTCTCCAGAAAGCTGTGTTCAATCTGTGACGCAATGCGATTGTTGTCAGTGATGTCACGTTTCTATGACGTCGTGCCATTGTGAGGTCACGAACGGGTCCCAAAATAGTCATTTGCCTGTTGGAATGATAATACGTATGCATTTACATGACTCTATTTGAAGGACTTCTACGGGTGGGATGTGCTGTGAATTTTAGCATTGTTCTGTACATGAATCGGTGCTTATCTGCAAACTACATTGACAGTGTCGGGCTATCAATTAAGCAATAATATGGCTGGTTCTACGTTCGATTACTCACAATATTTCATTTAATAGCGTGATTGAAAAGAAATAGAAAGTGTCAACAGAATGTACACACACCAACACGGTGCGTATTTATCATTGGAGGGTGCCATTTGTACTTTTCACCGACGGACTGTGAAGTTACATTTCTCATTCCCAGTCCCTACTGAAATAAAAAGATGCGTCGGCCGGGAATCGAACCCGGATCGACTGCTTGGAAGGCAACCATGCTAACCTTTACACCACCGACGCTGTCCATGTGGTGCATAGCCGGAAAAGACAACTTAATGAATTTCTCTGATTGATTGACCACGCCTGGAGAGTAGTAGATAAGTGATAAGTATCCGCTTACGTCGCAAAATCATTTTTACTATAAAAAAAATGTTTAAATGTATTCTTGACTTGATATGCGCCACGGGTCTGCAATGTACAGTGTAGTGGAAAAAAATAATTCTATTTAAATGCATATGACACTGCAGTTGCATCCATATGGAGCAAATGTATACGTCACTTGAATACTTCCTTCTTTTCAGCTTCTTTCTTGCCTAAGGAGTGAGAAGCTTAGAAACGAGGCGGTGAGTGTGAAGCATCGGTGGTCTAGTGGTAGAATACTCGCCTGCCACGCGGGTGACCCGGGTTCGATTCCCGGTCGATGCACATTGTTTTTGTGCCTCTTGCCAACAAAAGGAATAGACACTCTCAAAAAGCGCGTCTCCAGAAAGCTGTGTTCAGTCTGTGACGCAATGCGATTGTTGTCAGTGATGTCACGTTTCTATGACGTCGTGCCATTGTGAGGTCACAAACGGGTCCCAAAATAGTCATCTGCCTGTTGGAATGATAATACGTATGCATTTACATGACTCTATTTGAAGGACTTCTAAGGGTGGGATGTGCTGTGAATTTTAGCATTGTTCTGTACATGAATCGGTGCTTATCTGCAAACTACATTGACAGTGTCGGGCTATCAATTAAGCAATAATAGGGCTAGTTCTACGTTCGATTACTCACAATATTTCATTTAATAGCGTGATTGAAAAGAAATAGAAAGTGTCAACAGAATGTATACACACCAACACGGTGCGTATTTATCATTGGAGGGTGCCATTTGTACTTTTCACCGACGGACTGTGAAGTTACATTTCTCAATCCCAGTCCCTACTGAAATAAAAAGATGCGTCGGCCGGGAATCGAACCCGGATCGACTGCTTGGAAGGCAACCATGCTAACCTTTACACCACCGACGCTGTCCATGTGGTGCATAGCCGGTAAAGACAACTTAATGAATTTCTCTGATTGATTGACCATGCCTGGAGGCACGCCTTTAAACGAAATTGCTTACGTCGCAAAATCATTTTTACTATAAAAAAAATGTTTAAATGTATTCTTGACTTGATATGCGCCACGGGTCTGCAATGTACAGTGTAGTGGAAAAAAATAATTCTATTTAAATGCATATGACACTGCAGTTGCATCCATATGGAGCAAATGTATACGTCACTTGAATACTTCCTTCTTTTCAGCTTCTTTCTTGCCTAAGGAGTGAGAAGCTTAGAAACGAGGCGGTGAGTGTGAAGCATCGGTGGTCTAGTGGTAGAATACTCGCCTGCCACGCGGGTGACCCGGGTTCGATTCCCGGTCGATGCACATTGTTTTTGTGCCTCTTGCCAACAAAAGGAATAGACACTCTCAAAAAGCGCGTCTCCAGAAAGCTGTGTTCAGTCTGTGACGCAATGCGATTGTTGTCAGTGATGTCACGTTTCTATGACGTCGTGCCATTGTGAGGTCACAAACGGGTCCCAAAATAGTCATCTGCCTGTTGGAATGATAATACGTATGCATTTACATGACTCTATTGGACTTCTACGGGTGGGATGTGCTGTGAATTTTAGCATTGTTCTGTACATGAATCGGTGCTTATCTGCAAACTACATTGACAGTGTCGGGCTATCAATTAAGCAATAATATGGCTGGTTCTACGTTCGATTACTCACAATATTTCATTTAATAGCGTGATTGAAAAGAAATAGAAAGTGTCAACAGAATGTACACACACCAACACGGTGCGTATTTATCATTGGAGGGTGCCATTTGTACTTTTCACCGACGGACTGTGAAGTTACATTTCTCATTCCCAGTCCCTACTGAAATAAAAAGATGCGTCGGCCGGGAATCGAACCCGGATCGACTGCTTGGAAGGCAACCATGCTAACCTTTACACCACCGACGCTGTCCATGTGGTGCATAGCCGGAAAAGACAACTTAATGAATTTCTCTGATTGATTGACCACGCCTGGAGGCACGCCTTTAAACGAAATTGCTTACGTCGCAAAATCATTTTTATTAAAAAAAAAATGTTTAAATGTATTCTTGACTTGATATGCGACACGGGTCTGCAATGTACAGTGTAGTGAAAAAAAATAATTCTATTTAAATGCATATGACACTGCAGTTGCATCCATATGGAGCAAATGTATACGTCACTTGAATACTTCCTTCTTTTCAGCTTCTTTCTTGCCTAAGGAGTGAGAAGCTTAGAAACGAGGCGGTGAGTGTGAAGCATCGGTGGTCTAGTGGTAGAATACTCGCCTGCCACGCGGGTGACCCGGGTTCGATTCCCGGTCGATGCACATTGTTTTTGTGCCTCTTGCCAACAAAAGGAATAGACACTCTCAAAAAGCGCGTCTCCAGAAAGCTGTGTTCAATCTGTGACGCAATGCGATTGTTGTCAGTGATGTCACGTTTCTATGACGTCGTGCCATTGTGAGGTCACGAACGGGTCCCAAAATAGTCATTTGCCTGTTGGAATGATAATACGTATGCATTTACATGACTCTATTTGAAGGACTTCTACGGGTGGATGTGCTGTGAATTTTAGCATTGTTCTGTACATGAATCGGTGCTTATCTGCAAACTACATTGACAGTGTCGGGCTATCAATTAAGCAATAATATGGCTGGTTCTACGTTCGATTACTCACAATATTTCATTTAATAGCGTGATTGAAAAGAAATAGAAAGTGTCAACAGAATGTACACACACCAACACGGTGCGTATTTATCATTGGAGGGTGCCATTTGTACTTTTCACCGACGGACTGTGAAGTTACATTTCTCATTCCCAGTCCCTACTGAAATAAAAAGATGCGTCGGCCGGGAATCGAACCCGGATCGACTGCTTGGAAGGCAACCATGCTAACCTTTACACCACCGACGCTGTCCATGTGGTGCATAGCCGGAAAAGACAACTTAATGAATTTCTCTGATTGATTGACCACGCCTGGAGGCACGCCTTAAAACGAAATTGCTTACGTCGCAAAATCATTTTTATTAAAAAAAAAATGTTTAAATGTATTCTTGACTTGATATGCGACACGGGTCTGCAATGTACAGTGTAGTGAAAAAAAATAATTCTATTTAAATGCATATGACACTGCAGTTGCATCCATATGGAGCAAATGTATACGTCACTTGAATACTTCCTTCTTTTCAGCTTCTTTCTTGCCTAAGGAGTGAGAAGCTTAGAAACGAGGCGGTGAGTGTGAAGCATCGGTGGTCTAGTGGTAGAATACTCGCCTGCCACGCGGGTGACCCGGGTTCGATTCCCGGTCGATGCACATTGTTTTTGTGCCTCTTGCCAACAAAAGGAATAGACACTCTCAAAAAGCGCGTCTCCAGAAAGCTGTGTTCAATCTGTGACGCAATGCGATTGTTGTCAGTGATGTCACGTTTCTATGACGTCGTGCCATTGTGAGGTCACGAACGGGTCCCAAAATAGTCATTTGCCTGTTGGAATGATAATACGTATGCATTTACATGACTCTATTTGAAGGACTTCTACGGGTGGGATGTGCTGTGAATTTTAGCATTGTTCTGTACATGAATCGGTGCTTATCTGCAAACTACATTGACAGTGTCGGGCTATCAATTAAGCAATAATATGGCTGGTTCTACGTTCGATTACTCACAATATTTCATTTAATAGCGTGATTGAAAAGAAATAGAAAGTGTCAACAGAATGTACACACACCAACACGGTGCGTATTTATCATTGGAGGGTGCCATTTGTACTTTTCACCGACGGACTGTGAAGTTACATTTCTCATTCCCAGTCCTACTGAAATAAAAAGATGCGTCGGCCGGGAATCGAACCCGGATCGACTGCTTGGAAGGCAACCATGCTAACCTTTACACCACCGACCGCTGTCCATGTGGTGCATAGCCGGAAAAGACAACTTAATGAATTTCTCTGATTGATTGACCACGCCTGGAGGCACGCCTTTAAACGAAATTGCTTACGTCGCAAAATCATTTTTATTAAAAAAAAAAATGTTTAAATGTATTCTTGACTTGATATGCGACAGGGTCTGCAATGTACAGTGTAGTGAAAAAAAATAATTCTATTTAAATGCATATGACACTGCAGTTGCATCCATATGGAGCAAATGTATACGTCACTTGAATACTTCCTTCTTTTCAGCTTCTTTCTTGCCTAAGGAGTGAGAAGCTTAGAAACGAGGCGGTGAGTGTGAAGCATCGGTGGTCTAGTGGTAGAATACTCGCCTGCCACGCGGGTGACCCGGGTTCGATTCCCGGTCGATGCACATTGTTTTTGTGCCTCTTGCCAACAAAAGGAATAGACACTCTCAAAAAGCGCGTCTCCAGAAAGCTGTGTTCAATCTGTGACGCAATGCGATTGTTGTCAGTGATGTCACGTTTCTATGACGTCGTGCCATTGTGAGGTCACGAACGGGTCCCAAAATAGTCATTTGCCTGTTGGAATGATAATACGTATGCATTTACATGACTCTATTTGAAGGACTTCTACGGGTGGGATGTGCTGTGAATTTTAGCATTGTTCTGTACATGAATCGGTGCTTATCTGCAAACTACATTGACAGTGTCGGGCTATCAATTAAGCAATAATATGGCTGGTTCTACGTTCGATTACTCACAATATTTCATTTAATAGCGTGATTGAAAAGAAATAGAAAGTGTCAACAGAATGTACACACACCAACACGGTGCGTATTTATCATTGGAGGGTGCCATTTGTACTTTTCACCGACGGACTGTGAAGTTACATTTCTCATTCCCAGTCCCTACTGAAATAAAAAGATGCGTCGGCCGGGAATCGAACCCGGATCGACTGCTTGGAAGGCAACCATGCTAACCTTTAACACCACCGACGCTGTCCATGTGGTGCATAGCCGGAAAAGACAACTTAATGAATTTCTCTGATTGATTGACCACGCCTGGAGGCACGCCTTTAAACGAAATTGCTTACGTCGCCAAAATCATTTTTATTAAAAAAAAAATGTTTAAATGTATTCTTGACTTGATATGCGACACGGGTCTGTCAATGTACAGTGTAGTGAAAAAAAATAATTCTATTTAAATGCATATGACACTGCAGTTGCATCCATATGGAGCAAATGTATACGTCACTTGAATACTTCCTTCTTTTCAGCTTCTTCTTGCCTAAGGAGTGAGAAGCTTAGAAACGAGGCGGTGAGTGTGAAGCATCGGTGGTCTAGTGGTAGAATACTCGCCTGCCACGCGGGTGACCCGGGTTCGATTCCCGGTCGATGCACATTGTTTTTGTGCCTCTTGCCAACAAAAGGAATAGACACTCTCAAAAAGCGCGTCTCCAGAAAGCTGTGTTCAATCTTGTGACGCAATGCGATTGTTGTCAGTGATGTCACGTTTCTATGACGTCGTGCCATTGTGAGGTCACGAACGGGTCCCAAAATAGTCATTTGCCTGTTGGAATGATAATACGTATGCATTTACATGACTCTATTTGAAGGACTTCTACGGGTGGGATGTGCTGTGAATTTTAGCATTGTTCTGTACATGAATCGGTGCTTATCTGCAAACTACATTGACAGTGTCGGGCTATCAATTAAGCAATAATATGGCTGGTTCTACGTTCGATTACTCACAATATTTCATTTAATAGCGTGATTGAAAAGAAATAGAAAGTGTCAACAGAATGTACACACACCAACACGGTGCGTATTTATCATTGGAGGGTGCCATTTGTACTTTCACCGACGGACTGTGAAGTTACATTTCTCATTCCCAGTCCCTACTGAAAAAAAAGATGCGTCGGCCGGGAATCGAACCCGGATCGACTGCTTGGAAGGCAACCATGCTAACCTTTACACCACCGACGCTGTCCATGTGGTGCATAGCCGGAAAAGACAACTTAATGAATTTCTCTGATTGATTGACCACGCCTGGAGGCACGCCTTTAAACGAAATTGCTTACGTCGCAAAATCATTTTTATTAAAAAAAAAATGTTTAAATGTATTCTTGACTTGATATGCGACACGGGTCTGCAATGTACAGTGTAGTGAAAAAAAATAATTCTATTTAAATGCATATGACACTGCAGTTGCATCCATATGGAGCAAATGTATACGTCACTTGAATACTTCCTTCTTTTCAGCTTCTTTCTTGCCTAAGGAGTGAGAAGCTTAGAAACGAGGCGGTGAGTGTGAAGCATCGGTGGTCTAGTGGTAGAATACTCGCCTGCCACGCGGGTGACCCGGGTTCGATTCCCGGTCGATGCACATTGTTTTTGTGCCTCTTGCCAACAAAAGGAATAGACACTCTCAAAAAGCGCGTCTCCAGAAAGCTGTGTTCAATCTGTGACGCAATGCGATTGTTGTCAGTGATGTCACGTTTCTATGACGTCGTGCCATTGTGAGGTCACGAACGGGTCCCAAAATAGTCATTTGCCTGTTGGAATGATAATACGTATGCATTTACATGACTCTATTTGAAGGACTTCTACGGGTGGGATGTGCTGTGAATTTTAGCATTGTTCTGTACATGAATCGGTGCTTATCTGCAAACTACATTGACAGTGTCGGGCTATCAATTAAGCAATAATATGGCTGGTTCTACGTTCGATTACTCACAATATTTCATTTAATAGCGTGATTGAAAAGAAATAGAAAGTGTCAACAGAATGTACACACACCAACACGGTGCGTATTTATCATTGGAGGGTGCCATTTGTACTTTTCACCGACGGACTGTGAAGTTACATTTCTCATTCCCAGTCCCTACTGAAATAAAAAGATGCGTCGGCCGGGAATCGAACCCGGATCGACTGCTTGGAAGGCAACCATGCTAACCTTTACACCACCGACGCTGTCCATGTGGTGCATAGCCGGAAAAGACAACTTAATGAATTTCTCTGATTGATTGACCACGCCTGGAGGCACGCCTTTAAACGAAATTGCTTACGTCGCAAAATCATTTTTATTAAAAAAAAAATGTTTAAATGTATTCTTGACTTGATATGCGACACGGGTCTGCAATGTACAGTGTAGTGAAAAAAAATAATTCTATTTAAATGCATATGACACTGCAGTTGCATCCATATGGAGCAAATGTATACGTCACTTGAATACTTCCTTCTTTTCAGCTTCTTTCTTGCCTAAGGAGTGAGAAGCTTAGAAACGAGGCGGTGAGTGTGAAGCATCGGTGGTCTAGTGGTAGAATACTCGCCTGCCACGCGGGTGACCCGGGTTCGATTCCCGGTCGATGCACATTGTTTTTGTGCCTCTTGCCAACAAAAGGAATAGACACTCTCAAAAAGCGCGTCTCCAGAAAGCTGTGTTCAATCTGTGACGCAATGCGATTGTTGTCAGTGATGTCACGTTTCTATGACGTCGTGCCATTGTGAGGTCACGAACGGGTCCCAAAATAGTCATTTGCCTGTTGGAATGATAATACGTATGCATTTACATGACTCTATTTGAAGGACTTCTACGGGTGGGATGTGCTGTGAATTTTAGCATTGTTCTGTACATGAATCGGTGCTTATCTGCAAACTACATTGACAGTGTCGGGCTATCAATTAAGCAATAATATGGCTGGTTCTACGTTCGATTACTCACAATATTTCATTTAATAGCGTGATTGAAAAGAAATAGAAAGTGTCAACAGAATGTACACACACCAACACGGTGCGTATTTATCATTGGAGGGTGCCATTTGTACTTTTCACCGACGGACTGTGAAGTTACATTTCTCATTCCCAGTCCCTACTGAAATAAAAAGATGCGTCGGCCGGGAATCGAACCCGGATCGACTGCTTGGAAGGCAACCATGCTAACCTTTACACCACCGACGCTGTCCATGTGGTGCATAGCCGGAAAAGACAACTTAATGAATTTCTCTGATTGATTGACCACGCCTGGAGGCACGCCTTTAAACGAAATTGCTTACGTCGCAAAATCATTTTTATTAAAAAAAAAATGTTTAAATGTATTCTTGACTTGATATGCGACACGGGTCTGCAATGTACAGTGTAGTGAAAAAAAATAATTCTATTTAAATGCATATGACACTGCAGTTGCATCCATATGGAGCAAATGTATACGTCACTTGAATACTTCCTTCTTTTCAGCTTCTTTCTTGCCTAAGGAGTGAGAAGCTTAGAAACGAGGCGGTGAGTGTGAAGCATCGGTGGTCTAGTGGTAGAATACTCGCCTGCCACGCGGGTGACCCGGGTTCGATTCCCGGTCGATGCACATTGTTTTTGTGCCTCTTGCCAACAAAAGGAATAGACACTCTCAAAAAGCGCGTCTCCAGAAAGCTGTGTTCAATCTGTGACGCAATGCGATTGTTGTCAGTGATGTCACGTTTCTATGACGTCGTGCCATTGTGAGGTCACGAACGGGTCCCAAAATAGTCATTTGCCTGTTGGAATGATAATACGTATGCATTTACATGACTCTATTTGAAGGACTTCTACGGGTGGGATGTGCTGTGAATTTTAGCATTGTTCTGTACATGAATCGGTGCTTATCTGCAAACTACATTGACAGTGTCGGGCTATCAATTAAGCAATAATATGGCTGGTTCTACGTTCGATTACTCACAATATTTCATTTAATAGCGTGATTGAAAAGAAATAGAAAGTGTCAACAGAATGTACACACACCAACACGGTGCGTATTTATCATTGGAGGGTGCCATTTGTACTTTTCACCGACGGACTGTGAAGTTACATTTCTCATTCCCAGTCCCTACTGAAATAAAAAGATGCGTCGGCCGGGAATCGAACCCGGATCGACTGCTTGGAAGGCAACCATGCTAACCTTTACACCACCGACGCTGTCCATGTGGTGCATAGCCGGAAAAGACAACTTAATGAATTTCTCTGATTGATTGACCACGCCTGGAGGCACGCCTTTAAACGAAATTGCTTACGTCGCAAAATCATTTTTATTAAAAAAAAAATGTTTAAATGTATTCTTGACTTGATATGCGACACGGGTCTGCAATGTACAGTGTAGTGAAAAAAAATAATTCTATTTAAATGCATATGACACTGCAGTTGCATCCATATGGAGCAAATGTATACGTCACTTGAATACTTCCTTCTTTTCAGCTTCTTTCTTGCCTAAGGAGTGAGAAGCTTAGAAACGAGGCGGTGAGTGTGAAGCATCGGTGGTCTAGTGGTAGAATACTCGCCTGCCACGCGGGTGACCCGGGTTCGATTCCCGGTCGATGCACATTGTTTTTGTGCCTCTTGCCAACAAAAGGAATAGACACTCTCAAAAAGCGCGTCTCCAGAAAGCTGTGTTCAATCTGTGACGCAATGCGATTGTTGTCAGTGATGTCACGTTTCTATGACGTCGTGCCATTGTGAGGTCACGAACGGGTCCCAAAATAGTCATTTGCCTGTTGGAATGATAATACGTATGCATTTACATGACTCTATTTGAAGGACTTCTACGGGTGGGATGTGCTGTGAATTTTAGCATTGTTCTGTACATGAATCGGTGCTTATCTGCAAACTACATTGACAGTGTCGGGCTATCAATTAAGCAATAATATGGCTGGTTCTACGTTCGATTACTCACAATATTTCATTTAATAGCGTGATTGAAAAGAAATAGAAAGTGTCAACAGAATGTACACACACCAACACGGTGCGTATTTATCATTGGAGGGTGCCATTTGTACTTTTCACCGACGGACTGTGAAGTTACATTTCTCATTCCCAGTCCCTACTGAAATAAAAAGATGCGTCGGCCGGGAATCGAACCCGGATCGACTGCTTGGAAGGCAACCATGCTAACCTTTACACCACCGACGCTGTCCATGTGGTGCATAGCCGGAAAAGACAACTTAATGAATTTCTCTGATTGATTGACCACGCCTGGAGGCACGCCTTTAAACGAAATTGCTTACGTCGCAAAATCATTTTTATTAAAAAAAAAATGTTTAAATGTATTCTTGACTTGATATGCGACACGGGTCTGCAATGTACAGTGTAGTGAAAAAAAATAATTCTATTTAAATGCATATGACACTGCAGTTGCATCCATATGGAGCAAATGTATACGTCACTTGAATACTTCCTTCTTTTCAGCTTCTTTCTTGCCTAAGGAGTGAGAAGCTTAGAAACGAGGCGGTGAGTGTGAAGCATCGGTGGTCTAGTGGTAGAATATATGTCACAATATTTCATTAAATAGCGTATTAAGTGGAATGAAATAAGACTTCAGCTGCCGTTGACTATCGGGTGAAAGAAGCGCCGATAAAATCTTTACATTCTCCATGATTCAGTCGTCGCCCATTGTTGGACAACACTCAAGTTACACACAGCCAACCATTTTCCCATAGAGCTTTTTGGTAACGTTGTATTTTGAATGAAATGGCAACAAAGCTGCAATAAATCACAAATATTAGCCAGTTTTGCAGGTTCCCTTGTGGAGCATTGGAAGCTGACCACACCAACCCCAGTTCAGCACCAAATGTCAACTGCTTGAAAATATCAGCGGTCACATTCAGAATACGTTAATTAAAGACGTCCGCTTTATATTTTAAAAAAACAAGGTCAGTGTTAATTAGTGAACGGATGTACATTTACAACAAACCAAAAACATCTAACACAATATCCTCCAATCACAGTTTCCAGATTTTTCAATCGACACTCAATCTTCTCTACGAAAGCGGCTGTCTGACAATTGATTCTCGGAGCTGCTGTCTGACAACTTATTTAGATTTGGTATAGTAGAAACTGTACGTACAATTTTATTTTTTTGAAAAACAGAGGCAAATTGATATTGTGCCCGAGAGTTTGATTCCGAGTTTAAATATGTATAGGTAAATATTAAAATCTATCTACTGACCTAAATTCCGCTTATCGCACTGACAGTCTACAAGTGAGGGTCGTGTAATAGTTTCGTGGTAGGAAGTGGTCGCTAGTCACTACGGAAACCTTATTGCCACACATGGATACATTGTTTTGGATAGCGCACGAGGACCTCGTGTCTGATCATTGAAATGGTCAAAGGCGCCAAACTTAAACCATGTCCACCATACAAAGAACCCTAGTACCTAAAATGTTTCAAAAACGTTGTATTTTGGAACATAGTCAAAATCTCTATGCTGAACTGTGAGAACACTAGGTGGGTACTCTTTTGAGCGCGCCTCGCTCATTGGCGGCTCGGGTTTTGAAATACATGTCCCGGGCAAGTACACAATTCATATAGGACCAACTCCAGCATATTTAGCAATCACGTAATCACAACGATGGGCCTATTATGGGCAAACACAGTCCTGTAATTTCATTTGCATCTGTTCGTTTCTTTGAACGAAAAGCTACCAAATCACACGTACGTACAATGCATAGAATAACATAACACGTACTGCATGAAACACATATTTCGCCGTTCATAAATGGATAAACTATTTGTCCTGATGTAAGTGAATATTTAGCTATTAAGCTCATTAAAACAATTCTTTTATATCCCCGTGGCAGACATTCGAAGCGACACACGTTTTTCGTGAAATTGTTCTATCATACAAAAACTTGACAGTGACAAAAAAATAAGTGAGTATGGTTTTACGCCGCTTTTAGCAATATTCTGGGGGACCAGAAATGGGCATCACACATTGTACCCATGTCGGGAATCGAACCCTGGGTCTTCGGCGCGACGAGCGAACGTTTTAACCACTAGGCTACCCGACCGCCCCTAGTGACAAAAAAAGATGTCCCGTCATTGCCAAGTGGTGTTTAACTAACGATTCAGTAAGTTAATGCAGGTCAAACACAAAGGAGTCATGGTTTAAAGGCTATAATTACCCCTTGTGTAAAAGATATCGCTGCATATTTTTCTAATGTCTGCACAATGAGCAAATTCTCAGTTACTAAGCATTTGATTAGTTGATTGTTGACTCATTGTCACATTCATCTGTTCATAAATCGATCACAAGAACACCGTTTTTTACGTTGATAATACAACCAAACAAAGGAAAACAAACTGAAGTAATTTTAAGTTGCAATTTTATTATCATTTGCTGACGAGCACCGAACCGAAGAGCATGCTGATCGCTTGACCATCAATGATCATTAAAAAATCTGAGGCCGCACGTCACCTATACGATAACAAAATCGCATGGTCCTTGTTCGTGTTCAGCTCGCATCCTCGCCGGCCTAGACTTGCACAAGTCTCTAAGGTAATAATTATTGGTCTAAATAATAATTTCTTTATTATCTAAATAATAAGGACAAGTTGTCCCCTATAAGAGACCGGCGTTCTTTCACTTACATAGACCTGCCTATTATAAGGATAAAATTACTATACGCCAATGGTCTCACCATTCACTACAGCCTTGGAGCAAGGCTATTGCCGGCCATGCAGCGGGAGAAACGGTACGGTTTGTAACGTCTGACATTTTGAGCGTAATTTCAACTTGGCTAAAGAAACGAATACGCGAGCCATAGGATCTCACTGCAATTTTTGTTTTAATCGAGCGTGGGCTGGAGATGGTCTTGACATTTCAGCAGCAAGTGAGAAACGGTTTCAGGTTGATTGCAAGTTGTCATGGTGCCTTAGTGACCGAGTCTGATGCGTGAGATGGCTACTTCAACTTTACTTTCATCTGGGTATGAGTATGGCTTTTGGTTGATCTTGGGTTGAATTTTGTATAGCCATCTGCCGATTTTTCTTGTGTCCCACTGGGCTTGCCATCATTAGACTATGGAGGCATTGAGTTGGCTTTTTATTTCTAGTTTACTGAGGGGGAAAATGCTGTATCTCTGCCTCGTCTAGAGCTATCTCCCCCAACGTGTCTGCTTTTTTTCATTACCATGAATATCTATGTGAGACGGGATCCGATCAAGCACCACCTCTTGCTCTTGGATAAGATTCTTGGATCCATCAGTGGACCCAACTGTCCCAGGTAGTTTGAATGTAAGTGATAGCTATTGATCGTTGTCGGGTTGGGTTTTCTTTTTTAGTGACTTCTGACGTTAAAGCAATGTCAACTTTGGGATTTTTGGCTAGTTGTTGATGTACCAATCCATGATGTATCTCACTTTCAATCTTCAAGTTTCACCCCGCCCCCGTGCCCTGTCTGAGAGTACGTCTTACCCTAACTCACAGTAATGGCATTGAACCAGTAGAGCCACGTCTGAAAACACAGGAAAACGTTCAATCGAAACAAAACCAAATAGCATCTTTGCAATTTCAAGCTCTGCAGCTTACAGACAATAGTCCTTTCATGCTACATTAAACAAGGACCGATAGAAGATGGTATGCACTGCAACATGATGGGACTGCAGTCGGGAAGACGGAAGACGACTCAAGTATGTTCAAGTATGACCTCTTCTTAAGCTCACATTCTAAGCCGTCAACAAGAACACAAACACCCAGTCTGCCTCGTTAAGCACTTACTATCTATGCAGGCCAGGTAAACCATTTACTACCTATGAATGCCAGGTAAACAATTTACTACCAATGAATGCCAGGTAAACCATTTACTTATTCTACTTATGTATGCCAGGTATGCCATGTACGTAAGACCTAAGTACATCACTCTGTCCCAGTAGCGCCATGTACGTAAGCCCTAAGTGTACGTAGATACAAAGTACACCACTCTGTCCCAGTAGCGCCATGTACGTAAGCCCTAAGTGTACGTAGATACAAAGTACATCACTCTGTCCCAGTAGCGCCATGTACGTAAGATCAAAGTGTACGTAGATACAAAGTACATCACTCTGTCCCAGTAGCGCTATGTACGTAAGCCCTAAGTGTACGTAGATACAAAGTACATCACTCTGTCCCAGTAGCGCCATGTACGTAAGATCAAAGTGTACGTAGATACAAAGTACATCACTCTGTCCCAGTAGCGCCATGTACGTAAGACCTAAGTGTACGTAGATACAAAGTACATCACTCTGTCCCAGTAGCGCCATGTACGTAACATCTAAGATCGTCACTCCTGGTGTGTGGTAGAATACCGCTACCGGCAGCTCTCGTCACTTCTGGTGTGGGTTAGTACAGAGGGTACAGAGGGTTGTTTCGGAGATCTAAGTACAGAGTGTTGTTTCGGAGATGTAAGTACAGAGTGTTGTTCCGGAGATCTAAGTACAGAGTGTTGTTCCGGAGATCTAAGTACAGAGTGTTGTTCCGGAGATCTAAGTACAGAGGGTTGTTTCGGAGATCTAAGTACAGAGGGTTGTTCCGGAGATCTAAGTACAGAGCGTTGTTCCGGAGATCTAAGTACAGAGTGTTGTTCCGGAGATCTAAGTACAAAGGGTTGTTGCGTAGATCTAAGTACAGAGCGTTGTTCCGGAGATCTAAGTACAGAGTGTTGTTCCGGAGATCTAAGTACAAAGGGTTGTTGCGTAGATCTAAGTACAGAGCGTTGTTCCGGAGATCTAAGTACAGAGTGTTGTTCCGGAGATCTAAGTACAAAGGGTTGTTGCGTAGATCTCTGTACAGAGCGCTGTTTCGTGGATCTGTACGTGTATGCGTCAGAGGATATACGACCACCTCATGTCAGCTACCCCCACTTTACACATTCATCGATAACTGATTACCCCTCCCGCACAGGTGAGTTCACGACTGAAGGCTTTACCACACTTTACTTGCCAATGTACATCACTAACCCCATGTAACATATACGCTTAGGTTGGCAAGGTGCTATTCATAAAACCGTTTTAATGATTAAAAAGTAGGAGCCCGTTTTACTATTTATCCTAGGGTTCAAATAGTACATGAGTTGCAATGTTTTCTAGACAGTATAATCAGGATTTCACTGATCTTCAACACACATTGGCCTCCAGTGTTATATTTTTCATGGATCTGTGACATAAACTTTGTGTTGGCTCAGTTCAAACCAAGGTGAAAGGGACCCTTACGCTTGCCAGCCTAATGTATTGTGTTTGTTATAGGTACCAGGTGTAAAACGGAGGCATTGACCAGCCATTAGGAATGAATGCGCCGGTAGACTGATATACATTATGCATCATAACTGAGTTATCAGACAAATAAAATGGTGCTTCAACGGCTAGATCGAAACTACGACTACCCGATGGCCGTTGTATGCTAGTTGTCCTCACCAGCATCGACCAGACGATACAGTGATTGACATCATGAACATCGGTCCACGCAAATGGGATACGCGCAGAAACCTATGGTTGTGGGTTCGAATCCCGGGTCGCCCCGATTATGTTTCTAGGTTTGTCAGCACCATACCCGTGCTCGTGAGACCTGCTTCACTTCGGGCTTTCCTCCCACATTAAGCTGACACGCTGCGATATAACTGGAATAATGTTAAAAGCTGCGTTAAAACCCAACTCACCCGTTCACTCAATTCCATAACTGAACATTATTGATGTATATAATCAGAAACTTATACACCTCTACTATTGCCGAAGAGTGACCGTAAGGCATTCTCCCACGCCGGGCCATTAACCGTACTGTCATACAGACCTTTAAAGAAATATATCCAATACAACCCATACAAGTCTATGATATTTGGCAAGTCTACATTACTCCAGTGTCTGAAAATGAAGAAAATCTCTGAGCTCCTTTTTATTATATTCTATAACTTCACTTTAAGAACACTTCATTTCATACACTAGGTGTTAGTCGAACATTATCGCTGTTGGCACCAGTGGGCCCGGTTTAGCCCGAGAGTACGCTCGAGTGCTCTGTCCGATATCCCCGCATGACCCCTACACCTGTCCCCCTCCCGCCACTTCCTCCCAGGTCGACTGGTGTGTGTGTCCAGTAAAAGCTGACTCCTGGCAGTCAACAGTGGAATTGATTCAGGATACACAGCTCGCCAATGTCAATTCGGAATGGACCCAGAACGTAGGAACAACCCCTCGCTGTCTGTGCCAGGATTACGACGGGCTACAAACAATGGCCATTCACAACCTGGAAATAGAACTGTCGCGCATATTTTTAGAACGGTTAAGTTTTCATTGTCTTCTGACAAACTAATTACCCTGGGGGACATATCTGAAACTGTTTCCACATAGTCTAGTCTAACAGAAAGGCTGTAGCACAATGTATTGATGGACCGTTGACACGAATAAGACGCCCAGGGTTTGCTTAGCGATAAATCGGTTTGTAACAGGATTTCGTCAAATAATCAATAGGTTTCACTTGAAATGACAGATATCTTAAAGTAAAATTAAGATATACATATTTAGAATTCGATGTTTTCGCCATTGTTACATGCTAGTTTAGATATGAATTAATCGACACTCAATATCACCGAATAATATCTTGAAATGGTTTTTTTTGCAATTTTCTATCACTATCACACCAAAAACGTAAATAATATCAATATTTTTATTGATATATTAAAAGGAAATTGAGACTTCCTGAGACTTGCAATGCATAATCAGGTGTAGACCCGTGAAGACCCGGGGTAGAAACGGTCTTCAGCAACCCATGCTTGCCATAAAAGGCGACTATGCATATCGTAAGAGGCGACTAACGGGATCGTGTGGTTGATGCATGTCATCGTATCCCAATTGCGTGGATTGATGTTCGTGATATCAATCACTGGATTGTCTGATCCAGACTCGATTATTTAGAGCCTGCCGTCATATAGCTGGTATATTGCTGATCATATGTGCGGAGTTAAACAATAAACAAACAATCAAACAATCAGGTGTAGTGCACTGCGAACCCATGTCTCCACCGTTGTAGACGAGCGACCGATAGTGAACAACACGGAATCGTTAACAAGTGACTTTCGTTTTGTGTGAGTCCATTGGAGTATGAATGTTCAAGCTCCAATTAACTAACACAAAGTCAAAGCCAATGCTTATATTTTTTTTATGTCACTAGTTTATACATCAAAGGATGTTGACCTAGATCTACACTTGTGACTTCAAGTTCACACTGACAACCATACAACAACCTGCGGTAGCGCGGAATAACGTGGTTCCCCAAAACGAGAGGTGACATGAGCGTATGTATGCTCAACTTGCTTTACAAGAACAGCTGTTGTAGTTTGTTTACCTGAAATATATTCCAATAATATGCTCATTGAGTGCGAAAGTTAAGAACGACCTCAGTAAGGTAAGGTGAGGTGAAATTGGGTTTAACGTCGCGTCCAAGATTATTGCACTTATAAAGCTACGTGCATGCACGTGTGTGTGTTTGTTTGTTGCTGCTTGTACTAGTCCGGACTGATGCCGATTTATACTGCTAGCTCACTGAGATACATGTTTAACATGAATACCCCACTCAGACACAGTATACTGACTCCGAGCCGACCAGTCCTTGTTTTAGACCCCTTAATGCCGAGCGCCAGACAGGGTAACAACAAGTACCATCTTTTAACGTCTTTTGGTATGACGCGGGGGATCGAACCCCGGACCTTCCGCTCTCCGGGCGGACGCTCTACCACAAGACCACGGAGGCGGCCACTACCTCAGTAAGTCACTCACAATGACAGCGCGTCGTAATACATTTACATCAAGTGCAAGACGTTAAAATGGCCGACACTATAAACGTGACGGGAGAGATTTTTGAAGTTGTTGATGAACTTGTGGCGGATATAAGTGTTAGTCATGACTGATCAGTTGGCCGATCAATGAAAGGTGATTATAAAGATGTGTCAAATAAATACTAAGATATATTCATTGATTGCTGTAGACTGTAACTGTCAGTCCAGACACGGTTCGAGTCGATACTACGATAGTGGATGTGCATTTCTTCACTTCGTTCGTTAGAATGGGTTGTAGAGTTGTGATAGTGACAACTAGAGACCTATATGGTATAGTCATATGCCCCTTAAGTACGACTAGATACCTATATAGTATAGTCATATGCCCCTAAAGTTCAACTAGTTACCTACATGGTTTTGCCATATGCCCCAAAAGTATAACTAGAGACCTATATGGTATAGTCATATGCCCCTAAAGTACAACTAGAGACATATATGGTATAGGCATATGCCCCTAAAGTACAACTAGAGACCTATATGGTATAGTCATATGCCCCTAAAGTACAACTAGAGACATATATGGCATAGTCATATGTCCCTTAAGTACAACTAGAGACCTATATGGTATAGTCATATGCCCCTTAAGTACAACTAGATACCTATATGGTATAGTCCTATGCCCCTTAAGTACGACTAGAGACCTATATGGTATAGTCATATGCCCCTTAAGTACAACTAGAGACCTGTATGGTATAGTCATATGCCCCTTAAGTACAACTAGAGACCTGTATGGTATAGTCCTATGCCCCTTAAGTACGACTAGAGACCTACATAGTATAGTCCTATGCCCCTTAAGTACAACTAGAGACATATATGGTATAGTCCTATGCCCCTTAAGTACAACTAGAGACCTATATGGTATAGTCCTATGCCCCTAAAGTACAACTAGAGACCTATATGGTATAGTCCTATGCCCCTTAAGTACGACTAGAGACATATATGGTATAGTCATATGCCCCTTAAGTACAACTAGAGACCTATTTGGTGTAGTCATATGCCCCTAAAGTACAACTAGAGACCTATATGGTATAGTCCTATGCCCCTTAAGTACGACTAGAGACCTATATGGTATAGTCATATGCCCCTTAAGTACAACTAGAGACCTATTTGGTGTAGTCATATGCCCCTAAAGTATAACTATTGACCTATATGGTCTTGCCGTGGACCTTGTCATACAGTGTCTCATTGCCTTGTTGTGTCTCATTGTCATACAGTGTCTCATTGTCTTGCACTGGATCATTGGCATGCAGTGTCTCATTGTTGTCTCGTAGTGGATCATTGCCATGCAGTGTATCATTGTCTTGTATTGGATCATTGTCATGCAGTGTCTCATTGTCTTACATTGGATCATTGCCATGCAGTGTATCATTGTCTTACAGTGGATCATTGTCATACAGTGTCTCATCGTCACAGTAATTTCTTGTTCGACAGTGTCTCATCGTCTGAAAGTGTTTCATTCTTTGACAGTGTCCCCTTGTCTTATAGTGTCTCATTGTCTTACAGTGTCTCATTTTCTTGTAGTGTCTCATTGTCTGACAGTGTCTCATTGTCTGGCAGTGTCTCATTGTCTTACAGTGTGTCATTGTCTTGTAGTGTCTCATTGTCTGACAGTGCCTCATTGTCTGGCAGTGTCTCATTGTCTGGCAGTGTCTCATCACATTTACATCCGACCCAAAACATCAGACAGACTGTGTCATGTGAAGTATACGATTACCTTCACTTGTCATATGTATAGCCTTGTAACTCCGTTTCATTTCCATTTTGTCCGTCTCATGAAAAATATGATTGATGTTAGACGTCCGTTCCGGGAAAGGTTAATTTGACACATACTGTTTCTTGCCCGTTTCACTCGTTCATTATTGATAAGTATATCCTTCCTTGTAGTTGCATCTTTTCTCGTTCAGAGTAAGGATATGATATATAGATGAACATTTGCTTACTTAGCTCTCCAACTTCTAAATGCCACACAAAGAAGCTATTTCTCGTTCACCAAATCTGTCTACTGTTCCCCATAATGTGAATGTGTGCGTGTCTACTGTACCCAGCACGTGCATGTGTGTTTATTGTTCTCAGCAAGTGCATGTATGTCTACTGTACCCAGCACGTGCATGTGTGTTTATTGTTCTCAGCAAGTGCATGTATGTCTACTGTACCCAGCACGTGCATGTGTGTTTATTGTTCTCAGCAAGTGCATGTATGTCTACTGTTCCCAGCACGTGCATGTGTGTTTATTGTTCTCAGCAAGTGCATGTATGTCTACTGTTCCCAGCACGTGCATGTGTGTTTACTGTTCTCAGCAAGTGCATGTATGTCTACTGTACCCAGCACGTGCATGTGTGTTTATTGTTCTCAGCAAGTGCATGTATGTCTACTGTACTCAGCACGTGCATGTGTGTTTATTGTTCTCAGCAAGTGCATGTATGTCTACTGTTCCCAGCACGTGCATGTGTGTTTATTGTTCTCAGCAAGTGCATGTATGTCTACTGTTCCCAGCACGTGCATGTGTGTTTACTGTTCTCAGCAAGTGCATGTATGTCTACTGTACCCAGCACGTGCATGTGTGTTTATTGTTCTCAGCAAGTGCATGTATGTCTACTGTACCCAGCACGTGCATGTGTGTTTATTGTTCTCAGCAAGTGCATGTATGTCTACTGTTCCCAGCACGTGCATGTGTGTTTATTGTTCTCAGCAAGTGCATGTATGTCTACTGTTCCCAGCACGTGCATGTGTGTTTACTGTTCTCAGCAAGTGCATGTATGTCTACTGTACCCAGCACGTGCATGTGTGTTTATTGTTCTCAGCAAGTGCATGTATGTCTACTGTACCCAGCACGTGCATGTGTGTTTATTGTTCTCAGCAAGTGCATGTATGTCTACTGTACCCAGCACGTGCATGTGTGTTTATTGTTCTCAGCAAGTGCATGTATGTCTACTGTACCCAGCACGTGCATGTGTGTTTATTGTTCTCAGCAAGTGCATGTATGTCTACTGTACCCAGCACGTGCATGTGTGTTTATTGTTCTCAGCAAGTGCATGTATGTCTACTGTTCCCAGCACGTGCATGTGTGTTTATTGTTCTCAGCAAGTGCATGTATGTCTACTGTTCCCAGCACGTGCATGTGTGTTTATTGTTCTCAGCAAGTGCATGTATGTCTACTGTTCCCAGCACGTGCATGTGTGTTTACTGTTCCCACAGGATATGTATGTGTGTCTTTTGTTCCCCAGGATATGTATGTGTGTCTATATATGTGTCTACTGTTCCCAAGGATGTGTATGTGTGTCTACTGTTCCACAGGATGTGTATATGTGTCTACTGTTGTTCAGTAACTACGCGCGTGTCTACTGTTCCCCAGGATGTGTATGCGTGTCTTTTGTTCCCCAGGATATGTATGTGTTTTTATATATGTGTCTACTGTTCCCCAGGATATGTGTGTGTTTACATGTGTGTTTACATGTGTGTCTACTGTTCCCCAGGATATGTATGTGTGTTTACATGTGTGTTTACATGTGTGTCTACTGTTCCCCAGGATGTGTATGTGTGTTTACATGTGTGTTTACATGTGTGTCTACTGTTCCCCAGGATATGTATGTGTGTTTACATGTGTGTTTACATGTGTGTCTACTGTTCCCCAGGATGTGTATGTGTGTTTACATGTGTGTCTACTGTTCCCCAGGATGTGTATGTGTGTTTACATGTGTGTTTACATGTGTGTTTACATGTGTGTATACTGTTCCCCAGGATGTGTATGTGTGTTTACATGTGTGTCTACTGTTCCCCAGGATGTGTATGTGTGTTTACATGTGTGTTTACATGTGTGTTTACATGTGTGTATACTGTTCCCCAGGATGTGTATGTGTGTTTACATGTGTGTCTACTGTTCCCCAGGATGTGTATGTGTGTTTACATGTGTGTTTACATGTGTGTCTACTATTCCCCAGGATGTGTATGTGTGTTTATATATGTGTCTACTGTTCCCCAGGATATGTATGTGTGTTTACATGTGTGTTTACATGTGTGTCTACTGTTCCCCAGGATGTGTATGTGTGTTTACATGTGTGTCTACTGTTCCCCAGGATGTGTATATGTGTCTACCGTTCCCCAGGATGTGTATGTGTGTTTACATGTGTGTTTACATGTGTGTTTACATGTGTGTTTACATGTGTGTTTACATGTGTATTTACATGTGTGTCTTCTGTTCCCCAGGATGTGTATATGTGTCTACCGTTCCCCAGGATGTGTATGTGTGTTTACATGTGTGTTTACATGTGTGTCTACCGTTCCCCAGGATGTGTATGTGTGTCTACTGTTCCCCAGGATGTGTATATATGTCTACCGTTCCCCAGGATGTATATGTGTGCTTACATGTGTGCTTCCTGTTCCCCAGGATGTGTATGTGTGTTTACACGTGTGTCTTCTGTTCCCCAGGATGTGTATGTGCGTCTACCGTTCCCCGGGATGTGTATGTGTGTCTTCTGTTCCCGGAGCTGACACATGTGTCAACTGTGACCACAACTGGTTCATGGTCTGGGCTGAATGTGCACTACACGAGTCAACTAAACACATGTCGTAGGCGATTCTGTTCATCATGTGGGCGGCGACCGACAAATAGTCCATGGTCGCTGCAAATAAGAATAGCCTGCAACATCTAGATATGTTATATAACGTGATAAAATATTAAATCAATGCGACATGAATAATATATTTATGTCACCGATGCTATATTATGGGCAGAGAGAAGAACACTGTAGTTGATTAACCATAGTGAAGCCTATCACCCCCACGGGGACGGGGATACTCAGAGTGACCCGGGGACGTCCCAGAGCTACACCTGGTGGATGGTTGGGATTCAGACAGTGATCCGTGTCCATGATGCGCGGCTCCCTTGTTTCCAGGTGTAGTGAGTGGAGACCTGCACTTGTCCGGCTGCGCGACCCCTAAGGACGGCTGCTCTACCAGCGTGCGGTGACCAGTGTTTACTTTCACCCTACAGAGAACAATCAATGCGTATGTTGGACGAGTCAACATGATGTTGTCAAGTGACACGAGTTGAGTAACTCGGGAACCCCGTCTTGGGATTTCCACCACTGGTATTTCAGCACGTTTATCTGAAACTTGGTAACTCGCCCGGCAGTTGTGCATGCCGGGGTGCACGGGGTCAGATCGGGGACACGGTACACGTATTTGGGGTCGGGACACACGGGAGGCTGTCACTGAATGACCCTCCGGGCCTCAGGCAGCCACAGTGTATAGTTTGACCAGGTAAGAACTTTAATATTCAATCTTTATTCAATCAGTAACGATAAATGTCAGCTTTAATGATGTTCGTTAACGTACGGAGGGTAGTCGTGTGGTCAACATGTTCGCTCTGCGGGCCGAAATTCCGACTCCGGCTCCGGCTGCGGCTCCGGCTCCTTGCGTGGGTGTAATGTGTGATGCTTATTCTTGATGTCCCCTGCTGTTGATGTGCAATATTTCTAAAAGTGTTTGAAATGAAGCATACACGGTTAACGTACAGAGCTGCGTAAGGATGGCGTGATAGGGGACATTGAGAAAGGTTCTAGTTCATTGCTAGTGTGTTTATGTATATACCTGTCACCAACACAACCATTGTGAGCTAAGTAATGGTTGTTGGTCTTGCCTACTAGGCCCCACGCAAGTCATTACTTATATATATGCAGTAAAGTACGGTTATAACGAACTCAAAGAGACTACTAATATTAGTTCGTTATAACCGTATTTCGTTATAAGCATATATACAGTATAACTACAGCAAATAGTCAGGACTAAAAAAGTAAGTTCGTTATATCCGTCAGTTCGTTATAAGCGTGTTCCTTATAACCGTAGTTTACTGTATAAGGTCAATGCCAGAGAATAACCAGGCTCGATTATCAGCGGAAACATACTCCAGTTGGGCAGAACAGGTAAAATAGCTGTGAAAACTATATGAATCCATCACTGAATATCAGTGATAACACCAGCATAGACTTACTCCTATGTGTGTACCCATGAAGGTCCGGGGTAGAATAGGTCTTCAGCAACCCATGCTTGCTGTAAAAGGTGACTATACTTTTTCGTAAAAGGCGACTACCGGGATCGGGTGGTCAGGCTCTCTGACTTGGTCGATGCATGTCATCTAATCCCAATTGCATTGATCGATGTTGATGATGGCAATCACCGGTTTATCTGGTCCAGACTTGATTATTTAGAAACCGCCGTCATATAGTTGGAATATTGCTGAGTGCGGCGTTAAACAACGAAACAGAAATGTAGGGTTTTACGAACATACAATCGTTCACACATGCTGGATGTCCCGATTCAAATATGTTGTGGATCAGAAACCATTGCTTGAAACATATATTCTGTCTCAACACAAAAACGTCGTATTAACATGCTGAATCATTTGAAATCCGCTATAAAGTCATAATGTGTGATAACCGAGTTGAAAAATTAGCCTTTGGACTAAATACCCCATTAATACTCAGTATGTTCATATAATTAGCATTAAAACCACACTTCGTATGTTTTGTGGTTTAAAGATTGTGTATTCGAAAAACATCTTTGGTAAATCATAATGACATAAATATGTTTATTTGAATATATAAATTGTGTTTAGCTCCAACAGTTTGTGGGTCGATGTCACAGGGGAACATTGATGATAAAGTACAGGCTGTTCTTGTATTTGCACTAAATACATTCTTTTTATTTACAGCATCGTTTATTTCGTTTGAAAATTATTATTTTTTAATTTTTTTTAAATTAACGAAAAATAACAGGCAAAAGCGGGAAGGCAAATTGAATAGAAATTTCTGATTGGTGGATCCGACAAATTTGTACCTATTGAGGTTTTAGGTGAGAAGCGAGCCATTCTCTGTATAGGGTCAGGGCTTATTGTCACTTTTCCCAAGACGCCACGGACCTACAGCCTAGCGATATGATTGAAGTGGGAGATATACCTCCATGGATGTGTACAAGGTCGTACGTAGAGGTACTTTCAGGAGTGACTCAAATCTAAACACATTGGGTGTAAAGTACAGAGTTTTGAAATCTAATTTTCCTGGGCTCGTCATAACGTGGCCATACCATAAGGAATGTTATCCCTATAGCATAGAGGCCTCCAAAACACATACACTTCATCTCACAATACCCCCATGACGACTGGATTCAATAACGTGTCATGTGAGGTGACGTCTAAATGGAACTACTGTAGCATCACAGAGGGTTGGGAGGCGAGGCGAGATGAACGTCGCGTTTAAGATTATTGCGCTTGTATAGCGACGTACATCCACGTGTGTGTGTGTGTGGCTGCTTGAACTAGTCTAGACTAATGCCGATTTTTATAGTGGTAGCGCACTGAGATACTTTGACGTAGTTTAACATGAATACCCAACTCAAACACAGTATACTGGCTCCGAGCCGACTTGCACTTGTTTTAGCCCCTCAATGCTGAGCGCCAGGCATGGTAACACCAAGTACTATGTTATACAATGTAATGTCTTTTGGTATGACGCGACCAGGGATCGAACCCCTGATCTTTCGCTCTCCGGGCGGATGCTCTACCACTGGACCACGAAGGCTGTAGAAGGTTGTGAAGGGTGGGAGGTAGACCTGTTTCTGGTGAGATGCGGGCGAGGGTAGCCCAGTGATAGCTCAGGGGTAGCTCATGGATAGCACAGTTGTTCACCCCGTACGGTCGACTAAGGGTATTTTCTGTGAATCGTTTAGCTGGAAAACTCGAACAAGATGCCTCATGCACCTTCATGCTTAGATCGAGAACGCGGTTGGTGCCAGATTGTTGTTCGGGATAACTCGAACAAGGTGCCTCATGCACCTTCATGCTTAGATTGAGAACGCTGTTGGTGCCAGATTGTTGTTCAGGATAACGCAGTGTTTGACAGACAAAGTGTGTTTTGTAACAATATCCGTGTATTATGTACTGTAGAGGATAGAGTGCTCTGTTAAGTTTGCTGGGGTTCATTTGTAACTCTCGCGCTGACCCCACGCACGACAACGTGACTTGCCTTGAAGTACCAACATTGACATTACCGATTTCGATCAGGTGTAAAATAAATTTAGATTAAATTGAGAGAAAGGCTGTAAACGATACTGATTGTCTGAGTTCGATATGGGTAATAGCAGAAGTATCGTACGTAATTAAATATAGCATTAAAGGTTATCAAAATGGAACATGTACATTTTTCATACAGAGGAAGTTTTGTTATGAGGCACGATGCTCATTGCTGTAATCAACTGCTTGTCCATCTTGTGATGCATCACTGGAGGCTATGAGGCACCTGATGGGCAGACTCCCTGCATCATGGGGGAAGGTGCTCGTTTACTCTAGTTCTGTCTGCGTCATTGTCACCTTCAGGAGTGGTAAACCCGTGCATAGAACAGGAAGATAGGCTCCTGACACGCAAACAAAGGAAGTTGCATAAACCACCAATTAACATCTCCGAGCCAGAATACTATTATAAATCCAATTATTTGCAAATATAAATACCTTAGTTTTAAACTACAATTTGTTTAAACAGGAATCGTTAACTTTTCAAAAATAAATGTAATGACGATAATTCTGATGGCTTGAAAAAAAGAAATTATTTCTCAATGCTTCCAGCTTTTCCAAACCGTGCATATTGAGAAAATATGAAATGCAGTTGCCTGTATTATTTATGGGGTTTATATTCTTAAACTTAGTACTATTATTTCATATACTCTCAGTTTCATGTGTTTACCGTAGTGAGTGGGTGAGTGTGACGTCATGGCGGAGAACCTCTGGGTTATACCCATGTGGACTATCGAGACCGTGTTTCCGGCTTGACGAGTGAACACATTCAGGTACGTCGGGTAGGTCTCGTGGTTGCAGCGGTCGTCACGCTGAAGCCCTTGTTTCGATTCCAATACAGAAACAATAGCCTCATCCTTTCGTGAACAGCTGGTATTATCAATATTTGATAGTGATTCATAAACACATGGTATGTCGGAATCGTACACTCGAGGATTCTTATGACCTTTATTTTCTTTGTTGCATATGAAACATTTTACTGAGCAGAGCAATAAATCTTAGCCTTCTTTAGGATAATGTTCGCGTTCTGGGCTCCGTTCCTCAAAGACGATCGTAACTCCGATACTTTATCATAGACTTACGGCAGTCTTTGCGCTAAGATCGCTTTGTGGAACAGGACCTGGACTCAGTATATTGACGCTCACGTTTTCATTCGTATTAAGTCCAAACACCTTGAGATGGCCATCACACTCCTTGGAGGGATATTTCTGAAAATGAGACACCGCTACTGGCTTGAAATAGTGCTTGGTAGAGCAGCTTCAGGCGAATGGTTACCTGACAAACAGGCCTAATGAGAGAATGTTTTAAATGTTCACCGATGGGTTGGTGTTGTAGTAAATCAAAACGTCCACGCCTGAGAATAATCAGTCTCGATAATTTGTAGAAATAAATAATCGTGTCTGGACCAGAAAATCCAGTGATAGACACCATGAGCATCGATCCACGCAATTTGGATACGATGACATGCATCAACCAAGTCGGTGAGCCTTACCACCCGATCCCGTTAGTCGCCTCTTACGGCAAGAATAGTCGCCTTTTACGGCGAGTATGGGTTGCTGAAGACCTATTCTACCCCGGATCTTCACGGTCCGAAAGGGCGGTTGATAAGCCTAGTGGTTAAAGCGTTCGCTCGTCACGCCGAACTCCCGGGTTCGATTCCCGACGTGGGTACAATGTGTGAAGGCCATTTCTTGTGTCCCCCGCCGTGATATTGCTGGAATATTGCTAAAAGCGGCGTAAAACCATACTCACTCACTCACTCACGGTCCGAAAGGAATATGAATGGATTAGTGATGAAGGCTAAGCTTGTCATTCCCCGCCGTTAGTACCTGTCTCTCATTTTCATATGGCAGTAGAAATGCTGTCTGGCGTTTGGCAACAAACTTTTTTAATGCAAATTATGTGATAGGCTTTAATTACTTTTTATGTGCATTAAGAAGGTTGAGTACCGTGGCATTCATCAACAAACACGTCTTTATTGACTTCATCTCATGGTTTCTTTATGATAGTATTATATAACAGGAGCATGGGTTGCGCCCCTAAGTTGTGACAGAATCCGTCTATCATGGCTTCGAATCGCGGGCTCGTACCGATTATGTCCCTTGGTGGTCTAGAGGCACGTGTTGTCCTGTATCGAGGTGCGCACATTAAGCATGACTGTAACCTTTGTTCGTGGGTTCTTATCACAGACAAGTCCTGACTATGTTTCTAGGTTTGCCAGCACCATGCCCGTGCTCGTAAGTTTCACCAAAGGGGTAAACGCCAGAGATCTGCATCACTTTGAGCTTTCTTCCCATATCAAGCTGACACGCCATGATATAACCAATGGGCTGTTCAAAGCAACGTTAAACCTATCTCACTTACTCACTCACTCACTGCTTCGATGCCCTACAAACAGTGACACGCGTCTATAATCTGCTTTTCTGCTATGTATACTGACACGCCTTGAACTACTGTTCCAAGGGAAAATAAAAATAAAATCGATTTTATTTTAGATTATACAAGCACGTGAAAGGCCTGTCTTGGAGCGCATCAGTCGTTGACATATAATAATACTAACACACTCTTAATCAATACCTGCCAGTCATGTTTACACGTGAAGTCACTCAGCAACATGAAACGGCTCATCCGACACGCATCTCAGGTCTTGGAGATGATCGATATTTAGATCAGTCGATTACCCCTCGATTGATTGTTGACAACCTTGTACTTGATGACATGTTTGTTCTGATGACGTGTGTTGTCTCACTGACCAAGTTGTGCAGTTTGCAGAACAAAATGACGTATTTCGTCATGGTATGTTTACAACTGGCGTCCAAAATTAGTATGAATAATTATTGTTTTAAAAATGTCATCTTAATATCCTCGCAGTTTCCATGATGTATGCAAGCAGCATGTTAGCTTTCATTCATAAACCTGAACCCACGTGAACCTTCCCGGTCAATTATAGATCGCTTGTTGCAATGCTTGACAGATTATCTTATCTTGGCGTCCCATTATCTGACTAATTCTGCAGCATCATGTTGACGGGTTTTTTTTGTGTTGAGTAGGCGCTACTGTCAATTACAGACAACAAACACACAATATCAGGTGCAACTGTGTAACATGGCGTGTCAGAAGCTGTCACTGGTACAGTGATGTAACGTGACATTCGGTCCAGTGTTGTCACGCGTCCGGTGATGTAACGTTACAGTCGGTCCAGTGTTGTCACGGGGACTGTGACGTGACAGTCGGTCCAGTGTTGTCACGCGTCCGGTGATGTAACGTGACAGTCGGTCCAGTATTGTCACGGGTGCGGTGATGTAACGTGACATTCGGTCCAGTGTTGTCACGCGTCCCGTGATGTAACGTGACATTCGGGCCAGTGTTGTCACGCGTCCGGTGTTGTAAAGTGACATTTGATCCAGTGTTGTCGCGCGTCCGGTGATGTAACGTGACATTCGGGCCCGTGTTGTCACGCGTCCGGTGTTGTAAAGTGACATTCGATCCAGTGTTGTCGCGCGTCCGGTGATGTAACGTGACATTCGGTCCAGTGATGTCACGCGTCCGGTGATGTCACGTGACATTCGATCCAGTGTTGTCACGCGTCTGGTAATGTAACGTGACAGTCGGTCCAGTGTTGTCACGCGTCCGGTTATAAGACGTGACAGTCGGTCCAGTGTTGTCACGGGGACTTTGATGTGACGTGACAGTCGGTCCAGGGTTGTCACGGGTACAGTGAGTTGATGTGACTGTCGGTCTAGTGTTGTCACGGGGACTGTGATGTGAGAGTCGGCCCAACGTTGTCACGAGTACGGTGAGGTGATGTGACAGTCGGTCCAGGGTTGTCACGTGTACGGTGAGTTGATGTGGCAGTGGGCCTAGTGTTGTCACGAGTACGGTGACGTGACATTCGGTCCAGCGTTGTCATGGGTACGGTGAGGTAACAGTCCAACGCTGCCCGGATGCATGACTGTCAGATTTTGTCACGGGTGATGTGATGTGCGTGACAATCAGTCAACATGTATGTGTTATCGGACGGTTAAAATTACTACACATCATTATATATATGAATAGATTCGACATAAAATCACATGCTCCCTTTAAGCGAACGCCCACCACTAATAGTGGCCTTGATACTGGTCCGCCCACCTACTGCAGAGAAATGTACACTTTTGCTGAATTAACGCAAATCTGAGCGACCATCCTCTCAATGCAAGCAGCGCCAAGTGTTGGACATCGAGGCTTCACGACAAGGGTTTGTTGAAACGCTGTGTTCGGCGTTTGTCCGTATTTATCTCTGTGTAACTCCCAAGCCGTGAAAGTAAATGTGGTATTAACAATGCTTGGTTACGAGTAAACAATGCTCCTCCTTTCCCTAGCGATTTCCGAAACAATCCAATATTAATAGCCTCCCCTTTCTTAATTAAACCGGTGATAGCATCGCTCCATGCTGGATTCAATAACGTGAGGCGGCCGACAGGGGGGCCTTGAAACCAGGAGGTTCTTGCACAAGACTCCACAGAAACCATTCCACGGGGGCTCATATAGTCTCTGACATCTTATATTACACAATATCCTTCTTGACTCTAAAAATATAAAAAATTCCCTCTGCTGATTTCAGAATAGAGCTAGCTTGAGCTGGCTAGACTTGCTTTTGTATGCATTTCTAGATTATTATATTTTCATAAAATAAATATATTCCACGGTCATAGTGCAGGACTAGGGTTCATATACAACCGTGCAAAAAAGCGTATACACCCATTTTGTTTGATGGTGGCTAAAATGAAAAAAACAAGAAATGGTTATTCGGTGGTGATGTATTTGATGCGGGTATCATAGGCGATATTTTGTGCGACTGTGTATGACAGTTGCTTGGACTCTGTTGGTTTCGTTTTTGAAAGAGATGTGAATGTGAATATCCTGTAACAAATTCGTTTCTAATTTTAATACAACTTGCAGAACCGTCCGTAATGGCGAATTTGTATTTCTCTCATTTTAATTCGATTGAACTGCCAGTATGTGGTAACTAAACTCGTACATGGGTTCTGTGTAAATGCCAATAGTGTGGTAACAGTGCTGGAACCCTATATCAACCCTTATAAGGATCTATGGCCCCATCGCACCATTCCCGTGCCTTTCACCAAATCAGAGAACGTCCGCGATCTGTGGCGCTTCGGGCTTTCTTTTTATTTCAAGTGTGTGAGGATGGTTTTACGCCGCTTTTAGCGATATTCCAGCAATATGAACACGGAAATGGGCTTCATACATTGTACCCATGAGGGGAATCAAACCCGGGTGTTCGGCGTGACGAGCGAACACTTTAACCACTGGGCTACTCCTTCGCCCCACATAACACTGACATATCGTGATAGCATTGAAACATTCACTCAGATTGTCAATGTTGATAAGTCTAGGAAAGGTAGGACAAAACGAAAATGATTACTCACTTATCAGCTGTTAGTTATCAGTAACAACAGAAGTTATCAGTAACTTGATCGCAGGTAATAATGCAAGTCATCAAGGCACCAGGTATCAAGACACATGGACAGATATGCATACAGGTATAGATGACAGTGTGCACTGTTGACATACCTGCCACTACCATAGGACGAGATGTGCACGCCGTTATATTGATACTATCCAGCCCAGCCTTCGCTTCATTTACATGCATCTATCAACCACTACATATTTATCTTTGGACTTGTAAAACTCTTTGTTCGCGGGGGGTAGAAGAGATACGTTTACAGAAGTATTCCGAGGATCTGATTCAGTATCTCCGTGTGTATTTACTTGTGAATCTACAAATCAATACGTGACGAGGGACACCCCCCTGTGGAGACCCGCGCGGGGCAGCGTACATCAGGCACTAGGTAGACATACCGGTGCAAAGTGACCAGGGGGACAGGCGGTGGAGGGACATCGAGGGACAATTTACTTATGCTGGCATGGGTAAGGTATTGTTTCTGTCTTGGACGATTAAAATAATGTCAATTTGTGTGTCTTCTTAGAAGCAAAACAAGTTGCAGTCAAGTTTATTTTATTTTGTCTTGTGATATATTATGTACCTTTGAAATAACTTGGGAAGAAATGATCGCTTGTCTCTGACAGTTTTTCGTTGATACTGTTCCGCCTCGGTAGTTCTCATACCGATGTTACCACGAAGCGTTTTGACAGTTTCCTTAGTCCGAATGTATATGTAAACTAGAAAAGAAAGTATACATCCATGTTTGGTGGTAGCTAAAAATAAAACAAATAAAAACTGGTTATTCAATGGTGATGTATTTGATACGGGTATCATAGCTTTGGACTTTAAGTGCGGAGTGTTTCGGCGACTGTTTTCAGCCTAGTAACACTTATCCTTGTAATTTGTTGGTCTAATCCAAGTGTATACTTTCTTTTGCCTGGCAGTTTATTTGATTTGTCCGACCTGAATATATCGCACCACATTGGATATCATTATATTGCGTGATATCACACTTTATATCATTATGTATCATTGTCACACTTCGTATACCAACCACTGTATTGCTTTAAAACGCATATCGCGGTATCGTGTATCATATCGTATATCACTGTATCACATAGCATATACATGTATGTGTATGACATTGTATACCCTTGTATCACATCGCATATACAGTAAACTTCGTTTATGACGAAAACGCTTATAACGAACTTACTTTTTTGTCCCGACTTTTTGCTGTAGTTATGCTGTATATATGCTTATAACGAACTACGGTTATAACGAACTAACATTAGTGGTCCCTATGAGTTCGTTATAACCGTAGTTTACTGTATATGTATCACATCGTATATCAGTTTAACACATCGTCTATAACTATATCATATCGAATATCAGTCTATCACATCTTATTTAGCTATATCACATCGTATACCATTGTACCACATCGTATATCATTGTATCACACAGTATATCACTGTATCACATCGTATTTAACTGTATCATGTCGTATATCACATCTTATTCAGCTATATCACACCGTATATCACTCTATCACATCGTGTATCATTGTATCACATTGTATATCCTTATATTACATCGCATATCATGGTATCGTGTATCACATCGCATATCATTGTATAACATCGTATATCACTGTATCACATCGTATATCATGGCATCACATCATATCATTGTACCACATTGTATATCCCTGTATTACATCGCATATCATCGTATCGTTATCACATCGCATATCATTGTATAACATCGTATATCACTGTATCACATCGCATATCATTGTATAACATCGTATATCACTGTATCACATCGCATATCGTTGTACCACAACATCTTATTCAGCTATATCACATCGTATACCACTGTATCTTATCATATCATTGTATCACATTGTATATCCTTGTATTACATCGCATAGCATGGTGTCGTGTACCACATCGTATATCATTGCATCACATCTTATTTAGCTATATCACATCGTATATCACTGTATACATTGTATGTCTTTGTATCACATTGTATATCCTTGTATTACATCGCATATCATAGTATCGTGTATCATATTGTATTTGCCTAAAACACATCGCAATTCACTAGATTACATCGCATACCTCTGTACCACATCGTATATCATTGCACCACATCTTATTTAGCTATATCAGATCGCATATCACTGTATACATTGTATGTCATTGTATCACATGGTATATCCTTGCATTATATGACATATCATGTATCATACTGTACTTGTCTGAAAACACATCGCATTTCGCTGGATTACATCGTGAATCAGAGTATCACATCGTATATCACTGCATCACACTGTATATCTGTGTATCACATCGTATATCGGTGTATCACGTCGTATATCTGTGTATCACATCGTGAATCAGAGTATCACATCGTATATCATTGCATCACACTGTATATCTGTGTATCACATCGTATATCGGTGTATCACGTCGTATATCAGTGTATGCCTTTGCTGAAGGCGTGAGTGTTCTCTGCATTGTCAGTACACGGAGCTTGTTGTGGGAGTATTAGTATTTAGTGGAACTTAAGTCAGATATCTCTGCCGTGATTGCAACAGTACCTGTATAAGTGTTAGACTAACATGCAGGCAACTAGGGACTCCCACGTCTCCTAGAGTGGAAAATGTGTTGAGTACAGGCTGCTGAACAGGGGTTAATGTTGTATACAAGATATTCTCACAGGTATGTGAGGACACGTCAGAGGTGAGGTGAAATTGGGTTTAAAGTCGCGTCCAAGATTATTACACTTATATAGCGACGCACATGCACGTGTGTGTGTGTGTGTGTGTGTATGTGTGTGTGGCTGCTTGTACTAGTCTGGACTGATGCTGATTTATGGTGCTAGCCCACCGAGATACCATGCCACAGTTTAACATGAATACCTAACTCAGACACAGTATACTGACTAAGAACCGACCAGTCCTTGTTTTAGCCCCTTAATGCCGAGCGCCAGACAGGGTAGCAACAAGTACAATCTTTTAACGTCTTTTCATATGACGCGGCCCGGGTTCGAACCCCGGACCTTCTGCTCTCCGCGGACGCTCTACTCTTGGGTATGCACGAAATTATATACAAGTGTATTTGTCTTGGTTTAATTGCTTTCAAAATATTCGTTCCATTCAACCGCTTTCACTGACAGTGTGCCAGGAATACGATCAGAGACAATGTTTAGTGAAGCGTTGTAGAAAACTCATTTGTTGGTACTCCATTACCCTTGTGAACGGCCGCAGTGTTGATACTGCCGTGCGTATAGACAGCTATAGTAACAATGGGAAGAGAAACAATAGATGTGAAACGCGCGAGTTGCCGCCATGTAGATGATGTATGGGACACGTAGTGAAGTTGACGTTGTTAACAACACGGAGACACCAGCCCGGGAGAAGAAAGACTGGACACACCACGTAATATGGATCCTGTCGATTGACTAAACGAAATTCCAATACGACTCAACGCAAATGGAATGTATTTGTTCGTTTGTAAATGATGTTTTATGTGATCAGGGTATTATTCATACGTAACGATGTACTGTAAAGCGTACCTATTACTGACGCACCGTACTCTAACACTGGAGCATTGTATACCGTGGTTCTGTTTTGTATGCAACAGTTTGTAAGCATATATCGACGCTATGTCCGCTGTTTCTATTCACAGAAAATAGTTTAGTCGACTTTTCGGATTGATATTGCAATTCAATTGAGTTGAAAGAACCACGATTTGAATTAATTGGGTAGCTTTATTGACAGAGATTACAGTAGAGGGAAATGTGGCTTTAAGCGACCCAACGCATTCAGTGCATTACTTTCCCGTGGTCGTTGTATATAAAAACCCGAGATTGTCCGAATGTCGACAGTTGAGACATACTTCGGGATTTAAATGGTGCGACAGTAACCGAGGAGGTGTATACATCATGGTCGGACAATTAAAATGGGATTGTATTCTGTCAGTATGCTTGTCGTAAGAGACGACTAACGGGATCGGGTTGTCAGGCTCGCTGAGTTGGTTGATGCATGTCATCGATCCCAATGGCGTGGATGGATGTTCATATTGTCAGTCACTGGATTGTCTGTTCCAGACTCGATTATTTACAGGCCTCCGTCGTATAGCTGGAATATTGCTGAGTGCGGCGTTAAACAGCAAACAAACAAACAAAACGTATCGATTCGTGTAAACCTGAAAGTGCTTCTCATGATACTATATCAACAATATCTGACGCGCCAAACGTCATTCTATTCCAGCAAAAGACAGCAATGTAAGACACAAAACATGTTTTATTTTTTTGCAGCACGTAACACTATAACATCACTAGCGCGCTCTGCCATAAGCACGGAGAAAGCTATAGCTGGACTCGGTCCCTGATACTGCGGTCGTGTTGTAGTTGTGACAAGATTATTGACCCGCCACATCTCACGGAAGGGCGCTGTGAGAGTCAGATAAGGCCGTTTCCTCTTGAGATAGTGAAGGGGGCCGGGGTACAGTCTGTGTTTACCCAGGGAACGCTAGACACGGGCTTAACACACCTCCACTACCTCACGGCAACCCGTTTAGAGATATTACCCCAGTTTTCACGGATTATGCGGATTTTCAACTTGAACAGTCGCTAAGAGATTCACTTTTTAACCGGGTGATATGATCCAGTGTTTCGGGTTAGCCAAGGGAGAGAGGTAGTACTACCACGGATAGTGTCACCCGGGTAAGTTTAGATGGTCTCAGTGTTCACAAACACACGTGTTTCAGGTGAGGCTTTGGTCTCGTGACACCTAACAGTAGTGGCGGTACAATCCTGCCACTCGAACCTCGTATATATATTCTTTATTCTACTGTACCTACTGTTTGACGTTTATGTTGGATATCTACCACAATGGTATTGTTGTTGTGTGTGACGTATTTACTATAAAAATGAACATGTATTATTACAGCAATGCACTAGTACGTCTGGTCTGTCTCACAGAGGGGCGGTCGGGTAGCCTAGTGGTTAAAGCGTACGCTTGTCACGCCGAACACCCGGGTTCGATTCCCGACATGGGTACATTTCATATGAAGCCCATTTCTGGTGTCCCCCACCGTGATATTGCTGAAATATTGCTAAAAGCGGCGTAAAACCAAACTCACTCACTCACTGTCTCACAGTCTAGTCTAGAACGTCTAGTCTGTCACCATATTATTTCCCTTCCAGCCCTTTCTGTAATGCAAAAGCCCTAATTGAAGCAAGTCTAGATTTTCTCAAGTTCAAGTTTTGAATCTCCCATCTCACTTTTCAATACAAAATTAAATTCAATTTAAATGGATTCATTTTGTTTCTATCAAAATTATATATTCTACCGACTAAGCATTAGTCAACAGTACGTTTTATCGCAGTTCACCGATGAAAATCGTTACAGGTATTGGTTACGTACGTCTGAGACATATATAGGACTATTATCTGTATATCGTGTAAAGAATGGGCTATGTAACCTCCTCTTTAGGCTGTAAACGTGAACAATATCAATTCTGTTTGTCCATACTGACGACGTGGTTTCGAGTCAAAGGTACGCTCATCTGCGTTAAAGATGTAAAAAGAGAGTATTGCCTCCATGTAATCAACATTTACATGCTCCGGGAAGGATTAGTGGATTGGATGCAGGGATCAAATGTCGTTTGATTCCCAAATATATTATGGGCTTCGCTTTCTTAATGCTATAGTGGGGCGGTCGGGTAGCCTAGTGGTTAAAGCATTCGCTCGTCACGCCGAAGACCCGGGTTCGATTCCCGACATGGGTACAATGTGTGAAGCCCATTTCTGGTGTCCCCCGCGTGATATTGCTGAAAGAGGCGTAAAACCATACTCAGTCTGTAATGCTACAGTTTTGACGCACCCTCTAAATCATGTTTTTCAATACCGCAATGGAGCACGGGTCTCTCGTCTAAGGCGCCGCAATTCGCTGTGTGGAGTTGCGCCCCTTGAATCGCGAGGTTCGAATCCAGGTTAGCCCAGATCATGATTCTGGGTTTGCTAGTATCTTATCCGTGCCCGTGGGTCTCACCAAAGGGGTAAACATGTCAGAAATGGATCATTTCGGGTTTTGCTTCCACACCATGCAGAGACGCCGTGATGTGTCAAAAACAGCGTTAAAACAAAGTCACGCACTCATACAGTGAACTTTCAAATAACATTTGAATGAATGGTTCTGTTTGACTTGGTTTGCCTGACGGTTACTATTAAGTGTAATTTCCATAACATGACACCCTTGGTGTAACTCTGAGTTGCACATAACAATGTCTCTATTTTCAGGTCGTCACGACATGGCTAAACTTATTGCCGATGTGACGTTAAACTTGAACTCACTCACTCACTCGTTTTCCAGGTGTGGTAGAACGTCACACTGACCCCCTGAATGTGGTGATGCGCGAACCTGGACGATTATCTGAGATGACCGTGACGTCATCCCTGACCCCTGCCCAACACCTCCCCGACAAGGTGGTGGATGTTCCCAAGGATACCATCAAGAACTTCGCCCACACCAAGAAGGTGGGGAACTACCTGCTGGGCAAGACGCTAGGGGAGGGGTCGTTCGCTAAGGTGAAGGAGGCCCTGCACATCCCCACGGGAGAGAAGGTAATACCGGCATGACGACATGAACACATTATACATACATCGACACAGAGACTGTTTTGTTTGTTTGATGCTTAACGCCGCACTCAGCAACATTCCAGCTATATGACGGCGGTCTCTAAACAATCGAATATGGACAGACAGTCCAGTGTTTGACATCATAAGCATCGATCCACGCTACTGGGATATGATGACATGCACCAACCAAGTCAGCGAGCCAGACCACCCGATCCCAGTAGTCGCCTCTTACGACAAGCATATTCGCCTTTTACGGCAAGCATGGGTTGCTGAAGACCTGTTCTACCCCGGATCTCTACGGGTCAGTTTGGTTGCAGTGTTGGGAAGGGGTTTGTCTTGAAGTTGTGGTTTATGCCACAGTATTTCAGGTATATCATGACGTATAGACACAAACAGGAATTTATCAGTATCAGGGACATGTCACCTGTCAGATGCTCTGCTGTGAGATTAGAGTTTGTTGTGCCTAGTTTGGCGAGGTATAAACATGTTATCGTAAAGTCTCGTTAACAAGTAGCGAGTAAATCGTAGTTAAAAAGACAACGAATAACTTCTTTGATAGGCGTTTAAAAGTTGGAGTACTTAGTAAGGATAAGCATCTATGGATGAACAACTTCTTTATTACAATCAAGAGCGACGTTTCGGTGTAGGTTCAAATACTTGATTGATAAAGGTGTTAGAACCTACACCGAAACGTCGCTCTTAATTGTAATAAAGAAGTTGTTCATCCATAGATTCGTATCCTTACTTAAAAAAGACAACGAGACAATGGGAGACCGGAGTTAACCGAAGTTAAAAACGAAGGGTGGTGGGTGTAGGGCGGTGCTGTTAAACCGAAATTCGAGTCAAACGGGGATCCGGTGTTAGGCCAAAGTTTGAAATATACGGGGCCCGATCTTACATCGTCCTACCGATAAGGATACCCAATCGACCCACTTATACTCGATATATCGGTGTATCGAGTAACGCAAGTTCGAGTTGACGAGAGTTTACCGTGTTTCGCTTTCCAACATGCACTGTTTTTTTGGCAACTGCAGAAATGCTTCACTGTTCGCGTTGCTGTTTACATCTGCCGTGTCGTAAATATTATATTAGCTCGGAGGGGCAGGGAATGTAATCAATGACTATTAACTCCTGCCTTTCAATATTTCGCTACAAGGTGCCCGTTACTTTTTCGAGTGTCTCCCCAGGGGTGAGAGTGGCCTCGGTAGGACCAGGTGATTAGGTTCAGATCACATCTCGCGTTCACCTGTCCCTGTTGATGTACAGCAGCATAAGGCATCCATCGTTACAGCGGTGAGAAAAATGTCGCCCTGAACCTAATGCCCAGATTCCCATCATAACAGTGACGTGTACCGCAGCCTTCCCTGACGTCTTCTGCCTCGGGGCGGGCAGCGTTGGCAAGATTCACTTCCTGGTTGACCTTATGACAATACACCGTAAATCCCGCACATCCTATGTCAATTAGCCTGTTTCCAGGATCAATATCTTCAGATTATTGGAGACTCACTGAATAATCTAGTCTCCTATTGTGCTGCAAATGTCAGAACTTAACTTGTTGACTTGTGGCGTAATGAGGACCTGGCTCTGAATGTGTTCCCCGAATGGGTTGCCTGAATGTGTTCCCTGTATAAGTTGCCCGAATGTGTTCCCTGAATGTCTTCCCCGAATGTGTTCCCTTAATGTGTTCCCTAAAAGTGTTCCCCGAATGTGTTCCCCGAATGTGTTCCCTGAATCTGTTCCCTTATTGTGTTCCCTGAATCTGTTCCCTTATTGTGTTCCCTGAATAAGTTCCCCGAATGTGTTCCCTGAATGCGTTCCCTTATTGTGTTCCGTGAATAAGTTCCCCGAATGTGTTCCCTGAATGCGTTCCCCGAATGTGTTCCCTGGATGTGTTTGGGACTGGGAACAGAAACCATTCCTTTGTAATGTGTTTATCTAGCTCTGGTGTATGGTAGTTAATTATACTTTCCCCTCCATTACGCCAGGATCAAAGCTTGAATTCTCATTCAGATCACTTTGTTCGATTGCTCCACGCTCTGCCGGATTAATGGTTAAGCCAGGTGTAGCGACCTATATCCCCACACATACCCTTCCAGCACCGTTAATGAAACTATGTTTAAATGCTGTCTGTGAACCACGTCATTGTGACTATTAGCTGTCAACACCTAACCCCAACTTAATCGCTCACTCACTTTATCTACATACAGTGGAGCGATGGGGTGGCCTAGTGGTAAAAGCCCTGGCTCGTTACGGCGAAATCCCGGGTTCCATTCCTCACAGGGGTTCCATGTGACGAGCCCGTTCTTGGGTTCACCCGCCGTGATATTGATGGAATATGTTTACAACACCAAACACACTCACGCCAATTCAAGCTGGGAATGTATGCCATTCACTTTCTCATGACAAGTGTGATCAGTCAGTGTATTTATACTGTACACGATGCGAGCACGGCTGACATATACTGCGTTTATAAACTATTGATTTCCGTGTGTCTACTGTCTATGTGAAAAGTGGAATCATTAGTGTTGAAGTTGACACCGGCGAGGGATGCAAATGGGCGTTCATCACGCTCCCAAGCACGTGGCAGGGGAGGCTGGGGGACTACTGCAGCGTGCACTGTCCACGTGCTGGTGCCAACAGTGTCACGGCCACCATGATTGTTCCAGATGATGGCCGTAGGTCGGAACTCGACGTTGAAACTTTAGTCAGATAAGGTCACTGCAAACGCCACGTGGAATACTGTGGGTCTAGCGGGGAACAGCACGTGTGTGTTGTAGTTGATGTGGATCTAGCGGGGAACAGCACGTGCATGTGTATTGTGGCTAGCGTAGGTCTAGCGGGGAACAGCATGTGTGAATTGTTGTGGGGCTTGCCTGAAACAGCACGTGCATATATATTGTGGCTAGTGTGGATCTAGTAGGGAACAGCATGTTCATATGTATTTTGGCTTGTGTGAGTCTAGTAGGGAACAGCATGTGTGTATTGTGGTTAGTGTGGATCTAGCGGGGAACAGCACGTACATGTGTATTGTGGCTAGTGTGGATCTAGTAGGGAACAGCATGTGTGTATTGTGGTTAGTGTGGATCTAGCGGGGAACAGCACGTACATGTGTATTGTGGCTAGTGTGGGTCTAGCGGGGAACAGCACGTACATGTGTATTGTGGCTAGTGTGGGTCTAGCTGTGAACAGCACGTACATGTGTATTGTGCCTAGCGTGGGTCTAGCAGGGAACAGCATGTGTGTATTGTGCCTAGCTTGGGTCTAGTAGGGAACAGCACGTACATGTGTATTGTGGCTAGCGTGGGTCTAGCGGGGAACAGCACGTACATGTGTATTGTGGCTAGTGTGGGTCTAGCTGTGAACAGCACGTACATGTGTATTGTGGCTAGTGTGGGTCTAGCGGGGAACAGCACGTACATGTGTATTGTGGCTAGTGTGGGTCTAGCGGGGAACAGCACGTACATGTGTATTGTGGCTAGTGTGGGTCCAGCTGTGAACAGCATGTGTGTATTGTCCTAGCGTGGGTCTAGCAGGGAACAGCATGTGTGTATTGTGCCTAGCGTGGATCTAGTAGGGAACAGCACGTGCATGTGTATTGTGGCTAGCGTGGGTCTAGCGGGGAACAGCACGTGTGTATTGTGGCTAGCGTGGGTCTAGCGGGGAACAGCATGTGTGTATTGTGCCTAGCGTGGATCTAGTAGGGAACAGCACGTGCATGTGTATTGTGGCTAGCGTGGGTCTAGCGGGGAACAGCACGTGTGTATTGTGGCTAGCGTGGGTCTAGCGGGGAACAGCACGTACATGTGTATTGTGGCTGGCGTGGGTCTAGCGGGGAACAGCACGTGTGTATTGTGGCTAGTGTGGGTCTAGCGGGGAACAGCACGTGTGTATTGTGGCTAGCGTGGGTCTAGCGGGGAACAGCACGTACATGTGTATTGTGGCTAGCGTGGGTCTAGCGGGGAACAGCACGTGTGTATTGTGGCTAGCGTGGGTCTAGCGGAGAACAGCACGTGTGTATTGTGGCTAGCGTGGGTCTGGCGGGGAACAGCACGTACATGTGTATTGTGGCTAGCGTGGGTCTAGCGGGGAACAGCACGTGTGTATTGTGGCTAGCGTGGGTCTAGCAGGGAACAGCACGTACATTTGTATTGTGGCTAGCGTGGGTCTAGCTGGGAACAGCATGTGTGTATTGTGCCTAGCGTGGATCTAGTAGGGAACAGCACGTGCATGTGTATTGTGGCTAGCGTGGGTCTAGCGGGGAACAGCACGTGTGTATTGTGGCTAGCGTGGGTCTAGCGGAGAACAGCACGTACATGTGTATTGTGGCTAGCGTGGGTCTAGCGGGGAACAGCACGTGTGTATTGTGGCTAGCGTGGGTCTGGCGGGGAACAGCACGTACATGTGTATTGTGGCTAGCGGGGAACAGCACGTGTGTATTGTGGCTAGCGTGGGTCTAGCGGGGAACAGCACGTGTGTATTGTGGCTAGCGTGGGTCTAGCGGGGAACAGCACGTACATGTGTATTGTGGCTAGTGTGGGTCTAGCGGGGAACAGCACGTGTGTATTGTGGCTAGCGTGGGTCTGGCGGGGAACAGCACGTACATGTGTATTGTGGCTAGCGTGGGTCTAGCGGGGAACAGCACGTGTGTATTGTGGCTAGCGTGGGTCTAGCGGGGAACAGCACGTACATGTGTATTGTGGCTAGCGTGGGTCTAGCGGGGAACAGCACGTGTGTATTGTGGCTAGCGTGGGTCTAGCGGGGAACAGCACGTGTGTATTGTGGCTAGCGTGGGTCTAGCGGGGAACAGCACGTACATGTGTATTGTGGCTAGCGTGGGTCTAGCGGGGAACAGCACGTGTGTATTGTGGCTAGCGTGGGTCTAGCGGAGAACAGCACGTGTGTATTGTGGCTAGCGTGGGTCTGGCGGGGAACAGCACGTACATGTGTATTGTGGCTAGCGTGGGTCTAGCGGGGAACAGCACGTGTGTATTGTGGCTAGCGTGGGTCTAGCAGGGAACAGCACGTACATTTGTATTGTGGCTAGCGTGGGTCTAGCTGGGAACAGCATGTGTGTATTGTGCCTAGCGTGGATCTAGTAGGGAACAGCACGTGCATGTGTATTGTGGCTAGCGTGGGTCTAGCGGGGAACAGCACGTGTGTATTGTGGCTAGTGTGGGTCTAGCGGGGAACAGCACGTACATGTGTATTGTGGCTAGCGTGGGTCTAGCGGGGAACAGCACGTACATGTGTATTGTGGCTAGCGGGGAACAGCACGTGTGTATTGTGGCTAGCGTGGGTCTAGCGGGGGAACAGCACGTGTGTATTGTGGCTAGCGTGGGTCTAGCGGGGAACAGCACGTACATGTGTATTGTGGCTAGCGTGGGTCTAGCGGGGAACAGCACGTGTGTATTGTGGCTAGCGTGGGTCTGGCGGGGAACAGCACGTACATGTGTATTGTGGATAGTGTGGATCCGGCGGGGAACAGCACGTGTGTATTGTGGCTAGCGTGGGTCTAGCGGGGAACAGCACGTACATGTGTATTGTGGATAGTGTGGATCCGGCGGGGAACAGCACGTACATGTGTATTGTGGCTAGTGTGGGTCTAGCGGGGAACAGCACGAACATGTGTTTTGTGGATAGTGTGGATCCGGCGGGGAACAGCACGTACATGTGTATTGTGGATAGTGTGGGTCTGGCGGGGAACAGCACGTACATGTGTATTGTGGATGGTGTGGATCCGGCGGGGAACATTGCAGTAGACAGTGATAACAGCCGGACAAACCAATACCTCTGACGTCAACAAGTCAGCGAACAATGGTATCAGATAAATGTCATGTATTCCTGCTGTTCCTGTTTGAACAAACCAGTATCTCTCTGTTATGTTTGTTTTGGCGCAGTGATGTTTGCATTATCCATATCACCAGCCAGCACGCGAAGTCGCGGGGAATTGTTGCACGTCCAATGCACGAGGTCGTTGTCAATTGTAGACGTCCAGCCGCATATTTCGGAACAAATTGCGCCAAGCACACGGTGTTTTAATTCTTCGTATATTCAAGCAATGTTAGACACCCTAAATGTAATATGAACATACAATGTACGATCTTTCAGTCAAGTACATGTTATTGTTATTTGTAACCTCTCATCTGTTTCTTTGTCAACGCTTTCTACAAGTAGCTTCACTTCAGTGTGCAGAGTTGCGCCCCTTAGTCGTGTCAGGATCAGATGACCGTCGGTTCCAGTCCCAGGCTTGCCAATCTTTAGTATGTTAGCACCATACCCTTTCTCGAGGGTTTCAGTAGAGTGCTTGTCATCTGGTACGTGCTACACTTTTAGGTTACCCTTGTGATATACTGTTAAAAGCGATGTCAATATGCGTCACTCAGTCATACATGATAGCATTATATCTCAAATGTTGTTCAAAGCGACGTTGCACCAGACTCACGAACGAACGAACGAACTCAACATCCACTGTCAATTGCCACCGGGCCTTGACTGGGTTCGTGCTACAAACGAATGCTCGTTCTTGCTATGAATACATAGTCGCGTAACACCGTGATTTGATTATAGAACGCAAGTTGAGATCTGTCCTAGTTCTGACACAGTCAGTTTAGATTACTTTTATAATGAACCCCGATGACACACGCCCACTATTTGCAACCGGAGTGTACTCTATCCATCATCAGTAGGACATGTAGCCAGGCTACGCCAGCATACATACCTCGGGGACCTTTCAAAACACAGGTGTTGATAACTCGTAGATAGAAACTTTAATTTGGAGACCGATCGTGTATCACTGGGGTGATAGTGATTGGTGGGAGTGGGGGTAGCAGGTGGTGGTGAGAGTGGTTTGAGGGGATGATGGTGGTTTTTGTTTGGGGGGGGGGGGGGGGGGGGGGGGGTTTAGGGTGACGTGGGGGGGGAGTTAGGGTGGCGGTGGTTGGTGGGGGTTTGGAGTTGGGGTTACGGTGGTTGGTGGGGGTTGGAAGTTGGGGTGATGGTGGGAGATGGGGTGGGGAGTTAGAGTGACGGTGGTTGATGGGGGTTGGGGGTTGTTGTGATGGTGGGAGGTGGGGTGGGGAGTTCGAGTGACGGTGGTTGGTGGGGTGGGGAGTTCGGGTGATGGTGGGAGGTGAGTGGTTGGTAGGGGTTGGGAGTTGGGGTGATGGTGGGAGGTGAGTGTGGGGAGTTGAGGTGACGGTGGGAGGTGAGTGTGGTTGGTGGGGGTGACGGTGGTTGGCGGGAGTGGGGAGTTAGGGTGACTGTGGTTGTTGGGGGTGGGGAGTTTGGGTGATGGTTGGAGCTGAATGTGGGGAGTTTGGGTGACGGTGGTTGGTGGGGGTGGAGGTGGTTGGTGGGGGTGGGAAGTTAGGGTGACAATGGGAATTGTGGACAATTGTATCGGAGACCATCAGTCGAGTTGTATTAAATATTAATGTTATCCCTGAAGGATAGATCAATCACGATTATTTCCTAACATATTTCACAGCATAAGGCTGGTGTTGTTTTTTGTTTTATTTGATTAAGTTTCAAGCGCAAGCACAATTTCCGATTTGTGTGCGCACACAGACAGAAACGGTCACTATCTGTACACACAGATGGCCATAACAGTAAACGCCTACTTCGTGGTCAATATGCCAGAGAATAAGTAACCTCACCACAAACCGCTAAGTCTTTATACAGGCAAGTTTTTACACTGATATCGCCCTGAATTGTGTTCCAAGTGCCATGCCAGGGGGTAGGGCCCTCGAGGTAGCCAGGTTTATGCTGTGGAGTGTGTGCACTCGTGACATTCTATCTCAATGTATGTATTTGTCAAGTGATTACTTCACTGGGTGATATATGTTTATATAACCCCACGTACAGCACATCAACGAGTAAATACCCTGTGCGCGGCATGTAAAAGTGAAACAGGACATGGGGTGCTTGCTTCAGGACGAGGCAGAGACACGTTCTTTGATACTGTGTGCCTGGTTATCACGACCGACACGGCCTCAATAAGTGGGCAGAGTTATCATAGCGTGATGAACGCAACATACCAAACACGGATGACGTGGCAATAATCGGTTTTGGTTCGAACATCAGGTATATTTGAAGTGGGTCGTTTGAGGTGCACGTGTGATGTTATTTAAGACGCGTTGGGTGGTGAGGTGATATCATGTTCAAGATTATTACACTTAAGCACGACGTGCATGCGAGTATCTGTGTGTATCTGTGTGCGTGCGTGCGTGCGTGCGCGCGTGCGTGCGTGCTTGTCGGGGTGTATATTACCGGCCAAGCAGTAGTTGCAGATCCAGCGGTGGTCAGTGGGTGATGTTAGAGTGACCACGGGACGAGATTATGGCCTTGGCTGTAATACCGTGTCTTATGTTCTCTGTGTGATGACCGCCGGTCAACCCATGTCACACAACATTGATAGGGATATTTCAGAAGGGAGAATATATTCAAGCGCAAGGCACAGTGTCAAATAGCACACAGGGGGGGGGGTGGGGTTGGGGTTATGGCGGTGTATGTCTGTGTTTGGGGGTGGGGGTGGGGGGTGGGGGGGGGGGGGGGAACAGTCTGTTATTTACGAAGCAAACTAACAGAATCGTAACAATAATAGGCCTATTATAAGGTAGTTGAGGGTACATTTATGCAATAGAATATACATCAATAGCCATTGTAACTGTTAAATAACATCAAATCCTTGAGTAAGGGCATGCTTTCTGAGATTCATGGCATGGAAAATGAACACTGACTTTTTTTTAAAATTGTGGCGGTATTTTTTGTCTTCATGGCAAAGTAAAATGTATACAAGTGAGGACCCTTGAAAACGTAATCATTGATGAATTGGCTTCTAATGTCAACTAGACAAACAAGTAAAGTGGAATATTCATCTTCTATATCATAAAAAAATACACAGTTGACAGATTCTGTCTTCTCTTTGAATTCTGCAGTGTCTACCTGATTAAATAATTATTAAATGGGTGGATACATGGGAGCTTGTAGAGCAAACAATAGCATCTACAAGACACATAAACCAGGGGTTCGTTCCAGCTATTGTAGTGCTAAGGTGATCGTAACTCCCATACTTTAACATAGACTTACGACGGTCGTTGCGCTACGTTTGCTTTGTAGAACGGGCCCAGTTCACTGCCAGAGTCATAGTTCTGTATGAAGGGACTGCGACATGGGCAGTAACCATATCTTGTAGCTGCTAATGTTTGCGTTTCAACAGTCCCTGTGTTTGGATAGACAGATTTCTTGAACTTTTCGATTTTCTTCGACCTGTCATCAACGCTAAAATGGCAATACAGGTATCAATCTAAGAACAAAGTGTATTTCTTTGTGCTGTCAAGTCGATGAACTACCATCGGACATACAACCAGATATGTTGTATAACAAATTTCTACATTTTTTTTCAGGTAGCAATAAAAGTTATAGACAAAAAACGGGCGAAAAGCGACACCTATGTGCGGAAGAATCTGCGCCGAGAGGGGAGACTACTGCAGATGGTCCGTCACCAGAACGTCGTGCAGTTGCTGGAGATCATGGAGACGGAGAACAGCTACTACCTCGTCACGGAGCTCTGTCAACACGGAGATCTCATGGATTACATTTGTAAGCGGAAGAAGTTAGAAGAAAAAGAAGTGCGGCGATATATACGTCAGATTGTCTCAGCAGTGGACTATTTACATCGCGCAGGGATATTGCATAGGTAAGGTGAAGCATTAACGAAGTTTTACGAGACTTTCTTTTCTTCAAGAAACTTTTCCGTATAAGGCCCGGGCTTAACATCTTCTTAGTTGAACCACTTTTGCGTGTACATGGTCATGATATAAAACAATGAATGAAAAAAAAGACAACCAGAGACACGAAATTAATAGTTAGTTTTTAATTTCAAAAGACTAAAATATGAAACGACTGAATTCGGAAACAAGGAGAAAAAAAACACAAGGTTTTGCAAGACCCACACGACGATGAGAAACATTTCTCGTTTTGTTTGAGTGTTGTTAGGAGGAGGGGGGGGGGGTGTAAACAAAGTCAAATTCGAATAATTCTGCTACCTTTTACAACTCGTATTTTGCCCTTTTCGTACGGACTAGTCAGAAACGCCAAATAGTTAACAATGTTATTCGAAACGACGTTATTCCAGCACCTTGGGTGGTGCGTATGACAACCGGATGTCGTGTTAGAAGTATGAATCGATAAATTACATAAGTATCGGTTTGTCACTAGTCACGGACGGACAGTAATTACCCATGCCAAGATACCATATATCGGTATCTGCTCTTTCCCCAAGGGGATACAGACAACTGATGTTACAAGATCAGGGCGTTTCTGTGATGTCACCGTCACGCGGCAGTATATATGTGCATCACTCGGATGTCTAAACCTTCTGAATAAAAAAACAAATATTGATCAAATATTGTGTTTCTGCAACAAAGCGATCGCTGTTTACTTTAAACTTCCATTGATTTGCTATCATTCTGTGTAGAAAGCCTGGTAAAAAGTACGGTGTCGGTTAGATGCCTATCGGAGCGTGTCCAATCACATTCACAATGTCGGTACGTGAAAACAGCAAGAATCAGCAAGTGCTAAGAGAACTCATATACGATTTTGTCAGCTTAAAATAACAAACAAGTTATAAGGGTAAAACAATAAAAAATAAAACCTACATCGAAAGTATCCTCGCCATGTCATCGTGTCCTTTCTGCCAACAATTGTCTTTTATTTCGAGCCCAACGCGTTAAGAATCGCATCGATTCAATCGTAACTGTATAAACAATCCTGTTAGAAAGATGAAAATATTGAGAAGAATAGTAGCTGGGTTACAGCATCAACACGGGGATGCAACTGTCCGCCGAGCGAAGCTTACTCGGTTAGCAGCGTCAATCAACACAACACATAGGCAGGTTATTTTGTGTGTTGACGCCATGGATGCTCAACTCTGGGAGTGCTGGGACGTTTAGTCCCGGTGTCACGAAATATATTCGCCCCCAGAATAAAATCTCCCCCCGGCGAATTTATACCGGTACAGTTCCGCCCCTCTCGAAATAAACTCTCCCCCACACAACGAAATAAAATCTCTTTTATAAATACTTGCCATGCAGTTCAATAGTTGCTGTTATTTTGGGTTAGGTAATGTTGTAATCTAGTTTTAGCCATTGATTCCATTACTTTGCATAAGTTTGAAGTTAGGGATATTGGTCTATATGAGTTAGCTTGATTAGCTGGTTTATTAGGTTTAGGGATTTGTATGACTAGGGCCTGTTTCCAGGGAGTAGGAACCTGTCCGTTTAGGTAGATGAGATTGTATAGTTTGAGTAGTGCCTGGAGTAGTTTTAGGGTGAGTTTATTAAATTTTTTGGTAAGAAGTTAGGTCTAATTCTGGGGCTATGCCCTTTTTCCTGTTTTGATTGCGTGGAGGAGCTCCTCCATTGTGTAGGGTTGGTTTATTTCTAGATTGTCCTGGTTTGGTTCTTTTGTGGGTCTGTTTTTTGTTTTAAGTTTATCTTGGAATTTTTGGCTTTCGTTTTCGTCTAGTCTGTTCTATTTCCTCCTTCCACCATGGTACCGTGGGTTTGCCTGTCTTAGATGTTTTGAAGGGGATGGAGGTTTTGGCTGCGTTTATTATATAGACTGTTAGGTTTTTACAATAGGTTTCTGGATCATTATTTTCTCTTTCGTTTAAGTTAGCTTCGTTGCAGATATCTTGGAATTGGTCCCAGTTGGCTTTATTGTAATGGAATTTTGGTTCTTGGTTTTCTGTTTGGATTGGTACGTTTGTATTTCCTATGGTTATGTTTATGGGGAAGTGGTCACTACCTAGCGGGACATCGTGCACTTTCCATTGAGCTAGATCTGCGGTGCATATGGTTAGGTCGATAGCCGACATTTTTTGGGTTATCTTATCGTACCTCGTGGGTTGGTTGTTATTTAGGAGTACTAGGTCGTTTGTTTCTATCCATTCGGAGATTAATTTGCCATGATCATTTATTTTATCATCTATGGTCCATGGAGGATGGTGAGTGTTAACGTCTCTTAGGAATATAGTAGATTTATCGCTTATTTGGAGTAGTTTGTTTAGATCCTCAGGTTGGACTTTTTGTTCCGCCCAGTGGTATATATTAACGGTATTATATTTTACATATATTAGATGGAGGTTAAAGAGGAAGAAGGGATCACATTTCATAATCTATTTTTTAAAGTAACCCTCCTTACATTAAAGATAGCTATTTAAAGAAGATAGTACTTAAAGACATTGCAACAAACCGAATAATCAGGGGAGAGACTTTATACTGAGGGGGGCGCGAAACATATCCGCCCGGGGGAGATTTTATTTCAGAACAGATTCTCCGGTGGAAATCTGTACCGGTATAAAATCTCCGGGGGGAGAATTTGTACGGGGGAGAGTTTATACCGGGACACCGGCAACAATGACCAAATGAATGTTATATGACCACGAATTGAGTTATACTGGATCTGTGTTACTTATGAACACAATTCTGATAGCGTGAGTGAGTGAGTATGGTTCCACGCCGCTTTAAGCAATATTACAGCAATATCACGGCCTGGAACACCAGAAATGGGCTTGACACAGTGTACCTATGTCGGGGTCTTCGGCGTGACGAGCAAACGCTTTAACCACTAGGCTACCCGACCGCCCCTAATTCTGATAGAAGTGTGCCTATTTCTGTGAGGGTTTTGTACTACATTTCAACGTTATAATTAGCCGTAGTGTTAAAGTGAGCGGAAGAGTGATCAACTCTACATCGATAGACATCAGGACAAAGCTATTATAACAGAGTACCAGGAAGGTATGTGAATAAACCACACTGTCTCAACATTGTCAGACAATGCATTGGCCTGTTTCCTAGGCAGCCAGCTGGCATCGCTGTTTTTCCGTTTCGTAAGCTCTAGTTCAACAATGGCACGCCCTGCTTGGATAGAACATCGATAAACTAAACACCGCAAATTGTCTTATATGTTTGCGAGATTACAGCAAATAACGATTATAAATGGTACGTGTCAATTTTTGTAAAACGGCAAAACGATTGTACATACATTGTAGTTGAAAAACATATCTGTAATAAAGTTTGGGACAGACCATTTCATACTCTGGGGGGCCCGGGACTTTATCGAGAAAAACAAATGTCCCAGAAAATTCTTGAAAAAAATAATGCTTCAGACTGCCACAAAAATTACATATTTGCAATGTACTTTTCTTAGAAAGATATTGAGGCTGATAGTCTTATTTAAAAACATATCTGGTATTGCCGCTGTGGCTGAAAAGAAATATCTAATATCCAGACAAAATCAACAATTATAGTCAGCATCACAGCATGAGTGACCGCATCACACACTGCTCTGTCGCATCCAATACACCATCAGCAGTTTTACAACTTTAAGTTTTCCTGACAAACTGAGAAACCAGAATAAATCTTAGGATGTATTATTACGGTCCCGACTAACAAAGTTGTCCTTTGCATAGTTGCGTCCCCTTAGCGTACCAGGAACCTATGATCATCTGCTCGAACCTCGGTTCGCCGTGATTATTTTTCTTGTGGGTTTTGTACTTTTGTCCAAAGTGGCATTAAACTAAGTTCATTAACTCTCTCAAAAAGTAGCCTCTGCGTTACGACGTTTGTCTATTTTAAACTGCGTAAGACTGATAAGTTCTCACTTTCTCATATATATATATATATATATATATATATATATATATATATATATATATATATATATGAATGACAAATAGACGACACATTGAAAAACCTGTGTGAAACGGACGGGTGGCCTATTCATCTAAAGCAACGCAAATCGCTGTGTTGAGTTGCCTCCGGTAGTTGAAGCGTCGTGAAGTAACTGGAATGATATTGAAATGACCACTCACTGTGCGGGTGCTAGGCGACTGTGTGACGTGGCAGTGACGGGGGGCACGACTCGCTGGTGATTAAACTCACTCACTCATTCAAACGTGATGAAGGTAGCTGAAAACAGATGCTATTTCGTCCCGTAGCGAATCCGGGTTAGAAAAGGTTCCCCGGCAACCTCTACTGGTTTTAAAAGGCGACCAAATGGATCGGGTGGTCAGGCTTGCTTACTTAGTTGATTTTCAGTCATCGTACCCCGACGGCGTTGACCGCTGCCCACTGAATCATTCACTAGATTGTCTGGTCTAGATTAGACTCTTCACATGTAGTCGTCATATAGCTCGAATACTACTAAGCGTGGCGTTAAACAGACAAACAACCAGGGCCCTGTTCCACGAAGCGAGCTTAGCGCTACGAGTGTCGTAAGTCTATGTTAAATATTAGAGTTATGATAATCTTAGCGCTACGATCGCTTTGTGGAACGGGGCCCCGATGTTTTTTGACGAACGGACCCACTTGCACAAAGCGATCTTAGCGCTAAGATGATCGTAACTCCCATACATTAACATAGGCTTACAATAGTCGTAGCGCTAAGACCGCTTTGTGCAAGTGGGCACTGGTCCCAGATGCGATAGCATTATGTTTGATACCAGCTCGATAGCCCAGAATCAAAGACTGTGTGACGTCATATCTCTCATGGGTCTCCCTGTTTCAAACTGACCGATATTGACCCGTGGTCAACATCTTGTCGATCCATGATCGTAAAACGGACAATTAATCTTGAACAATGAAGACAATAACTGCCGTAATTCTTAACATACCGGGTAACCAAAGGGCCAAAGAGCGGTTCAAGCGCGTTTAATACGGAGTTATAAGTGAATATGGGCACATTTCTGTGTTGGAGAGTAATAAATCCCTTTCTCTGTGTTCACCCAGGCATGTCATATATACATCTCGCTGTGTTTTCAATTGCCACGCCACTGTTCTCATATGAATAATTAATTGTTTACATCCATGTTCATCAACCGGTAGAAGGGTCAAGGATATTAAGATTACATGACCTGTAAGGGACGGTGGGGTAGCCTAGAGGTTAAAGTGTTGGCTTATGACGGAGACCTCAGCTCTATTCCCTGGTACTATCTGTGAATTTCATTCATTCCCCGTGTCAGGAATAAATATATCGCCGTGCCAGAACGCACCCACGTTAAGAGACATGAGCTGAATTTAAATGTTAGCATCAAACATAATTTATGATATGATGTAGAAATATTGAAATGACATGTAATCGATAAGCGGAATATGGGAGTAGATCGGCTGAGATCTTTCACCTTTTTTATCATTCCTTGTCGTTGAATACTCTTAAACATGTGAGCAAAGACGTCCATTCAGTGAAGAGTAACTTTATAGGTACATAATGCTAGTCTTAGTAATTGAAGGAACAACTCTAAATGATTACGCCAAAGTTTGGACCCGGGAGAGAGAGAGGGGGGGTAATGCATGTACAGTTCACGTGCTTTTTCAGGGCAGCGCTGTAGATGCATCGTCCATTTTTGGAGATATACACCTAATTCAAAGAAACATGCATTATTCTAGAGGTCTACTGAGTACTGTGTGTTTATTGTACCATAATACCTATCTCTCACTATTCTATTTTTTGTATATTTTCAGGGATCTCAAAATAGAAAACTTGCTGCTTGATGAAACCAAAGATATCAAGATCATCGGTAAAAATGTGTTTTAATCATATCCACATTCGGGCCACGCACCACGAGTTGCCACAAATCTCAGTTGTGTCCCTTATACTGGCAGGATCCGCTGACCGTAGTTTCTTATGCCGTTCAGCACCAGTGCTCGTGGAACACGGCTATGACCTTCGCCCTCACGTTGTATACTGGCGCGCCATAGATCGCGGAAATACTGATCAAAGAGGAGTAAAACCACAATACACTTACTCACTGATTCAAACGTGTTTTGACGACGATCCCTAAAAGCCTGGTCGGGCTCTGCTTGACAGGTGTTAGTGGACAGCGCCATTGATCACACCTCCAACCCTTCCTTATCAGAAATAATTTACAGCTTATTATTAATATAATATTTGTTAAGCTTACGCTTAATAAACTGTAGAGTTGCTACCCATTCAAGTGTTTGTATTGAAGGGTACATAAATCACGATGAAGATTGGGTGGAGCTGACAATGCCCTTCTTATCTCCTCCCCTGTTTTACTGGAGTGGTTCAGTGACCCCGTGACCCCCGGAGTGGGATGTGAAGTACTGTATGATAGGGACATGGAGGGGGTGGAGGAGATGGGGGATGGCGGTGGGGGTTGAGGGCGAGGTGGTTCCTGGGGACATGAAGAAAGTTGACGGGGGGAGGGCTTGGTGGTTCTGGGGGGCACGAAGAGAGGTGACGGGGGAGGTCTAGCTATGTGGTTCTGGGGGGCCTGAGAAGAGGTGACGAGGGAGGTCTAGCTATGTGGTTCTGGGGGACACGAGGTGGGTGACGTGGGAGGTCTAGCTATGTGGTTCTGGGGGACCTGAGAAGATGTGACGAGGGAGGTGTAGCTATGTGGTTCTGGGGGACATGAGGAGGGGGGACGAGGGAGGTCTAGCTATGTGGTTCTGGGGGACATGAGAAGAGGTGACGAGGGAGGTCTAGCTAGGTGGTTCTGGGGACGTGAGAAGGGGTGACGTTTGAAGTCTAGCTAGGTGATTCTGGGGGACCTGAGAAAGAAGAGGTGACGAGGGAGGTCTAGCTAGGTGGTTCTGGGGGACATGAGGAGGTGTGACGGGGGAGGTCTAGCTATGTGGTTCTGGGGAACATGAGGAGGGGTGACGGGTGAGGGGTAGCTATGTGGTTCTGGGGGACATGAGGAGAGGTGACGAGGGAGGTCTAGCTAGGTGGTTCTGGGGGACCTGAGAAGAGGTGACGAGGGAGGTCTAGCTAGGTGGTTCTGGGGGACAGGGACGAGGGGTGACGAGGGAGGTCTAGCTAGGTGGTTCTGGGGTACATGAAGAGAGGTGACGAGGGAGGTCTAGCTATGTGGTTCTGGGGGACATGAGGAGGGGTGCCGAGGGAGGTCTAGCTAGGTGGTTTTTGGGGACCTGAGAAGTGGTGACGAGGGAGGTCTAGCTAGGTGGTTCTGGGGGACATGAGGAGGGGTGACGGGGGAGGTCTAGCTATGTGGTTCTGGGGGACATGAGGAGGGGTGACGGGGGAGGTCTAGCTAGGTGGTTCTGGGGGACATGAGGAGGGGTGACGAGGGAGGTCTAGCTAGGTGGTTCTGGGGGACATGAGGAGGGGTGACGGGGGAGGTCTAGCTATGTGGTTCTGGGGGACATGAGGAGGGGTGACGAGGGAGGTCTAGCTAGGTGGTTCTGGGGGACATGAGGAGGGGTGACGGGGGAGGTCTAGCTAGGTGGTTCTGGGGAACATGAGGAGGGGTGACGAGGGAGGTCTAGCTAGATGGTTCTGTGGGACAGGGACGAGGGGTGACGAGGGAGGTCTAGCTAGGTGGTTCTGGGGTACATGAGAAGAGGTGACGAGGGAGGTCTAGCTAGGTGGTTCTGGGGGACAGGGACGAGGGGTGGGGTAGGGGTTAGAGTGACGTGACTGTGATGGCTACGTGGACTGCACATCTACGTGATCACTTCCGATGTCTTGATTGTATGGCGTCAATCTCTATCTGTCGTTTTCAGATATCGAGAGACAGTTGTACACATAACGGCTACCTCATCTTTGACATACAAATGGATTGTGGTCTCAATAGGATCAAGAACGTCATTTTACTAGGTGCATATCTTTGCAAACCATTTTTTTACTGTCAACGAATAATATGTTATCAGTGTTATTCTGTTTTTGTAGATTTTGGGCTGAGCAACTCAATCAAAGTGATAACCACAGCTGACGGAACCAAGGCCCAGGAGTACTGCGTCACACAGTGCGGAAGTCCTGCCTACGCAGCACCGGAACTACTAAGTCACCGGAAATATGGACCTCAGGTTGACGTCTGGAGCATGTAAGCAGATTCCTTATTTTCAGAATTACTCAATTTTCAAAAAACATTGTTCAAATGGAAAACGGACTTACAAAATCTGATTGGGAAACAGTATAAATCTAATTAATATTTGCATTGATTAATGGCGATAATATTTCAAATTAACCGGGACTATCTAAAAGGAACAATCTAATATAAATCAGATACCAGTTCTCGCTACCGCTAAAAAAAGATCCGAGGACATCCAATTACGAAGACACGTCAGAACGACCTTTTGCGAACTTTGACCGACCAATGAAAGGACTACGAAGAATTCGGCATAAGCCAATCAGCTTTTTCGAGCATTACGGCATTGTTTTTAAACTGTTGTCTCCCATAGCCTTGAAAAATATCGATTCTAAATTTGAAAACTTAACAACAAAAAATTCTTGAATGTCTTATAGATAGCCGATATTGTATGGCAGTACTTCCCACGGGATATGGAAAGTTTCTTCTGTTTCAAATGTTTATGCCATTTAAGCGAGGGATAGACGTACAACCCTTATAAACTGTTGCTTGGAATACCACGTGTTCACCTTTTCGAGGTTGTATGCTTGGAAAACGATCTGGTAAGCTCTGATTGGTCGGATGAAAGGTCGTTCTGGCGTATCCCGTAGTCGGGTGTCTGCAGTAGTAGCGAGAACTAAGATCTAATTTTAATGGGACTGTACAAGGAATATCGTACTGTTAAGATTTAAGTTTTATTTCAAATATGCATCGAGTTTTTCAATTAAAGTGTATGTCTCATAGTTGTGTACGTTCACATTCTAATCCGAAATTTCAAAACTAGTTTGATACAAGGCCGCTCAGTGAAAGCAAGGGCCGAAGGTAACGTGTATACTCTTAAGTTAAGTAATAACAGATGTCCTAATATATTTCCGAATTGTTAGAAACAGAGAACAGAAAGTCTTTCAGGTCTAACAGTAAATTACAGCAAAACTGGTATCGAATAACTTGATTAGTGGTATATGTAACACGCTTCTCCACGAGCCATATCAGTCTGAATCATTGTCAGCATGGGGACAAAGAGATCCACAATACTGATGAACTGCCGATTAATCTAATTCATTTAAATGCATTTTAAAAATAGTTCCATCTACAAAAACAAAATCCTTGAGTATGAATTCAGAATTGGACCCCACAGACCGTTATTGTCAATCATGGACCTACATAAGGTCCGTGGGTCAATATTAAACCCGTGGCTTCAACAACAAGGTGGGGCGGTCGGGTAGCCGAGTGGTTAAAGCGTTCGCTCGTCACCCCGAAGACCCCGAGTTCGATTCCCGACATGGGTACAATGTGTGAAGCCCATTGCTGGTGTCCCCCGCCGTGGTATTGCTGGAATATTTGTAAAAAGCGGCGTAAAACCATACTCACTCACTCACTCAACAAAAAGGGGAAAAGTTTAAGGCAGTGCAGTGACTCAGACCCGCGTATCGTGTTCACAGGTCATCAGATGAATTATAGATCCTGAAGCCAAATCTGAGATCTAATGCATTCGTATCGTGCCGCTGGTGTGAGCTGAATGTTCATTTAAAATAGGTCACGCACGTATTGATTTCTATGCGGTCAGTACTGTACGCTGATGAGGGCATATCTATAACAAGATTGATACCAATACTTTCAACTGGAAATGGCTTGTTGAATGCAGTTACACTTTCGATAGCATACGTATATTTAAATAATGAATTATGTTCAGTCAAGTAACGACATGTGTAGTCATTTAACAACGTCACGACCTCTCTCTTGTCTAGAAGTTTTGGCAAGTCTATATATTGCTCAGATCCTAGGCATTGGGTTGGGCTCTATTTAGATTTTACCTTTTGTTTTACAGATATAGATATATATTTAAATAAAATAGCTATGTATCTGGGACTAACTGTTATTCTCGACTACTGTAAGACTATTCTGTCTCACAGTCCTAAACCATATTATTTCCCTTCCGACCAGCCCTTTCTGTACTAATGCAAAAAGATTAAATGAAGTAAGTCTAGATTTTCCTCAGGTCCTTCCATCTCACATTGGCTCCTTTTCAATTTAAATTGAGTTATTTGTTTCATTTATAATTATATTTTTTACCAAGTGTTAGTCTGCTGTAAACCTTGTAAGCCTATTGCTCTCAATAATTTATGTAAGCCGCGAGACAATATAACATATATATTAATATATTTGGGGGGCGGTGTAATTAAAGCGTTTGCTCGTCACGCCGAAAACCCGGGTTCGATTCCCCATATAGGTACAATGTAAGAAGCCTATTTCTGGTGTCTCCCGTCGTGATATTGCTGTAAGAGTGCTGAAAGCTACGTCAAACCATACTCACTCACTCAATAATATATGTTTACTAAATGAAATTATAATTCATTTCTTAAAGTGAATACTAGATGTAGACATTGCGCCAGGTTTTCGACAAAGGACGTTCAAGGAGGAGTATCTTGTTTCTTATGTTAACAAAACTTGAAATTTGTGTTATCTTAAAACACCTGGTATTAGCACTATTTGAAAGTGATTCACAGACACTTGATACGACCCTTGGGCACGCCAGAAACCTATGATCGTGGGTTCGAATACCGGTTCGCCCAGATTATGTTTCTAGGTTTGTCAGCACCATACCCGTGCTCGTGGGTTTCACCGAAGTGGTAAACGTCTGAGACCTGCATCACTTCGGGCTTTCCTCCCACATTAAGCTGACACGCAGCGATATAACTGGAATACTGTTAAAAGCGGCGTTAAACCCAACTCACTCACTCACTCACTCACTCACTCACTTACTCACTCACTTGATACGATATAGTCGGGATCGTATGGTAATGCTTTCGGTAATGATTTCTTATTATTATGGAAATGGTTTTGTCGCATATATTTCCCTATATTTGTCCATTTACCTTTTTAGTTATGACTTGACCTTCTTGTACGAGATAGTGATACTTGATGTTTACTGTTATTGCACTGGAATAAAATAGATTCTGCTTGAATATTGTATAAGTAAACTAAGCGCAAGCAGTATTATCGCTGCTTCGTCTCACACCTGCAAGGCCATATTTAGGCACACCGTACAGGAACGGGCTTCGTGTCACGCCAGCAAACCCATATTTAGACACATTATACAGGACCGTGTCAGATTGCCCATCATAGGGTGGAGCACGGAACAGCTGAATGGTCAGTGCTGCCGTCATCATAATTCAGCGAGTCTGAGTCCCTCCCCACACCTGTGTACATTCTTCAACATATAAATAATTCACGTGGTTCAATTAATATGAGTGGCCTATGTGAACTCTGGGTTCTACACCGTGCCGCAGTCTCTCTTCTACGACCTCAGATATACACACAGTCATCAAATACACGCTCTACCAATCATATCTATCGTTCACAATGATTTAACATGTCTGAAATTAGTATCAATCGACAAGCGAATCAAACTGAATGAAAGTGAGAAAAATTATGAAGTACTCATTTTCGAAAGACGCACGGGAACAATGCATCCGCGCCCCAATAGGCCAATAACAGTTCCGCAGCAGTACACCATTATGACATGATAGTTGCCATGAGTGATACTGTGCACGTATTGTTAAGGACTCAGTCTTGCCAGTCTTCTCGTTTGGCGAGAATAATGAATATCCAACTTCCAGACACACCCATTACGGACACTGCAACCATACTGGTGTAGATGGTAAACTATGGAATCTTAGAAGGGACATTGTCGCGTTGTCGCATTGTCGCTTTATCGTCCTTGGGTAAAATACAAATTCTTATTCAAAGCACGACAAATGGCCAAAATATCGCTTTGTCGCTTTGTCGTTTTGTCGCGCTTTGGTAAATTTTTACACCTTTGCTTGTTTTCGTAAGGGCGACAAAGCGACAAAGCCCTTCTAGGATTCCTAAGTAAACCCACTAAAACCAAAGGCAAAATCGGAAAATGATCACTGCTAAAACCTAGCACCATTGTTTAACGGCGTGTTCAATGCCAGACTTCCTGTTTCAGAGGGGTCAACATGTACGCCATGCTGACCGGAAGTCTCCCCTTCACCGTCGAACCGTTCAACATCAAGACGCTGCACGACAAGATGGTCAAGGGCAACATGAACCCCATACCGGACACCCTGTCGAGAGGTAGGTAACCGGAACCCTATACCGGACATCCTGTCTGAGAAATACAGCCAGAGCAACGACAGTGAGTGAGTGAGTGTGTTGGGTTTAACGCCGCTTTTAATAGTATTCCAGTTATATCGCGGCGTGTCAGATTAATGTGGGAGGAAAGCCCGAAGTGATGCAGGTCTCAGACGTTTACCACTTCGGTGAAACCCACGAGCACGGGTATGGTGCTGACAAAATTAGAAATAAAATCTGGGCGAACCGGTATTCGAACCCACGATCATAGGTTTCTGGCGTGCCCAAGGGACGCAACTCTGCACAGCGAATCGCGGCGCTTTAGACGACAGACCACCTTTGGCTGTTCATGACATATGATTATATTATATTCATATCTAACTTTCATATATATTACGAGAGCAGGCATTATTTTATGTATATTTAGATATGTCTGACTGGCTCTAAATAATGAAACAAGGAAGCTATAACAATAGGTGCAGAGTTAAGACTAAATGTTTTCCAATTGTTAAAACATATGCTTGTTCATGCTCTCGAGACACAAGACAATACAAATACACCGCTCAGGAAAAGTTAATGTATATATGATGTTTCATAACATGATTCAGACAGCTACAACTGCTTCCGTTGCACCATTCGACCCGCAGAAGGCAGTGTCTAAACAGTATTATGTGTGCGTTCATGTCCGTTCAGGTTACAGGTGACCGCCTCCGTGGTCTAATGGTAGAGCGTCCGCCCGGAGAGCGGAAGGTCCGGGGTTCGATCCCCAGCCGCGTCATACCGATTAACGTTAAAAGATGGTACATGTTGTTACCATGTCTGGCGCTCGGCATTAAGGGGCTAAAACAAGGACTGGTCGGCTCGGAGTCAGTATACTGTGTCTGAGTGGGGTATTCATGTTAAACTGCGTCATGGTATCTCAGTGTGCTAGCACTATAAATCGGCATCAGTCCGGACTAGTACAAGCAGCCACACACACACACACACATACACGTGCATGCACGTCGCTATATAAGTGCAATAATCTTGGACGCGACGTTAAACCCCATTTCACCTCACCTCTCCTCACCTCAGGTTACAGGTGAAAACTACAGTATTCCACATTTCTCATTTTTTTAACAGAGAGTCGGGATCTGATACGGAAGTTCTTGACGCCAGACCCCAACAAGAGGATTACACTATTGGATGCCATGCGGCACCCCTGGTTGACGGAAGGTGAGTGAGTGAGTGAGTGAGTGAGCATCACTTTGAAGAGTATTCCAGTTATATGACGGTGTGTGAGCTTGTTCTGAAAAGAAAGCCTCAAGTGATGCAGGTCTTTGACATTGATCACTTTGGTGAAACCCACGAGCAGGGTGTGGTGTTGACAAACCGAGACACATAATCAGGGATTTTCTGGGATTCGAACCCAGGATCACAGGTACCTTGATTCCGAAATGGCTCTTGAGTTTCTTTTGCTGCAAGACCACGCGATGTATCGGTGGACACATATCCTTGTATATTGTATATCACTTCACTGTTCATTTTAATGATGATTTAATACTTATTGATGTCACGCCCCGCCGGCTGACTTTACGATTCACGTTAACACGCATCGGTTCTCAAGGACATATTTATTGTTTTTAGATCCTGTTTTCACAGAAATGTAAATGTCAGAATTCAACTTTTGGCTTTCACTAATTTTTTTCTCCCAATGTAGCCTATCGATCTCTGAAGCTTATATTTTATAGAAAAAATCAATTTCAAAATTTAACCTTTGACTTTAACTAATTTCTTCTCCCAATGTAGCCTATAGATCTCTGAAGCCTATATTTTATAGAAAAATCAATTTCAGAATTTAACCTTTGGCTTTAACTAATTTCTTCTCCCAATGTAGCCTATAGATCTCTGAAGCCTATATTTTATAGAAAAATCAATTTCAAAATTTAACCTTTGGCTTTAACCAATTTCTTCTCCTAATGTAGCCTATAGATCTGAAGCCTATATTTTATAGAAAAATCAATTTCAAAATTTAACCTTTGGCTTTAACCAATTCCTTCTCCCAATGTAGCCTATCGATCTATGAAGCTTACATTTTATAGAAAAATATATTTCAGAAGTTAAGTTTAGTGGACTATCAGCTGCCCACACCTTTCTCCTGCCTGTCGTGTTGTAATTACAACATCGAACAACGCCATGCATATTTCATATCCTGCTTGGCCCGCACAGCCGTCGTCCCTTAGAAACCATTGACATAGGTAGCTCAGTCAGCCAGCTGTCCCTCCCATCCCTTCATTATGGAATTCAATTAATCTTCATGTATTGTCGGCAGTTCACGCGACTGAAGTACTGGAGATGTGTAGATACTGAGGTAGCCGTACCTTTCAATGGCTTGCAGAATTCTTTTTAATGAAGCGCGCAGCAACAATGGCTTATAAACATTAATTGTGTCTCAAAGTCGAATGTCATTCTTGAGAAAATCGAAGAGAAAAGCGACTGAGTGTAATTAGTGGCTAGTTATTGATTTGGGTTAACAACTACTAAAAGGTTAAGAGCTGAAAGTTTTTGAGGGCATTAGTGTAAATCACCAGTAAGTGTACTTATTACCCAAAATGAACGTGTGACAATTAAGACATTCCTGCACCACATCGCATTATAGATTTTGAGGCTATTATGAAATTATAAAATCCCCAAATGTAATCACTAAATGTAGTCACTAATTGCTTTACGAGTTCGTTGATACTGCGGTCTCCTTTTACAAATGTTATTTATCAGCATGAAAACTATTTCTAAAAAACAATTTCCTTTCTTTCTACAGGAAAAAATAAATCGTTGGATCGGCCCCCTTTCCCAAACAGAATCAAGGCGGACGACATCGACGCCAGCATACTGAAGCACATGAGTGAACGACTAGGCTTCAGAGTTGGAGAAGTAATTAGATTCGTGACCGGAAATGTACCCAGCTCTGCCAACGCCACCTACCAGATGTATAACCGGAAGTTGTGTCGGTACCAGGCCGACCTCAGGGTCAAGGGCAAGGTCCCTCACATAGACGGCAGGCTCATGGAACCAACCAAAATATCTCTTGTATTCCAGGTAAACGATTAGAACTGCTTTAAAAGCTCTGCAATTGTCAAAGACGTGTAACTTTCTTGTTGGGTCTTTTAATGATATCTGTGTGTGGTACTTGACAACGTATATTATATTTCAGGAGTTACCTCCACGTAAGACGTCAACGACGGTGCCCATCAACGCAAAGCTGATACGGCGGGGGCAAGACGAGGAAGACGCAGACATATCTCCGAGGGTGGTGACGGTGACTCGACAGCCGCATCTGGACAACGACAGCCGCGTCGGGGACAGAGACGACAACTTCGTGGATGAGGAAGGTGAGTCCAGATGTTTTCAGAGAATGACAGTGTGCACAATTTAACTAACGAAATCACATGGCATTTGTTTTGTTTTTAAAAGAGGTAATCCAGCTAGCACAGAACATTATTTGACTAAGGATAAGTTCGATAATGCACATATAAACCGTGTGATAACAGAATTTGTGAAAGGATGGATTAACTGTAAAAGGTTTTTTAATTCATTCATCAAATATATAAAATATATATAAGAATGTTGTACAAACACGGGTGGTCCAGTCACCAGTCATCTGAGGCCCCGCAGAGTTGCATCCAGAATTCGATGTGTTCGAAACTCACATTTGTCATCAATAGGATTTTTTGTTTGTCAGCAAATCCCCGTGCTCGTTGATTTCACTGACTACTATTGATGCTTCAGGATACAAGGAGGCGTGGTCAAGACAGGAAGCCGTGAAGGTCGCCCAATCAGCTCCCTCCTCACCTCTGTCCAAGCACCAAACCCACCCTCGCCCATCTGACAAGCGACCAATCGGAAGCCCTGAATCAGCACGACGACAGCGTTTGCCGAAAGGATTTCACAAATATGCTCGAATTCACACCAATAAGTGCTCTGAACTACGTGCAAAGACTTCAGAATCTCCGAACAAAGGAAAAACACCAGACAAAACATCTAGTCGACAAGGATCGTTTGAACAAGCAGATGGGTCAAAGTCATCAGACGACAATACTGCAGGGTTGTTAAAGACACGTGACAGTCATGGACGCGTGTTCTACCACATGGGCAAGCGTTTCCATCCTGCTCGGCCCACAGGTGTGTCATCAAGCCTGAATGTCCGAGACAAACCATCAACCCCTTCCCCTGTACATACCCCTCTCATATCCACCCCCACCTCCCGAGCGAACTCTAACCTGAGTATAGATCTCAGGCCTGGCAATGTCCGCAAGACGGTCAGTCACGGACTGGGTCACAGGGACTCAATCTCAAGAGAGGCACCTGGCATAAATGACACTCCCCCCTCGGAGGAACGGACCGCTCACCCTGGGAGAAAAGCCGTGCACCCCAGGAGGATTCTGAAGAGGGTCCAGACTGACAGGAAAATCCCTGCTACGGACAGTGATGACACTTCGACCCTGGGGTCACGCCAGGCCAGTTCCTTCAGCACCGTCCAATCAAGAGACTCCAACCAAGTGTTACCATCTCTGTCCAGAACTATACGAAATCATTAACGTGTGCAATGTGCGTCGAGACTATGCGTGTGGTCAGTTCCTCAAAGTGCTCAATATGTTTTTATTTTGGAAGTCATTTTAGTTGACGACGACGTTGAAGTGCTTTCAATGACGTTCGACATTACTTCTGTCACCAACACCAAGTCAAGGTCAGGTCTCTCACCGTCACGTAACTCAAGGGACAACTATGCCACATAGTGAAATCATTCAAAGTGTAGACTGTCACGGAAGTTCAAGTCACGAAATTATGTAATGTAAGGTTCTATACCTTGTATATACTGTCACTAAAGTTCAACGTTACTCGTTAGCGGAGAGTTCAAGGTCACGTCACCTTTCATTGCTTCCTAGATGAAGGTTACAACGTGAAGCAATAATGATTGTTAACATGACAGATTGTCGCAAGGTCCGATTTTCGCACATTTTTCGACGTTACATTCGGACCATTGCCCCAGAGTGAACGCCTATTATAAACTACATTCGCTCCTATATCGTGTTACAGGGACGTGTCGCGTGTGCCTGCACGCTTGCATCACAGTACCTACAAGCAGCAATGTTGGTGTCATGTAGAACTCATTCACGTATTGCTGCTAGAGGACAATCTTGAACTTTCAAGTTAGGAATATTGTGCAATTCTACAAACCGCGGCTTATGATAAGTGAAGGAAATGTTGGGTTTTTATTGTAAAATATATTGGGGTTTTAAACTTTTGAAAGATTTTGATATTGATTTCTGTTTACATGTATTAAGTGCGAGCCCTGAAACAATTATTTCCAAATTCATATCGCCACGAGGAACCAAAATTTTAAAAAAGGTATTATAATGTATTGTTTTCAAAGCTCTGGTGGAACAGGAAATACGATTATTAATCAAACATCAAATGCAAAGTTTTACCTGTGTGAAAAGGAAATATATTATAACCAGAACCGTCCAATCATTAGACAAATATGTGCAACATGTATATTATACACCTGTCATTTATGACTGTTGACCGGCATTGCTCCTGTCTATGTAACAGTACAAGGAGCACGCCACACACGCATGCAGACAGCAATAACTCTGGCATGTACCGTTACTGTTGAATGTACGAATAAATCTATTTGAATACAGTCTCGTCTTGTCTGGTCTTGCGGTCTTGTAGAATAACACGTCTCTAAACGGTGTCTTCATGTAACACGTGATCTCTGTTTAACACCTCTGTGTAACGCGTGGTCTCTCCATAACGCCTCTGCGTTACACGGGGGTCTCTGTAGAACACGTGGTCTCTGTAAATCATCGTGTAACACATGATAATATTACGCATTTATACAACATATATCTCTATAAGGGTTCCGTGTAACAAGTGGTCTCTCTATAACGCATCTATATAATACATGATCTCTGTGTAACACCTCTGTATAACACGTGGTCTATAACGCATCTATGCAATACGTGATATCTGTTTAACACCTCTGTATAACACGTAGTCTCTCTATAACGCATCTATACAATACGTGATCTCTGTTTAACACGTGTATAACACGTGGTTTTTTCTATAACGAATCTATACAATACGTGATCTCTGTGTAACACCACTGTATAACACGTGGTCTCTATAAACGTCTGTGTATAACACGTGGTCTCACTATAACGTCTCTGCATAACACGTGGCCTCACTATAACGTCTGTATATAACACGTGGTTTCACCATAACGTCTCTGTATAGGACGTGGCCTCACTATAAAGTCTCTGTATAACATTGGGTCTCACTGAAACGTCTCTGTATAACACATGGCCTCTGTAACGCCTCCGTAACACGTGGCCTCGCTATAGCGCCCCCATGTAACACGTGGTACATGATGTACACGTGGACGTTGGCGGAGATCAATGCTATTCGCGTTGAGGTGAGGTGAGGTGAAATGGGGTTTAACGTCCCGTCGAAGATTATTCCACTTATATAGCGACGTGCATGCACGTGTGTGTCTGTGTATGTGTGGCTGCTTGTACTTGTCCGGACTGGTGCCGAGTTATAGTGCTAGCACACTGAGATACCATGCCACAGTTTAACATGAATACCCCACTCAGACACAGTATACTGACTCCGAGCCGACCAGTCCTTGTTTTAGCCCCTTAATGCTCAGACAGGGTAACAACAAATATCATCTTTTAACGTATTTTGGCGATTCGTTTTAAAGTTCGTCGTCTTTGTCATGTCTGTATTGCAGAGTTGTGGACAGCGAGGTCGAGTTTCAAATAGAAGAATAAAGATGCAGTGGTCGAGGTCGACATGCAGAAGTGGGGCTCGAGTTGGAGAAATCGGGGTCGAAAGTCACCAAATCTGGAGAAAGGCAGGTATTTTACGACTGCTTCAGCCAGTGAAGGGCTTTACATCCCCATCAACCACATCGCAGACAGCGCGTTTGGGCTTAATATTACGTATCGTCACACTTTGTGTGTCCCACAGTCACCACAAACATTATTATTATTACTATATAGCTATGTTTTTTTATAATTAAAACACAAATTAAATATAGTCTAATATGTTTCATTTACATGAAATGATGTCTGATAACCATCACATATGCTGTTAAATAAGCATACGCAATGGGAGGGCAGTGTGAGACGTGTTGTTAAGTTATCCTATATACTTTAGTGCACAGTTCAACAATATACTTATTCAGTATAGGCCAAGGTCAAAACATGTGATACAACTACCAAAACATGCAACACCATGGCAGTCTCGTAGCAGTTCAAATGTTGATCATAGAAACCTGAAACTTCTTGTAATAATTTTTCCATCTCTTAAATAGTCTAAGTATCAGATCCCTGGTAGGAAAACAAAACATCTATTGCATCATTAAGAGAAAAGGAGACATGGATTTTGTTTACTTCTTTATAGCTTATTATCACCCAACTCATCATATCCTACATCGTGGATGGGGGATAACTTTCTATTCCATACCCAGTGTACACTTGTTGACTCAGACAGATCGGTATTTCCCTGTGACGCCGCACTCTGCAATATTCGAGCTATATGAGTGTGAACCAGACAATCCAGTGGTTGACATCATGAGTATCAATCTACACAATTGGGATAAGATACACACATCAACAGTGTCAGGGAGTCTGACCACCCGATGCCGTTAGGTGTCTCTTACGACAAGCATAGTCGCCTTGAACTATAAGCATGGGTTGCTGTAGACCTATTCTAACCCGGATCTTCACGGTTGGTTGAATGAGAGATGAAGCTGTCAACATGTGCATCATTCTATCTGTGTTCTGTCTTCATCAGTGAGCATACGCATGTTATTCATACAGGTTTCACAAACAGGGGTAACTGAACATGAAATCTCAGTAGTATATTTTTATCAGCCCTTTTTTTAAAAAAAGATAAAAAAATAAGATGATACAGTTTTGTGAGCCAAGCCATTTTATGTGCTTCCCCTGAGTTATACATCATATCTACAACCAGATCTAGTGATACAGGGGAATTTATACAGATTCCCAACACACTAAACAAATGCTTATTCTACAGGGATAGATACGGACATTTGTCCGTTAGTCCAAGACAAGTGAAAATCTAGAAGGGCTAATTATTTTCTCCCTAAATCTAGTTACTTTGCAAAAGCCATGAGTCTGAAATAAACTGTGGACAAGTTGTATGTGACCAAGGGTGTGTACCACTGTACTGAGACACTGAACTGCTTACACTGCCTTCACTGTGATGTCTAACTATACACACTGTTGGAAATCAGACGTCTGACCCATCAGGAGATGCCTCACGAATGTCATCCGTGCGAGGTGCAGACACTCCAGATACTGATTGCAGAGTCAGGGGGGATTCCTAGGTTAACAATAATCGTTTTTCACTGCATAATGTGACAATCGGATTCGCGGGGTGGGTGAAGTTAATTTCGGAGTTGTTGAAATGAAACATTCTTAGACTTCTTCGCATCAGCTTCATTATTTTTGTGATGGTACCTCTGTTTGTCAAAATATCACTCTTTTGTCGGGTTCCCAACACTGAATCACACCAGTCAGTTTTTCATGCAGCATATATCCGAAAGAGTGGATGGTGTTTCATTAATGCCCGCGTGTATATGTTGGTGTGATGCCAAAGTTCCTACCAACATATACCTAATTCTACCATCATTTCTGAAAATATAAACCGGGCGATCATTCAATGCTGTTCCATCATGTAAGTAGTCACAAGTAGTTTTGAAGAAACATTTCATATTTTTAACCAATCTCTAAATTATCAATTTATTGTATTTAATTTCACATTGACCATGTTCACAGGTTGTCCTGAAATATGTCTAAAACAAGTAAATAGATTAGTTTGGCCCTATATATGTTATCAATTAAGCCCTTGTTGTAGACATTGGTCCAGACCTAGCTATCACTATAGATCCAACTACTGTAAACTGCTTGCCACACAACACGTCATGGTGAGGACGAGAGCTGACAAGTCTCTCAGCGGACATCGGTCATAACAACTCTTTGTCAAATAATAAACACTGTACATGTGGAGATGTTTCCTCAGAATAGAACCACAAGGCTCCGTAGCTCACCTGACACTCTCGATAACTATACTAGATCAGACAGATCAGACAAATATGAGAACAATAAACTAAAAACAAACTAGAAGTATTTCTACGCAACAGAACTTTTTACAGCATGTTTGATACATGCATATTAAATATGACATTACATTATGACAACAGAAGTTCTCTTGGCCGTCAGTCAGGTGAGCTATAAGTTATATACTCAGTCCACACCTGTACATAGGCAAGAAAAGCCATCCTAATTTTAAAAGGAAACCTACATCCTAATTTTAAAAGGAAACCTACTTGCCATGACTGATGACTATACAGAGGCCACACAACCTGACATGGCAAGGAGGCAAGGAGGTAAGGCAAGGGAGTTAACTGACTTTAAAAGTCAAGTTTCCACCCTTGCTGAACTAGGCTGGATTTCCTGGGCTCGATCGTAGCACCACCAGTGGCTATTGCGAGTTATGTCCTTTCTATGCCTCTCCTACTGACCAATGCGATTCAACCTTTCATATCACTTGCATTTGCTTCAAACAAAAGGGTGGCGCCCAGTCAAGACGTTCTGATCGATAATCAAGATCCATATTGTGATAAAATTAGTCTTACATCGCGAAGTGCACATGAAAGATTTAGAAAATATTTGTTGACAACGAGTTAGCGGTGCACATTGCAAATGCTGTAGTCGACCGAAATCTGCATGAAACTTTACAAACCGGATTTCGATTTCGGTGCACAATTTTGATTGGACTATGCATAGACTCGTTAGTCCAGCCAAATGCAACTCCATAATACCAGCCTAGTTCGGCAAGGGTGGAAACTGACTTTTTATAGTCAGTTAACTCACTTGCCTCGGGAAGATGGTCACCGATGCATCCATCCATACCATGAGATTTAAACACAAACTGTTTGAGAGCAAGAACCCCTCTGATGGAGCTGACAAAGACCAGCAAGGCAAGTACCATGAAATGGGGTTTAATATCGTGTTCAAGAATATAACACTTATACAGCGCTGTAAATGCATGTATGTGTGTGGCTGCCTGTACTCGTCTGGTTTCATAGTGCTAGCCCCCTGAGATCATGTGCTGAAGTTTAGCATAGACTCCTTGTGTTAGACCCTTAATGTCGAGCGCCAGGCAAAGTAACAACAAGTACCATCTACAAAGATTTTCGACGACGCAGCCGGGGATCAAACCCCAAATTTTCCACTCTCCCGGCAAACGGTCAATCCACTTGACCACACAGACTGTCATCAGGGTCACAGAACAGTAATACTTCACACATGAGTGATGAAACTCTAGCATCATGATACATGACCCCTGACATTATCTGTTACATGAATATATAAGAAACATTTTTGTAAACATCCTCTTTAAAACAAGATGAATGAGCAACCTAAAATCTTGTACATATGAGGGATAAAAAATAAACAGATCCATCACATGGATATAAATATATCATTTGTACAAAACAATGTCAATAAAAGATTTGGTCGTTATACAATAATTATGCTATAAGATCTTGAGTATTTCTTCTATCTTGTGTTTGTTCCTGAGCAAGTCCACTGTGGCTTGATAGGCACTGGAAATAAAACAGATTAAATCAAGGTCATTACGATTACTCGAGAGAGAGAGAGAGAGAGAGAGAGAGAGAGGGAGACTGACACAGCAGCAATACTCCAGCTATAGCATGACAGCAGAAAGATTTGGTTTGGTTTGTTTGTTGTTTAACGCCGCACTCAGCAATATTCCAGCTATATGACAGCGGTCTGTAAATAATCGAGTCTGGACCAGACAATCAAGTGATTAATATCATGAGCATCAATCCACACACTTTGGAACGATGACATGCAACGAGCCTGACCACCCATTCCCGTTAGTCGCCTTTTACTACAAGCGTAGTCACCTTTTACGACAAGCATTGGTTGCTGAAGACCTATTCTACCCAGGAATCTTCACGCGTCGACAGCAGAAAGACAAAAGGTTCCAAGTGGATAACTGATGGACATTATATGTACCTTTTCTCCCATTACAGATTGCCATATCTCGCCCATATTTGGATGTGACCGTTCGGCCATTGAACTTATCTGCATTGCCCAGCTACTTGTAATGGGAACAACTCACTAACCTCTCAAAAATAGCATCGTCCAATTTACGACATTATCAAGTTTAAGCAGATGTTCGAATCTCCAGACATAATGTCACGATAGAAAAATGTTTTGTCATGAAATAACCCAGCCTTGTCTTTCACTGTTCTTTGCCATTTATCCTGTAGCTATCTTCATATAATACAATAACAATACTAAGCACAGTTTTGAAAACGTTGGAAAAAGTTCTTAACTCATGATTTCAACAATTGTGAACATTTTTGAACATATCTTTTCATAAAACAGAAACTTTATCAGTTGAATTATCATCAAAGATAGCTGTTTCAGTTACAGTTATCTCTAAATTTTCTTCTCAGCAACCGCTCCCACTTAAGTTAAGCATGGAGATAAGCAACAAACAAACAATCTGAATGGCCTTAACTCCATCTCACCTGCCCTCCCTGATGATGCGGAACTTGCCCTCCACAGATAGGTCAACAACTGTCGACCCGAGTCTCGACTTGTCTGTGTCACCAAGTCGACCGCCATCAAATATCAGATCTAGCCTAGGCCACAACGACTGGAATTCCTGAAGCATGGATCAAAACATATTATTGAAAACTGACTAATGCATCTTGTGAGACTCTACCAAGAAAGGGTTACCACATGTATGCCATGCATACTACCCATACTATGAGAGGAGTCAATGTCTTCTGAGTGAGTCTGTAATATATACCTCAACAGATAGGGTGCTTTGAGATCCACTAGAGTTGGCACTTGTCAGTGCTATTGGTCCTCCACAACTTCTGCAGAGTGCTCTGATGAAATCATGGTCAGGGATACGGACTCCGACCAGCTCTGTGTTTGGGTTGAGTTCCGGGTTGAGTTCCTTGCTCCTCTGCATCACCACGGTAACGGGACCTGGAAGGAGATCCTGCAACACCTCCTCCGAGACTGTCACCTTGCTCCATCTGCAACAACACACCAGACCATCACTCCACAGCTACAGACTGATAAATTTTCATGGCTCACTGGACCCATTTCCTTTGAAAATGATGGACCAGGTTTGTGAAATATTGGGGAAGTGGTCACCTGTCCCTCTTACGTCCACTTATGACAGATATGGAATAAGGGGTCTTTTCAGTATTACTTGTTTCGAATATGATAATCATGTGTTACATTGCACATCTTCACAAGGCAAGGGCGTTAACTGACTATAATAGTCCAGTTTCCTACCTTGCCGAACTCAGCTGCAAAAACATGGAAAGATTTTCAAAATATCTGTCAACACCCAGTTGGCGGGACACGTATTTTGCAAATCCTGCAGTTGACCAAAATCTGCAGGTTGAAAGCTATGCTGGATGTCCACTTCGTAAAAGGTTTTGAATGGACTATGCATAGACTCATTAGTCCAGCCTAAATGCAACTCCATAATTCCAGTCAGTTAACACCCTTGCCTCGGGAAGATGTACATCGCAGCCAACATGAGGCAGGTGCAAATTTACCTGTAAACATCCTGAATGTCCCCCACACTGATGGCTATAGGGTTACTGAAGTTCCTCTGTTTAATGTTGTAGATTTCTGTCACAGCATTACTGTTTTGAGCGAGTCCTGCCACTCCGTAAACTGTGTCTGTAGGAACTGCTACCACATGACCAGCCAGCAAACTCTTGGCCCCCGACATCACGCTCTGCATAATGTCTGCAAGAGAGAAATCACACTTGAAGCCAAAAGAATTTGGAAAGTATTTGGACACAGATCAACCTTCCATCTTCTAATCTCAACAGTACTGGGTACAAGATTAATCCATAACATGTACCTAACGGTTTCTTTTCACATCTCACTTTCAGTTTCACCTACAAACAAGATAAACATGATACTGTTGAAGTTGAATGCAGACTGAGTAAACACATTGAAAGGCCCAGCATTGGGCATTCTGGGATACACCAAACCAAACTACATATACCATAAACATGTAAAAACAATAACATGACAGGGTCGAGAAGTACATATCCAACTTTAATATGGTGCAGTAAGAGTAGCTATCTTTGTATCTGAGCATTTTCAGATTGATTCAGTGAGTATAGATGTCATAGGTGGTTATTAATGGCTGGGATGATACACCAACTGTGTGTTCCGATACGTATCACGACACCTTGATCACGGTCCAAAGCGTATTACGATTACTTGCATGTCCTCTTATGTGTGGTGTTTAAGGCCATCAATATCAGATGTTCCCTGTAAAGTTTAGTGTAATTTGTATTGTTGAATATCAATTCAAAATACATTAATCATGTTAAGGAACAGTAGAGGCATTGCATACAAAAATATGTTGATCATGCGGACAAGGTGCCTCTTTTCATTGAAACAGTTTGTTATTGATGTTGAGAAGAGTAATGATGTGACAGGCGGTGTTATTGGTGAATGAAACATGAATAGACTAGACAATAATAAGTTAAAAAGGTCATGTATGACTTGAATTAAAATTACAAATGCACATACAGTGTGTATTATTGAAATGGGAGTATATATACTTTACTGAGAACACTTTTTCGGACCTCAATTAACGCCACGCAGCCAGGCTACTGAATCAATCTAGTGTTAGTAATAAGCCAACACTTTAGGAACATCTACCTCGGCCGCTCTCTCACTCTCAGTATAAAAAAAAATTCGTGCCCGTTAACCTAAAAACCAGCAAATAAGTGCTTAATTTACCTTGATGCACATACGCAGTTCTCGAAATTAAAATCTATAGCTGACCAATACCCAAACACACAACTATTGAACTAATCCATTCACTTACCATTTTGTGAGTTGAGGCCGTCAAGGTCAACATGGATGATTTTAGCCATGGTGCTTTTCTTACATTGACGGAGTCTCGATAAATATCTTCTGATCATAACATGTCTTGTAACGAATAATCAAAACATGCAACGGTAAAGGCGATTTGTGCAAGAACAAGTTTCCCACACATTGCATCACCTGGGCGCAGACATATTGGTTTCAAACCGAGACTGTGGGTGAGTTAAAATATGCACTGGTACTTTTGTATGTAAACATGGAAGAAACGGATAAATTTATATGTATTCTCCTTCAGACATTTTAGGATATAGTTTGTCCTATATTTGTCTTAAGATATATTTTTAAAATGATTGATAAAGGAAAATTTGTCTTTTAAAGGATATGTACTTTTTCCTTTTTCGTAACTTTTCCTTAGTTCCTATTTTGCGTTGAGTGAAGGTGAAGGTCTTCAGTATGGCTGCTGATATCACTTTGCCAGCCGTCCTCATTCCAAGAAACACACACACATTGCCCACTGGTCCCATTTGCAAGTCTGCATTAGTAGTTATTCTATAACATCTTTCCCTGAATTATGACTTGCGGATATTACACAAACTCCTTGTCGAGAATTCGACATCTGTTAAACTTATCCGGGTTTAGAACCAAACAACAATGTTGCGGCATGCAGGGAAGGCGAATCCTGTATCTTCCAAGGTGTATTCATGTGTGCCAGTATCACTCAAGTCAATTGATGAGGCATTCGCAGAAAACTGTCTCGAACAATAATTTCAAAAGCAAAGTAGAAACGGGCCCAGGATTGAAAGACTTTGTGACACATAGAAGTGTAAATCCTCCGCTGCAGAATGATTGTGATGAGAGTATTCCATACGTTGAGGATACCAGTTACAGTGGACAAAACAGAAAAGGTATATTCATTCTTCCAAATTGCCATGAAAAAAAAATCATTTTAACTGAAAAAATCTTTGTTCGAACAATTGTCAAAAATGTACAAATGTGGCTCTAACTTCTTTGCAACTGTGATTGCAGTGAACCCAATATATTAGTGAAAGTTAAAAGTTAACGGGCAACAACACACCTACTTTGAAAGTATTGAAATATAGATGGTGTATTTCTTCACATATTTAAAATTTGCTTAGTATTGACTATAATCCCGACTTGTTTGATTCGTGTTCAGCACTAATTGGCATCTGGTGATTACGCAGGCTAATTAAAATGGCGCTGGCAAAATGATTTAGAGTTATTGTTGCCCATAAATCTCTAACGAATGATACACACAGTGTTGATGATTTTACAAATAGTCAAACTAGCCAATACCTGGTCCTTATGAATGATATATTATTATTAAAGTTATATTTGGTATTGCTATTTAAAATGAAATATTTCAGAGACTGCTTTGTATAATATTATATAATGTATGTCAATGTATTATATGGCAACTTTTGCATTACGATTTGAACAGAAAGCATCTTGTTGAGATTATAATGACAACACATTTTGTTATATATCATAGTCAGGGCTGTGGGTAGCCTTGTGGCAGGAGCGTTGTCTTGTCACACCAAGGACCTAGGTTTGATTCCCCTCGGGAGTGCAGTGTGTGAAGTCGAGTCTGGGATTCCCTGCCGTGATGCTGACAGCTGCATGAAACCAAACTCATAGTCATGATTACTATTTGTTATAAGTGACATGATTGAAATGTCTGTAACATTACCATGACTACAATGTGCTAATGTTAATGATAGAATTATATTACAATCAGTATGAAATTATTCATTTTCAGTATATTTTGAGACATACGGATGTCAGATGAATGTTAGTGACACGGAGGTTGCTTGGTCAATCCTGAAGAAGAGTGACTTCTCAAGAGCTGACAATCTGAAAGAGGTATGGCTAGGGGTTTCAAGATAGTCCATGGCTTGGATGCATTGGGATACTTAGGCATGCAAACATTTTGTGACAACCCTAGCGATACAGAGAATGCTTGTTTGTAGAGTACAGTACTGAAACCTTTCAAATGCATAAGGGGGCGGTCGGGTAGCCTAGTTGTTAAAGCGTTCGCTCATCATGCCGAAGACCCGGGTTTGATTCCCAACATGGGTACAATGTGTGAAGCCAGTTTCTGGTGTCCTCCGCCGTGATATTGCTGGAATATTGCTAAAAGCGGCGTAAAACCATACTCACGCACTCACTCACATGCATAACAATTAACATGTATTATTTGTCTCTATGTAATAATTTGACGTGATGAAGCTTGAATATTCATTTTGGTATGATGTGATAAGTAATCTTTTTTTAGTAATGGCTACAAATATTTTGAAGAAAATAAAAAATTAGTCTCAAAATTTTTGTAATTGGATTTAGTTATGTTGATTGAATTTATTTTGGAGACAGTGTAATGTTTATGTTATTGCTTTTGCATGCATTGCCTGCTACAGGCTGACGTGGTGTTGGTGATGACATGTGCGATCAGGGAGGGAGCGGAGGAAAAGATCTGGAACAGGCTGGAGTATCTGAAGACATTGAAGACGAGGCGTGGCAAGAAAGCTCCACCCATGAAAATAGGGATATTAGGTACCGAAATATACTAATTACTATTGGATAAGTATACCGAGATATTTCACTCCTAACGAGATGACAACTAATCGTATGACAACGTATGCAAGCAATCGGTCACATTCAGACAGACAGACATATCTGGACAGTCACTAACATTCAGACATATCCAAGCAATCAGTCACATTCAGACTTATCTGAGCAATCGGTCACTTTCAGACATATCCAAGCAATCAGTCACATTCAGACATATCCAAGCAATCAGTCACATTCAGACATATCCGACCAATGTCACATTTAGACATACCCAAGCAATCAGTCACATTTAGACATATCCGTCCAATGTCACATTCAGACATATCCGACCAATGTCACATTCAGACATATCCGACCAGTCACATTCAGACATATCAGACCAATGTCACATTCAGACATATCCGACCAATGTCACATTCAGACATATCCGACCAATGTCACATTCAGACTTATCCGACCAATGTTACTTTCAGACATATCTGACCAATGTCACATTCAGACATATCCGTCCAATGTCGCATTCAGACATATCCGACCAATGTCACATTCAGACATATCCGACCAATGTCACATTCAGACATATCCAACTAATGTCACATTCAGACATATCCGACCAATTTCACATTCAGACATATCCAACTAATGTCACATTCAGACATATCCGTCCAATGTCACATTCAGACATATCCAACTAATGTCACATTCAGACATATCCGACAAATGTCACATTCAGACATATCCAACTTATGTCACATTCAGACATATCCGACAAATGTCACATTCAGACATATCCAACTAATGTCACATTCAGACATATCCAACTAATGTCACATTCAGACCCACCTGGATGCTCTCTATCCCTATCAGAAGTTGAAGAATATACTTCCTAGACATGGCTTGTGACAGAGATACAGTGCAGCTTCTATGAAAGCCATGGAATAGTTGGACAAAAAGATTAAATCTGCTTTTCAGTGGCATTTTTCCAATACTCATCTGGTCCATTATTTGAATCTAATCAAGTGAAAGCACAATGCTATTATTCACGTTCATTTCCTGCTACATTTGCCTCCCAGTAAGATGAACATTTCCTCAAGGTTGCATGGCGGAGCGGTTAAAGTCCAAGATTGTAGACAGAGAGAAGATGGTGGACTTGGTGTGTGGACCTGACGCCTACCGAGACTTGCCGCGCATGTTGGCCGTCACACAGAACAACCAGGCAGCAGGTCAGGTGCCATGTACTCATAGCAGGGCTTCAGCCTTCACATACATTTTGGCAACTATTACTCTCAGATGTTTCCAGATAACCATAATCATTATTCCTGCCAGGAAGTGGGAGGGGATATAGAAATGGAGGCAGTCTTCCAAACAGTTGTCAACAAAACAGCAAGGAAAAACTATCTAAGATATTGTTCTGAAATGTTACAGGGTTTCAAACATGGTGGTGATAATTCCATAATCAGTTAAACAAGAATTGCTGCATCATGTATGACTGCGTTATGTCCCTTTTAGAAATCTGGTGGTGAGGTGTGGTGAAATGGGGTTTAAAGTGTTGTTCAAGATTGTTACACTTACATAGGAACTTGCGTGCTAGCTATAGGTTTCACCAAGGTAGTACACTTCAGGCTTTCTTGACACATTGTCACAGGACTGACCCCACATAGCGTGAAACTCACTCACTCACTCTTGTTGCAGTGAATGTCCTGCTGTCTCTAGAAGAAACATATGCAGATGTTGTTCCTGTCAGACTCAACCAAGACTCTAAATCAGCTTTTGTGTAAGTGTCTTCATAGATATCTCATTTTAGGATTCGTTTTTGGTATGGTACCTTGTCCATCTTCCCTTCATCCATCCATTGGGGGCGGTCAGGTAGCCTAGTGGTTAAAGCGTTCGCTCGCCACGCTGAAGACCCGGGTTCGATTCCTGACATGGGTACAATGTGTGAAGCCCATTTCTGGTGTCCCCCGCCGTGATGTTGCTGGAATATTGCTAAAAGCGGCGTAACACCATACTCATTTACTCATCCATCCATTGACAGAGCTCCAGATAACTTTTTGCACCATTGTGTATTTACTCTAGGGCTTCTATCTTAATTGGGTTATTACATATTTCATTGGGTAACCAATATTTTTTCACTGATCTAATCATCACTCTATTGGGTTTTTCCCAAGATTTGTGGACATTTTAAGATATAAAAAAATTGAAATAATGTTTTAGATGTATATATGTTCTAAATATATAGGCTTGACTCTAAAAGTAAATTAGCTCGTAATTGTGTTTCAGAAATTAGCTCCTTTGTACGCATGCTGGAAAAGCTTCATTGGGTATTTACACATGCTGTATTGATACATTTGAGTTTTTCAATTAATGCATGCATTTCTGTATGCAAGTTAATTGAAAGTAATTTGCATTTGAATATTTTGGGGGGAGTATTTTACGCAAATACGCTGCTTATCTGTAGCTCTGCATAAACTTTCAACTTCTTCTCTGAACTAACTCAAGGTATTTACCTGACACAGGACAAAGAATTACTTATGGCTTAAGTTTTGTAAACAAAGTGGGAATTCATCAAAGAAAATAATCAGCAGAATGTGTATGTACTACCCAGGTTACATGATGATGAAAGCTTTCAGAGGAACATGAAGACAAAAAACACTAATTATGCTGCAGTCTCTTTCTATTTTATGATCAGGGCGTGTAGAACATCGCGGTCGCAGCACAAAGACAGTTGTTAGTCAATGTTAAAGGATGGAAGTTAAAGTCATCTTAGCGATCGCTTTATGGAATGGGGCCCTGATATTGAAATGAATCCTGTGTCTTGTGTATAATCAGTGCTATGACTAATGTGATGGGAGTTATCGTCGCCTTTAATAGCGATACGATAGCTTTGTGGAACGGGGCCCTGATATTCAAATGACCAGGAATACTGTACTCCCAGACAAGTCTCTTGTTTAAAATCAGTGTAATAACTAATGTGATGGGACCATTGAAGATTCCGGGGTAGAATAGGTCTTCAGCAACCCATGTTTGTCATAAAAGGCGACTATGCTTGTCGTATGAAGCGACTAACGGGATCAGGTGGTCAGGCTCGCTGACTTGGTTGATGCATGTCATCGATCCCAATTACGTGGATCGATGTTCATGATGTCAATCACATGATTGTCTGGTCCAGACTCGATTATTTACAGACCACCGTCATATAGCTGGAATACTAATGAGTGTGGTGTAAAACAACCAATCAACCAACCAACCATGTGATGACAATCTACATTGTTTTGTGAAGAAGACCTCCTTGCAGACTCCTTGCTGTAATCACTCATCGGACAACAACGTAGTCCATGTACAGGAGATGTTGCATGAAGATTGTGAAGTTCTGAGTCGAGTATAAAGGGTGCAGTACATTTGATGGTTGCTGTTGCCAGGTCCATCATGCGTGGGTGTGACAACATGTGTACCTACTGCATTGTGCCATTCACTCGCGGGAGGGAGAGGAGCAGACCCATCTCCTCCATACTGGATGAGGTGCAGGGACTCGCGGAGCAGGTCAGTGTCTTGTACTGTGTCACCTGTACACACCAGACAGTAGGGCTGGGATGGGTAGCTCGGGTACTCGGGTCGGATGGGTCCTGATAAGGACCCGGGTAGCCACAGGACTATCCGGACCCGTGGTTGGTCACATGATATATTGTTTCATGACAAAAATTCACTATATAACTACATGGTTACATGACAATTTTAAGTCTCTAATGTTCGCATTTCTTCATTACTATGAAATGTGCATACATAAGTCACGCCCACTCATGAATATTGTAGACTTAAGACCATTGTAGGCTTAAGGGCACAACACAAGTTCCTTCTGACTTTTATATGTTTGAACAAAGTTAGCCACATCGTATTATACGTGTATCTAAATACATTTTGCCAGGGCTACTGTCAAACTATTCCAAATCAGACATTTTGTACCTATCTCTTGACACCAACAGCGGTTACCTGGGTAGGGTTGGGTAATAGGAGTGAGGGTACCCGGGTAGTAGACAGACAGACAGACAGACATACAGACACATGAGTAAAGAAATTGGGGGGGTTAGGCTCATTGACTTGGTTGATGCTTGTCATCTTATTTCAATTGCGTAGATCGATGCTCATGATGTCAATCAGTGGATTGTCTGGTCCATATTCGATTATTTACAGACCACCATCATATAGCTGGAATATTGGTGAGAGTAAACAACAAACAAACAAACAAACAAACAGCCACTGATGTTGCACATGTTCTGTGTTCATAGGGTGTAAGGGAGGTAACTCTGCTGGGACAAAATGTCAACAGTTACCGTGATAGCTCGGAGCAGACTCCCCAAATAGGCGCCACCCAGCTGAGTGCCGGTTTCAGGACGGTGTACAAGCCCCGCCAGGGAGGCCTGAGATTTGCGGAGCTGCTGGAGAAAGTGGCGTCGGTTGACCCCGAGATGAGAATCAGATTCACGTCACCTCATCCGAAAGACTTCCCTGATGAAGTAAGAATGTGTAAAACAGAGGTAGCATTTTGAGATTTTGGTTTCCAGATTCCAGTTTATTATTGAGCCTTTGAGGCCATGTGTGTCTCTGATTGCTTGTACTGAAGCACAGTGAGCACAGTCTTGACAAGTACCGGTACATATTGTCACAGGCACTGTAGTGGCAGTAGGGTAGCCTTGTGGTTAAAGTGGTTGCTTGTCATGCTGAAGGACTGAGTTTGATTCCTAACATGGATAAATTGTGTGAAGCCCATTTCTGCTGTCCCCTGTCATGATATCGCTGGAATATTGGAATCTTGCTAAAAGCAGCACAGAACTATACTCACTCATTACACTGCCGTGATATTGTGGGAATATTGCTAAAAGCAGCATCAAACCATACACTCACTCACTCACTCGCTTATATCAGAAAATACACCTGATCCTTTTGTTAGATCAACTTGATGTCCCCATTGTCCATATGTCAAGAGGAATATTTTTCTGCAGAACATGTTATATGCACATACAACACATATATATGCCACATACTTGACCTGACAATGTGTGTGAAACAATTATGCCTGAACATGTGGAAATGTAACATCCCATTGAAATTACTAAAAAAATGTTTTTAAAAAAACAACAACAAAGAGACAACAACAAGACTTATCCCAAGTTTGCTAGGACTGGCTGTAGCTATTAGCAAGAGTCTTGTCTCCCTTCAACACAACTTGTTACACCTGGCTCTTGAGCAGGTTCTCCTGGTCATTTGTTTTTGGTGGACTCTCTGCCCGAGTTTAAAGTAGAATTCACACCTGTCATCTGTGAAATGAGCAAACCATTAGTTGAAGCACCACTAAAATATAATTAGAATATCTATGTGTACTGCTTTTTATTTAGATAAGGAAACCACTAGATTCAAGATGGCTGACATGAATGTTCTGAATCTGTCTACATTAGATTCACCATGACTTGTAATGTCATTCTTTGAACAAAATGAAAAAAAAAAGAATAAGATAAGAATTATGTTATGTCATTTCAGTCTAACATCAGTTTCACATGTTAGGTGCTGCATCTGATTCAAGAGACGCCCAACATCTGTACTCAGATCCACCTGCCGGCCCAGAGCGGCAACAATGAGGTGTTGGCTGCCATGAGACGAGGCTACACCAGGGAGGCCTACCTGGACCTGGTCAGTCACATCAGGTCCATCCTGCCTGGTAGGTTAACGTCAGGTCCATCCTGCCTGGTAGGTTAACGTCAGGTCCATCCTGCCTGGTAGGTTAACGTCAGGTCCATCCTGCCTGGTCGGTGTACGGCAGGTCCATCCTGCCTGGTAGGTTAACGTCAGGTCCATCCTGCCTGGTAGGTTTACATCAGGTCCATCCTGCCTGGTAGGTTAACGTCAGGTCCATCCTGCCTGTTAGGTTAACGTCAGGTCCATCCTGTCTGGTAGGTTAACGTCAGGTCCATCCTGTCTGGTAGGTTAACGTCAGGTCCATCCTGTCTGGTAGGTTAACGTCAGGTCCATCCTGCCTGGTAGGTTAACGTCAGGTCCATCCTGCCTGGTAGGTTAATGTCAGGTCCATCCTGCCTGGTAGGTTAACGTCAGGTCCATCCTGTCTGGTAGGTTCATGTCAGGTCCATCCTGCCTGGTCGGTGTACGGCAGGTCCATCCTGCCTGGTAGGTTAACGTCAGGTCCATCCTGCCTGGTAGGTTAACGTCAGGTCCATCCTGTCTGGTAGGTTTACATCAGGTCCATCCTGTCTGGTAGGTTAATGTCAGGTCCATCCTGCCTGGTAGGTTAACGTCAGGTCCATCCTGCCTGGTAGGTTAACGTCCGGTCTATCCTGCCTGGTAGGTTAACGTCAGGTCCATCCTGTCTGGTAGGTTTACATCAGGTCCATCCTGTCTGGTAGGTTCATGTCAGGTCCATCCTGCCTGGTCGGTGTACGGCAGGTCCATCCTGCCTGGTAGGTTAACGTCAGGTCCATCCTGTCTGGTATGTTTACATCAGGTCCATCCTGCCTGGTCGGTGTACGGCAGGTCCATCCGGCCTGGTAGGTTAACGTCCGGTCCATCCTGTCTGGTATGTTTACATCAGGTCCATCCTGCCTGGTCGGTGTACGGCAGGTCCATCCTGCCTGGTAGGTTAACGTCCGGTCCATCCTGCCTGGTCGGTGTACGGCAGGTCCATCCTGCCTGGTAGGTTAACGTCAGGTCCATCCTGTCTGGTATGTTTACATCAGGTCCATCCTGTCTGGTCGGTTCATGTCAGGTCGATCCTGCCTGGTCGGTTCACATCAGATCCATCCTACCTGGTCTGTTCACATCAGGTCCATCCTGCCTGGTCAGTTTACATCAGGTCGTTCCTGTTAGAAGATGGTACTTGTTGTAACCCTGCCTGGACCAAGGCATTTGGGGGATAAAGGAAAGACTCGGAGTCAGTATATATCTTAAACTGTGGCATGGTATCTCAGTGGGATAGCACTATAAATCGGCATCAGTCCGGACTAGTATAACCAGCCGCACACCTGCATGCACGTTGCTATTCAAGTGCAAAAATCTCAATGCGAAGTTAAGCCTCATATCAGCTGACCTCACCTGGTCAGCTACACCCGAGTATTCCAGCTGTTCTAATGGTACAAATATTTAAATGGAAATCAAAGAGGTGACCTATCCACCACTACCTGTCAGCAGTCAACATGGTCCGTCTAATTCAGGGGTGGCCTTGACAAGTGACTTCATTGCGGGTTTCTGTGGGGAGACGGAGGCGGCTCATCACGACACTCTGGACCTCATCAGACAAGTGAAGTACAACTTTGCCTACTGCTTTCCCTACAGCATGAGACAGGTATGGATTAGGTAACTGCACAGCCAGTTGTGTCTGTCTTTGTTTGAGAGCTGCTGTTGTTGTAGTGTATGTGTTTGAGAGCTGGTGTCACTGTAGTGTATGTGTTTAGAGCTGCTGTCACTGTAGTGTCTGTTTGAGAGCTAGCATCACTGTAGTTTTTGTGTTTGAGGACTACTGTTTACTGAAAGAATGATCAACAAATATTGTTTTTAAAATTTTGCTGGGCTAGTGTCTTGTATTTAATGGTTAAAATATGATATATTTTACATTATCCTGACTCATACTAATTGCTAATCTCTTTCTAATTCCCAAGAGGTAGTGGAAACATCCTGTACTGTGTTCCCAGAGAACAGAAAAATATCTCAACCGAGTGCATCTCTGTCCCGTACAGGCGCACCGGAACCACGTGACCATTCCAGTTGACACGTCACTCTCGCATTTTCGCTCCAACCAACCAGTTGGAAATTTATTTCTGTTCTCAGTAATCCAAGCCATCCCGTCAAAATGAACCTTTTTCAATAAAATATTTTACTCGGATTACATTCATTAATGATCAATTCATAATATCTAATGATTATTTTTTGGATTTTGTTTAGATTTTTGGATATTTTTGGCTCTTAAATACTCCCCACCCCCATTTTTGTCATGAAAATATGTACTATATGTAAGTGTAGTTTTTGAACCCCTTTGGGGGAGGAAACATTTGCACAAATCCTCTTCACGATGAAGAAGAAGACAGGGGAATGTGAGTCAACACCATGTCCTTCTTCAGAGGAAGAAAGGGCATTTGATCAACAAGAGTTTCAGACTGCTTTCGACCTCCACAAAGCCTGTATCATCATCTGCAAAGGGGTCACAAAGTCAGTTTCTACAGCTCAGAAGAAAGATACCTGCACGCAGCCTTCCACCTCCATGCAGCCTCAGAAGTTCATGAACCCCCCCAGCATCATCTCAGGCTCAGTCATTCATGCAGGACCCGTCCTTCATGCAGCCTCATTACCTACATCGTCCTCTAGTATGGACCTACCAGCCAGTGTTACACAACAAGTACTGCTAGCTATGCAGCATCATCAAGTGATGATAAACACTGCGTGCTTATGATTTCGTTTTCTGAAGAGACCTCTCAGATTTCTCAGTGTTCTCTCAAAGACTCCTTACTCCAATGCCTCTTACCGCCTTCAAGATGAGGATGTTTTCAAGCCGTGATTAGAAGAGTCATCACAGTCGGAGAAATATCCCTCCATTTTTGAAAACCAAGAATTGATGGCTTGGACTCTTCGCCTTACTGGAATTCTTCATCTTCCAGTGATTGTACCCCCATGGATACTTATTCTATCAAAGGCAAAGATATCGACACTTTGACCATCCCACCGATTAAGTCGATCCCCCAGGTATCCAAGAAACAAGACACTTCCTCTACAAAAGCTACGAGGACCCAGGGACTACCATCTTTACCTTTACCAATCTATACAAAGGACACAGTTTAAGAGCCACTTTTTTGTAATCTAGAAAGTCAAAGACAAGTGATCCAGTTACAGAGGAGGCGAGACGTTTGCCTTTTTTATAGACCACAGGACAGACCATGTCATCAGCCTTCTGATCAAAGGAGCAGTAGAGATAAAGGCAAGACACATTCCAGGAGTGGTAAATGTTTTAGCAGACACCAACCGTCACCAACAGAGTGGATGCTTCATCCAGAAGCATTTCAGCTGGTGACAAAGGAAGGAGGTTGCCCATCAGTGGACTTGTTCACAATAAGGTTCAACAGACAGATAGCAACCTCGTCTCCCCAGTACCAGACCCACTGGCTTGGTCCAAGTTTCCTCCACCACTACTGATACCCCTGATATTACTGACCATCGTGCACCTGGAAGGACCTACAACAACTTTTAGTTCTCCTTAATGGCTGCCAAGGACACAGGGTACTGGACCATGTCGCAATAGCAGAAAAACCCCGAACTGGCCAAATCTTCTTCTACATCCTCACCAGATCTCTTTGAGCTTCACAAATGGAACATATTACAAACAACCTTACAAGACAAGGATACTCTGTCAGAGCAGCTGAGGCAGTTTCCCTAGCTTTTCGTAGGTACACAAGAATTTACATATCTTCCAGCAAGAGACTAGAAGACTGGGATTAAGGACTCTTTATACTTTCATAAAGGAATGTTTCATCAGAAGTCTCCAGAACAACAATCTCCTGGATGAGAGCAGTTCCACTCAGAGCCTACAGGGCAGCAGGGTTAGACCCACCTTCAGTGTCCAACCCACACGAAGTCAGAGCCATAGCTTCCACACTGGCCCTTCACAGTAACTGCTCCATCACGCCCATTAAGTATAAGTTCTTTCTGGAGATCTGATACCCTCTTTGCGAATCATTATCTCTGAGATTTTGCCACAGGAATGTTGCTGGCATTCAGGAATTTGGACCACTAGTAGTTGCATAGCAACTAACGGTACCTACAAGAAGATAGACTAGACGTCATACTGACCCAGAATCACGTAGATTTGTTGACGTCAGGTTACTCCCTAACTACTGACCGAGAGTCCATGCTCCACTGCTTTACCTAGTAATCCAGAATATGAGTGAAGACGATAAAGTTTACGTCCTTCTCTCAACACTAAAATCGTTTTAAGTCCAACTGGAATTATTTCTATGTAATCCTTATCAAACCCATGAAATCATAAGATTTGCTCCTTTTCATGAAAAAGCAGGTCGTTCAGACAGAAGAAGAGCCAACACAATGTCTAACCATGTTCCCACGGGGTTTACAGAACAGATCATGACTGAATAACACTTGCATGTGAAACCCACTGCCAACTGTGAGATTCAAGAAATTAGTATTAGTCTGGATAAGGTACAAAATGTATTTTTTATGATAAAAATATCATTTATACTTATCCTGATTCATATGCACCCTCCCAACAGTCCCCGCTCTCCCCTGATGTGTCTTTGAACCATTAAGTAGGAAAATGGAGGGAGTGACAAGTCAACTCACTTGGTCACATTGTTGCAGTGCCCCTGCACAAAACAGGGTGCGTTTGGGTGAGAGTTTTTTTCTGTTCTCTGGGAACACAGCACAGGAAGTTTCCACTACCTCTTGGAAATGAGTAGAGAAAAACAATTAGTATGATTCAGGATAAGTAAAAATGATATTTTTACCCTACAAAATTCATTTTTGTGATTGTCAAATAGTAAGGTTAAGGACTATGGAAACAGTTCACAGACACTTTTATCGGTATATCTTCCCCATCTGTTGTTTATACATTTGTGATTGCAGTGGAAATATCCTAATCTTTTATAAATATATTGCCATATTATTCAACAGCTCAATTAATTGTATATTCATGTATCCAGAAAACTCGAGCCTACCATCGCCTCAGTGATGATGTTCCCGAGGATGTCAAGTCAAGACGCCACATGGAGCTGATAGGAGCTTTCCGCCAGGGAGCCCAGCAGCTCCACACAGCTCAGATTGGCTGCCAGCAGCTGGTCCTCGTTGAAGGGGTGAGTGGCATTAGCCTGGTGTTCCTATCAAGTCAGTCTCTCTGGGGGCACAGTTGGCTCAGTCGTCTAAGGCACCGCAATTCACTGTGCAGTGTTGCGTCCCTTGGGCACACCAGAAACCTATCATTGTAGGTTCCTCCATATTATATTTCTAGGTTTGTCAGCACAATACCGAAGGCTTCCCTGAAGTGGTAAATGTCTAAAACCTGCATCACTTCAGGCTTTCCTCCCACATTAAGCTGACACGCTGTGATATAACTGGAATACTGTTTAAAGCAGTGTTAAATCCAACTCACTCACCTACTCACTCACTGAGATTTAGTCTTGATTTTAAGTATTTTCATGAGTAGATCTATTTTATTTTCATTAATATACTTTTTATCCTTTTTACAGGACAGTAAGAAAAGTGTGCAGGAGTTCGCAGGGCGAAACGATGCCAACACTAAAGTCATATTCCCCAAGATGGATGTGCCGTCTTGTGCGGGCTCCAAACAGCAGCGGGTTGTCTCCCCTGGGGACTATGTGGTGGTGCAGGTAGTCCAAACTACAGCTGTATCTACTCAACTACCATAACTATGCATACAACATCCTATATAAAAAGTCCATGATTGTGGGTTCGAATCCTGGTTCGCCTCGATTATGTTTCTAGGTTTGTCAGCACCATACCCGTGCTCGTGGGTTTCATCGAAGTGGGTCCTCCCAACATTAAACTCACTCACTCACTCACTCACTCACTCACTCACTCACTCACTCACCTCTATAAAAAAGGAAACCCGGGTAATCTGGTAGCATTTCTGCTGAATTCATCTGGATTATCATATTTCTTGACACTGAATCATTGGAACACTGTAGTTTTGTGCTTGTCATAAGAGGCAACTAACAGGATCGGGTGGGCAGGCTTCCTGACTTCGTTGATGCATGTCTTTGTATCCCAATTGCGAGGATCGATGCTCATGATATCTATCAATCACTGGATTGTCTGGTCCAGATTTGATTATCTCATGGAACTACTGTCATATGGCTGGAATATTACTGAAGATGGGGATGAAACTCCACTCACTCACTCACTCACTCACTCACTCACTCACTCACTCTATAATATCACTCTATCTTTCACTGCTACTGCTGGTGTTCCAGGTGACGTCGTGTTCCTCCCAGGTGTTGAAGGGTGTTCCTCTGTACCACTCCACACTACAGAGCTTCCACCACCAGAACACAGTAACCAGAGTCCAGGCCACAAGAACGTAGAGACTCCATGTGTGTGTATGTGTGTGTGGATAATGTATGAGCAACAGAGGAATAAATGTGTGTATTGTTGGAAATCAGTACTTGTGTTTGCTGTGTGTTCTGGGGATTCTGGACTGCCTCTATGGTCTAGTGGTAGAGCGTCTGCCCAGAGAGCGGAAAGTTAGGTTTTCGATCGCGGTCTAGTCATACCAAAAGACGTTAAAATATGATTCTTGTTGTTACACTTCCTGGCGGACAGCATTCAGGGGCTAAAACAAGGACTGGTCAGGTGGATCAGGGGGCTCAGTGACTTGGTTGCTCATGATATCAATCACATTTTTTGGCTGCCCCAGACTCGATTATTAGACAATACTGAAATATTACTGACACTATTGTACATATACTGAACAAAAAATGTTAGAGATCATGAATGTTTTGGGGGAAAGGTTTTTGTAGTGTTGACTGACTGAGCACACAGTTTCATCAAAATGACCCAAAATATTTTCATGATCCCTACCTTTATTTAGTTCAGTATATGAAACGTTAATGCCAGAGTATAACCAGTCTTTGTTATCTGATGAAACAGATTCCATTGGGTGTAAATATCAAAATAGTGGTGAAAATTATATGAATGGGTCACTAAATATCAGTGATGACACCAGGTGTTCACGAAACGGTAAGCATGTCTTTCACTACCGATGACAAGTAAAATGTGATGATATTCCAAACAATCTCATTAAAATCTTTTACCAGTTACTTGGTACTTGGGATGCAAGCGTTACATTCCAAAGCGATGTCCGCAGATTTGCCATGTTTTTCCCGATTCTTGTCAATCACAATAGTGTCAAAAGGGACAGTAATTTCAATGATATGAATGATTTCAGTGTATTTATCGAAAAGGACATGATCAGTTTTGGGGTCTAGATAGGTCTGAGGTTGTATACTGACCTATTCCAAAGAATTTTGTATTTATCGTTTTTCCATGAGGTCCTCTACATATTCTGAGTCGTACCATGTCATTATTATTATACAGATTAAAATAAATGAATGCAGCAAAGAGGGTTTAGGTGATCCTGGCACAATCGGGCTGGTTAGGCTAATCATCATCAGCCCATTTCTGGTGTCCCCCGCCGTGATATTGCTGGAATATTGCTAAAAGCGGCGTAAAACCAAACTCACACTCATCATCAGCCCCCTCTGCACGCAGCCCAGACAGCGAATTGGACTTCTCCCAGGAAGCGCTGCCGAGTCGAAACCAACAGAAACCTTTCGGAGAATGCGAAGACTCCCCAAAACTGCAGCCATCTGCATTACCCAGATTGTCAGAAGGGCTGTATTCCTGGCAGCAAACCTGGGTACTCTCCCAATGTCAGACAACAGATAGGGAAGTACCAAACCTAACGCACCAAGATCAATTGTGTGGGACAACTTGGCACTTGGGATGTATTGTTATCCCCTGTCAGCTTAATGTGGGAGGAAATCCCGAAGTGATGCAGGTCTGAGACGTTTACCACTTCGGTGAAACCCACGAGGTATGGGTGTCTGGTGAGTTGTTTCCCATAGATGTAGCTGGGCAACGCAGATAAACGTGATGACCGAACGATCGCATCCCAAAGCGGGAGGGATATGACAATCGGTATTGGGAGAAAAGGTACATGTAATTGACGTGATGATTGTGAGAATATGCGGGAAATACCCACCTGTGCATAAAATGGACTTTATCCGACATTGCCGATTTCGGATTCCATTCAGGGAGTCATCATTATTACAATACGGGTAAATATTTGTGAAAGCTTGTGCGTTTTAGTAACATCCTTAAAGAGGCTATACGTAATGTTGATATCTCATATAAGAAATAAACAACTCGTGGTCGTTGTTTATCATACAATAAAACACTGCAGAGAAAATGAACAACTCGGGGCTTCACACATCATGGTTTATTCTCCCGGCAGTGTTTCATTGTACGATAAACAACTCTCACTCGTCGTTTATTCTTGGAATACAAGGACATTATCGCACCTCCCCTAAAACCAAACTGACGATTATCAGGAAATGTACTAACAATACAAGATGAAAATTTGTCTAGTCTATCCGTTTTTAAGGAAATGATTCATATTCATCCACAAACATACAAATAATCCCAGCCCCGACATCAATTGAAAGCTGAGTCAGCCTTCACAGCATAAAACTGATGTCGCGTCTTTTTTTATTATAACAAACAGAGACCATATACCGATATGGTCTCTGTAACAAAGCATACATTTTAAGTCTACTTGAGAATACCCCCGTCTTCAGTTTATCCAGTCATGGAGAAGTGGTTTCTTCAGATATCTTATAGACAATCCATCATTTGAAAATTACTTGCTACTGCCTCGAAATGTTTCCCAACCTTTACTTTTCTTCCGTACGTGTAACCATAAATTGCCAATAGAGACGGTTAGATGGGCAGGTATACCCCATGAAGACCGCCCATGTACACTGGGTGATACAAATGCACTTGGGGACTACCTGTTCCGTTGTAAGTCGCTTTCCAATAAACGGGCTATTTTGATTAATAAATTTTATTACGATTGGTTAAGAAATATTTGTTTGCTAAACTATTGAACACCAAACATATATCTGTTATCAAGAAATCATCGAAGTTCATCTTACTCCTGACTACTAATTTTAATTGAAGATAGATTCATTGTGTTTATTGTACTTTGCCAATTGCTGGAGTAGACTAGTTCGCATAAACAAATAATAAATATTTTTTCAAATAAATTAAATCATGACCTACAAGGTTACTTACTGTTTCTTCATAACATATTTTCTGAAAAATGTAACACTATTTGTGTCATCTGTACAGTTCAATGTTTATGCGAAAAATATTCTACACAGCGTTACTGTTTGTTCATCTTAATGAATTGTTTTGACCAAGTACCACCGCTGGTGATCCCCTAGAGTGAATTAAGGTGGTTGTTATTGTTCATACGGATGGTATTTATCCGTTGTGATATAGCCTCGCGAAAACAAACACCAACAAGATTACAAACCTTAACGAAATCAGCTGGTTCGTTGACTGTCCTAACCACCGCATTATTCCAACAGATTAGAAAGTCACCAGCTGTGGTCAGCACAGCTTGTGTTCGTTGAAGGACATACGACCTCCGTCGGCCCTGATCTTTGTTTACTGCATGAATACATTGTCCAATGTTAAGTGATATACTGTAATTAATTACGAGAATGAAGCTACATGGCCGCCCATGGCTTCGGGCGAAGGATTTGTGCGGAGTGTCCGTGCTACTCTCCATATATACTACCGACAACATTGGATTGGATTGTGTTTGGACTGTGATTAGTCGTCAGGAATGTAGAAGTATTTAATGTAAAAAAAACATAAAAACTAAGGGAACTAAAGATTTGAATGTAGCTGTCGTTGAGGTGTACATTTACAGACAGATAATTTATTAAAGTCTCACCTCGTTTGCTACTATTACTAACATATTTACAAGTTATACCAATATAAAGGTGTAGCACGAGCCACTCTAAGCAGAGTTATGAGAGACTAAAATTATTGGGTAAAAGCGTATGACATATAAATACATAAAAATATCCTAAAAACCGTAATAAAACTCATCGTAAAAATCATTTGTATAAAGCCCGTTTTCGTTCTAATAAAATTCTGTTGCAAGTTTTGGCAGATGTGAAAATCATTTCTGGGCTGGAAAGTATAAAACCTAGCTTCTGGTTATCACTAATATTGTTAAAATCAGGACAGATTGAATTGCACTTTGAAAGGAGGTGGTATCTGTAAGACTGGTACTGTGGGCAGTGTAATAAAACATTGTTTTTCATCCTCTATTGTATCTCTGTATACATAACAAGTTCTTTCTTAATAGGGGTACTGTTGTAACGTCCAGTTTCTATGAGAAGCGGCGCAACTCCGCACCGGAATCTTAAAAAGGGCATCTGAACGCAACATCTAATCACAATTCAACATTGTGTGCTCCAATAGGGGAACTCACAATCACTAATGAAACTGAGCTACGCTTACAATGCCTCCGAAGCAGTATCTCAATGTTTGTTTGTTTGTTGTTTAACGCCGCACTCAACAATATTCCAGCTATATGACGGCGGTCTGTAAATATTCGAGTCTGGACCAGACAATCCAGTGATTGACAGCATGAACATCGATCCACGCAATTGGGATCGATGGCATGTATCAACCAAGCCAGCGAGCCTGACCACCCGATCCCGTTAGTCGCCTCTTACGACAAGCATAGTCGCAGTATCTCAATGAACAGGAAAAACGACGAATTGTAGGTACGGTAGTGGGGGTACTTCAATTTCCTAATTTGCCGAATGTTTGGCCAAATGTTTGGCAAATCAAAAAGGTTAATTTCTCGACTGTGGGACAAGTTGTATCAAACGGGTTGGGTTGCAATGACACATGGGCGTGGCATGTGTAAAACAGATAACACCTAGTCAAGATTGTCTCATTACATTAATTACATCAATATGTCAATCACTGGATTGTCTGGTCCAGACTCGATTATTTACAGACCGCCGTCAGTGCGGCGTTAAACAACAAACAAACAAACAAAACTTATATTAATATATTCAATTGTTATCAAAACAGAATTCCATATAATAACAGGAAGGCGAAATTCAACAAAAAAATGGGTATTTTGGGCAACACTATGGACGGGTTGTGCACCAAAGGCGTTACACCAAGTTTTCAAACAAGCATTGTTTTGCTTCCGAGTCACAGATAGCAGAATATCTTGTTGGCGACGTAGCGGTGAGCGCTATGCCAGGGCAACAGATCATGATCGGTATTGGGGCATTAGTGTCATGGTGTGGCGCGGTATCACAACAGACAGGTGAACTGATTTGGTTATTGTGAATGGACATGTGACTCGCCAGCGATATTTTGACGCAGTATTACGTCCTGTCGTTGTTCCATTCGCTAGGATTATGGGCAGAAACTGCAAGAAGACAATGCCAGAGCACATCGTGCCCACCGAATATCTCCGACGAGATTGCATAAGGACATTCGACTTACCCGCTGGCACGTTCCCAATAGAGTACCTGTGGGATGTTCTCGGGCGGAGTGTATACGCCGGAGACTCAACCCCACCAACGTGGCGCACTCAGTCCCCTGGCACGTCCCCAATAGAGTACCTGTGGGATGTTCTCGGGCGGAGAGTGTACGCCAGAGACCCAGCACCCGCCAACGTGGCCCACTCAGTCCCCTGGCACGTCCCCAATAGAGTACCTGTGGGATGTTCTCGGGCGGAGAGTGTATGCCAGAGACCCAGCACCCGCCAACGTGGCCCACTCAGTCCCCTGGCACGTCCCCAATAGAGTACCTGTGGGATGTTCTCGGGCGGAGAGTGTACGCAAGAGACTCAGCACCCGACAACGTGGCCCACTCAGTCCCCTGGCACGTCCCCAATAAAGTACCTGTGGGATGTTCTCGGGCGGGGAGTGTATGCCGGAGACTCAGCACCCGACAACGTGGCGCACTCAGTCCCCTGGCACGTCCCCAATAGAGTACCTGTTGGATGTTCTCGGGCGGTGAGTGTATGCCGGAGACTCAGCACCCGCCAACGTGGCCCACTCAGTCCCCTGGCACGTCCCCAATAAAGTACCTGTGGGATGTTCTCGGGCGGGGAGTGTATGCCGGAGACTCAGCACCCGACAACGTGGCGCACTCAGTCCCCTGGCACGTCCCCAATAGAGTACCTGTGGGATGTTCTCGGGCGGAGAGTGTATGCCGGAGACTCAGCACCCGACAACGTGGCGCACTCAGTCCCCTGGCACGTCCCCAATAGAGTACCTGTGGGATGTTCTCGGGCGGAGAGTGTATGCCGGAGACTCAGCACCCGACAACGTGGCCCACTCAGTCCCCTGGCACGTCCCAAATGAGCATCTGTGGGATGTTCTCGGGCGGAGAGTGTACGCCAGAGAGAGTGGCCCAGTTAAGGGTAGCTCTTGGCGGACAATGGCAAGGGCAACTGTTTGCAAGCTAATCAACAGTATGCCATCAAGGTGTCCTGCATTAATCGCCCAACATGGTGGACACAACCTACACGCCCGGATGTGTGTGTGAATATATGCTGCCTTATCGTGATGCCAGTTTAATAATGCAAACACTTTAAAATATGATATGTTTCATATTTGCATTGTTTAGTATGTTACAGAGTTAAACAGAGTTATTTCTTTGGAGTGGTGGTTCACATTAAAACAAAGATGAGTGTCCCTTCGTCTTGAAAATTGTTCTCTTTGTTGGTGAATTGTCACATGGCTAAGGATGGAAGGAATCAGTACAACATATCAATTTATTGATATTTCGTATGATGACTGTCGGAAGAATAATCTTAAGATAGCTGCGATAGCTCGAGATAGCTGCGTATTTGCGTAAACCTTCCATAGCCTAACTAAATCATTAACCTTCAGTTGTTTACGTACAAGTACGCATGAGGAAATCCGATAACCAAATAGTGTTAAAAGAAAACAGAATGGCTCACGGTAACTTGTTCAAGGTAACAAGTTCAGGGCATTTTGTCAAAAATGGATGTTATTGTCATCAGAAGTTTATTGAGAAAACAATACGCGACATGCTGGACCACCTCATTAATAACATCAAACTGCCGGGCAAAAGAAAGTATATGCTTGATGTTTGCTAACGTGAAACAGAAATGACAATTCGATTGTGAGGTGAGGTGAGGTGAGGTGAGGTGAAATGGGATTTAGCGTCGCGTCCAAGATTATTGCACTTTATAGCTATTGCATGTACGTGTGTGTGGCTGTTTGTAGTGGTCCGGACTGATGCCGATTTAAAGTGCTAGCTCACTGAGATACCATGCCGCAGTTTAACATGAATACCCCACTCAGACACAGTATACTGACTTGTTCTTGTTTTAGCCCCTCAATGCCGAGCACCGGACAGGGTAACAACAAGTACCATCTTTTAACGTCTCTTGGTGTGACGCGGCCGGGGATCGAACCAAGGACCTTCCGTTCTCCGGGTGGACGCACTACCTCTAGACCACGGAGGCGGTCTGTTAACCGATTGTGATGTATTTGATAGGGCACCATAGGTTTCGGGACTGTTTTCAGCCTGGCTATGTTTTGATAACCTTTGTAATTAAGAGTACTTATGGATGTCAACTTCTTTGTAATGAGGAACACAATGTTTCGGAGCATATGCTTACTCCTTTGTCTATTCCTAATCACTAATCAGCGCCAATTATCTGTTGGCTCTCCTTGTTATGTTTCCACCTATTCTTTCTGTTGCTGTTCTTACACGTACATATATATGCGCTCTGTCTCATCGCATTCATTCACCAGATGAAGGAGCAATCATACACTCTGAAACGCTGTGTTCTTCATAATAAAGACGTTGAAATCCATAAATTATTTTCCACATGTGTACCGCTTTCAAAGACTTGAACGTTTGTATTTTTTGGGTGAAATCCACATTTATCAAGTGAATACTTTCTTTTGCCCTGCAGTACATGTGGAATTGGGGGATAATACATTTAGGCAAGAAGCAGGCATCCCCATAGGCACACAATGTACCCATGTCGGGAATCGAACCCGGGTCTCCGGCGTGACGAGCGAATGCCACAAGGGGAACATCATGGACGTGGAGTCCACGCCGCTATCCCTCTAGCCAGAGAAGGGAGACTCTGTTCGTACTGTTTCGTATATAAGGTCATCAATACCACAAGGTCAGATTCTGTACATTACACAAACTCGTGAGCCTGACCACCCGATCCCGTTAGTTGCCTCTTACGACAAGCATAGTCGCCTTTTACAGCAAGCATGGGTTGCTGGAGACCTATTCTACCCCGGGTCTTCGCGGGCCCCATCACATTAGTTATAACACTGATTTTAAACAAGAGACTTGTCTGAGAGTACAGTATTCCTGGTCATTTGAATATCAGGGCTCCGTTCCACAAAGCTATCGTATCGCTATTAAAGACGACGGTAACTCCAAACACATTAGTTATACCACTGATTTTACACAAGATACAGGATTCATTTCAATATCAGGGCCGCATTCCATAAAGCGATCGCTAAGATGACGTTAACTTCCATCCTTTAACATTGACTAACAACTTGTGCTGCGACCGCGATGTTCAATACGCCCTGATCATAAAATAAAAAGTGACGTTCGGCATGAACATCACGAAAACAGTATGACATCAAGGTTTTCGTTGGTTTAATGTATTATATTTTTATATATCCTCAATAATATTCACGTACCTAAGCTTACAATGATACACGCACTGTACATTTATGTTTCCGCTTTTTTGTGACTTGATTCCATACATGTCCTGCAATATTGAAAAACAAACTTTACTTGTTTGAAAAATACACTAAAATATTGGTGTCACAGGAACTTTTGTTGTTGAGTAGGATTTGCGACCCTTTATGAAAACCTTAAGGTAACAAAATGCCCCACCCTTTGGGGGATATGTACCAATTTCTATCCTTCTACAGTAGACGTGTGTGTTATCATGAACATTTTGAGAGTTTGGCCTTGAATGTGAAATCGATCTTCAATATCAGCTGCATGCATTTCAAGAACATCCTCAAGGGATATCCAGTGTATAAACAAAATATGATGCCTCAAGGGGGAATTTAACGTCACAGCAAAAGTTCTTCTCGATCTACTACCGACATCCTTTGATTGTAATCATTTGGAATACATAAAAATTAAAATTAAATAACCACTACATGCAAAGGACTTGCAAGGATTTATGCAGCCAAATGACATTTTGTTAACTTTGACAAACATACATTATGCATGACCTTCAATGACCTTGGCATTATATGCATATAACTTTTATCGATCTCAGGCCTGGCCAAAGGATAATATGTACTAAATTTTTTTACCTCCTCGTCCTCGTCGAGCCATAAACTAACCTTTTTCAGGAAGTTACCTTGGGGAACAGCTTCTTGTCGGTCATTCCCAGTTTATTCATGAATATTTGTATAGTATATGGTGTATATGTGTAGGTAAAATGGTGTTTAACGTCGCGTTTAAGACTATTGCACTTACAGTAAATTACGGTTATAACGAACACGCTTATAACGAACCGACGGATATAACGAACTTACTTTGTGGTCCCGACTATTTGCTGTAGTTATGCTGTATATATGCATTTAACGAACTACCGTTATAACGAACTAAAATTAGAAGTCCCTTTGAGTTCGTTATAACCGTAGTTTACTGTATATAGCGACGTGCTTGCACTTGTGTGTATGTCTGCTGGTACTAGTCCGGACTAGTGCCGATTTTATGTTTTATATTCTGTACATGAATATGTGTTTAGAAGTGATAAGGACTGGCTGAACGTCTCCAGTGTACCCACAGTCTGTGGTTGCAAAAGATCACCTTCTCTTTGGAATCTTTTGCAGTACAACTTAAACATGTGTACTCATATGTCTATATCTACCTTAACAAATAAGTTTAGTGGTTTGTGAACTGAAAGCATACGTGCGCTGTTACCGTAATAAATGTTACTGCAGCATGCTGTCTGAACTAAGCTGTTCGTAAGTCTTCCATGAATTACCTTTACGTTTTACATGACCTTGACAAATGTCAACGAAAAGATATTACTTATATGATATAAATCAATGGACACATAATTTACAAATTATTAATTAAAGTATTTACATTTTACATCATTAAAAGGTTTCTGGTGACTTAGATCTTCATAGTAGGTCATAGAGGAGCTTCACAAAATTTAACCTTACCCTTGAGAACAAGCATATGTCATTCCAGTTAATGCGCAATCACTCTGTGATCCTGATCTTCAATATCATCCATTCACATGCTGCTGAATAATACTTTGATTTTCATGAATTAATCAGAAATGTCCTAACATTTAAGCTATAATGTGATCCCTAGTATCCTTGCCCTTTATAAGCTTTGCATTAAGATCAAAGAGGTTCTGAACCGGTGTCTTCAGCTGTTTATATTTAAGTTTTTAGATACTTCGTTTCTGAGGCAATTTGTTATTTCTTTCCGAAACGGTTCAAATGATTTCATAAAACTTTGTATATTAACAAGGTTACTGTTGAACTGGTACATTTTGCTCTTCAGGTATTTTAGACATTACAGAAGATATCCAATGTCTAACATGGAATCATAAGGTGTCTGTTTGTAATTAGTTAGTAATTAACTCAGTGGATAGTTTGGTTGAAGTTAATTGTAGAAACTTTCCCAAAGCTTGGTTGGTTGGTTGGTTTGTTGTTTTACCGCCGCACTCAGCAATATTCCAGCTATATGACGGCGGTCTGTAAATAATCGAGTCTTGACCAGACAATCCAGTGATTGTATCATGAGCATCGATCCACGCAACTGGGATCGATGACATGCATCAACCAAGCCAGCGAGCCTGACCACCCGATCCCGTTAGTCGCCCCTTACGACAAGCATAGTCACCTTTTACGGCAAGCATGGGATGCTGAAGACCTTTTCTACCCTGGATCTTCACGGGTCCTTTTCCAAAGCAGCAGGGGTATAACATCTTATATGCTTTGGTTACAACAATGGACGAAGCTGCCAGCGTTACACATTACACTGCCGTTAACAAAGAAGTATGAGTTGTCAATCGTCGCGAGACTTTCAGGTTGTCCATGAACAATGGTACATGAGTCGAAATGTAATCATTTAAGCATAAACACGGGCATGTGTATAATCGATATAAAAATAATCAATACAAACACCCTTGGTGATCATGAATGAACAATGCCAGGTAAATGTCCAGCTGTTCCAGAAAACTTCATTATCTGGACAATTATCGAGTACTCGTTCCCAACTCTTCTTCCACAACCTATATGCATGCGTTTTCCATGTTTTATAGTTCGGTGTCATTACCTTCGCCTAAAACAACAACCCAAGTTATCGCTAATCTGTCTATCTGAACTACAATCTAGACAGACAGACAGACAGACAGATTGTTTATTTGAGTCTCACCGCACAAAAATAATTACATAAATACATTTAAAAGGACATAAAAGTGAGCCACCCGTTAAGGGTTACGAGACATTTAAAATATATCACAGTATGTACAGCATAAATATATTGGTGTAAAAGGGGTATGAAAATATACTACCCGTAACTAGCCATATAAAATATGTTTTCTTCGTTGGAGAATAGACAGCTCTTGTGTCGATCATCCAAGAGTGATCCCTACAGATATCAAGAATATTGTTTATAATATTAAGTAAAGTTAATGAATGTTGTAATTAACGAGAACTGGCGAGCTTTTGGTGTCGTTAAAGACAGACTATTGTATTGTCTATTGGAAGATATACCAGTATAAACCACACTAGTATAATACAAGCGACAATAACCTTTCCATAATCATAAGAAATATCTGTCCAAAACAGAGTTGATTGTAAGATCTCGACTATTGCACGAGGGAGTGAGTGAGTGGGTGAGTATGGTTTTACGCCGCTTTTGGCAATATTCCAGCAATATATAGAAGGCAAATGTGAACAATGTTTGCGTTTCATCTTCAATCAAGAGTTTTGTCTTTTCACCTGTAATAAATTGGAATGATTCAAATAGAAGGTCATGTAACGGGAATGTAACCTTGACACCATATTGTAGACAGAAAATGTATTAATTCTATCTTCTTAAAACAAACAGGGGATACCCGGAAATAACTTACATTTTCCAAAGTTCAAAGTGATATTAGTTTCTAGTTATAGTTGTATGATGATAATGATCGAATTGGGAACACTAAATTACTTACTTTTAGTTACCTTTTAGGCGATAACTGACTAACAACCTGAGTATTTGTTTGTATATGAATAAAAGCGACACAATCCTTTCAATATCCAATAGAAATCTCTGCATAAAGCAGAGTCGACTGTACGATTCCGACTATATCATGACCATGTGTTTATGAAAAACAAGCAATTAGTAGGTGTTTGCGGTGGTACCCTTCACAAACACATGCACAGGTAAGTCAATCGTTCATCTGAAAAACACGGGAACATCCTCCACATGTCTACCATAAAACTTTCTGAAAGCTTTACCGTTGCCTTGAATGTTGTAACCTTGATCAAACAACTTCTGAGCAAGGGTCGTATGACGCTGGTTGAAATCTTAGTAGAAATGGCATGCACGATTGTATCTCAAAAATTGCGAAATGTAAACACCAAAGTCTACTGTTGTTCGGCATGCGTTGCACTGGTCTACCCCTGCCTGTACGTGTGGTGTCTGACGTAGTCTGATAATTTTCAGTCGACCGAGTGTTCTTGCAATATGGACCTGCGTTGCTCTCATCCGCGCCAATTCCAAGACCTCTCTCTCTCTCTCTCTCTCTCTCTCTCTCTCTCTCTCTCTCTCTCTCTCTCTCTCTCTCTCTCTCTCTCTCTCTCTCTCTCTCTCTCTCTCTCTCTCTCTCTCTCTCATGTTTAATTGAACTACAATTGAACACCCTGAATTCCTCTTTTTGTTTGAATATAAATTACCGACAGTCCACATAAAGATATATATCACTCAAAACCTATGCTATTTATTTCTATGCGTTTTACTGTTCCGTTTAGTACATTATGTTATTCCTTGTTCGTGCATCTTGGGCATTAATAAAAATATAAATAACAGGGCAGTTACCACTTCTTAAAAGAAATATTTTTCAATATTTGTTGTCCATATTCGGTCAAGGCATAAACGCAAATTAGTAACTTGAGGCTGAAATGTTGTCTGCGTGTAATTAGGGTGGTCATCAACTGCTTGATTTATATATCTGATCTGTGAGTTGAAGACAAACAAGGTGGGTATATGATTTGAAGCCATGGCTGGGGCTGACCACATTGGGTTTAACAGTAACTATTGCAGCAATCCAAGTGAAAACGAGCGCCGCCATGAGAAATCTGCAGCCGAGAGCCACAATTTCATGTGTCGAGTAGGGAGGTTACATGCATGCAGTACGTTGAAGACCAGTTGCCTTATGATTGGACGTCCAATTATGTTCAGGTGGAACAAAAGCATCAAATATGCGTCGACATTTAGCTTGAAATAAATTACGAATTTACAACGCTTTCTAGACGTTCACCAATAGTTTTTCGTCCAATGACGTGTCTGCAGTTTTATATATGAAGACAAATTAATCCACGACGAAATCTCATGTTTCTATTTGAATGTTGGCAGATGATTGACAGCTGATGTTTCCGGCTGTCCAGTGGAGTTCCCCCTCATTATACCCCTCATGATCCTAACCGTGGCAACTCCACCCCCTGTATATATAAATTGGGCGCAACACCTCCATACATGCATGCAGTCTCTGGCAGCTAAAGATGGCGGTTCCTGCAGCTTATATTTGTTGCTTTACTTTATTGCTCGGTACAGGAGGGGTCCGGGCCGGGCAAGCACTGACAACCTCGGACTATGGTGCCCAGGGAGGATTAAACACATCAAGTCCGGATACAGACTCTGGTTCCAGGTCAGTGAACTGTTCTGTAGATCCAGATGTACTTGGGGGCAATATTGACTGGATGATGTGTGACACTGTTGATATACATCCCGACTTCAACGACACCGACGGTGAGGCCAAGACAGGGTCGTGCAATGAAGGGACAAAGAAAAACTGTGAGGTACCAAAACCACCACTTATTTCCATCATCTCACAAGGAATGCTCTCCAAGGAACAATATCAGCGAGGAGAGACAGTCTGTCTTTACCTCTTCTACCCTCTATTTACTAGTGCAGTTCTCCTCAACACCTTCAACTTAATGGTGTACACCGACCCCGCCATGAGGAGTCCCACCAGCACCTACCTGATAGCTCTTGCCACTGACGAACTCCTCTTCGCTGTTATATGTTTTGTGTGGCGCATCCTCAGACAAGTATATGGCATTGATGCAATCAAGAAACAAGCCTATCTCTATTTTGCTTTGTTTGGATTAAATTTTTCTTTGGCGAGTATACGTGTCCTGATGTACTGTATAACTGTTCTCGTGTCCACGGAACGCTTCCTAGCAGTCGCCTTCCCATTGAAGTCCAGGAACTTTCGTCTGATCAAATCGCCAATTATCTTCATGATATCCTTGACGATTATTTGTTTATTTTGTCATTTACCGGCGTCATTTAAATACGATGTCGTTCCCAAACCCAACTCAACAGACTATACCATCAAGCCATCGGCGATGTTCACAAATAACAGGGACCTCTTTCTTGGCCTTGCAATGACCAACAAGATCCTCTACACTTACATCGTCCTCGCCGGCGGACTCATCATGAACCTGTGCGTCCTTCTGGCTCTCAGGATGCACAGCAGGAAGAGACAGAATATGAACACGACAGTTGACGCAGAGAAGGCGGCAAAGCGAGAGAGGCAGACGACAATCACCATCCTGACGTCGACATTCCTCTTCACATTTCTGGCACTCCCTTTGGTGACAGATTCGATCGTCTCGACCTTCGTGCCTGACTATCAGGTGAACCAAAGAGAACATTACATCAACATGATGATGAAAGATGTCAACAATGTTCTGATCATGTTCAGTCTGTCCACCGACTTCGTGTTCTACATTACACTAAGCAGGGCCTACCGACGAACCTTCTACAGGCGACTTCCTTTCATGGCGACGATCTGCAGACGACAGAAGTAAAAGCGAGGTAATCCTCTGCCAAAGCCCCAAGACCATGATGTCGACCCTCTCTAAGAGTGTACGCGATTGTGCGTGTGAATGCAGGATGTGAGTGAATGCAATATATTAATTTATACAATTATGGTTCAGCTCTAGTTTGTATGTGAGTAAGTGCTACTTGCAAAACTTGCAACTGACAATCAATAAGACAAAAAGTAATGCGTCAAAACAAAGTCGCATCTTAAATTTCCTGTCCATTTCAAACTGGTGTACGTCGCTAATGGGATTCTCCTTAATTAACACAAACATTGAAACAGCAGAATATGTCACAGTTTAACATTTGTTTGAATTTTGAATTAAACAAATTTACCACATTGGGATATTCTATGGAGTAGGTATTTTGCATATGATTAATGAGAATATTGTCATAGTTATTTTCCCCCTGAGTCTGTTCGTGTCTGTTTGATGGGCACGATACCTCGTCTATCTCGGCTACCTCGTGATAGTATAAACTGTGATATACTCTGACAATAAGTTCCTGAGACCACCAAATACAATAGTTCAAAACCCGTGAAGATCCAGGTTAGAATATGTCTTCAGCAACCCATGCTTGTCGTAAGTGTCGACAAACGGGATAGGGTGGTCAGGATCGCTGACCTGATTGATGCATGTTATCGTATCCCATTGCGTAGATCGATGCTCATGGTGTCTATCACTGGATTGTCTGGTCGAGAATCGATTATTTACAGACCGCCATCATATAGCTGGAATATTGCTGAGTGCGGCGTTAAGCATCAAACAAACAAACAAAACATTGTTCAAAACTAGCGACATAAACGATTTCAGTTGCGTTCTTCTACAATTGTCATTTACAAATACATTTTCGAATTGTTGCGGTGTCGATGTGTTTATTCTGTCTAGAAAATCTGTTGAAAACTGACACGGTTCAAAAGAATATTTGGTTCCTTATTGACAATAGTTGGGTCACAGTGTAATTCATAATTACTGATGAAACATCTCCCAGTAACCTCTGCCTGTGGTAAGAGTCGACTAAATTGGATCGGCGATTGCAAGTCTTGGAGTTGTTCACAGTATGAACCACTTGTCGTCTGGTCGAGATTGGGCTATTGACAGGCCGCCATTACGTTTCTGGAACTTGCGCGGAACTCCACAAGCAAACAGTAGACAAAAAGTAGTTCCTCGACGTGTATTCGTATGTCTTATTAAATAAATTTGATTGATATTGTTAATATTATTGTAAACTTGTACTATTTGCATATACTACCAGTTACAGCGTTGTCTTTAATAAATTATTCAAAACACACTTATTTCTTGTTGTGTTCGTATGAAAGATATATCCAGCAACAGTAAGTACTGACAGGAAACTAGGCGCTTGTTGCCCTAGCTACTTGGTACGGTTCAGACTACCAGTACAAAATGCCAATCCTGAGACAGTATCAATTGCTTGTCATAGAAGCTGACAAAGATTTCGATCAGATGTTGACAATGACTGCAGAGGAAGGATCACATGTTCATCTGTGATCAGTCTGTGACGCCATGTACGGTAATAGTGTGGGTTGTTCTTGATCATCTACCAATGGTTTATTGGGTCCAGCTGTCGTGCTGTTGACCATCTACCGCTGGTGTATGGTGTCCAGCTGTCGTGTTGTTGACCATCTTCCATTGACTTATTGGGTCCAGATGTCGTGTTGTTGATCATCTACCATTGGCTTATTGGGTCCAGTTGTCGTGTTGTTGGCATCTACAACTGGTGTATTGGATCAAGCTGTCGTGTTGTTGACCATCTACCATTGGTGTATTGGGTCCAGCTGTCGTGTTGTTCACCATCTACCAATGGTTTATTGGGTCCAGCTGTCGTGTTGTTGAATATCTACCACTGGTGTATTGGGTCCAGCTGTCGTGTTGTTGACCATCTACCAATATTCCAGCTGTTTGACGGCGGTCTGTTAATAATCGAGTCTGGATCAGATAATCGAGTCTGGATCAGACAATCCAGTGATAAATATCATGAGCATCGATACACGCACTTTGGATACGATGACATGCATCAAACAAGTCAGCGAGCCTGACCACCCGATCTTGTTAGTCGCCTTTTAGGGCAAGCGTATTCGTCTTTTACGGAAAGCATGGGTTGCTGAAGACCTATTCAAACCCGGATCTTCACGGGTCTAGCGATCTTGGGCGGGGGTGGTTACTCTTTGTCGTCCCGACCTTGGCCGATCACGTGTTGACCCATGCTATTGAAACCGATCCTACAGCGTTGTGGTGGTGCTGGGCGCTACATTGAACACCCTGGCTACAGCTAATCGGGATTCCCTTGCATGCAAGCGGCCTATGGTGTTGTTTATTTTCACCTCTGTTAATCTTGTTGAACAGTCACTATTCGATTGACGCAGATGCCAGGCAATCAAAAACCCTGCACTTAAATACCGTTCATAGTGCTGTTGCAAGTGTAATGTGTGCAGCTCCATGACCTTTTCTTAATACACTGGGTGCGTTTTTCCGAATTGTACGTGATTCCCAACTAATGGTTTGCATGTTCCTGATATGATCATTTTGATCCGGGAAATTTATCACGGGCATCATAACACATTTAACCTCTTCATTTTGCTTTTATGGCTAAATATTTCCATATTGCGTTTCTTTTTTTAAGAGTATAATAATGAAAGTGGGGTTAATCCAGGTTGGCTGGAATGTTTAACAGCATCTTGATTGTCTTTGCCATTGTGGAAGCAGCAATGTCTTTACAAGCAGGAGAAACAAGGCTCGCCCCCCCTCTTCAAGACCGCCATGCGTCGAAACGGCGCAAGCCAATCAGAATGCGCGTCAGGATATGGGTACTTCGATCAATATAATCCCGAGTATCTAAATTACTTTTGGCAATATGCGTTTGTTTCAAAAAAGCGGAAAATTGGTGATTGTCAGTTTCACACATGTAATTGTAATGAACAGACCCAGATAGCCAATACTCCAGTAAAAAAAACCAAAAGAAACATTTATACCGATTAATAAAATATATGTTGTTCTGAAATAGTAAATGACATGCAAAGACGTACATACATCTCTATATGTCTTTGTGACATTTTGGGGCACGGGTGGCCCAGTCGTCAAAGGCGTCGCGATGCGCTGTGTAGAGTTGCGTCCCTTGGGCATGCCAGAAACCTATGACCTATCGTCCTGATTCTAGGTTTGTCAGCACCATACCCGTGCTCGTGGGTTTCACCGAAGTGGTAAACGTCTGTGACCTGAATCACTTCGGGCTTTCCTCCCACATTAAGCTGTCACGGCGTGGTATAACTGGAATACTGTTAAAAGCGGCGTGAAACCCAGCTCACTCACTCACTTTTTGACATTTAACTAAAGAGATGGATGAATATGCTCAGGTCATTCATACTTTTCAAAGTATTGATGGACCATGTCAAAAGTGTGTAACACAGGAATTACGTCTAGGTTGGATGAACGGCGAATGCACGTGGGGGATTCTTCGGATATGTTCATGGGGTTCAAGGGATTTATATAGTAAGAATAAATTACTGGTATACCATAACAAGAATATATACTCTTCAAAAAAAGAAACTTGACATAGATGTAAAACCACTTTTTGCCAAATATCTCAAATAAATACATTAAATGAGAACCAAATAAGTCAAACAGAAAGTTGATGTGTCTATAATTCGCGAAAACACATTCAAAGCACATAAAATGTAGCGTTTGGGGATCAATTTTACAGCTTCATCAAAACGCAACCGCTCCTAAAAAACGTGCAGCACAGGATCCTGCATTTAGGCATGCAGGCCCGCCTGTCGAATGGGTATAAAAATCCACATCAACGGCTGTTCATACAGTCCTTATAACGGCAGCAGAGGCGGTGACAGAATGCCAAGACTGAATGCAGCTCAACGGAACAACGCCATTGGGAGATTACAAGCTGGAGCAACTCGGCAAGAAGTGGCCAGGTACTTTGGCGTATCCAGACAGACAATCTCCGCACTGTGGACCCGATACAACAACACCAACAGAGTTGACGACAGACCAAGGTCAGGAAGACCAAGGGTGACAACCCAAGCACAAGATGGATACATCCGGCTGCGATACCTCCGAGACCGCACTACCACAGCCACGTCTACAACCACACAGATCCCTGGGGTACGCAGAATATCAGATCAAACGGTACGCAACAGACTGAGGGAGGCTGGGCTTTTTGCACGAAGACCTGTTCGACGTCATGTATTGACCCCACGTCATCTGGCGGATCGTCTGCTTTGGTGCCAACAGAGGGTTAGATGGGCACGTGCAAGGTGGAGAAATGTACTGTTTACTGACGAGTACCGTTTCCTACTCACACGTTCTGATGGGCGCGCACGTGTCTACAGACGTCGGGGTGAACGTTACGCCCCCAACTGTGTGCAGCAGGTTGTTCCATTTGGCGGCGGGAGTGTCATGGTACGGGCCGGAATTCATCACGGTGGTAGGACGCCTCTCGTTCATGTGGCAGGTGCATTGACAGGGGTGCGTTACAGAGACTTGATCCTACAGCCTTACGTTCTTCCTCACGTCAACGTTCATGGCGGACAGTTCCAGCAGGACAACGCTCGACCGCATATTGCACGTGTTTGTCAGGACTTCTTACAGCCCAACACCTTCAGACATTACCTTGGCCAGCCCGGTCACCAGATTTGTCCCCGATTGAGCATCTGTGGGACGAGTTGGATCGACGCGTTCGCAGAAAGAATCCACCGCCCCAAACACTTCCGGCGCTTCTTGATGCACTTCAGCATGAATGGCAGCACATCCAACAGCGTGTTATTGACAACTTGATTGCATCTATGGGTCGTCGGTGTCAAGCGGTGATTGATGCACGTGGTGGGCACAACTGATACTGACATTTTCTGTACCCCTGTGACATTAACTGTATCGAGTACGTGTGTCTGTCTAGGTGACACGATTAATGTTTTGAACATTGTGTACATTGATCTTCAAACAGTGTTTCAATTATGGTTTCTGTGTCCTATTTTGAAACAATCGCATTATATTACATTTTGAAAGTCAGTGTCAAGTTTCTTTTTTTGAAGAGTATACAATTTAACAAACATACCAATGCATTATTACATTTTGCATTTGTGGTGTATACCCCGAGCATCACTTTTTGTAAGCATATATTTAACAGTACAATCATCCATTTTAGACAGACATTGCTGTCGGGTATACATTTAATGTATATCAGCTTGCACTGACAAATAAAGAGACAATCAACTTATATAACTTGTGCTTTAGCAAAGATGTTTTATGTCAGTTCGGTGTCACATACCTTTATTACATTAACAAAAGATAACTCAACAAGAAAAATACAGGTGGCTAGAAAAAAATCGATTCCTCAATATACATTCAGAACTATGAGATGGCTGGTATTCCACAAATCATAAACGCAAAGACATATTAGATTCGAACGAATTACATTGTATTTCGAAATTTGTAAAAGAAAGCTTAAGATGGTAGGAAGCTTTCGGCAAAAATATCTGAAATTCTAATGTTATAAATATTATGGGTTTTTAATTACCCTAAAGTATGTATATTCTGGTTTATTTAACACGTAAGAGACTAGTTATGTTACTATCACACAATTTAATTTAGGTTATATCCAGCACATATTCTGTACACAGCTTCATGTCATTACATTAGTTGATAAGACTGTATTTTCCCTCATTTTCTGATCGTACTTTGAATATATAAGATTGCTTGTTGTTTAACGCCACACGAAGCAATATTCCACCTCGATGACGGCTGCTCGTACGCGCCCGAAGTAGGATGGTCGCAAAGGTATCGAGTCTGACCACCTCATCCATTAAGACGCCGCTATACGAAAAGGATAGGCTACTTGGGAATTCCCACGGGGTTTGGATATTAACATGGTCTCACTATGTTGTTGATATATATTTAGAAATACTTCCAACTATCTCTAGACATAATGGGTATGATACTCTGAAAACCACCCTCATCTTGTCAATTTACTTTATTTCATTTTGATATCTTATTAAAAATTAATTATTTGCAAATCAAATATAAACAGCTTAGAAAGAATTAGTTGAATGGGTTGCCAAATATACCTCTGTACAAAATAATATATTTAGATCTATATCAGAGAGGTTCAAGGGTCGTACAGCAGGAATAAGAGAGCGTTGATGTAGTGCCTACACCGCTATACGAAAAGGATAGGCTACTTGGGAATTCCCACGGGGTTTGGATATTAACATGGTCTCACTATGTTGTTGATATATATTTAGAAATACTTCCAACTATCTCTAGACATAATGGGTATGATACTCTGAAAACCACCCTCGTCTTGTCAATTTACTTTATTTCATTTTGATATCTTATTAAAAATTAATTATTTGCAAATCAAATATAAACAGCTTAGAAAGAATTAGTTGAATGGCTTGCCAAATATACCTTTGTACAAAATAATATATTTAGATCTATATCAGAGAGGTTCAAGGGTCGTACAGCAGGAATAAGAGAGCGTTGATGTAGTGCCTACATTAATTTTACTTTGTCGCGGGAATAATCAGACTTATCATTCTTGTTTGAATTAGTTCACGTGTTCATTCGCCAATATGGAAACCATCGAGGGGGCACGAGTCTACATTCGGCTTGTCCCGGAATGGGACGAGTTGGTCACGAATGAGATATTCCAGTGAACTCGGGTCAGCCGATTGGCAGCGAAAAAGTTGGAATTCAATTTAATGTAGAATTATGTTCAATGAACCTCCTTTCTTTTCAAACCTCCTCAAATAATCACCCCATTTCCCGAGGTAATTTATCAGCTCAGAACCCCATTTTCCCTCCTTTCCAACTGTTGTCTGGGGCGAACTACTTACCTCCCCAATGTGCGGGGATGATGATCTGAGGTTCAATGTGCCGGATAGTATACGGCAAAAGATATGGCAGGGTGAATGCATCAACTGGATGGCGAGGATGGTCCCAGACTGCCCGGACGCCATACACTGGGTTGGACGCCAATCAGACCCCAGGTACTTGAACAAATGGCAAGAAACTACCCAAATCAGGAGGCAGCTCAACTGAGGTTGTACTGAGCCCCTGTTAAGTTGCCCCTTATGGTGACCAAGTCCAACCAGCAATCATGAGAGATACACCCTAAACCATTACCGAGCCCCAGCCGTATGTAACAGTTGGTTTAATGTTCCTGGGGTTGTAGGCCGTGCTCCGGTGCCTCCAAACTCGCGTTCTTCCATCAATGACGTGGAGCAGAAAGCGACTTTCGTCTGACCAATGGATCCATCTCCAGTTCTGTCGCGCACTACACCATGCTAGACGAGCAGCTTTGTGGTGATCTTTGTGGGACGCTTTTTATGACTCGTCTAGCCCTCAGTCCTGTTGCTTTCAGCTGGTTCTGGTGCTGAAACGACGATTGGGCAACCACAGCAGTTTCAGACGATTACTTGTTAAAAAGGGTTTTCGGCGTATGAGACGAAGAAGGTTCCTGTCTTCGCGATGTGTCGTCACAGGTCTTCCGGATCCCGGATCACCAGTCTGAGCATGTTTCGCGACTAAACGGCTTACGACAGTGTGATGATACCCTAAATTCCGACCAATGGCATTACAAGACATTCCTGCGTTTTGCATGCCGATTATTTGCCATCTTGTGGCGTTTGATAATCGACTTCGTGACATGGTCACACAATGTCATGGAATAACTGTTTAAAACCGAGCTAAAGAAAGCAATTTTTACGTTGAGATATACTGCTTTTAGAGACACTCGAGGGTAGCATGCTCCACGGGCATACCATGCATGGCACGTGAGCTTTCGTCACGCATAACTGATTACATCATCTCGAGAAAACATAATTCTTCCCGTAATTATATCTCATGACTGTTACACATATGAGTGAGTGAGTCAGTATGGTTTTACGCCGCTTTTAGCAATATTTCAGCAATATCACGGTGGAGGACACCAGAAATGGGCTTCACACATTGTACCAATGTCGGGAATCGAACCCGGGTCTTCTGCGTGACGAGCGATCGCTTTAACCACTAGGCTACCCGACACCGCCCCGTTACACATATTAGGATCAAACAATAATGAAACATATATATATACTACTCAAAATTTGATAAGGATCGTAGATATTTTTCTGAATAAAAAAACAAAATAACTGCATAACTGGCAATATTGTGTTTAAGTGAAATCAAAAACGTCTCCAACACACGTGCACGTGCATTTCATGCCATGTGAAATGCGTTTCACATCACATTTCATGCTTTTGCTACCATTGCACGATTTCCAATCATGCAACGGTGTCTGATTCATTCTGAAACTGTAAACTCAATTGAGTGTTTACACTACGTTTATCTTCGCAATGCCCCCTCAACGTGTAAGGCGTCGCCTGACGACAGAACAACTGGGCAGATGTATTGGAATGCTTAATGCTGGCTATTCACAACGTGACGTTGCCAATGCACTAAACGTCAGCCAGAGCGTTGTAAGCAGGGCCTGGTCCCGACAGCAAAATTTTGGTACAGCAGCACACCGACATGGGGGTGGTCGTCAGAGGTCGACAACCCAACGCCAAGATCATTTTGTGGCTCTTCAGGCACGACGTCATCCCTTCTGGACAGCAACCAGCCTACGTAACGACCTCCTTAACGCCTCGGGGTGAATGTGTCCACTCAGACGATACGGAATCGTCTTCACAATGCAGGTCTCTACTCGAGAAGGGCATGTGTCCGAATCCCCCTGACTGTTCGACACCGGCGGGAGCGATTGGAATGGGCTGAAGATCATGTCACTTGGACACGGAACGATTGGGTTCCAGTTCTGTTCACCGATGAGTCCAGGTATTGTTTGGACTTTACAGACAGGAGGCAGCGGGTGTGGCGACGACAACGTGAACGTTTCCATGATGCCAACATCAGTGAACATGACCGTTATGGTGGTGGTTCCATCATGGTCTGGGGTGGAATCAACAGAGATGAAAGGACAGATCTTCATGTCCTGGAGAGAGGAACAATGACGGGGGTGAGGTACCGGGATGAGATCCTCGATGTGTACGCCAGACCCTACGCTGGTGCTGTTGGCCCTGAGTTCATCCTGATGGATGATAACGCCCGTCCTCATCGCGCCAGGGTGGTTGAGCAGTACCTTGAGCAGGAGACAATTGTCCGCATAGATTGGCCAGCGCGCTCGCCGGACTTGAACCCGATTGAGCATGTCTGGAACATGCTGCAGGTTGCCCTTTCACGCCGTAGAGCACAACCCACGACTCTGGCAGAGCTCGGACATGCCCTCGTGGAAGAGTGGAACAACCTTCCCATTGGGAACATCCGGGTGCTTATTGACAGCATATCTCGACGTTGTCAGGCCGTCATTGATGCAAGGGGAGGTCATACTCGATAGTGACACTTCATCGACTAAGTGTAATGATGGACTATCCCTCATAACTGTGTAATTCTTTCTCTTGTTTGCTGTTAACATTTTTTAATGAAATGCCTTTTGGTGTTTGCAGATTTCAAACATTCCATATTGATACAAGTTCATGCCGTTCATGAATTTTCATTCATAACATGATTAAACACGTTTCTGAGTCAGAGTCATGTCTTTTGTTATGTTTGTGGTAACTTACACACATATCACCTAGTGATCCTTATCAAATTTTGAGTAGTATATAAGGGTGTGCCTAACTTTTTTCTTTGTGTATATATAACATGTACTATAGGCCTATGGCCTTTCGGTATTATGAATGAATAAACGCATATACTTCCAGTATTTTGTCACAATCACCCACGGCTTTCGATTCTGTCTGCTCATCTGGTTATGACGCCCCGCTGTTGTGGCTGCTTTTGCCCTTGCTTTTTTATTGACAGCTTGTCTGTCAGTCAGGTATTAACAAAATGATCAGCTGGGAAGAGTTCTTGTTCTTGGACTTAAACAGGCCCCTTATAGCCCAGAGTGCTCTGTTGCATGTATGCAGAACTACCCAACGTCCGGCAAGAAGGAGTGTATTATTTGTTTCAATGTTTCAATATGTAGCCTGTTGCAAAGTATCAGTTTTCAGCATTGGTCTCAATAGGTGTGTCTTTCTTAGGTTGGTTGGTTGGCAATATTCCAGCTATATGACGGCGGTCTGTAAATAATCGGGTCTGGACCAGACAATCCAGTGATAGACATCATGAGCATCGATCCACGCAATTGGGATCGACGACATGCATCAACCAAGTTAGCGAGCCTGACCACCCGATCCCGTTAGTCGCATTTTACGACAAGCATAGTCACCTTTTACGGCAAGCATGGGTTGCTGTAGACCTATTCTACCCCGGAATCTGTCTGGGTCTGTCTTTGTTAGGGTTGAACCCTGCCTTGTATAAATCTTATTCATTTAGAAAAGGGGCAGCATCAACAGCAGCCAATATGGGGGGTTCCACTTGAAAACATACAAAAATAAGACCGATGGCGTTCTCGGGTGTATATTTCATATATTAGAAATAGGTAAAAAATGCAAGTTGTCATAGTTGCATTTTGACAAAATTTGTATTTCAGGTATTACATGATATCCAGAATTGTTGTTCCATAGCTACCTGGCTTAAACATAAATATGCTTGAATTTAATCCGTTATAGATGTTTGGATTATTGGATCCTCTTTTGTCTTTTGGGCTCATCATCTAATTTTTAAGATGATGATGGATCGACATCTTGGACTTGATACAACTGGATTCACTTTCTGGTGGTTTGGTGGGGGCACGGGGGGCCCAGTCGTCTAAGACGGCGCGATTCGCTTTGCAGAGTTGCGTCCCTTGGGCACGCCAGAAGCCTATGATTCCGGTTCGAATCACGGTTCTCCCCGATTATGTTTCTAGGTTTGTCAGCACTATACCCGTGCTCGTGGGTTTCACCGAAGTGGTAAACGTCTGAAACCTGCATCACTTCGGGCTTTCCTCCCACATTAAGCTGACACGCCGCGGTATACTGAGTAAAGCGGCGTTAAACCCAACTCACTCACTCACTCTGGTGGTTTGGTAAAAGAGGCATGAAATGGCATGAGCTCAGAGAAACAATGCTCTTGCAGTTAGAAAGGAGACCACCCCAGTGTCATTGTTTTACATCTTGGGTCAAATGGCTTGATACGAGAGCCAATTGGACAGTTTGTTAAAGAGGTTGCAGATGGTGTAGCATACCTAGGGACATTGTTGCCTCTTTCAGTCGTTGTTTGGTCACAGGTTTTGCTTTGGCTTTATTTGGCACGGAGACAAAAACTATAAACTATAAATCACGGAAGAGGTTGACCAGAGCTTGGATGTTGGCAACCATAAATTTAAGAGTTGGTGTTGGAGTTATCTCAGACATTGGAAATGGCTTATTACTTAATACTTTTCAGGAGGCTTTGGAACAATTTGTGAAACATGAGGATATTATCTGCTTTGTTGATACAAATTAACATGTATCTAACCAGGTGCAATTACATGTGTATCAGATTCTCAAGGGGCTGAAGTTGAAGGGTAGTTTTCCTTTAATGATTCAGGGTTTCCAGAATACAACGGTTGGTGGTTTAGTTTAATGTTTGAAGACTACAGCATCTATGATGTTGGTAGTTCTGTATTTCAATTCTTTATGGTATATAAAAGTTGCAACATTTCTAATAACAGTTTCATTGTTTACCGCCATAAGCATATTGAATTTAGCAAGAGTAGGATGTTCAAAATACTTCTGTGGTAAATACTGAAGACGAAGTTCATCACAAGCGTTACAAATTAATAAAAAAATTATTTTCATTCTCGACATATCTTTGGTTACAACTATTGCACAATCTCTGCTCTCTTGGAGTATTAACGTATCTACCAGTCTCAATGTGGAGAATGTGGGAGCTACAGCGAAACTGGGCGAGTGCAACACGAAATTTGTTGATAGTGATAGCAGACAAATACAACTCTAGACTAAATGAATTTTTGAAAAGTGTATAATGGAACATTTTAGAACTATTTGCTAAAGTTCTGTATTTGCATTGTTCATGGAAATTGTGAACTTTCACAGCATTGCTAACAATTTTTAATTCACCATTTGTTTCAATTTTAGGGGTGTACATGTGTTGGTTGGTTTGTTGTTTAACGCCGCACTCAGCAATATTCCAGCTATATGACGGCGGTCTGTAAATAATCGAGTCTTGACCAGACAATCCAGTGATTAATATCATGAGCATCGATGCACGCAATTGGGATCGATGACATGCATCAACCAAACCAGAGAGCCTGACCACCCGATCCCGTTAGACGCCTTTTACTACAAGCATAGTCGCCTTTTACGGCAAGCATAGGTTGCTGAAGACCTATTCTTCCCCGGATCTTCACAGGTCGTGTACATGTGAGTACATGTATAAGGTACCAGTATTGGAGGGTCTGTGTATAGTCACAGTCTGTGGTGGAATACTTGCAGGCTTGATATTATATGTGGGTGGGCTCAAGATGTTGTTTACCCTCGCGGGCCATGTTGCATATTGACACCCGGTAATCCCACTTCGGCTTTCCCCGGAGAGACTACTAGTAAGTCATTTATGCTTGTATGGTTTGTCTTGAGATGTGTTCATCCTCTTGAGTCAAGGACTTTCTGCCCTACTGCCTCAGGGGCGGCAGTTGGTACACTTTTGGTTGCTGCCCAGTCTTTAAGTTATTCAGAAAAAAACGTTTTCTCTGTAATTCCATGAATAAAGCTGTGACCAGATTCCACAAATGATTTTAGATTTGAATTGTTGTTGTTATTTTTGTGTTACAGTAAGCAGTATCTTGAAATGATATCATAATTAGATGTCAAATGTCTCTTAAGAACTACCTCAGTAAGTCGGTCTCAGTGACAGCGCGTCGTGATACATTTACATCAAGTACAAGACGTCAAAATGGCCGACACGAGAAACTTGATGGGGAAGGTTTCCGAATTTGTTCATGAACCTGTGGCAAATACAATTTTTAGTCATCATTGATCTGTTGGCTGATCATTGAAAGGTAATAATAAAGATGTGTCAAATGGATACTAAAGGAAATTTATGTTTGACACGGATGGAGTCCATAGTTTGGATGTGCATTTCTTCCTTTTTTCACTGGGATGGGTCGCAGCGAGGATATTCTTCATGATCAACGAGCATGCAATTAAACACTATGACTTATCCCAATGTAATAACCGAGTTCAAGATAAAAGGATCAGAAACAAAGCGTCTGTATTTATTTAAGCTGGGGAATTTCCAGGGGTCTCCCCAGGAATTGGGAAGTAGTCCCTCAGCGTTTACGTCATTTCATGAATACAGTCTCGTTAAAAACGTAAGAAGGTCAAAATGTGTCGTTCATACACATATGAACGCTTGTTTCACGGTCATGTGGCCGGCCTAACGTCCAATGAAAAGCCATATATCGTGTCAAGTTTAGATTAAAATATTGTATCTTGAAGATGGATGGATGGATTTCTATCACAACTTTTACATTTTCTTCACTGCTCTGACGTTATGTGCGGATGTGAGCTTGAAGTTTCTGTATAGAACATGCACAAAAATTATAAGTAGAGCCCTATCCACCTACCATATTCCCTGTTCACAAGACAACTACAATAGGGTTGAGGCTCTGACTGCTGTCACTGTGTTGATGTCACAAACCTTCTGTGTCATCACGAAACGGGTGTTTCTGGTAACGTCCTATCGAGTTGGGAATCTCTGTGATGTACTAGTATCAATCTATGGCCGTAGCATATATTCTGTCACATTTGTTACATTTGATAACAGAACTGTCCTCGTCGGAAACAGGGAATATATTTTGACTTGGGATTTGGGATTTGTTCAAAGATTGCTGATTGGGCAAATCATGATCTCGGGTGCATACAGTAGTCAAAAGAAAATGAGTATATCTCACAATGTTGTCCAACACATGCCAATGTCGATTTGAAACGATGATCGTGAACAGACTACGCATCACCAAAAAAAACCATAGTACACAGTGGTAGTTTGTCAACACCCACCCACACCGTTACCGTTACCGGACGTCACAGACTGATCACAGCTGAACGTTTGACCCCCCTGGCTCACACTCAGCAGTCATTGTGAACATCTGATCCCAATATTTCTCTGCTCCTGTGACAAGCAATTGGTACTGTCTCAGCTTTGGCATTTGGTACTGGTAGTCTGACCTGTCTCGGCTTATTTACAGTTGCTGGACATGTCTTGTGTAAAGAAATATGTTGGTTTTGAATAATTTATTAAACACAACACTGTAACTTGTGGTTCTTGTAGCATTTTACAATAATATTAACAACATACGAATACACGTCGAGGAACTACTTTTTGTCTACTGTTTGCTTGTGGAGTTCCGCGCAAGTTCCAGAAACGTAATGGCGGCCTGTCAATAACCCAATCTGGGCCAGCCGACTAGTGGTTGATACTATGAACAGCTCCAAGACTTGCAATCGCCGATCCATTTTTGTCGACTCTTACCACAAGCAGAGGTTACCGGGGGATGTTTTATCAGTAATTATGAAAAACCTTGTGACACAACTATTTTCAACAAGGAACCAAATATTTTTTTTAACCGTGTCAGTTTTGAACATTAAGACAATATTCTAATTCACCATTATGTCTTTTACATGACTCGAACCACATACCCTATAGACAATCCAAAAATCCTTAATTTGTTAAATTCAAAATTTATACTATTACATATTCTGACAGTCAATTATTAAGGCGAAATGGTTTATTTTAATCCCATTAACGATGTAAGATAGAATTTAACGTCGCACCGGCACTATTCCAGCCATAAGGCGACGAGTGTTGGTGATGTACACCAATTTGAAATGGACAGGAAATTTAAGATGTGACTTTGTTTTTCACGCATTTTTAAATACTATCATTGTAGCAAGTGTCTTTTTGATTGTCAGTTGCTAATGAATCCACATGATGCAAGTTTGCACATAAAATCTGAACCACAATTTGTATAAATTAATATACTGCATTCATTCGCGTCCTGCTGATGGATCACGCACAATTGCTTACACTCTCAGTGAGGGTCGACAGATTGGTAAGAGGCTTTGGCAGAGAAGAATCTTGCTTGTACTTCTGTCGTCTGCAGATCGTCGCCATGAAAGGAAGTCGTTTGTAGAAGGTGCGTCGGTAGGCCCTGCTCAGTGTAATGTAGAACACGAAGTCGGTGGACAGACTGAACATGATTAGAATATTGTTGACATCTTTCATCAGCATGTTGATGTAATGTTCTCTTTGGTTCACCCGATAGTCAGCCACGAAGGTCGAGACCATCGCATCCGTCGCCAGAGGGATTGCCAGGACTGTGAAGAGGAGTGTCGACGTCAGGATGGTTATTGTCGTCTGCCTCTCTCGCTTTGCCGCCTTCTCTTCGTCAACTGTCGTGTTCATCTTCTGTCTGTTCCTGCTGTGCATCCTGAGAGCCAGGAGGACGCATAGGTTTATGATGAATCCGCAGACAAGGACGGTGTAGGTATAGAGGATTCTGTTGGCCATTCCAAGGCCGAGTAGGAGGTCCCTGTTATTAATGAACATCGCCGATGGCTTGATGGTATAGTCTGTCGAGTTTGGTTTGGGGACAACATTGTATTTAAATGACCCCGGTAAATGACAAGATAAACAAATAATCGTCACAGATATTATGAAGATAATTGGCGATTTGATCAGACGAAAGTTCCTGGACTTCAATGGGAAGGCGACTGCAAGGAAGCGTTCCGTGGACACGAGAACAGTCATACAGTACATCAGGACACGGAGACTCGCCAAAACAAAATTGGATCCAAACAAAGCAAAATAGAGATAGGCTTGTTTCTTGATTGCATCAATGCCATACACTTGACTGAGGATGTGCCTAACAACAGACAATACAGCAAAAAAGAGTTCGTTAGTGGCAAGAGCTATCAGGTAGGTGCTGGTGGGACTCCTCATGGCGGGGTCGGTGTACACCATAATATTGAAGGTGTTGAGGAGAACTGCACTGGTGAATAGAGGGTAGAAGATGTAAAGACAGACTTTCGCTCCTCGCTGATATTGTTCCTTGGAGAGTATTCCTTGAGAGATGAGGGAAATACGTGGCGGTTTTGGTTCCTCACAGTTTTTCTTTGTCCCCTCATTGCACGACCCTGTCTTGGCCTCACCGTCGGTGTCGTTGAAGTCGGGATGTACATCAACAGTGTCACACATCATCCAGTCAATATTGCCCCCAAGTACATCTGGATCTACAGTACAATTCACTGACCTGGAACCAGCGTCTGTATCCGGACTTGGTGTGTTTAATCCTCCCTGGTCACCATAGTCCGAGGTTGTCAGTGCTTGCCCGGCCCGGCCAGCAAGTGCGCCCAGCAATACAGTAAGGCAACACACATAAACTGCAGGAACCGCCATCTCAAGCTGCCACAGACTGCATGCATGTGTACAGTTACCGTACTTATATACCCAGTGGTAGAGAATTGTTGCCATGGTCAGTCATGACCTGTGTAATTACTGGATAGCGCCCCAGGACAGGCGGAAACATCAGCTGCCAATAATCTGCCTACAATCGATTTTTAATAGAAAAAAAACATTGTCATGGATTTGCAAACACGAAAATGTAGGGTTCTTTATATGATAATTTGGCGTAACACTGATGTAGAATTCATAAACATTGATTAGTTGACGAGCGCGTCTGGAAGCGTTGAAAATTCTTAGGTAATTTCAAAGTAAAATAACCGATCTCAAACATAATTGAACGTCAAATAACTCAGGTTTGGTTTGGTTTGGTTTGTTGTTTAACGCCGCACTCAGCAATATTATATGACGGCGGTCTGTAAATCATCGTGTCTGGACCAGACAATCCAGTGACTAATATCATGAGTATCGATCCATCTCGGTAGTAGATTTCTTACAGGGGCGCTTAGTGTAAACCCATTTTAGGCAGCACAGCCATCATACAAAACCCACTTTGCTTGTCATGGATCATCAGGTATTTAAATCAATAGGTTGATGACAAGCCTAATTACACGCAGACAACGTTTCAGCCTCAAGTTACTAATTTACGTCCATGCCTTGACCGAATGTGGAAAACTGCAGTTATTTTTACATTTTTTGCGAATAGAGGCATTTCTTATTACAGTGACTTTTCTCACTACTGCTTTTATAAAGGTCAGCCAATTCGCAATTTGCGGTGTCAAGAGTTGCGTCCCTTGGGCACATCGGAAACCACGTGATCGTGGGTTCGAATCCCTGTTCACCCCGATTATGTTTCTAGGTTTATTAGCACTATACCCGCGCTCGTGGGTTGACAAAAGTGGTACAAGTCAGCATACACTTTACACAGCATACAAGCTTTCACCATGAAATACCAGGAATACCCTTGAAAGCTGAACTCTCTCAGTAGAAATCCCTGTGATGTAGTAGTCACAAAATATACCATGTGACAGTAGAAGGAAGGTGCTGTCGTGTTCGTTGCATGTTGATCTATAGTCAACACTTGCCTCGTTTTGTCCTCTTCTGGATACGACGAGTATGTTTTGATTTGAGATGATGTTCAAAGACTGCTGTTAATGTAAATATTCCCGGGGTGTTGTGTGCAGATCGATATTCAATTTTTCCTTCCTCTGATAAGACAAAAAAGACTCCCCTGGGACGCCATGCTGACAATCTGGACGTAGGGATAATTAACTGTTTCGAGTTGATTCCAAAGATGTAACGCGTTAATCTAGAAATTAAATTCTGAAATCAGTTACTGACCACATACGATCAATGAAGAATTTACAAATGATATTGAAACACACAAGATAAGGTTTACAATCGTAAAGGCAAACCAAGGGGTCCAAAATGTTGCAGCAGCAATATATGACAATGAATGTCAGTGCACTCACTCACGAGTTTGTCCGAGTCGAATGTCTTGAATGAGGCACGTGCTCCCTACTTGAATTTCAAAGAGCAAGGTAACCTGAGAAGAACGTGTTTCGCCAATCATGCACATGCATGAATATTGGGTGCAATGATTTATTTCTTTTAATTGATTTATAATGATTTACCTTGAAGCTTCAAGAATCATTGTGCGGTTTCGGGAGATATTTTATGGGAGTGTGAAAGGGAAAACCCAGTTCTGGATAATATCGAAAGGAAACACATGCATTAGGGGGAAAAATCCCGAGAGAAAAGATTTCTAGCAGAATACTTTACCAGAAGTCAAGTCAAGTAGCAGAAGGACTTGAATCGCCCTCTTCTTGCTTTTGGATAAGAGCAGCCAGCCTCCTAGAAACTGTTACCTGTTAGGTCTGTCCCGGAAGTGTGGCAACAACTGTAAACAAGCTCCTGACAGTGGGGCTCTCTAAACAGGGAGGTACTTTGAATATTGGACCAACAATCGGTCACTGGCTCTGCCGGGGTCCCGGCTGTGCAATCAAAACCTTTCGGTATCCTTGATCTACTACCTGAATTTATATCATGTCCGTATCATTTTGGATGGGGGAAATCAGAGTGTTCGCCAACGACATTCATGCTAACTGTACCACCCTATGATGAAGACGTTAAAATCAACAAAGTCAAGTCTGCTTGCAAGTCAGTGACCGTACGATCGAAGGGCAAGGTCACCGCCAGAATAAGAAAAGACAACCGTGATCTACTCACAGCGTTTTATGCTATAGATCTCAACCAAGCGATATCTCCAGTGGGAACAGTTGCGGACGATAAAGTAGAGCCTTATCCTGCTTATTGTCATCTTCCCGAGGAAAAGGAGTTAACTGAGTATAAAAGTCCAGTTTCCACCCTTGCTGAACCAGGCTGGTATTATGGAGTTACGTTTTGGCTGGACTAACGAGTCTATGCATAGCCCAATGAAAATCGCGCACCGAAATCAAAATCCGGTTCGTAAACTGTTGTGCAGATTTCGATCGATTGCAGGGTTTGCAAAGCATGTGCATCGCCAATTCGTTGTCAGTAGATATTTTCCAAATCCTTTCATGTTTTTAATCAAAGTGCTCACGTGATTTGATGCATTTTGCGATGTAAGACCCGTTTTATCACAATATAGATCTTGATTCTCGATCAGATCGTCCTGACTGGGCGCCACTATTTTATGTAAAGCAAACGCAAGTGATACGAGAGATGGAATCTGATTGGTTCATAGGAGAGGCTTAGAAGGGACATAATTGGTAATAGCCACTAGTGGCGCAGATAAACGCGATGGCCGAACGATCGCATCCCAAAGTGGGAGAGATATGACAGTGCGCCCATCATGGTTTATTCTCCCTGCAGTGTTTTATTGTACCATAAACAACTCCCGTTCGTCACATTGTTAATTACAATAGAGCCTTATCCTATTAATTGTTCATTTTAGTAGAACCTTATCCTGATAATTGTTCATTAAAGAAGAGTCTTATCCTGCCAAATAGCATCCATAACATTAGTCTAACGCTAGTCTGAATTGCCTTAGGACAACTAACGTCTGGTCTTCCGTAAACAACTAGCTGTCATTCATACGGGCACAGGGGCGGTCGGGTAGCCTTGTGGATAAAGCGTTTGCTGGTCACGCCGAAGACCCGGGTTCGATTCCCGACATGGGTACAATGTGTGAAGCCCATTTCTGGTGTCCCCCGCCGTGATATTGCTGGAATATTGCTAAAAGCGGCGTAAAACCATACTCACTCACTCACTCATACGGGCACAACACGATAAAAAGGGAATAACCTATTGAACGCAACACTGTAACTTGTGGGGTGTGTAAATAGTGCATCAACTTCACAATAATTTTATTAATATCAATAAACTACGTTTTATCTGCTGGGTTTACTTGTTGGGTAGACAGCAATGTTCCAGGTGCATAATGGCGGCCTGTCAATAACCCAGTCTTGACCTGACGGCTACTGGTTGACATTATTTACAACTCCAAGACTCGCAATCACAGATCCATTTAGTCAACTCTTACCAGCGGTTACCGAGGATGAATTCTATCCCGGATCCCCACGAGAGATGGGTAACTGAGTGTAAGGGAATTTGCTATTGACGGTTATTGAACCATATAAGATAATCGATATGTCTGAAGCTGAAGGTTTTAACTTTTTGGCGAAATTAACCGAGAAGAAATTCCGATTCTCATTCATAAAGAAACAGCTCAACAAGAAGAGGAGCACCACTTCTTGCCTAAATGTGTTACCCCCAAATTTTACATAGATATTATAAATGAGGAAGTCCAGCATTTCACATATTGTTTTGTCAGTAAACTTCAGATTTCATTGTTGCTAAATTGCCCTGAACCTGTGATGATAGATATTTAACTGTATCTTTGGTTTACAGTTGCCTGGAAACAACAGAAACACACAACGTTTACCTCGTATATAAATACTTCCCAAACACAAATGTTTACAAACGTGTGCCACAGACAAATAAATACACACTGAAGTAGCAGCCGTGGGCTAATCCTTTGAATTGAGCAGGATATGGTGTTCTTACCAAACGTTAACGCCAATCCTACATTCCCTTTTTTATGTTGGTTCTGAGGACAACCTGTACTGTGTATTTCTGAAATGAACATTTTTCAAGAATTCATTTTCACTAAATCGTATTTTAAATATAACAAAGGCACTCCGTTTTAATCAAACATTTGGTCTCAATAATGAAAATATTTTAAGAAAGCAGGTTGCTCTATAAGGCGAGGCAAGATAAGAACTTCAAGTGCTCTGAAGATACATAGTTGCAACTAACGCTTAATAGTACTGAACAGGAATGTGACTGCAGGATTTTAACACTATGTAGATAAAAGCCCTGAGTCATGGCCTAAAGCTGATCGTCATATTTCACATGGTGACATATTGAACAGTGAGGGCAGTGTTACTCTTGAGGAGCAGTTGTTTAACGTAGTACTGCTGTGTGTTATCAGGTCAGACACATACATGTTTATGCAGATTATGTGAGTTGTTGGTGTTCCAGTAGGAAAGAACATGCTTACCTTTTTCGCGAACACATGGTTTCATCACTGATTTTCAGTGATCCATTCATACAAATTTCACCGCTATTTTGTCTTGAACGCCAAATGAAATCTGTGTCATACTCATACGTTTATTACGTTCCAAGTGATATCAGAACCTATAGGGGATATGATAGTAATGATCGATTGAGATCATTTCAACAACAGAACTTAGCTTCAACAGATTGACTTTTTAAACACTCACCCTAATTAAACACTCAGTACCGAATATCATTTAATACAAACAGACCGTACTGAGCTTCCATTATGTGGTAGGAACCTGTTATGAGAAGAGTAACGATTATTTCTTCTAGAAGATTTGCTTTGAACAGAAAACGGTGTTTTTCATTAACCTTGAATAAATAAATGATTGTAGCCAATGTCTTTGTAAACAACTGATCAATAGAAAGTTTAATCTACTTCTATTGAATATAAGAAGAAAACAATAAAATGTACACAATTCATGTATAAAGTATATCTGAAACACGTCTGACGTCATAACTGTCCCTTTCACGTAAAACAAATGTCATAACGTCTGATAACCAAGCTTGTGAACGTTTTTATAGCACCACCTTTCTGTGAACAGAAAACAATATTTTCATTAACCCTGAGTACATACATGGACGCATCCAACGTCTTTGAGTAATACTGATCAAAAGAATGTATATATTTACTTAGATTAATTATGAAAAAAGAAAACACGAAAATGTACACATTTCATTTGAATTGAACAGTCAAACACGTCGAACGTCATCCAGATTTGCATTGATCCATTCACATTATTCTCAACACGATGTGCCTTTTTCGCCCTATGGAATGTGTTCAGGCAAATATTGGATTATTACCTAGGGTTTTGACGTTTTCAAATGTGACACAGCAACGTCGTTTCTGTTGTACGCTTCTGTTTCTCTTCTCGCCAGAAACCTATGATTGTGGATTCGAATCCCGGTTCGCCCCGATTATGTTTCTATGTTTGTCAGCACCATACCCCTGCTCGTGGGTTTCACCGAACTGGTAATCATCTGAGACCTGCATTACTTCGGACTTTCTTCCCACATTACGCTGACACACCGTATAACTGGAATACTGTTAAAAGCGGTGTTAAACACAACTGACACCCATTCACATATTTCTCTTCTATGTGACAGAGCCGAGTGAATGTGGTGGAAATAGTCTTTGTGTAATATCTTATATAAAATGTAATAAATATCGATTTTGGTCATTAAGGATGGAAATGCCATGTTACCGAAATCCATTATCATCAACAGTGGATCCCTAGTAACTTTGATGCTTGCATGAACATGTTGCCAGGTAGTGTATTTGGTTGCTGCGTTTAAGAAAGTATTGTACTTAATGCATCCAAACAATTGAAGTGTACTACGAGTCAACCCACAAATCAATAGGTAAAATAATTCAGTGTGAAACCAACAAACAACAAGGAAATGGTATACAGTTAATAATTGTATCATGGAATAAACTAGGTTTACAAATCAATATAAACTACTGCAAAGTAAATACAATGGCAGTACACAATAGAGTGGTAATTCAAAATTCAATTGCAGTACAATTACAAAAGGAGTATAAAATATAAAACCATTCACCTAGCAGCAACAGTGGTCAAGCTTCTAAAATAGGCTTAGGCTGGATATTCAGGGTGAAAGTTGATCTTTACACAAAATCTGGCCTTGATGTAATGTGAGATGAGATATGAGATGATATGGACACGCCTTTGCCCTAAATATCTTCCAGAAACATCTATACAATGCTTGACTAGCCCAGCTGTACCAGAACATTCCAGAATATTCTAGATTACCCTTGACCACACAAGGGAAACAAAGATACAACAGAGCCGGAAAAAATGTGGTGGTAATCTTTGTGTTACACCTTATATAAAATGTAATAACTATCTATTTTGATCAATAAGGATGGAAATGCCATGTTACCGAAATCCATTATCATCAACAGTGGATCCCTAGTAACTTTGATGCTTGCATGAACATGTTGCCAGGTAGTGTATTTGGTTGCTGCGTTTAAGAAAGTATTGTACTTAATGCATCCAAACAATTGAAGTGTACTACGAGTCAACCCACAAATCAATAGGTAAAATAATTCAGTGTGAAACCAACAAACAACAAGGAAATGGTATACAGTTAATAATTGTATCATGGAATAAACTAGGTTTACAAATCAATATAAACTACTGCAAAGTAAATACAATGGCAGTACACAATAGAGTGGTAATTCAAAATTCAATTGCAGTACAATTACAAAAGGAGTATAAAATATAAAACCATTCACCTAGCAGCAACAGTGGTCAAGCTTCTAAAATAGGCTTAGGCTGGATATTCAGGGTGAAAGTTGATCTTTACACAAAATCTGGCCTTGATGTAATGTGAGATGAAATATGAGATGATATGGACACGCCTTTGCCCTAAATATCTTCCAGAAACATCTATACAATGCTTGACTAGCCCAGCTGTACCAGAACATTCCAGAATATTCTAGATTACCCTTGACCACACAAGGGAAACAAAGATACAACAGAGTCGGAAAAAATGTGGTGGTAATCTTTGTGTTACACCTTATATAAAATGTAATAACTATCGATTTTGATCAATAAGGATAGAAATGCCAAGTCACCGAAATAGTTATCTTATGTAGAAAGGTCAGGTTAATGTAGTGCTGGTTAATTGGACACTCCATGCCCAGTTACCACTGGTCGGATCTGGTTTTATTTTTGTGTGGATTAATAATAGCTTTGAATGGAGCTCTAATGGCTTCAGCTTGAAGTTTCCAACACCTCTCTCCTGTACCAAAATACACAAATAGCTTCTAGCGCACAACATCTAAACACAAAATCATTCTAATAATTAAACAAATGTATTCTCATGGCTCATCAGCCTTTGTTTTAATCCTATATGTAACAACACAACAACTGGACCAGATAAACCAGTGGGGGACGGGACCAAGGACAACCCACACAATTACACATCAGACATCATCAGACAAATAAATGTGTGCAAAAGTGCAGAAAAACAATTTTATCATGAAAAGCCTCCACATTAATCAAACCATACCCTACCATCATAACTGGTAAATATAAGCGATTGAGGGAAGAGCGAGGGTGATGGGATCTATTGTCTGCCATGATCCTTTGTGTGGGGATGTCAGTATCCTGAATTTCTTGTTTTGTCCAATCAACAACACCAAAAGAATACGAAAGGGTGGGAATAGCAAAAGAATTTGTGGTTCTATTCGAACTTCATTGCAAGCGCTCAGCTCTGAACTCAAATGTTCTTAAGTCTACATTTGTACTCTGCCCGAAGCCTTTTCTTGATATTGGCATTCTGGTGTTTGTCTCCAACCTGCATCCCTTAGCACGAATAGGCCCGACCTTCCACGAGATGGCCAATAACTCCTCCCCCAAGTAAACTGACAAATCCTCCCTCCCCTACCTTGCCACGTTCCAAATCACGAATGTTGCATTTGTCGAGTCCAAAGGACATGCCAATATCATTAGAAAAGGATTCAACAATGAGAAACGGTTTGTTTATCCTCCATTGGCAATACGTTCAAGTAATCCATGTGAAGGAGGTGAGTAGGGGGAGTTGGGGATCTGTGCTGAGGAGGTCCAGGATGATAACCTTCCTCTTTGCTAAGTAAAGACCTTGAAGGATTAAGTGACAAACAGAAATGCAAAGGACTAAAAGAATCGCCCTGAAATATTCCCCTTCTAATAGAAATGGCTTTCGAAGTCACCACCTGCCCCTGCCAATACACCTCAAGTTGATTTGACCAGTAATTCCTTAAAGACCTGAGTAAAACGAGTAGTCGCTCGGGTAGGTCAATCCATTCCCATGACTTCAAAATCCATTCGTGTGGTACAAAATCATAAGCTTTTCTGTAGTTTTTCTACCAATGAGAGGTTACCGACGGCGGTAAATTTTAGCCTCTTCAAGGATCATTTTTTTTAACTAACAATTGACCCTTTCAACCCCAATATCCCTTTCTGGTTCCTTTCTGCTCCATGTAGATAATCTTGTCAATCCCATTAGTGTCCAAAGGGATAAAAAACTCAATGATAAAATTGATTTCATTGGATCTATTAAAAAGGACAAGATCAGGATTGTTGGCTTAGGTAGTTCTGAGGTTGTATCGATGGGCCTATTCCAAAGAATTTTGTATCAATAATTTAAGTATTAATAACAAGGACGATTGAGCGCCATCTATGATCTAACCTCATCTACTTGGACAGTGCGGACGAGATACCAACAGAAAGTGGCATTTTTATGCCTGCTTCAAACTGTTTCACCGATTCAGGAACGGAGCCATTGACATTCGGATGTGACAAATTCTGAACATTGTAAACTCAATACTTTGTGTTTCGATGCAATTTATTATTTACTGATCTTTTTTTTTACGTACTCTACGTACTGATTACTTCGTTAACCTTCGCGTTTCAACTTGGGAATCAACAGGAAACAGTAGACAAACTGCCTCATCTTACTTCAGAACCAGCGTCTGATCTCCTGTCAACACATACAGTTGCTGGACACCTTTTTCATACGAACATAACAGAACATATGCAGATCATGGACAATTTATCGAATACAACATTATCATTTAGGATATTAGTAGGTAGTACATCACGTACTATTTTCAATAAAAATAACAATACTATTAAACATAGTGGCGAGAATATACGAATATACATCGAGCAAATACATTGTTTGATTATTCAGTGATGCCGAAGACAGCAATATTGCAGCTGTATGACTTAGGCATATAAATAAGAGAGTATGGGCGAAACAGAGCAACGACTGTGGTTCCACGAGATGTAATCACTTAAGCCACGTCACCTGGAACCAGACTCTTCACAACGCCACCAATCTGCTTATTCATGGTAGTAATAAAATATGTCATATGTTATTCACAGTTTAACAGTTGAATTGACATTCACATTTTAACATGTATTAAACGACTTCCACAATTATGAATGGCCATTTGAAGACTCCGGCTACATCAATATCCTGAGCATTTAGCCTGACAATTTAAGACGGTCCTCTCACCTTGGCATGCATTGGCATATGTCGTAGCAAGTGGCTTATTAATTGTTGTTTGCTAATATAGGTACAAGCACATGATGGAATTTTGCCAAACTGTATAGAGGTACTAGCATAAAATCTAGTACTACACCAAATGGTATAACTTGATACACACGTATTCACTTGCATTATGCTCACGCACTCTTAGATATGGTTGACATCGTTGTCTGAGACTCCGGGTAAGAAGAACCTCCCTTGTACTTCTGTCGTCTGCAGATCGTCGCCATGAAAGGAAGTCGTCTGAAGAAGGTTCGTCGGTAGGCCCTGCTCAATGCAATGTAGAACACGAAGTCGGTGGACAGACTGAACATGATCAGAACATTGTTGACCTCTTTCATCAGCATGTTGACGTAATGTTCTCTTTGATTCACCTGATAGTCAGCCACGAAGGCCACGACCATCGTATCTGTCGCCAGAGGAAGTGCCAGAAATGTGAAGAGGAATGTCGACGTCAGGATGGTTATTGTCGTCTGCCTCTCTCGCTTTTCCGCTTTCTCTGCGTCAACTGTCGTGTTCATCTTCTGTCTGTTCCTGCTGTGCATCCTGAGAGCCAGGAGGACGCACAGGTTCATGATGAGTCCGCAGGCGAGGACGATGTAAGTGTAGAGGATCGTGTTGGTCATTGTAAGGCCAGCAAAGAGCTCTCTGTTATTTATGTACATCGCCGATGGCTTGATGGTATAATCTGTCGAGTTGGGTTTGGGAACGACATCGTATTTGAATGACCCCGGTAAATGACAAGATAAACAAATAATCGTCACAGATATTATGAAGATAATTGGCGATTTGATCAGGCGAAAGTTCCTGGACTTCAATGGGAAGGCGACTGCTAGGAAGCGTTCCATGGACACGAGAACAGTCATACAGTACATCAGGACACGGAGACTCGCCAAAAAAAAACTGGATCCAAACATAGCAAAATAGAGATAGACTTGTTTCTTGACTGCGTCAATGCCATACACTTGCCTGAGGATGTGCCTAACAGTAGACAATACAGCGAAGAGGAGTTCGTCAGTGGCGAGAGCAATCAAGTAGGTGCTTGTGGGACTCCTCATGGCGGGGTCGGTGTACACCATTAAGTTGAAGGTGTTGAGGAGAACTGCACTAGTAAATAGAGGGTAGAAGAGGTAAAGACAGACTTTTGCTCCTCGCTGATATTGTTCCTTGGAGAGTATTCCTTGAGAGATGAGGGAAATACGTTGCGGTTTTGGTTCCTCACACTTATTCTTTGTCCCCTCATGGCACGACCCAGTGGTCCCACCGTCGGTGTCGTTGAAGTCGGGATGTATATCAACAGTGTCACACATCATCGAGTCAATATTGCCCCCAAGTACATCTGGATCTACAGTACAATTCACTGACCTGGAACCAGAGTCTGTATCCGTACTTGATGTGTTTAATCCTCCCTGGGCACCATAGTCCGAGGTTGTCAGTGCTTGCCCGGCCCGGACCCCTCCTGCACCGAGCAATAAAGTAAAGCAACAAATATAAGCTGCAGGAACCGCCATCCCAAGCTGCCAGAGACTGCATGCATATGTACAGGTATGGTACTTATATACCCAGACGTAGGGTATTGTTGCCATGGTCAGAGTCATGACATCTTTAGGTATTGGACAGCGCCATAGGACAGGCGGAAACATCAGCTGCCAATAGTCTGCCAACAATCTATTTCTAATAGAAAAAGCATCGTCATGGATTTGTCTTGATACATCACACTACAAACACGAGTGGACGTAACACTGAAGTAAAATTCATTAACATTGATGAATTGGTGAGCGCGTCTAGAAGCATTGAAAGCCTAGTTAATTTCAGGCTTAAAATCGCCGCACATTAGACGCATTAGTTCCACTCAAGCATAATTGAACGTCCATTCATTCCTACTCTGCCCTGTAAATTGTGGCTCTTGGTAGTAGATTTCTTATATGCGCGCTCGTTGCTTGTCTGTGACTCATGGATCATCAGGTATATAAAGCAAGCAGCCTAATTACACGCAGAGAACGTTTCAGCCTTAAGCTGCTAATTTACATCTATGCTTTGACCGAAATATGTAAAACAACTAGTGGAAAATATTTCTTGCCAAGTTTTTTTTCTAGTTATATAAATGGTCAAGAACACGGAACAATATTATGTACTGAACGGTATCATTTAAAAGCATAGCGGTAAATAATACATGCACAATACCATAGGTTTTGAGTGATTGTCAACGGCATCATGTGTTTAATCGGACTCGTTTTAAGAAACCAATTCATCGATCGATTATTGATATGGATATTTGACGAGGTCCAGATTAAGGGACCGCTCCCTTGTATTTTTACTGGTTATGTACCTTGAATGCTTATTTCCCTGTGCGTTTGTACTTACCCACAGGCTGAAGCAGAAAAATCGCTCGGGTCTACATTGTATATAGGACATGGCTTTAAAGTTCAAGCAATGCATCTTATTGTGGCAGACACAAGTGTTAACATATAGTTTTGTTGTACATATGTTTTATCTATTTGAGGTCCTTTAGGTTTGTAATATTATTTTAAGTTGTTAGGAAAGTAGGTTCTTAATTCAATATCTATTATGGGCTTCTGGATTAGTTTACTTATAATGTAGATGTTGGTTGATCCATGTTTGTGTCATTGTTTCTTCTCTTTGTTCTAACCCAAGCCTTGTTTTCATTGGCTTGTTCAAACAGTGCACTTTTCATCCATCTTGCACTTGACACTATACCAATTCAGAAGTCAGTCAACAATTTGGACTTGGACAGATCTGGGATAAATAATTCGATTATTAAGGAGTGTGCTGATAGCTACATAGCTACCACGCAAGGCGGCTGCCTGGAGAGGACAAACACCCCAGTGTCACCCACAGGGGTGTCATTATTTTCTACTAAGGCAAGAAAGACTCACACCCGTAGCCTGTGTTGGACCTTCTTATTGCCATCACAAACCCCGGTTACAGTATCATGATGGTCTAATTACTCATGTTAGTTTAAATGCTAATCCGTAGCATCGAATTTAAATTTGTCAACTAGATGTTCGAGGGAATTCGGACAGGATAAAGTTCAATCTCATTTAAATCAGATCTTAGTTCTCGCTACCGCTAAACAAAGATCTGAGGACATCCCATTAGGGGTCACGTCAGAACGACCTTTCATCCGACCAATCAGAGCGTCGCCTACCAGATCATGAAAGTGACAGTCGGAATGTGATTCCCGATCATGCAGCCTCGAAAACTTTAACACGGGGTATTCCGAACGATAGTTACGGGCTTTACGACTGAATCCATACAAGCTAGACATTCTATTAGCCGTCCCAGAATGTTCTTCTTATCAGTTTTAATTTTTTTAATCGAGAAGAAGTCAAAATATGTTTCGAAGCGTCGTCGCCAGTTGAAACTAGTGTCGTAAAGCTCGAGAAAGCTGATTGGCTAATGTCGATTTCTTGTCAGTCATTTCATTGGTCGGTCAAAACTCGCGAAAGGTCGTTCTGACGTGACCCGTAATGGGATGTCGTCAGATCTTTGTTTAGCGGCAGCGAAAACTAAGATCTGATTTTAATGAGATTGGGATAAAGTTTTGTCGACGGCTTTGATCTTTTTGCAATGCTGCTTAGCAACACTATAAGATCGTCAATAGTCTTTAATACCATGGGTACATGTCTGTATATTTTCAGAATTATGATTTCTCGTAAATTCTGCATGAAACAGCTTTTGTGATAAACGTGCATACATGATATGAAAGGCAAGTGGATGGATCCCAAAACGGCACTGTGAGAAGTGACAGTTATGACGTTCGATGTGTTTGACTGTTCAATTCAAATGAAATATGTACATTTTCTTGTTTTCTTTTTCAAAATCAATATGTATAGATATATATAGATATATTTATACTTGTTTTTATCAGTAGTTTACAAAAAAACGTTGGCTACGTTCATTTATGTACTAAAAAATAATGAAAATATTGTTTTCCGTTGAAAAAAAGGTGGAAAGAGTTCACAAGCAATTTATCAGACGTTGTGTCATCTGTTTTAGGTGAAAACTGATAGTTATGACGTCAGACGTGTTTGACTGTTATTGTTAATTCATCCCAACTGCCACGAAATTGTCTTTTGTCTCATGTAAGTATTTATTCTTAATAATTTTGACCGTAGGCTGAATAGAACACATGGCAGGGAGGTTAAATTCACACAGTGGTGTAATGAAAATACTTGCCCGTGAAGAGATCACCCGTTTAATAAATATACAGCTGTATTACACATTGTGGAATTGTGGAATACAAAAACGCCTGCTTGTGTACTGTCGGAACAAGTTTCACGAACAAATATTGAAAGCTCTCATCGTCCCTTGGCTTATTCAACGGCATTGCGTGTGGAGATGATTGATTGATTAGTAAAATGTTTTATAGGTGTTCGGGCATCTAGGCCCATTTACACCTTGCCCATAATAAAGGTTTGCCAAGGACCTGGATATTTTATAAAGTATCAAAACTACCACACGCTTTAATATAAGTGAGAATGACATTCTGAACATCATGGTGAACAATATTCCTAGAACATAAAATACCAGACAATGAGAAGTCAATATTGAGAACTGTTACTGCCTCCACCCTTGCCTTGCGCTGATTAATACAAAATAAGCTACATTATCAAGCTGATTACACACCGTACAATGTGCAGAAATGTCTTTATTAATAACATTTAGATAAGCACCAAGACCACAATGCCCAAGACGAAGTCTGGTTAGAGAACCTCCTCTCTCCGATTATTTCTAGATATGTGTAAGTTAGTGATAAAGGGATCGATGCCATAGAGATGACGTCCTTTTAAGGATGATGCCCATCTCTGCTGCCATTTTGTTTTAGCATGGGTCATACTGACGGTGCCTAACTCTGCAGGAGAAGGTAAAATGGTTTCATCCTGTTCTGATTCATCATATTCTAACGCAGCTTTTGCCAATTTGTCAGCTTTCTTATTTCCAAGTAATCCACCATGAGCAGGGATCCATGAAAATTCAACATCTAACAGATCTTTACTGAAGTCTGGAGATGATAGATCACTGAGCTTTTGCACACTCGATGACCCCAGCAAGCTTTTTGCTAGGCTGACGTCACATGGCATTGTTTCGCCGATGGATCTTGCAACAGAATTTCACAATTTTTCATCGGGTATTAGTGACATTCCACAAGGCGATCGTACTGTAGCGCAACGACAGTCGTAGTGCTACCTTAAATCCTAAAGAAGGATCGATGTATCGCATTAAATTAATACGTTTCAACTTTTGGCGTGTTCGAAGTATTACTCTGTTAAACTCAATTGGATTATGCCGTGGGTCATGTTGGTGTCAGCCTATTCACACATGACAACGTTACCTGAATTCGGCGTTCTCCTGTTTTCGGCGATCATGTTTATCGCGTTATTGTCCGAGAGCACGTGATGTATCAGAGCTCAACGGGTGATATTTTCGTAAGGAGGTCACTTCGATCCTCCCGACTCCATATGGCAATCAGGAAGATATTCATACTATAGTTACATAAACGTTGTTGAAATAGACTCTCGAAACTTATTACCAATCATATCTATTTAAAAGTGTTGAAAATCGCAGTACTGATCTTCTAAAAATTCGCCTTTCGGCATCGTCTGCTAAGTTAACCTTGCTTGTCAACAATATATCACGTGACTGACGTCATCAGATGCCGCGCGCTTAAGAACATATGGAAACGTTTTCGGGACATATACAATTTTACCATTCGTTCCAATGGTTCTAAGATATTTCTTTATGTTCTTTCAGACCAGAACGACCGTTCGTGGTCATTATATATCAAATTACAGCATTGATGACCTGGATAATGCCTATAAACTTGTTACCGAAGAAAATGTATCTGCATCGAGGACTGCAGCTAGGTGGGGTGTTCCAGTTTCAACACTTAAAAAACATCCTCTTGGAAATCACGATTCGACCATTACTATCATATCACGATTCGACCATTACTACCATATCACGATTCGACCATTACTATCATATCACGATTCGACCATTACTATCATATCACGATTCGACCATTACTACCATATCACGATTCGATCATTACTATTATACCACGATTCGATCATTGCTATCATATCACGATTCGAACATTACTATCACATCCCGATTCGATCATTACTATCATATCACGAATCGATCATTACTATTATATCACGATTCGATCTTTACTATTATCTGATATAATTTGGCACGTATGCCAGCTTGAGCTAAGTGGTGGCAGTTAAAAGTCTTCCTGATTTTGGATCATCTTCGAGGCCCTCTCTGCTCCTCTTGAACTCCGCTGCCTACCTCTTAACAGTGGCAAACAGAAGCGCATCATCCCCTTAAGTTGACACCAAGTCCGCGTGGATTGGATAGCTGAGTGCGGCGTTAAACAACAAACCAATCAATCAAACCTTTCAGTTGGAGATATTTGATAGCACAGTAGCCATTTATGTCCATTATCATCAACAGTGGACCCCTAGTAACTTTGATGCTTGCATGAACATGTTGCCAGGTAGTGTATTTGGTTGATGAGTGTAAGAAAGTATTGTACTTAATGCATGCAAACAATTGAAGTGTACTACGAGTCAACCCACAAATCAATAGGTAAAATAATTCAGTGTGAAACCAACAAACAACAAGGAAATGGTATACAGTTAATAATTGTATCATGGAATAAACTAGGTTTACAAATCAATATAAACTACTGCAAAGTAAATACAATGGCAGTACACAATAGAGAGGTAATTCAAAATTCAATTGCAGTACAATTACAATAGGAGTATAAAATATAAAACCATTCACCTAGCAGCAACAGTGGTCAAGCTTCTAAAATAGGCTTAGGCTGGATATTCAGGGTGAAAGTTGATCTTTACACAAAATCTGGCCTTGATGTAATGTGAGATGAAATATGAGATGATATGGACACGCCTTTGCCCTAAATATCTTCCAGAAACATCTATACAATGCTTGACTAGCCCAGCTGTACCAGAACATTCCAGAATATTCTAGATTACCCATGACCACACAAGGGAAACAAAGATACAACAGAGTCGGAAAATGTGGTGGTAATCTTTGTCTTAGATCTTATATAAAATGTAATAACTATCGATTTTGATCATTAAGGATAGAAATGTCAAGTCACCGAAATAATTATCTCATGTAGAAAGGTCGGGTTAATGTAGTTCTGGTTAATTGGACACTCCATGTCCATTTACTGCTGGTCAGATCTGGTTATATTTTTGTGTGGATCAACAATAGCGTTGTATGCAGCTCTAATGGCTTCAGCTTGAAGTTTCCAACACCTCTCTCCTGTACAAAAATACACAAATAGCTTCTAGATCTTACACTTAACACAAAACCATTCTGGAAATAGTAATTAAACAACTGTATTCCAAGGCTCGTCAGCGTTTCTTATAATTCTATATGTAACAACATTATTGGGAAAGCTTGTTGCGAATTCAGGTATTTCTTATTACAGTGACTTTTCTCAGTACTGCTTGTATACAGGTCAGCCATTTACCTAGTCGCAATTCGCAATTTGCAATTCGCGGTGTCCAGAGTTGCGTCCCTTGGGCACTCCGGAAACCTGTGTTTGTGGGTTCGTGTCCCGCTTCGCCCCGATTATGTTTCTAGGTTTATCAGCACCATATCTACTCTTGTGGGTTTCACCAAAGTGGTACACGTCAGCAAATACTTCAGGCTTTCCCCCCACGTCATTATGACTCGCCATGAAATACCAGGAATACTGCTGAAAGCAACTCTCTCACTAGAAATCCCTGAGATGTAGTAGTAACAAAATATACTATGTGACAGTACAATGAAGGCGCTGTCGTCTTCGTTACATGTTGATCCATAGTCAACACTTGCCTTATTTTGTCTTCTTCTGGAAACGACGAGTATGTTTTGATTCGAGATGATGTCCACAGACTGCTGTTTATGTAAATATTTCTGGGGTGATGTGTGCAGATCGATATCAAATTTTTCCTTCCTCGGATGAGACAAAAAAGACTCCCCTGGGACGCCATGCTGACAATCTGGACGTAGGGATAATTAACTGTTCCGACTTGATTCCCAAGATGCAACGCGTTAATCCAGAAATTAAATTGTGAAATCAGTTATTAACCACATACGATCAATGAAGAATTTACAAAATGACATTGAAGCACTTCTTTGATAGGCATTTAGAGGTTGGAGTACTAAGTGAGGACAAGAATTTATGGATGAACACGTGATGACTTGCTTGATAACCGTGTTAGATACCGGAGCGTCGCTCTTAATTGTAATAGAGAAGAAGTTTATCTATGAATTCTTATCCCTACTCTTTTGAAACACACAAGATAAGGTTTACAATCGCAAAAGGCAAACCAAGGGGTCAAACATGTTGCAGCAGCAATATATGACAATGAATGTCAGTTCACTCTCGAGTTTGTCATAGTCGACTGAGGGGCGGTGGGGTAGCCTCGTGGTCAAAGCGTTCGCTCTTCACGCCGAAGACCCGGGTTTGATTCCCTTCATGGGTACCATGTGTGAAGCCCATTGCTAAAAGCGCCGTAAAACCATACTCACTCACTCATAGTCGAATGTATTGAATGAGTCACGTGCTCCCTTCTTGAATTTCAAAGAGCAAGGTAACCTAAGAAGAACGTGTAATTGCGAATCATGCGCGTGCACGAATATTGGGTGGAATGATATATTTTATTGTGATTGATTTATGATGATTTAACTTGAATGTTCAAGTAACATTCTGCTGTTTCCGGGGAGAAGTTTATGGAGGAGTGAAAAGGAAAACCCAGGTCTGGATAATATTGCATGGAAAAACATGCATTAGGAAATTAATCCATTATTTCCAGCGGACTATTTTAGCAGAGGTCAACAATATCCTCTTCCACACTGGGCAAGTCGATTAGATGCAAGTCAAGTCGTAGAAGGCCTCGAGCCGCCCTTTTCTTCCTTTGGGATAAGAGCAACCAGTCTCCTAGAAACTGTTACCTGTTAGATCTGTCCCGGAAGTGTGGCAACAACTGTAAACAAGCTCCTGACAGCGGGGCTTTCTAAACAGGGGGGGTAACGAAGATGTCAAGCGCTGGGATGGAGTTTGCAACCGTAACACCAGCGTGTATATAGCAACGTTATGATCCGAGTGAGAATGGATCTTTATGCTTGGCGTGAGAGGCGACTAACGGGATAGGGTGGTCAGGCTCGCTGACTTGGCTCATGCATGTCATCGTATACAAACTACATAGATCGATGCTCATGATGTCGATCACTGGATCGTCTGCGGCGTTTAACAACAAACAAACGAATAGTCTATATAAACGAGCTTCCGAGGACCACTTCAGAAGCCTGAGATATTATAAGAGCCTCATATTTGCTGCCACTAACAATCATCAGAAATAAACTTACAACATATACACGCACATAACCAAAAAAAAACTAATATAGCTTATCATTAACTTACATCTTTCCGAGGATGAGAAAAATACTGTTGAGACGCTAAGTTGACAGTCAGGACATACTCGTTAACCAATACCCAGAAGGGCCGCTGAAAAAGTCTAAGTATAAAACAGTACACCAGTTGCCCCAACAATCAAGATTTTACTGTAAGGTCCAGCTTTTGACATGACATGGCTGTAGTAGAGCCTTCTCCTACTAGCTGTTTACTATAGTAGAGCCTTATCCTACTAGTTGTTTACTAAAGTAGAGCCTTATCCTACTAACTGTTCACTATATAGAGCCTTATCACACTAGCTGTTCAGTACAGTAGAGCCTTATCATACTAGCTGTTCACTGTAGAAGCGCCTTATCCTACTAGCTGTTCGCTAAAGTAGAGCCTTATCCTACTAAGTGTTCACTAAAGTAGAGCTTTATCATACTAGCTGTTAAATTTAGTAGAGCCTTATCCTACAAACTATTCACGATAGTAGAGACTTATCATATTAACTGTTCACTTTAGAAGAGGCTTACCCTACTAACTGTTCACTATAGTAGACCCTTACACTAGTCACTGTAAAGAGAATCTCCGCAAAGCCTCGGAGTTTTAAACCTTTATCGTCTCGTGTAGATGTATTTGATATCAAAAGACACGAGGGTAAGATTTTATTTATCATTCTTTAAACTGTTTCGGTTTGTAAACAGTAATATGCCGCGTCTGAAGTGTAATAAGTACTGCCAACCAGCTTCAGTAGCAGCGATATTAGTGACATTATCTCCATTATGACGTCTGATTACGATGACGTCACAATAGTCTGCAAACATAAAGGTACATTTCATTGAAGCATATTTCCCTGGGCGAGATCGCTTGATCTCACCCAAGCGATATCTCCAGTGGAAGCAGTTGTGGACGATAAAGTAGAGCCTTATCCTGCTTATTTTACATTATAAACAAACAGAAGATTGCAACGCGCTAAATTGCAAGGAACAATGAAGAATGAAGCGTGGTTTATTTCACAATAAAACATTGTTGTATCGTCACATCATTTCTGGAAATTTGAATATGCGCTCGCAACTTGATGACGTTATATATTAGACGACGTTAGTTTTGAGAGGGGAGTGTCAAGTGAGTTGTGAGATGTAGCTGGGCAACGCAGATAAACGCGATGGCCGAACGATCGCATCCAAAAGTGGGAGAGATATGACACTGCACCCCTCATGGTTAATTCTCCCTGCTGTGTTTTATTGTACGATAAACAACAATGTTGATGCAGATTCTGCGAGTGTAGGTGTTCTGGTAGGAGAGAACATGCTAACCCTTTTCGCGAACACATGGTATCATCATTACTTTTCAGTGATCCATTCATACAAATGTCACCGCTATTTTGCCTTGTACGCCCATTGGAATGACCTAAAGCTGATCGTCATATTTCACATGGTGACATATTGAACAGCGAGGGCAGTGTTACTCTTGAGGAGCAGTTGTTTAACGTAGTACTGCTGTGTGTTATCAGGTCAGACACATACATGTTTATGCAGATTATGTGAGTTGTTGGTGTTCCAGTAGGAAAGAACATGCTTACCTTTTTCGCGAACACATGGTTTCATCACTGATTTTCAGTGATCCATTCATACAAATTTCACCGTTATTTTGTCTTGAACGCCAAATGAAATCTGTGTCATACTCATACGTTTATTACGTTCCAAGTGATATCAGAACCTATAAGGGATATGATAGTAATGATCGATGGAGATCATTTATCATCCAAAACTGGCTCCCACAGGAGATATCGCTTGGATGAGATCAAGCGATATCTACACTGTAGATATCGCTGCAATGAAATTACATCACAATGCTTTGCAGACCATTGTGACGTCACTGGTTACCATGACGTCACAATCAAATGACATCACTAATAGCTCTGCTACTGAAGCTGATTTCAGTACTTTATACACTGAAGACACTGCTAATTACCGTCTACAAATTGAAAAAGTTGAAAGAATGATGTTGGATGATAAATAAAATCTCACCCGAGTGTCTTTTGATATCAAATATATCAACACTCGTTGATAAAAGTGTCAAAAATCCTCGGCAAGCCTCGGAATTTTTCCACTTTTATCAACTCGTGTTGATATATTTGATATCAAAAGACACTCGGGTGAGATTCTCTATTTCAAACAACAGAACTAAGCTTCAACAGATTGAATTTTTAAACACTCACCCTAAATAAGCACTCAAGACCGAATATCAATTAATACAAACAGACTTAAGGGGTAGTCCGCATTACCGGAGAAACCGTTTTGAGACGAGTAACGATTATTTCTTCTAGAACATTTGTTTTGAACAGAAAACGGTGTTTTCATCAACCTTGAATACATAAATGATTGTGGCTAACGTCTTTGTAAACAGCTGATCAATAGAAAGTTTAATCTACTTCGATTGATTATAAGAAGAACACAGGAAAATGTACACAATTCTTTTGAATTGTATATCTGAAACACGTCTGACGTCATAACTGTCCCTTTTCACGTAAAACAAATCACATAACGTCTGATAACCAAGCTTGTGAACGTTTTCACTACCTTTTTTTGAACAGAAAACAATATTTTCATTAACCCCGAGTACATACATGGACGCAGCCCAGCGTCTTTGAAAACAACTGATCAAAAGAGTGTATATATTTACTTGGATTAATTATGAAAAAGGAAAACAAGAACATGTACACATTTCAGTTGAATTGAACAGTCAAACACGTCGAACGTCATCCTGATTTGTATTGATCCATTACATTATTTTCAACGCTATTTGCCCTTTATGCCCTACGAATCTGTTCAGGCAGATATTTGAGATTGATTGTAACCAAGGTTTTTGACACAGGAACGTCTTTTCTATTCTACGCTTCTGCTTCTCTTCTATGCGACAGAACCGGATGAATGTGGTGGAACTAATCATTTGTGTTCGATCTTATATAAAATGTAATAAATATCGATTTTGGTCATTAAGGATAGGAATGCCAAGAAATGTATAAAGAAAGCTCAGGTTAATGTAGTGCTGGTTAATTGGACACTCCGTGCCCACTTACCGCTGGTCAGATCTGGGTTTATGTTTGTGTGGATTCACAATAGCTTTGAACGCAGCTCTAGTGGCTTTAGCTTGCATTATCCAAGAACTCTCTCCTCTACAAAAATACACAAATAGCTTCTACCTCTTAACCTCTTAACACAAAACCAAATGTAGTCTCACGGCTCGTCAGCCTTTGTTATAATCTTATATGTAACAACACAACAACTCGACCAGATACACTAGTGGGGGATGGGATCAACGACAACCCATACTATTACTGCACAGGGCGTTAGTAGTAGTAGTAGTAGTAGTAGTAGTAGTAGTAGTAGTAGTAGTAGTAGTAGTAGTAGTTACAGATTAAAATAAAAAATGCAGCAAAGAGGGTTTGGGTGATCCTGGCACAGTCAGGCTGGTTGGGCTCATCATCAGCTCAGGGCCCTTGCCCCCTCTACACAGGAAGCGCTGCCTAGTCAAACCCACCCAGAACTTTTCGTAGAATGTGAAGACTCACACTGCAGCCTTCTGCATTACCCAGATTGTCAGAAGGGCTGTATACCTGCTAGCAAACCCGGGTACTCTCCCAACGTCAGTCAACAGATTGGGAGGTACCAAACCTAAGGCACCGAGAACGATGGGGAGTCGGACAACTTGGTACTTGTGATGCAAGCGTGACATTTCGAAAGCAAGGTTTTTCCTCAATCTTGTCAATCACATTAGTGTCAAAAGGGACAGAAAATTCAATGATAAAAATGATTTCATTGGATTTATCAAAAAGGACAAGATCAGGTTTGTTGGCCTATTCCAAAGAATTTGGTATTTATCATTTTCCATGACGTCCTCTACATATTCCAGGTCGTACCATATTTGGACCTCTGTGTCAAAACCACAAGCATGGCAAAGACGGTAATAAAATGATCGAGCTACACAATCATGTCGTTTAAGATACTGTGTTCGTGCCAAGGATGGGCATCCACTGACAGTGTGTTGGAAAGTCTCATTAAATTCATTACATAATCTACATTTCATATATTTACACTTTGATGCAATTGACACATTGACGGTTTCGAGTGGGAAGTGACTGGTCCTGAGAAGCAAACAGAAAGCCTTCTGTTTCACTTTTCAGGCCAGACGACTTCATCCATGTGAAGCAGGATTGCTGATAAATTGCACACTGCACATAAACTCGATGCATTCAGATAGCCTCTCCTTGAAAAACTGAGTCTGGGCCGATTTGATATGTCACTTTGCTTGGTTGACGCTCATTTCTGTACCGTCCAGCAGTACCATCAATAAAATCAACATTGACATTGAGATTATACCAAACATCCTTAGCTCCTTTACAAAAACTGTCTGACATGCTTCACAAGACAAATCTTGATCAGACAAATAAATGTGTGCAAAAGTTGACAAAACAATTCTAACATGAAGAGCCTCCACAATAATCAAACCACATCCTCCCTTTATAATTGGTAAATATAAGCGATTGCTGGAGGAGCGAGGGTGATGGGATCTATTGTCTGACATGATTCTTGTGTGAGGGTGTCAATACCCTGAATTTCTTGTTTCATCCAATCAACAACATCAAAAGAATACGAAAAGATAGGTCCTGGCAAAAGTATTTGTTGCTTTTACTTTATTATAAGCGCTCAGCTCTGAACTCCACATTTTCTTAAGTCTACATTCGTACTCTGCCCGAAGCCTTTCCTTGATATGGGCATTCTGGTGTGTGTCCCTAACCTGCATCCCTAAGTACGTACAGGCCCGACCTTCCACGAGATGGTCAAAAACTCCTCCCCCAAGTAAACTGACAGATCCTCCCTCTTCTACCTTGCCACGTTTCAGATGACGAATGTTGCCATTGGCAATACGTTCAGGTAATCCATGTAAGAGGTGAGTAGGGGGTGTTGGAGATCTGTGCTGAGGAGGTCCAGGATGATAACCTTCCTCTTTTCTAAGCAAAAACCTTTAGTGACAAACAGAAATGCGAAGGACTGAAAGACTAAAAGAATTGCCCCTAAAATATTCAATAGAAATGGGTTTCAAAGTCACCACCTGCCCCTGCCAATACACCTCAAGTTGATTTGACCAGTAATTCCTTAAAGATCTGAACAAAACGAGTTGTCGTTCGGGGAGGTCAATCCATTCCCATGACTTCAAAATCCATTCGTGATGTACAGAATCATAAGCTTTTCTGAAACTTTTCTGACAATGAGAAGTTACCGATGGTGGTAAATTTTAGCCTCTTCAAGGATCATTTTCTGAACTAACAATTGACCTTTCAACCCCAATATCCCTTTCTGGTCCCTTTCTGCTCCATTTAAATAATCTTATCAATCCCATTGGTGTCCAAAGGGATAAAAAACTCAATGATAAAAATGTTTTCATTGGATTTATGAAAACGGACAAGATCAGGATTGTTTGCTTAGGTAGTTCTGAGGTTGTTTCGATGGGCCTTTTCCAAAGAATTTTGTATCAATAATTATAAGTATTAATAACGGGGACGATTGAGCACCTTCTACGATCTAACATTATCTATAATACTTGGACACTGCGGACGAGATGCCATCAGAAAGTGTCATTTATCTGCCTGCTTCCAACTGTTTCATGAATTCAAGAACAGAGCCCATGACATTTGAATGTGACAACTTCTGAACACTGTAAACCTAATCCTTTGTGTTTTAATACAATTTGTTATTTACTGATCTTTTTGTTTAGGTACTCTACGTACTGATTACTTCGTTAACCTTCGCGTTTCAACTTGGGAATCAGCAAGTAACAGTAGTCTAAACTGCCTCAGTTTATTTCAGGACCAGCGTCTGATCTCCTGTCAACACATACAGTTGCTCTACACCTTATTCATACGAACATGCAGAACACATGCAGGTCATAGACAATTTATTGAATACAACATTATCTTTTAGGATATGAGTAGGTAGTACATCAAGTTTTCAATAAAAATAACAATACCAATCAACATAGTAGCAGGAATATACGAATATACATCGAGTAAATACATTGTTTGATTATTCAGTGACGCCGAAGACAGCAATATTGCAGCTGTGTGACTGAGGCCTATAAATGAGAGAGTATGGGTGAAGCAGAGCAACGCATTTGGTTCCAGAAGATAATCACTTAAGCCATGTCACCTTGAACCAGACTCTTTACAACACGACCCATCTGTTATTTCATGGTAGTAATAGTTGGTTGGTAGGTTGTTTTACGCCGCACTCAGCAATATTCCAGCTATATGATGGCGGTCTGTATGTAATCGAGTCTGGACCAGACAATCCAGTGATTGACATCATGAGCATCGATCCGCGCAATTTGGATCGATGACATGCATTAACCAAGTCAGCGAGACTGACCACCCGATCCTGTTAGTAGCTTTTTACGTCAAGCATAGTCGCCTTTTACGGCAAGCATGGGTTTCTGAAGACCTATTCTACCCCGGAATCTTCACGGGTCCATAGTAGTAATAAAATATGTCATATGGTATCCACAGTTTATCAATTGAATTGACATTCACATTTTAACAGAAATAAAAGCAACAGAAACGACTTCCACAATAATAAATTGCCATTAGAAGACTACGACTACATCAATATCGTGAGCATGATGATACCAGGTTAACGTGTCCTGCCCTTCCAGGGGCAGCCTTCACAACAATGCGTGTAACAACAGTTGAATACGGTATACAAATGACAATCAGTTATTGATTGCGTGATGCATGCATCTAGACACAGAACACGCGTCCTTGATGTATTTGTAAATTATTGTTCATCTTCTACGACGCCAGTTTATTAATACTCATTGGTCAAATGTTATTACGATGTAGCCTAGGTACCTAATTTATAAGCTCGTTAATATTCCATTTCACATTATGCCCTGCAGTTAAGGTGTTTTCACACAAGATGAGGAAAAATGTTTATTCTTATTCCCAATAGAGATGTACAAAAGTTGGAAAGGGACAGACAATTTAAGACGGTACTCTCACCTGGGCATGCATTGGCATATGTCGTAGCAAGTGGCTTATAAATTGTTGTTTGCTAATATAGGTACAAGAACATGATGCAATTTTGCCAAAGTGTATACAGGTACTAGTATAACAACTAGTACTACACCAAATGGTATATATTGATACACACATATTCACTTGCATCATGCTCACGCACTCTCAGAGATGGTTGACATCGTTGTCTGAGACTCCGGTTAAGAAGAATCTTGCTTGTACTTCCACCTTTTGAAGATCGTCGCCACGAAAGGAAGTCGCCTGTAGAAGGTTCGTCGGTAGGCCGTGCTTAGTGCGATGTAGAACACGAAGTCGGTGGACAGACTGAACATGATCAGAACATTGTTGACATCTTTCATCAGCATGTTGACGTAATGTTCTCTTTGGTTCACCTGATAGTCAGGCACGAAGGTCGAGACCATCGAATCTGTCGCCAGAGGGAGTGCCAGAAATGTGAAGAGGAATGTCGACGTCAGGATGGTTATTGTCGTCTGCCTCTCTCGCTTTGCCGCCTTCTCTGCGTCAACTGTCGTGTTCATCTTCTGTCTGTTCCTGCTGTGCATCCTGAGAGCCAGGAGGACGCACAGGTTCATGATGAGTCCGCAGGCGAGGACGATGTAAGTGTAGAGGATCTTGTTGGTCATTGCAAGGCCAAGAAAGAGGTCCCTGTTATTAATGAACAACGCCGATGGCTTGATGGTATAATCTGTTGAGTTGGGTTTGGGGACAATATCGTATTTAAATGACCCCGGTAAATGACAAGATAAACAAATAAACGTCACAGATATTATGAAGATAATTGGCGATTTGATCAGACGAAAGTTCCTGGACTTCAATGGGAAGGCGACTGCAAGGAAGCGTTCCGTGGACACGAGAACAGTCATACAGTACATCAGGACACGGAGACTCGCCAAAACAAAATTGGATCCAAACAAAGCAAAATAGAGATAGGCTTGTTTCTTGATTGCGTCAATGCCATACACTTGCCTGAGGATGTGCCTCACAACAGAAAATACAGCGAAGAGGAGTTCGTCAGTGGCAAGAGCTATCAGGTAGGTGCTTGTGGGACTCCTCATGGCGGGGTCGGTGTACACCATTAAGTTGAAGGTGTTGAGGAGAACTGCACTAGTAAATAGAGGGTAGAAGAGGTAAAGACAGACTTTCGCTCCTCGCTGATATTGTTCCTTGGAGAGTATTCCTTGTGAGATGATGGAAATACGTGGCGGTTTTGGTGCCTCACGGTTTTTCTTTGTCCCCTCATGGCACGACCCTGTCTTGGCCTCACCGTCGGTGTCGTTGAAGTCGGGATGTACATCAACAGTGTCACACATCATCCAGTCAATATTGCCCCCAAGTACATCTGGATCTACAGAACAGTTCACTGACCTGGAACCAGAGTCTGTATCCGGACTTGATGTGTTTAATCCTCCCTGGTCACCATAGTCCGAGGTTGTCAGTGATTGCCCGGCCTGGCCAGCAACTGCAACGAGCAATAAAGTAAAGCAACAAATATAAGCTGCAGGAACCGCCATCTTAAGCTGTCAGAGACTGCATGCATGTGTACAGGCACAGTACTTATATACCCAGTGGTTGGTTAGGAGCTAATCAATAGAAGCATCGGCTGGACGCCTGATGGTAAAGTAACTGGTATTACTCAATCTTGTTAACAATAGATTTCCAATTGAAAAAAATGAGGATGGAATTATAACGATATGTCACTTCGTTCAAAACACAGACAACGATGCTGACAGATAGGTGCAAACGCATTATTTAGTCAAGGCGGTTGCGAATGGAAAGGTTACAACAATCAAGATCTGCGCAAAGTTTTCAACAAGGTTTTGTGGTAGATATGTTGATGACATTTTCACATTTAACGCATCAGTGACAAGAATGATTTCAGATTCAGTTCGATATTTTGACTTGCACCATATGGTCCCATGGGTATTTGTTTAGGTTAAGCATTGATTTTCCTTTGCATGTGCACCTATGGGGCAGGATACACTCACCTTTCACGAACACCAGGAATCATCACTAGTTGGTAGTCATTCTTAAAACACATGCTTGTGATGTAAAGTTCAAATAATTTACGAATATATACCGGTAGTCATGTGGATATTGTCAGAAATGACCGATTATGTCTTTGTTTTAAATCATCTTACATTGAGGATGGGTATCATTTCGTACTTGTCAGTTCAGAATTCCCCGACTCAAGAAAAAGGTTTATGCCTTTGTAGATGTAAATGTGCTATTATAGTCTGATATGTTAATGTCGATAAGCAAGACGCTGTTGTTAATAACATCAGCATGTTAGTTCTCATTTTTGCAGTCGTTATAAGGCGAAAGTATTTATGTTTGCAACTGTACTATGTCTACATACTTCTGTATAATGGCCGATGACCCTCTTCATCATGGATAAATAGTGATTGTAACATTGTACCAACCGGATACCAATTAAACAAAAGCGACAAAATTAATATTCATAATCATAACACATATCTGCTCAAAGCAGAGTCCATTGTAGGATTCCGACAACATCGTGACATGCCTGTGCAAGGGTGTCATCTTCGCTATTAAGTGACTATTTGGTAGTGATTCATGAACACATCAAACAGTGACCCACCGGTGACACCCATGATCAAGCATATCAAACTTTCGCTTGAAAGAAAAACTCGGAAGCATGGATGTGATCCAGTGTTTTTTTCTGAAATTTACCAGTTTGTAATTGTTTGTTTGTTTGTGTGCTTGTTCTAAAACAACATTAACATACATGAATACGCTGTGAGTTGAACACAAATGCACACATGCATGTGCGTATTTGAATAATGTCATGTGGTGTAAAATACATGCATGCTGTTTTATGGAAGCGTATTTTATTGTTGAACAATGATTGTAACTGTGTTACAATGTTTATGTTGAGATTCGTTAGACGCTCATTCCATTGTATTTAGGCAGCGATTTGTCGTCAGTAATGTAGTGTCATTTAATGTAAGCAGTCGTCTAAGCAGTTACTATATTAAATGCTAGAGTTGTGTGTAAACGTCCGGTAGACCGTGGACTGGTGTGAAATATTCTGTCGTGTTCTGGTGCCGCTGGATTTGTGAGGGCACTGTGTAGAAGTTTCCAGCTACTTGTTGGGCTGTATTTAAGGGAACTACAGCGTGTCTCTCGTATCTCTCATGCATTTCCAATACATCGGGACCAGCTTTCATGTGAGGTTCACTCGGGATCCCTGAATTCCTGCCTAGCCGTTCTCGAAAACCTGATGGCTGTCGCCTGAATATATATTATTGTCACTGACTTTTTCTATCACCACAGTATTTACATGTTTAATACTGACCACTGCCATCATAGTATATACTGTCATTGAATACTGTGCTACAACTCTATTGTGCACCGCCAATGTAATTGCTGTGCAGTAATTTGTATTGATTTGTAAATCTAGTTAATTTTGTAAAACATTTGTTGATTGTATACCACTTGCTGGTTGTTTGTTGCTTTCACACTAAATTCTTTTACATACAGATATCTGAATAAACATGTTGTTTCAAATTTGGATTCGACAATACCATGTTTTGTAACATTTCCTATAAATAAGGTCATGCTGATATTATGCTGATATTATTATGTCAATATCAAAGTAAAACTTACATATTTACAACTGTTCCCCCAATTTCAAGGTAATTCCTACATGACATAATTCTATCCTGATGACCCGTGAAGATCCGGGTAGAATAGGTCGCCAGTCTCGCTGACTTGGTTGACGCATGTCATCGATCCCAATTGCGAGGATCGATACTCGTGATATCAATCACTGGGTTGTCTGGTCCAGACTCGATTATTTACAGACCGCCGCCATATAGCTGGTGAATGAGTGAGTGAGTGAGTATGGTTTTACGCTGCTTTTAGCAATATTCCAGCAATACCACTGCGGGGGAGACCAGAAAAGGGCTCTACGCATTGTACCCATGTCGGGAATCGAACTCGGGTCTTCGGCGTGACCACTATGCTACCCAACCGCCCCCAAGTTGCTGACATGTATCCACATTCTTTGCTGCACATGGTTTTTTTTACGGTGTAGCGTCAAATAGAGGAAAGACGGTAGTTTGATATCGGATGTTTGGGGCGTTCTAGGCCGCAACACTGACTGCTTCGATGACAACATTAAAAGATTTAACGAAGGCATATCTTTTGTATACAAATGAAATGTTTATGAAACTGTTAGAGAAATGTTCCATTGTGACCAGAATCGGAAGAATTTAAGCTATTTCCTCATTGAAACAAACGACAATGAAAGTAAAATATAACATGTTGTTTACAAACCTTTTTCTGATCGATATTCGTTGCCATCTCCGTCAACCACGACCGTTAGAATTTGGCAGGAGGGGGATTTGAAGACCATCAGAAAACACTCCCCTTTGAAAGTCCACGACAACAATGTCCCAGCTGAAGTGACAACTTATCAAACTTGATGAAATTCAGAACACGCACAATTAAGAAAATCATACACGATCCACATTTCTGGGACACAGATGTCTAAGTTCTGTCAATATTTGGTTTGGATCCGTGAAATCTTGTAACTGATAGGTCACACCAAGCAGATTCCTCGTTTCAAAATATCCGGCTCGTCTGGAGCCTAAAAAGCGGCTGTTCAGTCATACACAGTCACATTGGTAATCATATGGATGTACCAGCAGGCTCAATCAATCCCAGATAATCTACTTGTTAATGTTGAACCACATCATAGATCAGGGTTGTCATCTTGCTTCATTCTATAACTCGTTACGGAGAATGTAAACACAAAATTGTCAACCATTGACAGCTGTGAGGTGAGTAACTGTGATGTAGGTCAAGTTCTGCCACATCAAAGTTCGGAGTGGAGAGGCATTTATTTTGACTTTATTATTGTTCAGTGGGGGTAATTGCTAACGAACTGATAACACTTACACATGGTAAATGTATAATGGAATGTTAATTCATAAAGTTTGTCGTAGAAATATATTCGTATAGCATTTTAAAACCTTTTTCTATAACCCATCACCCCAGCAATAGAAATGATGCCATGTTCGATTTCGAAGAAATGACCTCTCTTGCAAAATTCCGAGAAATGACAGTCAGTCCACAGTGTACAACAGTGTACAACAGTTTGGTAGAAATTAAATCATCTCTCTTTGGGCTAAGTTTGGAGTGCTATTTGTCAACTTCTTTTGAAAAACTATGTGTTTTGAAAGCTTATTATGAACTACTCACGACGATGGTGTTTTTAATCTTGAACTTTTGTAATAATTGTTACATATATAACTAAAGCGCTCAGTTCAAAATTAAAATAAAGAAGTATCTATTCTACAGTGGGACTACATCAATTTCAAAACACAGTAGGTTTATCTCCTAATTGGCTTTTGAAAGACATAGTTTTCGAAATATGTGACTATTAAGGCACGTGAAAATTATATTTTTCTTCATTACCCATCACTAGTACACACACAGCCGTCAGTCAGCCCCAAAACCTTAGCCCGTGAAGATTCTGGGGTAGAATAGGTCTTCAGCAACCCATGCTTGCCGTAAAAGGTGACTATGCTTGTCGTAAAAGGCGACTAACGGGATCGGTTGGTCAGACTCACTGGCTTGGTTGATGCATGTCATCGATCCCAATTGCGTGGATCGATGCTCATGATGTCAATCACTGGATTGTCTGGTCCAGACTACATTATTTACAGACCGCCATCATATAGCTGAGTGCGGCCTTAAACAACAAACCAACCAACCAACCCAAACCTTAAATGGAATGGCGAGGGTTTACAGTTTCCTTAAAAAAATCAGCCCCAGGCAGCACTTTCATTCTATGTGTATATTTGTCTGTGTAACAAGTTCGTCAAGCCATTACACTTACTGAAGTATATGCTTTCCTTTGTTTTGTCTGTTTGTTGTTTAACGCCGCACTAAGCTGTATTGCAGTTGTAGGACCACGGCTTTAAATAATCTGTGTTGACCAGACAATGGTTTAAGGTATATTCAGTATGTATTTATATACCAGATCGTATCAACTTATTGACACCTGCCAATCAAAGATCCGAGCAAACAGTGTTGTGACGAATCTCTTGTTTGTATTTTGGATCACTTTAACATGCATAATAAGACATAATGCTACATGTAATATACTTCAACTAGTCAGGAGGCCTAAGCCACAAAATGCAAAGGACACACAATAGCATATGTTCCATTGTGCGCTGCCTTTATAGAATTTTGGAAGGCCTCCGACTTGTCTTATATGGACAAATTTTGTTCTGTTCAAAAATAGTTGCCATGGTAACGTTTGCAGCAGGCATTAATCATGTAGGAAAATAAAATCGACGAACATTATTTCCCTGATCATAAATATCGTCCGTTGTACGTTTCTGACTTTATCATAAGCATTTATTTATAAATCACTATCAAACAGTGATTATACCAGGGGTCCACGAATCGGATGCTCAGACAAAATATACATACGGATCGTTCAACACTGGTCTGTCACACAAACTTTCATATATATGAGTGAGTGAGTGAGTGAGTGGGTGAGTAGGTGGGTGGGTGGGTGGGTGGGCATCGCGACGCCTTTGACGACTGGGCCACCCGTGCCCCAACATGTCACAAAGACATATAGAGATGTATGTACGTCTTTGCAAAGTTAATATTTCAGAACAACATATATCTTATTAATCGGTATAAAATTTTCTTTTGGATTTAATTTATGTTTTTTTACTGGGGTATTGGCTCTCTTGGTCTGTTAATTACAATCACGTGTGTGGAACTGACAATCACCAATTTTCCACTTTCTATAAACAAACGCATATCATCCAACCTAGACGTCATACCTGTGTTACACACATTTGACATGGTCCATCAATACTTTGAAAAGTATGAATAGTTACAGGTCACAAAATGAGTGAGTGAGTGAGTTAGTTAGTTTAACGCCGCTTTTAACAGTATTCCAGTTATATCACGGCGTGTCAGCTTAATGTGGGAGGAAAGCCCGAAGTGATGCAGGTCTCAGACGTTTACCACTTCGGTGAAACCCACGAGCACGGGTATGGTGTTGACAAACCTAGAAACATAAGGGGTAGCCTAGTGGTTGGTTAAAGCGTTGGCTCCTCACGCAGTAGACCCGGGTTCGATTCCCCAAGTGGGTACAATGTGTGAAGCCCATTTTCCGGCGTCCCCTGTATCATAAACAAGGACAACTTCCGAATATATTGTTACATTAATATTGTTTCTCGCTAGAAATTTATTTTGCATTTGGTCACAATGTAATGAAATGTAAACTCTAATGACAAATGGGTTTTTTATATTACCGAGGATCGAACACGCAACCTTCGTATCAGAAGCCCATTGTGTGTACCACTAGCCTAAGTGTACTCACCATATTTCAAATGTAACATTGGCACCCGTCAAGGGTGTACAGTGAGTCCCCAAATCTTCATAATTTTCATTAACCAGCTTGCTATAATGTTGGAGGGGGGCACGGGTGGCCCAGTCGTCTAAGGCCCCGCGATTCGCTGTGAAGAGTTGCGTCCCTTAGGCACGCCGGAAACCTATGGTTCGAATCCCGGTTCGCCCCGATTATGTTTCTAGATTTGGCAGGACCATACCCGTGCTCGTGGGTTTGACTGAAGTGGTAAACGTCTGAGACCTGCATCACTTTGGGCTTTCCTCCCACATTAGGCTGACACGCTGTGATATAACTGGAATACTGTTAAAAGCGGCGTTAAACCCAACTCACTCACTCACTCACTAATGTTGAAGGAGTAAGATGGGAGAAGAGTTTTTATATCTCCTCACATGTCTGATGTGTTTTCATGATGTCTCATCAGTATCTGGCACTGTTTTACAGCTTCAAAAGAAAATTGATGTTTTGGAACGTTTTTTTTCCGCAGAAACCGGACTGAATGTACATCTTAACAAAACTAACATTATTGTGTTTAGAAATGGAGGTCCCCTCCGCAGAAAAGAAAAATGGCTTCTAAATGGAGAAGAAATAGAACATGTACAGATATCTTGGTTTAATTGTTTTTTCACCTAAATTGTCATGGACAAGGGCTCAAACATGTTAAGCAGCACAAGCGAGAAAAGCAGTATTGTCATTTGAGAACTATCAGAAATATTTTGGATATATTAGTCATAATGATCTTTTTATTATTTTTATGCAATGATCAAACCTATTCTGTGCTATGGATATGAGATATGGGGAACCGCTTATTGTAACATCATCGAGAGTGTCCACACAAGATTCTGTAAATCATTTCTGAGAGTAAACAAGTATACTTATAACAATATGGTCCTGTGAGAGTACTAGTGTGGCAGTGTATCCATGCAGTATCGTTATACATCCAGAGCAGTTAAGTACAGGTGCAGAATGCTCCAGTTGCCATAGCATAGACATCCCAACCAAGCATATAAAAAGATGAAAACCCTTGATGATTATGGTAAAAATACTTTGGCATCTCATGTAAGAAACATTTTATTTAGATATGGTTTTGGACATATATGGCTGGCTCATGATATTGATTGCATCTCATCAGTGATGGTAATGTTTAAACAGAGATTTTATGACTGCTTCTCTCAATATTGGCCTCACTCCCATGTCTCGGTGTAATAACTTCAAGCTTGCTGTTGACTGCAGCCGCCATACAAATCCCCCACATAACGGGCGCTTCTGTTTGTTCTGCCATGCCAGAGGCTCTGGTTATGTTGAGGAGGAATCACATGCGTTGTTGATATGTGACAGCTATTCCAAACCGGGAAGAGAATGTGTCGCTAACCATCTCATAAATCCACCAATAACTGAAACCGTTGTAACTTATGTCAAACGACACTATCCATATTATAAAATGTTTGATTAAATTCCCTTGTCACGTACTAGAGATAAGAAGCAAATCACCTTTCCCTGTAACATAAATTGTATTTTCCTCCAGCCGTTTATTCAGCATGTACATGTATTGTACATTTATTTATTTTATCCATCTAGTTTGTATTATGGGCCTAGGGCCTAAAGTACTGAATAAAGTCTGTCTGTCTGCGACTAGGCTATACATACGCTGATAAATCTCATTCTCTTGCCTTTTCAAGTACCGTACGCTAGCAACAGATATTTCACGCCCGTTTCCTAAGGTTCATAGAAAGTATGTTTGAAACATAAAATGTTGATAAATATTGTTTAAATTTCTTTTTCGGTTTATAAGTTAGATAAAACACTTCCCCTCGGATTTCTTTTGCGCGTATGCGGGTTTTAAATATCATAATAAAACATCAAACGAGCTTTATCATACACATATATCAAAGAAACCGGTCAATAGTCGAGGTGTGTCGTACCTGGACGATGCGCATTGTATTAGATGCTCTCTCTTCAAACTAAGAAAAACTCTGTAAACCACCTTCTAAAGTTGGTTTTGTTAAAGATGTTTATGAATCTTTTATATATTCGGCATTATTGACATTTCAATCTCAAATAAATACCACAAAGCCATTTCCATAACCATACGAAACATCTTCTAAAAGCGAAATCCGTTGAACGATTCCAACTATATCATGGGCGTGCGTGTATGAATCACTATCAAAGCGTGATGACACCAGGTGTTCACGAAAAGGTGAGCGAAACCTGCCCCATGGGTGGCACCCATCACGTGCAAAGGAATCCCCTGCTTTGGTTTTGTCTTTGCAACAAATTGAGGAATATTTCTGAACTACAAAGAATCCAATGGACGTGTTCACGGATCACGATACGCTGACATTTTTTCGTAAGATGAAGGTAAAAAAAATAAGAGATGGATGAGGTGGAGTCTGCAAGAGTTCAATCTTGAGATCAAGCACGTCAAACACCAGGACAAGGTCACTGTGGGTGCTATTTCTAGAGTTGGGGCGGTCGGGTAGCCTAGTCGTTAAAGCGTTCGCTTGTCACGCCGAAGACCCGGGTTCGATTCCCGACATGGGTACAATGTGTGAAGCCCATTTCTGGTGTCCCCCGCCGTGGTATTGTTGGAATATTGCTAAAAGTGGCGTAAAACCATACTCACTCATTCACCCTTGAATGCCTAATCACTACACACACGCAGGTTTGCTAATTATGCAGGTGGTATCATGTATTGTATATTCTTTTAGGGGTGTTGAGTAAACACAGTTGTCCATTTTAAAGAAAATGTTCACTGTATTCAAATTGTCATCTACTGCTACACGTGCCCGGCACTCTCAGTAACGTGCAGTGTAGCTACAGTTGTACCCTTGCTGCCACGTGCCCGTCACTCTCAGTAACGTGCACAGTGTAGCTACAGTTGTACCCTTGCTGCCACGTGCCCGTCACTCTCAGTAACGTGCACAGTGTAGCTACAGTTGTACCCTTGCTGCCACGTGCCCGTCACTCTCAGTAACGTGCACAGTGTAGCTACAGTTGTACCCTTGCTGCCACGTGCCCGTCACTCTCAGTAACGTGCACAGTGTAGCTACAGTTGTACCCTTGCTGACACGTGCCCGGCACTCTCAGTAACGTGCACAGTGTAGCTACAGTTGTACCCTTGCTGCCACGTGCCCGTCACTCTCAGTAACGTGCACAGTGTAGCTACAGTTGTACCCTTGCTGCCACGTGCCCGTCACTCTCAGTAACGTGCACAGTGTAGCTACAGTTGTACCCTTGCTGACACGTGCCCGTCACTCTTATCCCCCCTTCACATGCACGGATATTTCTTACGAGTCCTTACCGATCGCACAAACTCACGGATCCCTACGATTTAGCCACTTTTACGACCGACTTAAGAGTTGTTATGAGTTATTACGAGCTATTTACGGTTTATTACGGATTATTACGAGTTATTACGATGTACTTACGGCAAAATACCACGATTTGTTACGAGTTGTCACGGATAACTACGAGCAACATAAGGAGCTTTTTACCGATTATTACGAGTATATTGCGGAATGTTACTATTCATCGAAGCTTTTACGTGTTAGTTACGACCTGTTTACGTCTATAGAGGATTTTAAAGATGCTTGTGGAACTTGTGTTGCATTTCAGTCAGTTCGTCCCAAGGTGAAGAAAGCTGGCCGTTATAGCGGGGGTGTTGCAGTTTTCATTAGTTCTAATATTTCTTCATGTTTTCATAGTGTGCACGAATGGATCGACTGTGTTTTTCTTGTCTCTAATGTTCTAACTATAATGGGTAAACTTTAATACTCAGGTGTGTTTATGTTAAACCTGAAAATCTAAACTGTAATGATGGATTGAAAATGTGGAAAACTGGTTGTCAGTTCTAACGGATGATAATGAGTATCCAAACAGCGAATATATTATCTGTGGAGACTTCAACAGTCGTACTGGTACCAAGTTAGACTATATCAGCTTGATTATTTACCAACAGATGATGTAGCATAAACATTTTGATGCACCCACTGAGTTTGCTAAACGCAAGAATAAAGATCTGGTAGTAAACAATTATGGCAGAGATTTCCCGGAAATGTGTAAAACCTTTGGCTTGTACGTACTAAATGGAAGATTCTCGGATCAAGGTAAATACAGATAGGATGTTGACCTATTCCAGCAACATTAATAGTAGTATAGTACAAGACATGTTTGATGATTTCACAAACTGTGTACATTCAGATGTTAATAAAGCAGTGGAGAAATTACAACATAATTTACAATTCTATGGGAAAGATACAAAGTTAGACAAACTAATAATTTATCTCGAAGACAGTCGGAATGGTTTGATCTAAGATGTGAGGAGTCCAAACGAGAGAAATATAAAAGATTAAATGTATTTGGAAAATATTCTTCTCAAGAAAATTATAAATTATTTAAAGAAGCTAGAAATAATTTCAAAGCTTTATGTAATGAAAAGAAGATTAACTTTAAACTTTCAGTAACTAAGAGTATGTGTGATGCAGCAAATGATAAGAATTGTACATCTTTCTGGAGACTTGTGAAAAAAAACTTAACGAGTCGTTCTATAGAGTCTACGATTGCACCTGAAGCATGGGTGGATTACTTTAAAGAATTGCTAAATCCTATTTCAGCTGGGGACACTGTTTTTTCAACAAAAGTTCTAAACTATCTTAAACACCATGACGAAGAAGTATGTGTCGACTGCCTTAGCAGTGATGATATCCTTTCGTGTGACCTCATAGGCTCAGATGTTATTAATGCTATTAGGCATCTTAAGTGTAACAAGTCACCAGGTGACGATGGTATTCCGTCTGAATTTTATAAACATGCTGAAGAGGTATTGACACCATATTATTTTCTCATATTGTTTAATCAAATTTTACATTGTGGAACATGTCCCATATCATGGTCTGCAGGAATAATTATGCCGCTCCACAAGAAGGGGACTAAAAGTGACCCAAATAACTTTAGAGGAATGTCACTTCTTAATATTATGAGTAAATTATTCTCTGATGTGCTAAATCAGAGATTTGAATGTTATCTTGATTTGCAAGGTCTGATTGGTGAGCGTCAGGGTGGATTTAAGAAAGACCATTCCACCGTTGACAATATTTTCTCTTGCAGGCTATTGTTCAAAAGTACATCACTCGTACGAAGGGCAAATATATTGTGCCTCCATTGACTTCCGTAAGGCATTTTAAATGGTTGATAGGTGTAAGTTGATGTATATTCTTTTAAAAAATGGTATCCATGGAAATTTCTTCAATGTTATAAAAAGTATGATTGTAATGTAAAAGCAACAGTAACTTATGAGTATGGTAAAAGGTTGACCGAATATTTTGACAGCTCCTGTGGTGTTAGACAAGGTTGCACCCTCAGTCCATTACAATGTTATAAAATGTTATTGTTAACGGCCGATAGAAAACGCCCCTATTGTGCAACTTATGTGAAACATTTACTATTTCGTTATGGTTTTGTCTTCGTCTGGTTTGCCCAAGATCTGGGTGATACCAATTTATTTGTTGATAAATTTAGTGAAAGAGTTTATGACTGCACAATTCAAGATTGGCATGCATCGCTTGATACTAAATCACTTGAATTTTATAAGTCTCATAAGTTGAATTTAATTTGTGAACATTATCTTTTAAATACTAATATTTGTGAGTATAAACGACTGCTAACTAAATTTAGAAATGGTCATAAAACCCTTGGTATCCAGTTGGTTCGTAGAGGTTTAGTAAGCTGGGATGATCAAACTGCTTGGTGTAAGCATTGTAATGTAACTGAAGACGAAATACATGTTATATACCACTTTGTGCTCTACGATGGTGAGCAGAAATATTTAACTCCCAAAACTGTTAGTGATAACTATTATTCATTACAAAGAATATGTCAGTCAACAAATGTTAATGTCATGTTAAACTTTGCCAGGTTCCTGAATTGTATCTTCACAGGAAGATAAAGCACCTGTTTATCTTCCCTTAAGAAATAACTCTCTGTAAAATGGTACTTTTTGTACTATGGATCTGTCTGTCTGTTTACGTGTTGTTACGAATAGTTACGAGTTAGTGCCGAGTATTTACGAGTCCTTACAATTTTTTGCCAAAAAATATATAAATCCTGCAAATCTCAATGTATATCATTCGACAACTGTTGAGACTTCTTGTTGACTGCCTTCTTCTTTGGAGCCATGCTTGTAGATATTGTAGAGTAGATATGCAGAGATGTGACTTCTATGACTTCTTAATAACAACTGAAAATGAAGTGTTCGATTTTGCAGCTTTTATACGTCTCACCAAATCGTAAACAATACGTAAGAATACGTAAAGTATACGTATCTATTCGTAAAGTACTCGTAACTACACTAACGTGCTAATACGAACTCGTAACAATCGTAACACGACCTGAATGAAATCGCAACACGTAAATGAAGACGCAAGTACTTGTAATAATCCATAAATAATCCGTAAACAAATCGTAAAGTTACCGTAACAAATCGTAAAAAAATTTACGGATTCTTGCGAGCAGTTTGCGGATGGTTACGTGTTGTTGCGAGCGGTTTACGATACTTACGGATTGTTACGAGTTATTTACGAAAAGATGATTTTTGACATGTCAGAAGTTTGCCTCTCCTTTCACGTCCTTTCATCCTGAAGAGTATCTGCGAGTTGTTGCGAGTTGTGACGAGTTATTTACAGATAAAAGCGAGTTATTTACGGATGCTTGCGATTGACTACTGATGACGGCCTGTGTTTATAACACCAATTTCGCTTGCTTGATTTGTACTATAGCTAACGAACACAGATCCGTAAAAGTGATGTAAATTCTTCCAAGATATAAGTGATCCTTCCAGATATGCGAGGATGCTCCAAGGGATTCACGGCTTTTTATTATCGTCGCACTGAGCAACATTCAATATCCACTATGTCGCTTCTGAAATTGTGACCTGGAATCCCAGGGAAGGGAACAATAGAGACATTGACACCTGTATCTCGACCACATTGCATTGATATAAGATCTAAACTGCCGGGTAAAGGAAATTTACACACATGCATGATGGTGGCTAAATATGAAACAATTAGAAATGGTCATTCGATGGTGATGTATTTGATACGGGTGTCTTAGTTGTGTTTTGGATGTTAAGTTTCAGTGCAGCATCGCCTGTTTTCAGTCTAGTAACGTTTTGATTACATCTGTATGCTTTCTAGTGCCCGACAGTGTAATATTAGGGTGCAGATATAGCCCTGCAGTAGTCCGTAACTGAGGATAAGTCGATGTGGTCTGGAAGTTTCCAGTTAGCGAGGTTTCGGTATATATTTTACACCGATAAAAACATTGATTTTCAACCATCGTTACTGTACTTTATTCGTATACAACATGTACGGCACATAGTCATACAGGAACGTTTGGGATGACTTGGGTCACCCCCATGATTGGTCCAACATTCATTTACACAGCGTGGCATGGTCCAAATATATCTGCCAATGAAAATTTGAGGGAATCTTGTCCACTCATCTTGCAGCAAATAGCCACGCTATTCTGTACAGAATACATACCTAAACTTTAGCAAATAGCCACGCGATTCTGTACAGAATACATACCTAAACATTAGCAAATAGCCACGCGATTCTGTACAGAATACATACCTAAACATTAGCAAATAGCCACGCTATGCTGTACAGAATACATACCTAAACATTAGCAAATAGCCACGCTATGCTGTACAGAATACATACCTAAACATTAGCAAATAGCCAGAGGCTAGTGTACAGAATACATACCTAAACATTAGCAAATAGCCGCGCGATTCTGTACAGAAAAAATACCTATTCATTAGCAAATAGCCACGCGATTCTGTACAGAATACATACCTAAACATTAGCAAATAGCCAGAGGCTAGTGTACAGAATACATACCTAAACATTAGCAAATAGCCACTCGCTTCTGTACAGAATACATGCCTAAACATTAGCAAATAGCCACGCGATTCTGTACAGAATACATACCTAAACATTAGCAAATAGCCAACGGCTAGTGTAGAGAATACATACCTAAACATTAGAAAATAGCCACGCGATTCTGTACAGAAAAAATACCTATTCATTAGCAAATAGCCACGCGATTCTGTACAGAAAAAATACCTATTCATTAGCAAATAGCCACGCGATTCTGTACAGAATACATACCTAAACATTAGCAAAAAGCCACCGGCTAGTGTACAGAATACATACCTAAACATTAGCAAACAGCCACGCGATTCTGTACAGAATACATACCTAACCATTAGCTAATAGCCAGAGGCTAGTGTACAGAATACCTACCTAAACATTAGCAAATAGTACAGCGATTATGTACAGAATACATACCTAAACATTAGCAAATAGCCACGCGATTCTGTACAGAATACATACCTAAACATTAGCAAATAGCCACCGGCTAGTATACAGAATACATACCTAAACATTAGCAAACAGCCACGCGATTCTGTACAGAATACATACCTAAACATTAGCAAATAGCCACCGGCTAGTGTACAGAATACATACCTAAACATTAGCAAACAGCCACGCGATTCTGTACAGAATACATACCTAACCATTAGCTAATAGCCAGAGGCTAGTGTACAGAATACATACCTAAACATTAGCAAATAGTACAGCGATTATGTAAAGAATACATACCTAAACATTAGCAAATAGCCAGAGGCTAGTGTACAGAATACATACCTAAACATTAGCAAATAGCCATCGGCTAGTGTACAGAATACATACCTAAACATTAGCAAATAGCCACGTGATCGATACTGTACTGAATATATACGTAGATATAGCAAATAGCCACGCGCTACTGTACAGAACACATATCCAACATGAATCCCCCACTGTGTCACATTATACTCCGACTCGGCTAGTCCTGGTTCAATCCCGTAATGCCGTGCACCCATCAGGAAAAGTACAAGTACAACTTTTGTAAACACACGAACAACTGTACAGAATATATATACGTTAACTTCAGTAAACAGGCACGTGCACCGGTACAGATAATATAGATTAAAATAAGCAAACAGGAACAAGAACATATTTGACCTTTGAACCTTTCACTACTTAATGTCGCCTTGAGCAGTATTTCAGCGCTATAGCGTCGAAGGAACGCCCAAACTAACGTTGCCTTGAACAGTATTTCAGCGCTACAGCGTCAAAGGAACACCCAAAGTAACGTTGCCATGAACAGTATTTGAGCTGTACAGCGTCGAAGGAACGCCCAAAGTAGCGTCGCCTTGAGCAGTATTTCAGTGGTACAGTGTCGAAGGAACGCCCAAACTAACGTTGCCTTGAACAGTATTTCAGCGCTACAGCGTCGAAGGAACGCCCCAACGTAACGTTGCCTTGAACAGTATTTCAGTGCTACAGCGTCGAAGGAACGCCCAAAGTAACGTTGCCTTGAGCAGTATTTCAGTGCTACAGCGACGAAGGAACGCCCAAAGTAACGTTGCCATGAACAGTATTTCAGCGCTACAGCATCGAAGGAACGCCCAAAGTAGCGTTGCCTTGAGCAGTATTTCAGCGCTACAGCGTCGAAGGAACGCCCAAAGTAGCGTTGCCATGAACAGTATTTAAGTGCTACAGCATCGAAGGAACGCCCAAAGTAACGTTGCCTTGAGCAGTATTTCAGTGCTACAGCGACGAAGGAACGCCCAAAGTAACGTTGCCATGAACAGTATTTCAGCGCTACAGCATCGAAGGAACGCCCAAAGTAACGTTGCCTTGAGCAGTATTTCAGCGCTACAGCGTCGAAGGAACGCCCAAAGTAGCGTTGCCATGAACAGTATTTAAGTGCTACAGCGTCGAAGGAACACCCAAAGTAGCGTTGCCATGAACAGTATTTCAGCGCTACAGCGTCGAAGGAACGCCCAAAGTAACGTTGCCTTGAACAGTATTTCAGCGCTACAGGGTCGAAGGAACGCCCAAAGTAACGTTGCCTTGAATAGTATTTCAGTGGTACAGTGTCGAAGGAACGCCCAAATTAATGTTGTCTTGAACAGTATTTCAGTGGTACAGTGTCGAAGGAACGCCCAAAGTAACGTTGCCTTGAACAGTATTTCAGCGCTACAGCGTCGAAGGAAAGCCCATAGTAACGTTGCCATGAACAGTATTACAGCTGTACAGCGTTGAAGGAACGCCCAAAGTAACGTTGCCTTGAGCAGTATTTCAGCGCTACAGCGTCGAAGGAACGCCCAAAGTAACGTTGCCATGAACAGTATTACAGTGCTACAGCGTCGAAGGAACGCCCAAAGTAACGTTGCCTTGAACAGTATTTCAGCTGTACGGCGTCGAAGGAACGCCCTTAGTAACGTTGCCTTGAACAGTATTTCAGCGCTACAGCGTCGAAGGAACGCCCAAAGTAGTGTCGCCTTGAGCAGTATTTCTGCGCTACAGCGTCGAAGGAAAGCCCAAAGCAGCGTTGCCTTGAACAGTATTTCAGCGCTACAGCGTCGAAGGAACGCCCCAACGTAACGTTGCCTTGAACAGTATTTCAGTGCTACAGCGTCGAAGGAACGCCCAAAGTAACGTTGCCTTGAGCAGTATTTCAGTGCTACAGCGACGAAGGAACGCCCAAAGTAACGTTGCCATGAACAGTATTTCAGCGCTACAGCATCGAAGGAACGCCCAAAGTAACGTTGCCTTGAGCAGTATTTCAGTGCTACAGCGTCGAAGGAACGCCCAAAGTAGCGTTGCCATGAACAGTATTTAAGTGCTACAGCGTCGAAGGAACACCCAAAGTAGCGTTGCCATGAACAGTATTTCAGCGCTACAGCGTCGAAGGAACGCCCAAAGTAACGTTGCCTTGAACAGTATTTCAGCGCTACAGGGTCGAAGGAACGCCCAAAGTAACGTTGCCTTGAATAGTATTTCAGTGGTACAGTGTCGAAGGAACGCCCAAATTAATGTTGTCTTGAACAGTATTTCAGTGGTACAGTGTCGAAGGAACGCCCAAAGTAACGTTGCCTTGAACAGTATTTCAGCGCTACAGCGTCGAAGGAAAGCCCATAGTAACGTTGCCATGAACAGTATTACAGCTGTACAGCGTTGAAGGAACGCCCAAAGTAACGTTGCCTTGAGCAGTATTTCAGCGCTACAGCGTCGAAGGAACGCCCAAAGTAACGTTGCCATGAACAGTATTACAGTGCTACAGCGTCGAAGGAACGCCCAAAGTAACGTTGCCTTGAACAGTATTTCAGCTGTACGGCGTCGAAGGAACGCCCTTAGTAACGTTGCCTTGAACAGTATTTCAGCGCTACAGCGTCGAAGGAACGCCCAAAGTAGTGTCGCCTTGAGCAGTATTTCTGCGCTACAGCGTCGAAGGAAAGCCCAAAGCAGCGTTGCCTTGAACAGTATTTCAGCGCTACAGCGTCGAAGGAACGCCCCAACGTAACGTTGCCTTGAACAGTATTTCAGTGCTACAGCGTCGAAGGAACGCCCAAAGTAACGTTGCCTTGAGCAGTATTTCAGTGCTACAGCGACGAAGGAACGCCCAAAGTAACGTTGCCATGAACAGTATTTCAGCGCTACAGCATCGAAGGAACGCCCAAAGTAACGTTGCCTTGAGCAGTATTTCAGCGCTACAGCGTCGAAGGAACGCCCAAAGTAGCGTTGCCATGAACAGTATTTAAGTGCTACAGCATCGAAGGAACGCCCAAAGTAACGTTGCCTTGAGCAGTATTTCAGTGCTACAGCGACGAAGGAACGCCCAAAGTAACGTTGCCATGAACAGTATTTCAGCGCTACAGCATCGAAGGAACGCCCAAAGTAACGTTGCCTTGAGCAGTATTTCAGCGCTACAGCGTCGAAGGAACGCCCAAAGTAGCGTTGCCATGAACAGTATTTAAGTGCTACAGCATCGAAGGAACACCCAAAGTAGCGTTGCCATGAACAGTATTTCAGCGCTACAGCGTCGAAGGAACGCCCAAAGTAACGTTGCCTTGAACAGTATTTCAGCGCTACAGGGTCGAAGGAACGCCCAAAGTAACGTTGCCTTGAATAGTATTTCAGTGGTACAGTGTCGAAGGAACGCCCAAATTAATGTTGTCTTGAACAGTATTTCAGTGGTACAGTGTCGAAGGAACGCCCAAAGTAACGTTGCCTTGAACAGTATTTCAGCGCTACAGCGTCGAAGGAAAGCCCATAGTAACGTTGCCATGAACAGTATTACAGCTGTACAGCGTTGAAGGAACGCCCAAAGTAACGTTGCCTTGAGCAGTATTTCAGCGCTACAGCGTCGAAGGAACGCCCAAAGTAACGTTGCCTTGAACAGTATTTCAGCGCTACAGCGTCGAAGGAACGCCCAAAGTAACGTTGCCTTGAATAGTATTTCAGTGGTACAGTGTCGATGGAACGCCCAAATTAATGTTGTCTTGAACAGTATTTCAGCGCTACAGCGTCGAAGGAACACCCAAAGTAACGTTGCCTTGAACAGTATTTCAGTGGTACAGCGTCGAAGGAACGCCCATAGTAACGTTGCCATGAACAGTATTACAGTGCTACAGCGTCGAAGGAACGCCCAAAGTAACGTTGCCTTGAACAGTATTTCAGCTGTACGGCGTCGAAGGAACGCCCTTAGTAACGTTGCCTTGAACAGTATTTCAGCGCTACAGCGTCGAAGGAACGCCCAAAGTAGTGTCGCCTTGAGCAGTATTTCTGCGCTACAGCGTCGAAGGAAAGCCCAAAGCAGCGTTGCCATGAACAGTATTTCAGTGGTACAACGTCGAAGGAACGCCCAAAATAACGTTTCCTTGAACAGTATTTCAGCGCTACAGCGTCGAAGGAACGCCCAAAGTAGCGTTGCCTTGAACAGTATTTTAGCGCTACAGCGTCGAAGGAACGCCCAAAGTAACGTTGCCTTGAAAAGTATTTCAGCGCTACAGTGTCGAAGGAACGCCCAAAGTAGCGCCGCCTTGAACAGTATTTCAGCGCTACAGCGTCGAAGGAACGCCCTAGCACGCACACCAGAAACGATTTCAACTTTGAATGACATCCCTTGCCGAATATGCAGCTGACAGATCGAAATAATTAACTCTGTTCACTTGGACGTTTACCAGTTACTTATTTCATCACGGCTACTATTTCATCCTACCATCGGCTCCCTATACATTATAGATTTATGAATCTTTACTGCAGGTCTCAGACACCGTCGACACCTGTGTTTGAGATTGAGTCCCAAATGATTTTTGCACATATTGCTGTCGTCTGCAGATCGTCGCCATGAAAGGAAGTCGTCTGAAGAAGGTTCGTCGGTAGGCCCTGCTTAATGCAATGTAGAACACGAAGTCAGTGGACAGGCTGAACATGATAAGTAAACCGTTGACCTCTTTCATCAGCATGTTGACGTAATGTTCCTTCTTGAACACATTATAATCAACCACGAAGGCCTGGACCATGGAATCTGTAGCCAGAGGGAGTGCCAGAACTGTGAAGAGGAATGTCGACGTCAGGATGGTGATTGTTGTCTGCCTCTCTCGCTTTGCCGCCTTCTCTGCGTCAACTGTCGTGTTCATCTTCTGTCTGTTCCTGCTGTGCTTCCTGAGAGCCAGGAGGACGCACAGGTTCATGATGAGTCCGCAGGCGAGGACGATGTAGGTAAAGAGGATCTTGTTGGCCGCCCCAATCCCGAGTAGGAGGTCCCTGTTATTAATGAACATCACCGATGGCTTGATGGTATAGTCTGTAGAGTTGGGTTTGGGGACAACATTGTATTTAAAAGCTCCTGGTAAATGACATAGGAAACAAATCGCGGACATCGCCACTATGAAAATAAGAGGTGACTTGATTAAACGAAAGCTTCTTGACTTTAGCGGGAAGGCGACAGCAAGGAAACGTTCCAGGGAGACGAGAACAGTCAGACAGTACATGAGGACACGGAGACTTGCTAAGACGAAGTTAGAAACGTACATGGCGAATGTGAGATACAGCTGTTTCTTAACAGCGTCGACACCGTAAACAGACTTGAGAGCCGATCTCAAAGTGGATAAACATGCAAAGAGGAGTTCGTCAGTGGCAAGAGCTATCAGGTAGGTGCTGGTGGGACTCCTCATGGCGGGGGCGGTGTACACCATTATGTTGAAGGTGTTGAGGAGAACTGCACTGGCCAGAAGTGGGTAATAGATATATCTGCATATTTCCTCCGCTATTATGTAATTGGCCTTGCTGAGAGAACCCAGAGATATGACTGAAACCCGTTTAGTGTTCGTTGTTTTACAAATAGTTATGTTACCTTCTTCGCCCTCTTCTTTACACATCACAACGTTGCTGTTGATGGCGTCGGTGTTGTTGCTTGGGTCGTCTGACGGATCGTCAACACAGGCATTAGAGGCATTATTCCCAGTTGGACTTCCACCAACGTTACATTTCACTGGAGTAGAACCCGTACTGGCATTGTCCAGGCCAGCACCACTCCCCAAGTCTTGCGTTGTAGAACTTCCTTGTAAACGAGATGCTGTTGTCACATGCTGAACTCCAGGAGACGATGTTGTCTGTATGTGGCCATCCGTAGTCAGACCCACCACAGCCTCCAACATCACCACAACGACAACGATGATGACCCTACATTCAGCCATGGCGACCCGGAGACAATGACACCGTGGTATGTCTCAGTAGCTTTTATACCCCTCCCAGAGGCTCAGAAGTAAGGGCATCACAACAATCAATTTGTAGAAGACGTGCCACCGATCAGCAGCAACGGATAATTGAAAGGACAGGAAGTGCGCAGTGATTCGTAATACGATTACTGTATTTTACATCGATTCCATTCACGGTCCGTTGCTAAGGTGGAGAGTTCTCATTCTGAAAACAAACTGAAATGAGCAAAAAGGGTATTATTATTCATTTGCAGTAGCTTGCGGACACCCAGAGCGTCTGGTTTTAATGTTTTCCGTACGGTTTCTGACACTGGTGAGAGTAAAACGTAAAGTGTGGAGGCAGTTTTGATTTGATGAAACAACACCATTAGAAAATTTTACAAGGAATTATTTTCACAAATCACCAAGAATGTAATTGGCAGAATCAGGCGCGTAACGCTTATCCCCTGCTTCTATTAACAAGTTCTACTGACGACCTCTACTGACGAGCTCTAGCGGCAAGTTCTACTGACGACCTCTACTAACGAGCTCTAGTGACAAGCTCTACTGACGACCTCTACTGACGAGCTCTAGCGACAAGTTCTACTGACGACCTCTACTGACGAGCTCTAGCGACAAGCTCTCGTGACGACCTTTACTAACGAGCTCTGGCGACAAGTTCTACTGACGACCTCTACTAACGAGCTCTGGCGACAAGTTCTAGTGACGACCTCAACTGACGAGCTCTACTAACGAGCTCTAGTGACATGTTCTAGTGACAAACTCTTCTGACGACCTCTACTAACGAGCTCTAGCGACAAGTTCTACTGACGACCTCTACTGACGACCTCTACTGACGAGCTCTAGCGACAAGCTCTCGTGACGACCTTTACTAACGAGCTCTGGCGACAAGTTCTACTGACGACCTCTACTAACGAGCTCTGGCGACAAGTTCTACTGACGACCTCTACTAACGAGCTCTGGCGACAAGTTCTAGTGACGACCTCAACTGACGAGCTCTACTAACGAGCTCTAGTGACAAGTTCTAGTGACGAACTCTTCTGACGACCTCTACTAACGAGCTCTAGCGACAAGTTCTACTGACGACCTCCACTGACGAGCGCTGGCGACAAGCTCTCGTGACGACCTTTACTAACGAGCTCTGGCGACAAGTTCTACTGACGACCTCTGCAGACGAATTCTAACAATACATTCTAGTGACAGACTGTTCTGATGATGAGTTCTAACAACACGTTCTAGTGACGAGTTCTTGTGACAGCCTCTTCGAACGATTTCTAATAACACGTTCCAGTGACAGACTGTTCTGGTGGTGGGTTCTAACAACACGTTCTAGTATCAGACTGTTTTGATGATGAGTTCTAACAAAACGTTCTAGTGTCAGACTGTTCTGATGATGAGTTCTAACAACACGTTCAACTGACAGACTGTTCTGATGGTGAGTTCTAACAACATGTTCTAGTGACAGACTGTTCTGATGGTGAGTTCTAACAACACGTTCTAGTGACAGACTGTTCTGATGGTGAGTTCTAACAACACATTCTGGTGACAGACTGTTCTGGCGGTGAGTTCTAACAACATGTTCTAGTGACAGACTGTTCTGATGGTGAGGTCTAACAACACGTTCTAGTGACAGACTGTTCTGATGGTGAGTTCTAACAACACGTTCTAGTGACAGACTGTTCTGATGGTGAGGTCTAACAACACGTTCTAGTGACAGACTGTTCTGATGGTGAATTCTAATAACACATGAGGGTTCTTGTAGCGAGTTACTCAAATACTGATACACAATATAATGTTGAACTAGTTTGAAGTAATGGTTATATTTCTACACCCGTCACAATATGTTTACCAACCGCCCAGTTGCGACGGGTAGAAGCACCCGACATACAAGCTGAGGCTATGTTGTGCAGGAATATGTATCCTGAAAACAAGGATGAAACTTTATTCATTAATTCAGTTAAACTTAATGGCAATAACTACCCCAAACCTTGGAAGCACTCAACCCGGTCGAAGAGGAGAAACGGAACTCGATCAATAAACAACCCTTAGTGTTTGAGACATTCTGTTTCTGTATGATGTCCGTCAATAAGAAGAGAGAAATAGCGCGCACTAATGGCAATATAGATCTCAAACAATGATGGTCGTGGGAAGAAGACAGTTTGTCTAGCAAAGTAACGTTATGGTCTGATAAGCACACAGAATCATTTACACCTTTAAAGCATAATCTGCACTGTACGCCCTTTATTCTATATTTTGTATCACTAATGATCGCCATTGCTGTACTTCTGATGTATTCCGGTGTCACGAAATATTTTCGCTCCCAGAATAATATCTCCCCTGGGCGATTTATACCGGTACAGTTCCGCCCCTCTCGAAATAAACTCTCCCCCACCCTACGAAATAAAATCTCCCCCCAGAATATTTCCTACCCCGGTCGTTTTATAAATACTTGCCCTGCAGTTCAATAGTTTTAATGTTTATTTGTATTTTTTTATGTATTTTTTTCTCTCCTTTATTTTTTCTGGGTTATATATTTATCTAAATATACATTTAGCTTCTTGTGTGTGTGTGTGTTTGGTTTTTTTATTTGTTTATTTATATTTTTATTGATTTTGAAGGTTTTTTTCTTTTCGGGTGTGTGTGGGGGGGGCGGGGGGGGGGGGGGTCCCTCCTTTCCTTTCGTTTTTCATAATAATATTTTTGTAAGTTCAACGTATGAATCCCTTCTAATATTACTTTATCTCATTTCTATATGACGTACTATTTTACTTCTCTGTGTCGTTCTTGTTTTCTCTTCAGTGTGAGGTTATACTGTATCATTTTAACTATTTTGATATCTTGCAATATGTTGTGGTCATCAGTTATGCAAATCAGTTTCGGTGTGTCTTTTTAACAAGGTGTTCTTCATTAATATTCACCGCCAGCCCCATTGTAACAATTACATGTACACTTTGCTTTGACGATGCCGGTTGATGTTGTTCAATACAGGTGTTTTTGAATCTATTCTACATACTAATCATTTCGGGAAGATGATACACATTTCTCTATATTTTGGGTTACTTTGCTTATAAAGATTATACATATAAACGTACGCAGTCTTAAAGACAAAGTAGATTTAATCAGTGCTGAATTAGATAGTTATGTCGTTGTATGTTTCACAGAAACCTGGTTGCACCATGATATTCTAGCCACTGATATTACACTGATACCATTTTTAAATCGTAGCCTGTATTAAGGAATATATTTTAGATCTTAAATCAGAGTATAACCGACAGCCTGAGCTGGAGGCGCGCGTGGATATGTTGACAGTTTTTACGTAGTTAGTGTTAAAACCGAATGTTTGCGAGGATTAATAAGATTTCTGAATTCAGTTACAACAGTAACCGTACATGTATTTGTTACACTAAGTCATTTCATTCAAATTTGTTTGGTATGATTACGTCTTATAATTATTTTAGGATGGAAGGTACAGTTACCAAATAAAATATGCTGAAATATCAATTCATTATGACCATATTTCATAATCTATTTTTTAAAGTAACCCTCCTTACATTAAAGATAATTATTTAAAGAATATAGTACTTAAAGACATTGCAACAAACCGAATAATCAGGGGGGAGACTTTATACTGAGGGGGGCGCGAAATATATCCGCCACGACATTGTTGAGGTAGAGTTTGTCTTTGCAAGATTTTAATCTTGAGATAAGCACGTCAAGCACCAAGGCAATGTGACTCCGGATGCTCTTTCTACAGTCACTTGATTGCTTGATCTCTACACACACGCGGGTTTGCTAATTATGCAGGTGGTACCATGCGTTCGATAGTCTTTAGAGTGCGTTGAGTAAACTTTCTCCTTGACGTTGCCAATTGTAAAGAAACGTTTCGCTGTATTCAATTGTTTTTCCTTGGAAGGGGATGGGGGTAGGTTTGGTGCAATAGGTAATATTTGTGTCGGTAGAAACGGTAGTAATTGTTTGTTGCAAAACGCCGCACTCAGTATTCAATATCCATTTTGTCTCCTCTTCTTAAATGTCATAGATTGCCGGGGATCAGTAATGATACCTGTGAACTCGACTACACTGCCACGACGTAAGACGATGCAGTATTTGGGTTCAGATAAATTATAACCCTGCTCTAGTCGTTGGCTGACAATTAACAAGGTTTCAGTCTATGTCACAGCAATAACAACTCTGACTTTCCATCGTGACTGCATTTAATTCGTGCACAATATGGATCTCTCATCGTGCATCTGTCAACATAGTGACAGGAAATACCCACAACACAGCATTCTTCGATAACCGCCACGCTTATCATCCTCGCATGTCCTGTTTATTATATCTCTGTTCAGTTACGATACTACTAGTATATACCCTTGACCCATAACTTCGTTTAGATTCTAAATATCACTTACCACTAATTTCGCAGAGGCTTGCTCTCGCTCCCATGTATGATCTGACTGGAGGTGTGTGTGTGTGTGTGGGGGGGGGGGGGGGGGCACGGGTGGCCCAGTCGTCTCAGGCACCGCGATTCGCTGTGCAGAGTTGCGCTCCTTAGGCACGCCAGAGACCTATGATTGTTCGTGGGTTTCACCGAAGCGGTAAACGTCTGAGACCTGCATCACTTCAGGCTTTCCTCCCACATTAAGCTGACACGCCGTGATATGACTGGAAGACTGTTAAAAGCGACGTTAAACCCAACTCACTCTCTCACTCTGATTTGAGGGGTATTTTAGCAGCGTGTCTTGCAACTACGGTTTGAATGAAGCCATTGAAGCAAAGTGGTCCTGGATATTTATCATAACAGAATGGAGATATGACACCCTGGACAAACGAGGAAGCCCACTAAGAGAAACACATACATGCTTCGAGACAACGAGGTTTCGAGACAGAGGAATAAATGTTGATATGTGAAATCGCAAGAGGTCTTTGGCTTACCTCGAAGTTATTGATATGTAATATAATAGATACTTGGATATATTCGTCACTTCGACGTATCTAGAACCTGAAATAATACGTGATAGATCATTTGAAATAATCGATATTTCGAGATATCTAGATGAACGATCTCTTGTCTGAACCATTGTACTGTCGTAACTGTTTGAACTGAGGACGAGACTCGGAGCAAAGTTGTAATCCCATCGGTTACAAATAATAGATCAAATACTCCAAGAATTATGTCGTTCTTGGACCCAATAACGTATCGATAATGTGTATGATATATTCAGGGTAGACTGGACATTCTTCACTTTGAATTGGGTAAATAAACACGTGCAACTATACAGAATACATACCTTAACTTAAATAAACAGGCACGCACAACAATACAGAATATATACTTTAATTTTGGTAAACAGGCACGCACAACAATACAGAATATGTACTTTAATTTTAGTAAACAGGCACGCACAATTATACAGAATATGCACTTTAATTTTAGTAATCAGGCACGCACAATTATACAGAATATGTACTTTAATTTTAGTAAACAGGCACGCACAACTGTACAGAATATGTACTTTAATTTTAGTAAACAGGCACGCACAACTATACAGAATGCATACCTTAACTAAAGTAAACAGGCACGCACAACAATACAGAATGCATACTTTAACTTTAGTAAACAGGCACGCACAACAATACAGAATATGTACTTTAATTTTAGTAAACAGGCACGCACAACTATACCGAAAGAAATCGTTAACTCCAGTAAACAGGCACGCACAACTATACCGAAAGAACTCGTTAACTTCAGTAAACAGGCACATGCAACCGTACAGAAAATATAGGTTAAAATAAGCAAACAAGAACAAGAACATATTTGATCTTTGAACCTTTAACTACTTAACGTTGCTTTGAACAGTATTTCAGTGGTACAGCGTCGAAGGAACGCCCCTAGTAACGCTGCCTTGAGCAGTATTTCAGCGGTACAGCGTCGAAGGAACGCTCAAAGTAACGTCGCCTTGAACAGTATTTTAACTGTACAGCGTCGAAGGAACGCCCAAAGTAACGTTGCCTTGAACAGTATTTCAGCGCTACAGCGTCGAAGGAACGCCCAAAGTAACGTTGCCTTGAACAGTATTTCAGCGCTACAGCGTCGAAGGAACGCCCAAAGTAACGTTGCCTTGAACAGTATTTCAGCGCTATAGCGTCGAAGGAACACCCAAAGTAGCGTCGCCTTGAACAGTATTTCAGCGCTACAGCGTCGAAGGAACGCCCAAACTAACGTTGCCTTGAACAGTATTTCAGCGCTACAGCGTCGAAGGAACGCCCAAAGTAACGTTGCCGTGAACAGTATTTCAGCGCTACAGCGTCGAAGGAAAGCCCAAAGTAATGTTGTCTAGAGCCGTATTTCAGCGTCGAAAGTCAGCCTACACTAACATCGACTTGAACAGTATTTCAGGGGTACGGTGTTGAAGAAAAGATTAAAGCCCAAAGTGACCGCCCTTTAAACAGTAATGCAGCGGCACAGTGTCGAAGGAAAGCCCACAGTAACTTCCCTTTAAACAGTAATGCAGCGGCACGGTGTCGAAGGAAAGCCCACAGTAACATCCCTTTAAACAGTAATGCAGCGGCACAGCGTCGAAGGAAAGCCCACAGTAACTTCCCTTTAAACAGTAATGCAGCGGCACGGTGTCGAAGGAAAGCCCACAGTAACTTCCCTTTAAACAGTAATGCAGCGGCACAGCGTCGAAGGAACGCTCAAAGTAACGTCGCCTTGAACAGTATTTTAGCTGTACAGTGTCGAAGGAACACCCCTGGTAACGTTGCCTTGAACAGTATTTCAGTGGTACAGCGTCGAAGGAACGCCCAAAGTAACGTTGCCTTGAACAGTATTTTAGCTGTTCAGCGTCGAAGGAACGCCCCTGGTAACGTTGCCTTGAACAGTATTTCAGCGCTACAGCTTCGAAGGAACGCCCCTGGTAACGTTGCCTTGAACAGTATTTCAGCGCTACAGCGTCGAAGGAACGCCCAAAGTAGCGTCGCCTTGAACAGTATTTTAGTGCTACAGCGTCGAAGGAACGCCCAAACTAACGTTGCCTTGAACAGTATTTCAGTGCTACAGCGTCGAAGGAACGCCCAAAGTAACGTTGCCTTGAACAGTATTTCAGCGTTACAGCGTCGAAGAAACGCCCAAAGTAACGTTGCCTTGAGCAGCATTTCAGTGCTACAGCGTCGAAGGAACGCTCAAAGTAACGTCGCCTTGAACAGTATTTTAACTGTACAGCGTCGAAGGAACGCCCAAAGTAACGTTGCCTTGAACAGTATTTCAGTGGTACAGCGTCGAAGGAACGCCCAAAGTAACGTTGCCTTGAACAGTATTTCAGCGCTACAGCGTCGAAGGAACGCCCAAAGTAACGTTGTCTTGAACAGTATTTCAGTGGTACAGCGTCGAAGGAACGCCCTGTTGCCTTGAACAGTATTTCGGCGCTACAGCGTCGAAGGAACGCTCAAAGTTGCGTTGCCTTGAACAGTATTTCAGCGCTATAGCGTCGAAGGAACACCCAAAGTAGCGTCGCCTTGAACAGTATTTCAGCGCTACAGCGTCGAAGGAACGCCCAAAGTAACGTTGCCTTGAACAGTATTTCAGCGCTACAGCGTCGAAGGAACGCCCAAAGTAACGTTGCCGTGAACAGTATTTCAGCGCTACAGCGTCGAAGGAAAGCCCAAAGTAATGTTGTCTAGAGCCGTATTTCAGCGTCGAAAGTCAGCCTACACTAACATCGACTTGAACAGTATTTCAGGGGTACGGTGTCGAAGAAAAGATTAAAGCCCAAAGTGACCGCCCTTTAAACAGTAATGCAGCGGCACAGTGTCGAAGGAAAGCCCACAGTAACTTCCCTTTAAACAGTAATGCAGCGGCACGGTGTCGAAGGAAAGCCCACAGTAACATCCCTTTAAACAGTAATGCAGCGGCACAGCGTCGAAGGAAAGCCCACAGTAACTTCCCTTTAAACAGTAATGCAGCGGCACAGCATCGAAGGATTGCCCACAGTAACTTCCCTTTAAACAGTAATGCAGCGGCACGGTGTCGAAGGAAAGCCCACAGTAACTTCCCTTTAAACAGTAATGCAGCGGCACGGTGTCGAAGGAGAGCCCACAGTAACTTCCCTTTAAACAGTAATGCAGCGGCACAGCGTCGAATGGTGGCCTTAAATCACACGCGCTGGAGACGATGACAATTTTGGATGGAATCACCGGTATGCAGCTGACAGGCCAATAATAATTATCGCCGTTTACCATGTTGCTCATCTTAAGGTTTAAGTACCTTTACTGGATGTTTCAGACACCGTCGACACCTGTGTTTGAGATTGACTCCCTGATGAGTTTCGCACATATTGCTGTCGTCTGCAGATCGTCGCCATGAAAGGAAGTCGTCTGAAGAAGGTTCGTCGGTAGGCCTTGCTCAATGCAATATAGAAGGCGAAGTCGGTGGACAGGCTGATCGTGATAAGTAAACCGTTTACATCTTTCATCAGCATGTTGACGTAATGTTCCTTTTTGTAGAGATTATAGTCAGCCACGAAGGTCTGGACCAATGAGTCTGTCGCCAGAGGGAGTGCCAGAACTGTGAAGAGGAATGTCGACGTCAGGATGGTGATTGTCGTCTGCCTCTCTCGCTTTGCCGCCTTCTCTGCGTCAACTGTCGTGTTCATCTTCTGTCTGTTCCTGCTGTGCATCCTGAGAACCAGGAGGACGCACAGGTTCATGATGAGTCCGCAGATGAGGACGATGTATGTGTAGAGGATTCTGTTGGCCATTCCAATACCAAGTAGGAGGTCCCTGTTATCAATGAACATCGCCGATGGCTTGATGGTATAGTCTGTCGAGTTGGGTTTGGGGACAACATTGTATTTAAAAGCTCCTGGTAAATGACATAGAAAACAAATCGCGGACATCGCTACTATGAAGATAAGAGGTGACTTCATTAAACGAAAGCTTCTTGACTTTAGCGGGAAGGCGACAGCAAGGAAACGTTCCAGGGAGACGAGAACAGTCAGACAGTACATGAGGACACGGAGACTTGCTAAGACGAAGTTAGAAACGTACATGGCGAATGTGAGATACAGCTGTTTCTTTACAGCGTCGACACCGTAAACAGCCTTGAGAGTCGATCTCAAAGTGGATAAACATGCAAAGAGGAGTTCGTCAGTGGCAAGAGCTATCAGGTAGGTGCTGGTGGGACTCCTCATGGCGGGGGCGGTGTACACCATTATGTTGAAGGTGTTGAGGAGAACTGCACTGGCCAGAAGTGGGTAATAGATATATCTGCATATTTTCTCCGCTATTATGTAATTGGCCTTGCTGAGAGAACCCAGAGTTATGACTGAAATCCGTTTAGGGTTCGTTGTTTTACAAATAGTTATGTTACCTTCTTCGCCCTCTTCTTTACACACCACAACGTTGCTCTCAATGGCGTCGGTGTTGTTGCTTGGGTCGTCTTTCGGATCGTCAACACAGGCATCAGAGGCATTATTCCCAGTTGGACTTCCACCAACGGTAAATTTCACTGGAGTAGAACCCGTACTGGCATTGTCCAGGCCAGCACCACTCCTCAAGTCTTGCCTTGTAGAACTTCCTTGGAAACGAGATGCTGTTGTCACATGCTGAACTCCAGGAGACGATGTTGTCTGTATGTGGCCATCCGTAGTCAGACCCACCACAGTCCCCAACATCACCACAACGACAACGATGGCCACCCTACGTTCAGCCATGGTGACGCTTGAACACAGTAAGTGACTCAGTCGTATGGCTGAGTAGCTTTATACCCTTCCCCAGAGACGCTTTATGGACGTAAGTGCAACATAACAATTAATTTGAAGTGCCAATCACACAATAACGTATAATTGAAAGGTACAGCGATAAGTCATATGCTTATCGCATTCACACATCGATGCCAGTCAAGGTCTGTTGCTGAGATGAAGAAAGCAAAGTGGAATTGCCATCTTAGCAATCAATATACAGCACCTTGTAGAGATACGGTTTGTCTAGGTTTGACGTTTTCCATTCATTTTTTTCTGGATGATAGATACAAGGCTAACACTGTTGAGAGGAAATGGGACAATGTAGAGGCAGTTTTGTTTGATGAATGTACTGCTGAACATTGGTGAAATAGGGTGTACTAATGGCACAAAAGATTACAAACAGTGATTGTCGTGGGATGAAGATTGATACAATTTGACCAGCAAAGTGTGGATAATAACTCTACGGTCTGATTAGCACTCATTTACAGCATTAACAACACACTCTGCACCGTACAGCTCTTTCTTCTATCGTTTGTTTTAGTGATGATCGACACTGCTGTAGACGCAGATATACACACACACAGACACAAGGAAGAGAATATATGGATGTCAACTTCTTTATTATGAGGAACACAACGTTTCGGAGTATCTGCCTGATGAAGGAGTAAGCATATCCTCCGAAGCGTTGTGTTCCTCATAATAAAGAAGTTGACATCCATATATTTTCTTCCTTATGTGTATCACTTCTAAAAGCCTTTCAATGATATTAAGTATATTCCTACATTGCTTCTTTTAATACCGTTACTAGAGCTACAGGGGACAAAAGTGATTTCCCGAATCATGGGTTGCTGAAGACGTATTCTACCCCGGATCTTCACGGTTCATCAACCACATCAATTGGTACAGTGTCTTGTACAGTGTACAACTTTTCGTTAAACAACTTCGTATCGTTAAGTATTTCCTCTGTTAAGTATAACAGTGCCATCTTTGTTTTCCAAATATTGTTTCAGAAAATACCTAGTCTAATTTTATAAAGTATTTGTATGGCTTTCTTCATGTTTAATCCGTTTAGCCTCCAGATCTTATCCACATACCGTACGTTCTGTGACTATGTTTCATGTCCAAGTTTTCTTCACATTTTATATTTCCTTTAAAATGTGTTTCTACCAATTTCATTGTCTTATTCAAACTTTTTTTCTGTTGTTTCTAATTCAGTTTCCCTTGTTTTCTTTTATTTTAAGAATGAATCATCTTCAATGATTGTGGTGTTGTGCAAATATGTATCATTGAACCGTATCTTCTGTGATTGCGTAGCTACGTGAATACGTAACATTGTTGCTAATCTTTAATGTTTGCTGTCTCTAAATAATCGATTTTGGACCAAACAATCCAGTGATTGTCATCATGAGTGACGCTTTAAGCAATTGCGATACGATTACATGCATCAAACAAGTTAGCGTTAGTCGCCTCTTACGACAACCAAGGGTTACTGAAGAACTCTAACACGGATCTTTACAGGGGGAACATGTGTTTGGAATTATCGGCGTCATCGTCTGTAGGGTGCAGAGTCAGTTTATCTTTGTCCAGATAATACGAGTAAGTGGACGCAGATGTTAATTATTTCCGCCCTGTTATTTACGTTTTTATTGCCAATTAAAGAAATCGTTTTGTTTAATGGCTGCTTTTGACAAGTAGAAACATCGAAGATGTGTTAGACTAACATTAAGTCCCAGAAATAAAGTTCTCTTATTTAAAAATATAGATCTACAAAATTACGAAATACAATCCAAATGGAGCCCAGAACAATGCTCAATTTCAGGCCAGAAGCTGAGACCACTTGCCAAATCATTCTAAACATTAATTGGATTCATATTTTAATCTTTGCCCAGGGACTAACCTCGACATAGATGTAGTTATATAACATAACAAATGCACGTGTGCACATTGTTGAGTAAATGACACATCTTGAGATCTGCTAGTCGTCTTGTACTGTATGTTCGTTACCAAACTGGATGTGTCGTTTTTCGATTGCAATATAACTAAAGTCAATCACAAATGAAAAGTGAACATAACTCTTTTAATGAATGCGACTTTGACAACGTACAATTCACAGATACTTTCCAAGATGAATGCCCAGCTACAATGTCCAGAGCCAATATCATGCCTCCACACTCATACTCACTGACAACAGTTCTACCTACTACAATACTCCCTATCGTCTAAACAGCCTCTGCAGCCTGCGCATGAATCTCGTGCGAGAAGTGTTGGTATTGACAGGTGCCCGGTTATCAATGTTATCTACAAGGGCCTGCCCCGCTCGACCATCGTTCACAAGCGCTGCGCAGAGCTGGAGCTCGGACTCTGTGAGAGGCTGAGCCGCTGGATTGTCGGTGGCCGGGGCAACTGTGGGTACATTCTGGGCATTCTCCTCGGTACCTGCGCCATCCTTGACCTGTAGATCTTCTTTACCGGCGGTGTTCCAGACTTTCTCTGCCAAGATCTCTAATGTTTTGTCATAATCTGTAAAATCCTTCTCAAACATCTGTGAGTGCCATCTTGTGGCTCGCCTTGCCTTCATATCAAGATACTCTACAACCCTCGTTTCATTCCCCCGACCATGATGCCGGATGAGGTAGTCCTTCACTGCCTCGATGCTGGTGATTGGAGCTTCGAACCACGTGATTGGAGGCTTCTGCAATGTTTGCGCATGTGCATTTTCGTCTGTGGACCAACCAGATTTCTGTCGCTCTTCCTTGAGAGCTGCGGCGAGTTCTTTGATCTTCATAGACAGCTCATAATTCTTCGAGTGATACAAAAGCATCTCCTTTGACTGTTCTTGAAGCTGACTCTTCAGCATGGAGCACTGTTGACAAAAGGATTCAATGAGTTACACATGTACACCGTATCTCATATTAAATATACATTTCCCTTTACACACGTCTGTTTTTAAATACAAGCTTAAGGAGGTAAAAAAAAACTGCTTCACTCAATGTCTCAGTCCGAAAGTGAGTGAATGTTGTTTTATGTCGCAATCACTAACATTTCAGCTGTATCGCCGCGGCCGTAAATAATCCAGAGGCTGATAGCACGAGCAACGACCCACTTTGTTTGGATACAATGACACGTTACAGCTATCCACTCCTTATTTCACTTAGATTTTACGACAAGCATTGGTATCTAGGAACCTGGTCTGCCCAGGATTGTCACAGGCGATGGAGTAGTAGTAGTAGTAGTAGTAGTAGTAGTAGTAGTAGTAGTAGTAAGGAGTAGTTGGGGCTGGGGCATATTCTACCCCGCAATCCATACGTGGCTCTACCTAGTGCAAAGACAAAACAACAGAAATCAACTTATACCCACAGCTAAGCACTTAACCTGCCCTCAAATGTTCAGAGGTACATACATTGACCTTCATCGGGTTCTCTGCAAGAGTTCTTTCCCCTGGTTTTGTGGATAGAGCACTGGCTTGATGTCCTGGACGCGTCATACCAAAAGACGTTAAAAGATGGTACTTGTCGTTACCCTGTCTGACGTTGGACATTATGGGTATAAAACAAGGACTGATTGGCTCGGAGTCAGTATACTGTGTCTAAGTGGGGTATTCATGTTAATTTTCTACATGGTATCTCAGTGGGCTTGCACTATAAAACCGCCGTCATCCGGACTAGTACAAGCAGAGACACTAATACATGCATGCACATCTCTATATCAGTTCAATAACCTTGAACAGGACATTAGATTTCACCTCACCTCACCTCACCTCACCTCACCTCACCTCACCTCCGCATCAAGGGGTTAAATCAAGGACTGGTCGGCTCGGAATCAGTATACTGTGTCTACGTGGGGTATTCATGTTAAACTGCTGCATGGCATTTCAGTGGGCTAGCACTATAAAACCGGCATTACTCCGGACTAGTACAAGCAGAGACACTTACACGTACATGTACATCACATTTGATTGAACTAATCTTGATCGCGACGTTAAACCCCATTTCACCTCGCCTTACCCATCTCCCAAGAACAAAACGCGTGCCAATGTGGACGCCGCCGTTGGTGGTTAAAAGTCACGAGGGTTCATCGTGTGCATCCTACTGATGACATGCATATAGGGGCGTGTCAGAACCTCGTTATCGGCATTTTCTCTACAAAATGATCATGATGTCATTGAAGAGTATTATTCAGAATAAATGAGCTTGCCCAAGCAAAACGCCTTAATTGATGTGATAAGAATGTGGAATTTAAGACAAACATGCAATCTCTTTAATATCGAGCTGTTTTCTGTATGATTGTAAGGCCCGACCATTTGATTTTCTGGGTGGAGCTCGGATCTTATTCTTTCGGAATAATCTGTTACCGAAACTGCCATCTTCTCAAGGCAAAGGAGTTAACTGACTGCAGCCGAACTAGGTTGGAATTTCTAGGCTCGATCGAAACGCCACCAGTGGCTATAACGAGTTATATCCCGTCTATGTCCTTTCTTGACCAATCGGATTCCACCTCTCAGATCACTTGCATTTGTTTCAAATAAAATGGTGTCGCCCTGTGAAGACGATCTGATCGATAATCAAGATCTATTTGACAATGTAATAAAAAGAGTCTTAAGTGCATCAAATCACGTGAGCATCTAGATAAAAACCGTGAAAAGATTTTGAAAATATCTGTTGACATCGAGTTGGCGGTACACATGTGTTGCAAATCCTGTAATCGACCGAACTCTGCACGGGAGTTTACGAACCGGATGTCGATTTCGTTACGCGATTTTGATTGGACTATGCACAGAGTCGTTAGTCAAGCCTAAATATAACTCCATAATTGCAGCCTATTTCGGCAAGGGTGGGAACTGGACTTTTATAGTCAGTTGACGCCCGTGCCTCGGGAAGATGGAAAATGGAACTGGATTATTGTGTTCCTGTTAGAGGCAAGTAGGGCGCTGCTGGCTACTGTTACCTTGCTGGTGAGATCCTCCGTCTCTGCTACTAGTTGCTCATACTCCTCATCACTGGGCAGCAGTTGCTGGACGGCACTCGACATTGCGTCTGTTCAAACATCACATTTTAACTTACTTTACACATGAATGTCGAATGGCTGAGACCTATTATTTTCAATGTACCCGCTATCATGTAAGGTACACTTCTAATGATCCTCGCTCGAACTGCCGAGCTCGAACTGTATTGGCATTACCTTTGGAACATATACCAACCGCAATTTTGTGTCTCGAATTAAATATGTGTAGCTCCATTCTCCCGATATTTACGATATTTTCCGAATGAGATAAATCGAGGGGAATAACTAAAGGTTTGTTTTCTGTCGTCGGCTATATAAATACTTAACTGGGATATTCTTACCGATTTCTAGCGATTCATATTTGAGGCTGCCAACCTCCTTTTGGTACGCGGGATTAGAGGGTATTAGGGACTCAGCAATGCGGCACGAAGGACGCAAATACAATTATCGTACTTAGTGCGCAGATTCAACATTTAAAAAATATTTATGGTGTTCTTAAAAGTTCTCATTGAACTATGATTATTTCAGTAATTTAACTTCAAATTTCACCATTTTCTCAATGCTTTTGAGATTTGAGTTACGTAGTGTTCGGGATCCAGGGTGAGTTAGGAGACTCAGAGTGACAAATTAGATGGTGTTCGGGATTCAAGGGGGATGGGGGTGGCACCCTCATATGTTGGTGGCTCACCTGGCTTGAAGGACATCATTGTGTTCCTGGTGACATACGCTTCTTTGATGGCCGCCTTCAGACTCAGAATCTCTTCTTCCTGTTCTTCCTCGAATCTGCCCCGGACTTTCTGTGATATACATGAAGTTTGCTGCTTGTTTGTTTGTCTGTTGTCCAACGCCTCACTCAGCAATATTCCAGCTATAGAACGGGGCTCTGGACCAGACAATCCAGTGATTGATATCATGGGCATCGATCCACGCACTTGGGATACGATCGCATTCATTAACCAAGTCAACGAGCCTGACCACCCGATCCCGTTAGACGCCTCTTACGTCAAGCATAGTTGCCTTTTACAGCATGTTTCTACATATATATATATATAGGGCATATCATTTATGGAAAACATTTCAAACATTTGTGAAGTGGTAGGGTGGCCATGTGTTTCATGCGCAGTTCACACCGATATACACAGGTTCTAATGGGAAGGATACAATAAGTATAAGGAACCCCCAGATTCACGTGATGCTTAATTACCACAGGCTGAACCCGAAATAGCATCCTATCAAGTATCTCAACAATCCGAATACCTCGATATAGCGGATGCTGTCGTCATTGTCTTCAATCTGATATTTGATGTTTTTCTTTCAAATATCTATTTTTAGAAAAATGAGTTTTTGCTAAAAATAAGACGTTATTCTATGAAGAACCTGAGCAATCCGAATACCTCGATATAGCGGATGCTGTCATCAGTGTCTTCAATCTGATAGTTGGTGGTTTTGTTATACTTTTAATTATTTTTTTTTCAGGAAAAAGGGAATTTGGCTCAGACGCTACTCTATGAAGTACCTCAACAATCCGAATACTTCGATATAGTGGATGCTGTCGTCAGTGTCTTCAGTCTGATATTTGATGTTTTTTTTCTTTTTCCTTTAAAAATCCATTTTCAGAAACCTAAGTTTGGCTAAAGATAAGACGCTATTCTATGGAGAACCTGATCAATTCGAATACCTCGATATAGCGGACGCTTTCATCAGCGTCCTCCAGCTGAATTTTGACGCTCTTGAGTTCCACAAGGATGTCCCTCAGACGAGAATGCAAAGTTCCTGCAAGAAACACACTTTTACTTGACAGGGGATGTGTGGCCATGACAAAACTGTTATACGTGTAATCTAGAGGAACTTAACAGGCTGATTAGGCCTTACGACACATATTGATAACAAAACGTTATTCCCATGAAGAACACCGATTAATAGATAACCAGGAGAAAGCAGTGTTTTATTGAAATCAGTGGCCCATCCTAGTGACTCACCAGCCTTAATTACACTGATGGACCAAGAGAATGCTTCGCTCGTTATGTCCCGTCCGTTTCAGTAAGTGTATGTTAGGCATCGACTGGGGTAGGGGTGGGGCTTTGGGGTGTGTAGGGGGTGGGAGAGGGGAGAGGGGGGAAGGGTGTGTGTGTGTGTGTGTGTGTGGGGGGGGGGGGGGGGGGGGGCTTAAGGGGATCCTTCCTTCACACGGCTTTACCAGAACGTGCCAAGGACTGGTAACGTGTCGTCAATGCTACCAATCAGCTAATATTTGCTAGTATATTATTAATGTGCTTAAATACTTACTGACGTGACCTTCTGATAGCTATTCTTCTCCTGAGTTGGGGACAGTCTACCTTGCGATACAAAAGCTCCTACGTGCTTACTCCTAAATTTAATGCCTCTCTAAGTCATCAAGATTGTTTCTGAGCGGAACTTTAACCTTATGCTTAGACAGCGTGCTAAACAAGCACCGGGGCTGCGGACAGCCTACCTCTCCCCTGTATGTCTAAACATGCCCCGGTGGTGAGGACAGCCAACCTCTCTCCTTTATGTCTAAACATGCCCCAGGGGTGAGGACAGCCTACCTCTCTCCCGTATGTCTAAACATGCCCCGGTGGTGAGGACAGCCTACCTTTCTCCTGTATGTCTAAACATGCCCCAGGGGTAAGGACAAACTACCTCCCTCCTGTATGTCTAAACATGCCCCGGTGGTGAGGACAGCCTACCTTTCTCCTGTATGTCTAAACATGCCCCAGGGGTAAGGACAAACTACCTCCCTCCTGTATGTCTAAACATGACCCGGTGGTGAGGACAGCCTACCTTTCTCCCGTATGTCTAAACATGCCCCGGTGGTGAGGACAGCCTACCTTTCTCCTGTATGTCTAAACATGCCCCGGTGGTGAGGACAGCCTACCTCTCTCCTGTATGTCTAAACATGACCCGGTGGTGAGGACAGCCTACCTTTCTCCTGTATGTCTAAACGTGCCCCGGTGGTGAGGACAGCCTACCTCTCTCCTGTATGTCTAAACATGCCCCTTTGGTGAGAACAGCCTATCTCTCCTGTATGTCTAAACGTGCCCCGGTGGTGAGGACAGCCTACCTCTCTCCTGTATGTCTAAACATGCCCCTTTGGTGAGAACAGCCTATCTCTCCTGTATGTCTAAACGTGCCCCGGTGATGAGGACAGCCTACCTTTCTCCTGTATGTCTAAACGTGCCCCGGTGATGAGGACAGCCTACCTCTCTCCTGTATGTCTAAACATGCCCCGGTGGTGAGGACAGCCTACCTTTCTCCTGTATGTCTAAACATGCCCCGGTGGTGAGGACAGCTTACCTTTCTCCTGTATGTCTAAACGTGCCCCGGTGGTGAGGACAGCCTACCTTTCTCCTGTATGTCTAAACATGCCCCGGTGGTGAGGACAGCCTACCTTTCTCCTGTATGTCTAAACATGCCCCGGTGGTGAGGACAGCCTACCTTTCTCCTGTATGTCTAAACGTGCCCCGGTGATGAGGACAGCCTACCTCTCTCCTGTATGTCTAAACGTGCCCCGGGGGTGAGGACAGCCTACCTTTCTCCTGTATGTCTAAACGTGCCCCGGTGGTTGAGGACAGCTTACCCCTCTCCTGTATGATTAAACATGCCCCGGGGCCGAGGACAGCTTACCTCGCGCTTGCTTTAAGTCTTCAATCTGCTCAGTGTTTCCAGCAACCCTCCTGTCCATCTCGACTGTGTGGTAGGCATTCCATTCCGCCTTTTTGGCGTAGCTCCCAAGACGACTGCTGCTGAACTCTGCCACGAGTGGAATCAGTTTTATCTCGATTACTTCCAAACTTTTTCACAATATTTACCGTGGGCTAAATTATGCAGAATAGTTCACAAACATGCAGGGGAATATACTGAATGAGTGCGCTGTCAAAATGTGTTCAGATCCTAGACACAAACCTACACACGTTCATTGTCTCCTAATTATGATGGTCTATCGTAGTAATCAGATATACTTTCATTGTCTTCACTAAAATTCCCTGTATAAGAGAAAAAATATTAGTCATGCAGCAACAAGACATTCATGAACACAACTCTTTTAAAACCTCGGCGGGATACGAATCTACAACCCCTTGACTTGTAGTCCTTCACGCTACCACCTGTGCTACGGAAACAAAATATCAATTTTCTAGTCTCCATTAACTAAGCTTGGTCCATTGTACATATTTATGTAAATATTGTACACGGTTCGTTATAAGCCCTGGAAGTATTTGCGTTATGCAAGTGCCCGTGAATCTTATTTGCATATCTTTTATTATACATAAGACATTTTATCCACATTTAACTTAATTCCCAATGATATGCACACTATTTAAACATGCTTAGAGTATTAGGATGATACATAATTATATGCATTTTGTCGTAAACATGTTTAAATTCTTAACGCGTAAATTCTGAACATGTTTAAACGATGTTTAAATTCTAGACATGATAAAACACTAAACATGTTTTAATTCTGAACATGTTTAGTATTTCAAGATGTTAAAATTGTAAACGAGTTTAGATTATGGCGATGTTGTGTTTAGATGGTGTTTGGGCTGAGACGATTGCTCATTTCATATGTTTAGAGCCTAAATGTGATCAGATAGAACACACTAAATGTGTGTTCCGTTTGGAATTTAAACACAATATCACGGCGGGGGACACCAGAAATGGGCTTCACACATTGTACTCATGTCGGGAATCGACCCCGGGTCTTCGGCGTGACGAGCGAACGCTTTAACCACTAGGCTAGCCTACCGCCCCTATTAAGATCGAAACTTGTCTTGTATGTGTTAACATTCTAAACACATGTATTACAATGTGTGATCTGTACATGTGCGACTTTGAACAGTAATTCAGGATGTGATGATGCGCCAGATTAATGGATGGGGGGAGTAAAGCGACGCAGCTTGTGAACGTTAACAACCTTTAGATTCAAGATTACATTATTTCTCCAATAACAGTCATCAGTTGTACAAGAGCACAAACAGAACTGGTAACAAGCATATAGAATGTGATTCAAGACGACCAGGCAGATATATATACGTTTTAGTCTATATGTGTACACGTATTTTAGCTTAATATGTTAGAAAGTTACCAAGTTGCTTTCTTGTGCAGATCTTATTTATTCGGCCCGTTTTGACACTATTCTAGCAATATATGTTCATATGTATATTCAATCAGTTAATCTAAATGTTCGACATAGATCAGCAATGGCTTGTGAATTACACATGGAGATAAATAAAATAGGTCAGCAATGGCTGGTGGGTTCAACTAGGACACGGAGTTGCTGTGGTTTAAGGCTCAGACATGTAGAATAGGAAGGCCTAGGCAGAGTTATTTGGTAAAATACATAAATAATCGAAATGTAGCATCCATTTATAATATTGATTATATATATTTATATATGTTTGTAATAAAACCGATGACGCTAAATACAACCTAGACTGACGTACGGCGCGAACTGAGAATTGAATGGAGGTGATGATTGTATCAAATATATGGTCTAGGATCTGTTACAACGACTAAATACAACTGTAATACGTCGGTTTTGTAAAACTAGTGGCGCTTTAGTGCCCACTCTACTCCTGAGAGAGCCGTCCTCTTTCCAAATGTGGTGTGGACTGATATACATACCAAGTAAGCCAGACGGCGTCCACACACCAAGCTGTGAACATTGTCGTGAATGTACTTGGGATATCTTAACCTTTGCTATTCGTGTTGCTATTGGTATTTGTATATTTTGAAAAGAAGTTACAATGCATAAAAAAGTGTCATGCATGTATAGTCCCATATTTATTATATTTATTGATGCATTCTGTGTGAGTTTCCTGATTGTTTCAAGACGTAGATGAGAACTTGAACGCTTGTAGTCATGCACCTTTAGCCTAATGTTTTTTACTCAATACTAAATATCGAGCTGTAATATCAGACACAAATATGAGCTAATTTTACGTAATTATGTTTCGATTAATAGGCAGCGTAATGAGAATGTGTCTTAATATCATATCGGGCAATGGAACTTTGTCCGTTCTGTCCAGTGAGCGCTCTGATCGTGCTGTCACCCACCCCTATGGATCGCATCTGTGGTTCAACGCAATCAAATCGAAAGAGGTGTATCCAGGGATAGGCGTAATTATTACTGTCTGTCATTTATCAAAAGGGCCTGGCGAAACTCTGACAAACAAAGCAATTACTGTCAAATGATCAATAATTAATTAATCGCAGTGGTATACAATTAACAATTTCAAATAGAACTCATAACGTGTCATTCATCACTACGATCACAACACTATTAATCAATACGTGATGACATTTTCCGATGCAAGTATACGACAAGGTTCAGCTACAGCTCGACGTAATATATCAGAAACTGAAATGTGCATGGACCATATACTGTATAATCTAATGTAAAATTGTAACAAATGAGCAACACCTTCTCAGTTAAGTACAAATTGTAGTACTTTTGGGGGGTTGGGTCCCATCCGAGATTCGACCCCACACTCCCAGAGGAGGCACCTATAGTCGCCAGCACACAAAGTCAGCGTCAGCGATCTAACCAACTCAGCCACCTAGTCTTCTACAAAATGAAAGTCCGACAACTGGTAGTCTAGATCACAATTTTTGTGTACCCCTCCGACAAGTGTAAATTACTTTAAGTAAAATTGTTGGGTGCTGTCTCACCAGTGATTTCACGCAGCTCATCACAAAGCTTCCTCTTCTTCGCCACGGCTGCCTTTTGACTCTGAAGCGTGTCATTCAGCTGCTCTACGCGCCTCGTTGTTATCATTATCTTGTCCACCATATCCGCCGCCAGCTGCTCGGACTTGGTCAACTTGTCCCAGCACTGATGCACCTTGTCCCGACTCTGCCGGAATATCTGAGTAGTCTCCGCCATAGCCTGGGCTATGAGCTTCACGTTTTGCAGGGCAGCCGGTGACGGTGACACCGCTCTACCGAAGGCCTGCACGCCGACCGAAACCCCTGCTTGCAACGCCATGGCGAGAAAACAAAGGGGAGACTACAGGAAGTGGAATGGGGTAAGAAGATTATCGTCCAGACTTCAGCTCATATGCAGCTCTTGACGTTGTCTGTAATTGTGTCCTTGGCGTTGTTAGGATGTGACGTCATAGACACGATCACGTGACGGCTATAGAGCGTACAAGTTTCCCAGTGGGCTATGACGTAATTAGCTGTGCGAATTCCTGTCTTTGGTACGAATAATGACTCTTGCTCTGTTGTCATGGAACACGTCCCCTTTAGTTTCACCAAAGTAATAATGTCTTTGACTTATGCCACTGTGGTAAACAGTAATGTATCAGCGCGTTATGCCGTCAAAAGGACACATTTTACACAATTTCCGTTCTCACGTAAGTTAAACGTTCACTTAAGCCCTTATGAGCCAAATGTGAACACTGTTCAATTATTTATTTTAAATGTATGTACACTCAAATAAAAGTCTAAAATAAATAGAACCACTTCTAACCCCAAACCCTTTATAATCCAGAATCCCCTCTAATCCAGAACCCTTAATAACAAAAATCATCTAACCAAGAACCCTCTCTAATCCAGAACCCCCTCTAATCCAGAAGTCTTTCTAACCCAGAGCCATCTCTAAAATGGGTTTCAATCCCGACAGAAAAATCCTATATTGAAACATCCCATGGAATCTCTCTACTACGATCAGGACCGCTAAACGACATGGGCAACATCCACTGGCCGGCTCTCGGTCGAAACTTGTTTGGCGATAAAATACTCGGTTAAACCATTCTTTGTTAACATAATGTGGGTGAACACACGTGCAAAACATAAAAACTACAATTTTGTTACAAAAATGTCCTACTGTAATTGTAGATAAATTCAACTATTGTTGTATTACACCAAATGCAAACATCAATGCAGCTGTTATACTCTCAGCTGTGAGAGGTTCTTCAGCCTTATACATTGTTCTGTGAAAAAAGTCTAGTAATAAACTTGATGCTAAACATCAGTGACTTCTCAGTAAGCTAACGGGAAAAAGTAACTGTGCTTCATATACAATTCAATATAAATAAGTTTATTCTGAAATTAAATGGGGCGGTCGGGTAGCCTCGTGGTTAAAGCGTTCGCTCGTCACGCCAAAGACCCGGGTTTGAATCCCGACATGGGTACAATGTGTGAAGCCTATTTCTGTTGTCCCCCGCCGTGATATTACTGGAATATTGCTAACAAGCGGCGTAAAACCAAACTTACTCACTCACTGAAATTAAATAAAGCATCTTTCAATACATTTTCATTGAGACATCTCGACTTGAAGGTCGTGATTCACAATTTGCACGTGCATGTTAATGCACGGCGCACAATGTGGATGTTTGCGCGATTGTTGAGAGCATAATACTCATACACGTGTGTTTTTATTTGTGAACAGCACACAATGATTGTTGATGTAACAGGTGCTCATAAAAAATATACTTTTGTTTTGGCACAAGTAACGTTCACAATGTTGATAATCAACGTCAACGCGCCGTGGGTATGCTGCAAACTGGAATGGCGCAAAACGAAGTTCCGAGACATTTTGATGTTTATCGAAACACAACATTCTACAGCAGGACAACACTCTTGACTTGCCGTGGGCCGGCCGTCCACGTGTGATGTCACGTCAACAAGACAACCATATTGGTGCATCTGTAGCGTAACAAAACGGAGTACTTTTAGGAGTAAATTTTAATGTAAATTTCAAAAACGGAGAAGCGTGTAATATTTAATTTCTGGTGGTTTGAAATTAAAAGTCGTTTGAAATTATCTGCCCTTGGATGAAGGTCGGACAAAAAAAATGGCTACGACGGCTGTGTTTAGATATATGTGGTCAATTCTAGAATTATGACAAAAGTTAAGTCCAACAACCCAACATATGATGGGCATGGCTTCTTCCAATCTGAAATTGGAGCCACTCTTTGGATTACCCACGGAGGACGCCCGTATTTGGTTAGAACGATTTAGGCCTAGTCTGTCGTGCAGATTTGGTACACTTCTGGGCAGGACTTTCTGAAAACAGACTCTCAATACATTAACTGTCAAACCAACCTCTATGGCTTTTCGAACAACAGCTGTGGGACAGGATAATGTCAGAATTTGAAAACCTGGAAACGTATATCACAGACATTGAACTTAAATGTGCCCGTTTAAATAAAACAGACAGTGAAAAACTATCAGCTATTTATTCGTGGAGTTTACGCCATCTATACGAGTACCGGTAATACAACATAGACTAGTTTAATTCCAAGACGTGGCAGAGGTCGCGAGAGTAGTGAATGAGTCAACTCTGGGGCGTGCGTGTACCAGAGGTTATACTCTGCGAATCATTTCACACCTCCACCAACTTGTTGATATCCCTATCAGTATTAGATTGACCCGAACTTGTGCTTTAGTTGACACTGTAGCCGACTTTTGTGTTTTAAATGAATCAACTGACCAAAAGCTTGGCGTCACCGTAGTTAAAAGCCAAAACGCCAACATACACATTAACTGCCAATAATGTTAAAGCCCCAATCACTGGAACACCTCATCTTCATTTCACAATTGCAAATTCTCAGATTAAAGTGTTGTTTCATGTAGTGCCAAATGTGCAACCAAATATAATCTTGGGCTGTGAGTGAGTTTGGTTTAACGCCGCTTTTAACAGTATTCCAGTTATATCACGGCGTGTCAGCTTAATGTGGGAGGAAAGCCCGAAGTGATGCAGGTCTAAGACGTTTACCACTTCGGTGAAACCCACGAGCACGGGTATGGTGCTGACAAACCTAGAAACATAATCGGGGCGAACCGGGATTCGAACCCACAATCATAGGTTTCTGGTGTGCCCAAGGGACGCAACTCTGCACAGCGAATCGCGGCGCCTTAGACGACTGTGCCACCCGTGCCCCCCTCTTGGGCTGTGACTTTCTTGAACAACACAATGTTATAATTACAAACTTTGGAATATAAACTCTCTCATTGGATCCTCACCGTCCCTTGGTTACCACAGAAGAATGTATTGTTCCTGCAAAGAGACAAGTTGTTAAAGCGGCATGTATTAAAGTTGCTATACTTTCAAATGGTGTTGATGGATTAGTGACCGGTTCAGATGTACTAAACGCAACTGGATTACTTAAAGGTAAATCTTTGTCCCGTGTTCATGATGGTACTGTGTTCCAATCTGTCTGTTACTTCACTGATGAAATGATAACAGTTACGAAAAGATCTCTTATTGGAAAGTTTGTGTGCCTGTCAGCAAAGGATTCTATATCGGATATTCCGCAGTCTTCACCTGTTGTTGAACAGGATTTCACTGACTCTTTCGGCGTTTGGATGATCTTCAACATCCACGGATAAACCATGCGTCCTGCCCTTACCCAGTTAGGACCAACATTTCGAATACTTTCTCCCAGGATCAGTCGGAGCAGATTCAAGAGTAACTGGATGAATATACATCCTTGTTTGTTGAGAAGGACACCAATTTGGGTCATTTTCACATACTTGAACATGTCTTATTAATGTACTTAACGAACTCGTCACGATATGGCTGAAATGCTGCCGATGTGACGTTAAATCTTAACTCACTCACTCACTCACATACTTGAACACCACATTGATATTAGTCTAGGTCAACAACCAATTTATCAGAGAGCTTTTTAAACTTGGACAGAAACAGAAAAATGTTCTGATGGATGTGGTACGTGATATACTCGATCAAGATATTATTATTGAAGAGCCTACAAGCCCTTGGGCAGCACCATGCTTACTAATTGCTAAACGTGAAAAAAATCCTGTTGCTTTGTGTGCGAGTTCCGCCTGAACGAATGTGTGCTTGTGGATGCTCACCCTCAACCTTCTCTTTCTTTCTTTGTTAGTTTTTTAACGCCGCTTTTATGCAAGCATGGGTTCCTGAAAACCTATTCTACCCCGGATCTTCATGGGTCTCACCCTCTACCTTCTACGGAGGATGCGCTTGAGAGTCTGGGAACTGAGAATCCAGTTATTTCACGACCTTGACTTACAAAGTGGGTTTTACCAAGTATATATTGATCTAGAGTCTCGACCATACACGTCATGGAGATGTCATAGAGGTCTGTACCAATTTCGAAGGCTACCCGTGGGATTAAAGAACCCGTGAAGATCCGGGGTAGAATAGGTCTTCAGCAACCCATGCTTGTCGTAAGAGGTGACTAACGGGATCGAATGGTCACGCTCGCTGACTTGGTGATCGATGCTCATGATATTAATCACTGGATTGTCTGGTCCAGATTCGATTATTTACAGACCGCTGTCATATAGCTGGAACATTGCTGAGAGCGGCGTAAAACAAACCAACCAAATGGAATAGGACAAGATAACGCCTACGACTGGACTACAGTATGCTTGGCTGGATCCTGAGTGTTTCATACGCGCATTAGGGCAACACCTGCCGAGTAATTCTACCACCTTGTGGCATCAGAGCTAGCTCCACTCACCGGCGCTTGTTCTTTATAAATATATCAAGACTTATTTGATTTTGAACAATGTACTTGTAAAATAGTGAACTATAAACATAAACATAAGGTGTAATCACATAATATATTAAGATTATCTTCCTATTGCATTCCTATTAAAACTGGTGAGCATCATGGTAGTAACAGAATACCGAGAAATGAAAGGTTTTGTAATAAAGGTAGTAATAATGAATTTGAAGATGAATTTCGTTTTTGTTAATATTTGTCCATTTTATTCATCTCTGAGAGTATAATACATTAAGAAATACTATGTTAACCTGTCACAGTACATATTTATCCAGTTATCGTCCATTGAAAACAGTGTCATTTCAAGAAAGGTTGGAAAATATGTTATTGTAGACTTTAAGGTGCGAAAAACAGCTATCGGCACGCCGTATCTAGCCCATAGATGTCGACCAGCAATGGGAGGAGTCCATATTGGAACTAGGATATTCACATGACTGTCACGTGACGTCAAGACCTTCCAGCATGTTGAATACGATAATGAGTACATGGAGGTTATTACGCGAGTGTGTTTGGGGTTGGTAAATATCCCGCATTAGGAATAGACATTGTATTTAGCGAGCCTTGGCGAGCTAAATACATTGTGTTTACTCCTGATACAGGATATTTACCATTCCCAAACACACAAGCGTGATAACCTCTTTATCATATAATGTCATTCTTTAATTCTGTGCTTCAAAATCGCTTTACCTCTCTCATAGACATTACCGAAACATTGCGAGTTTTCCTGGAATGCGCGCATTAATATTTATTACGTCACAGGGTAAGTGATGTGTCAGTCGGACAGTGACAGTAGCCAATATAGTTCCAACTGAAATCTGTTTCTTATACAGTGGCGAAGCAACATATATACGCAAAACAACAATTGTTTTAATTGCCTTTCGCGGCAATCCATCGGTCTGTCCGCTAGAGTAACTGCCCTTTGTCAAAGGGAAGCTACTCTAAACCTAGTCTACGAGATGTCACGGCCATAGTCAGACGTTCTTGACAGTCGGTCTGTCCTGTCATAACGTTAAGCAGTGTAGTCAGATGTACACACAGCGACAAAACGAAACAAGGTAACAATTCAAACATATTTCGGCCAAATCCAACTATTTTATTTTGTGGAGAAGGCTTCAAGCCGCAGAGGTTTACAAGCACAGACATGGCTACTGATCCCGCTTGGCTTGGCCTCGTGCCCTCGCAAAATTGTTTCTCCAAGGTTGCAAAAACTTATAATGCCTTCGATACGTCACAGTTAGACACTGATTTTCAGTATATTAGGCTGTTCTTTTGATAATGATAGCAATTATCTCTGTAGTTTATCCAGATTCCCGATGGTTAATTCTGACTCGATCGCCGAATGACAAGGGCGACGTCATGTTTGTTCATAAACAGTGAAAGTAGTCCCTACTTGACCTTTGATATTTGCATCTCTATCCGCATATGACCCCAACGGATATCGTTTTTATCCGTTGGCTTTATCCTGCCGCGAAACCTACCCATTATATGATAAATGAAACTATGTACCCACTTCTTGTTAGGTACACGATAAACAGGCTTTTTAAACCGTTGCCATAGTTTGGCGGTACGACACATGTAAATCATATGCTGCCACTACTCCAGTGTCGCCCGAGGTGTGCTGTAGGTGACGGGAAAAGCCCAGTTAATCAGAGTGTCGGTTGTCGTACAGATCGCCACCAGTCAGGTGACAAAGAGCATACGGGTGTGTAAAAACAACAAAAACGAATATCACCGATATGATGATATTTATTTACATGTCATGTATGTCTATACAACACGTACTCACACAAGGACAGTCATTACTATATACACATGCAGCTCAATGCTATACACGCACGTTCAGTCCTTCAATCATCAACACTATCACAAGGCAATGATATTTTACACACACACACACACACACACACACACACACAGCCAGTTATGTTGTTCCTGAAGACTGTCAGATATAGTCATGTTGTAGCTACAGACTGCCACAGTGAAGAATTGGCGTTCATTTTGTGTGAGTTCATTGGCGTATGAACCTTCATAGTGTGAGGGCCAAACTATATGAAGGTCGGATCTTGCGACGACGTTCATACAGTGTTTGGCCCTCACTCACACAAAGCGAAAGTCAATTCTTATAATTTTTATGTCACTATTTTAATCCTCGAAGGACCTAGATCTCTATACACAATTCTATTTAGTACGCGTGACTTCTTGTTTACACTGACAGCCATACAACCACCACCTGTATCGCGGAATGATGTAGTTCCCCAAAGGGAGAGGTGGCATGTATGTATGCTCACAGTGACATCTTATATAGTTTTTTTACAGTACATATGTTCAAATAATATCAATATTAGATGAGAAAGGTCTGTTAAGAAATGCCTCAATAAATCAGTCACAGTGACGGTGCGTCGTAATACATTACATCAAGTACAAGATTTCAAAATAGCCGACACGATAAACGTTACGAAGAGATTTCCGAAGTTGTTGATGAATCTGTAGCGTTTACAAGTGTTAGTCATCCTTGATCAAAGGCTGATCATTGAAAGGGGGTTGGAAAGATAGTTAAATAGGAACAAGCTCCGACGTTCATACAGTTTGGTTCTCACTCTATGAAGGTTTATACGCCAATGAACTCACACAAAGTGAATGTCAATTCTCAAATGAACTTCACATTCGCAGTCATTTGACCGATCTCTCGTACAATGGAAATAAGCCGTATATCGTGGAAACTTCAAATTACAAAATTATATAGTTATGTTGTTACAGTAGACTGCCACATACAGTTATGCTGTTACTGTAGACTGCCACATATAGTTATGTTGATGCTGCAGGCTGCCACATGTAGTCATGTTGATGCTGCAGACTGCCACATACAGTTACGTTGTTACAGTAGACTGCCACATATAGTTACGTTGTTACAGTAGACTGCCACATATTGTTATGCTGTTACTGTAGACTGCCACATATAGTTGTGTTGATACTGCAGGCTGCCACATATTGTTACGTTGTTACAGTAGACTGCCACATATAGTTACGTTGTTACAGTAGACTGCCACATATAATTATATTGTTACAGTAGACTGCCACATATTGTTATGCTGTTACTGCAGACTGACACATATAGTTATGTTGTTACAGTAGACTGCCACATATAGTTACGTTGTTACAGTAGACTGCCACATATTGTTATACTGTTACTGTAGACTGCCACATATAGTTTTGTTGATGCTGCAGGCTGCCACATATTGTTACGTTGTTACAGTAGACTGCCACATATAATTATATTGTTACAGTAGACTGCCACATATTGTTATGCTGTTACTGTAGACTGCCACATATAGTTATGTTGGTGCTGCAGACTGACACATATAGTTATGTTGTTACAGTAGACTGCCACATATAGTTACGTTGTTACAGTAGACTGCCACATATTGTTATGCTGTTACTGTAGACTACCACATGTAGTTATGTTGATGCTGCAGGCTGCCACATATTGTTACGTTGTTACAATAGACTGCCACATATAATTATATTGTTACAGTAGACTGCCACATATTGTTATGATGTTACTGTAGACTGCCACATATAGTTATGTTGATGCTGCAGGCTGCCACGTATTGTTACGTTGTTACAGTAGACTGCCACATATAGTTACGTTGTTACAGTAGACTGCCACATATTGTTATGCTGTTACTGTAGACTACCACATGTAGTTATGTTGATGCTGCAGGCTGCCACATATTGTTACGTTGTTACAATAGACTGCCACATATAATTATATTGTTACAGTAGACTGCCACATATTGTTATGCTGTTACTGTAGACTGCCACATATAGTTATGTTGATGCTGCAGGCTGCCACGTATTGTTACGTTGTTACAGTAGACTGCCACATATAGTTACGTTGTTACAGTAGACTGCCACATATTGTTATGCTGTTACTGTAGACTGCCACATATAGTTATGTTGATGCTGCAGGCTGCCACATATTGTTACGTTGTTACAGTAGACTGCCTCATATCGTTATATTGTTACAGCAGACTGCCACATATAGTTATGCTGTTACTGTAGACTGCCACATACAGTTATGTTGATGCTGCAGACTGCCACATATAGTTATGCTGTTACAGTAGACTGCCACATATAATTATGCTGTTACAGTAGACTGCCACATATAGTTATGTTGATGCTGCAGACTGCCACATATAGTTATGTTGATGCTGCAGGCTGCCACATATTGTTACGTTGTTGCAGTAGACTGCCACATATAGTTATGCTGTTACTGTAGACTGCCACATATAGTTACGTTGTTACGGTAGACTGCCACATATTGTTATGCTGTTACTGTAGACTGCCACATGTAGTCATGTTGATGCTGCAGACTGCCACATATAGTTATGTTGTTACAGTAGACTGACACATATAGTTATGCTGTTACTGTAGACTGCCACATATAGTTACGTTGTTACAGTAGACTGCCACATGTAGTCATGTTGATGCTGCAGTCTGCCACATATAGTTATGTTGTTACAGTAGACTGACACATATAGTTATGCTGTTACTGTAAGACTGACATTTGTATACATGTCCCGGGTTTACTCTATGAGGTTCAAAGTCTCCGCGATCTCAGTGGAGATGTCCAACAATGTGGCCTTGATCTTCTCGCCAGGGACCCCCGACAGATACCTCCCAACTCTCTCGAAGACATTCTGTACAATCCAAGAGGCCGCCAGCTCCACCATCGACTGAAACAGAGACATCGTCGTCTACAGTGTGTGTGTGTACTGGTGTTCATGGTCGTCTTTCCCTGAGACAGGCATGTGCTTGTTAAAGTGTGTCTCCCCAATAAAATATAATTGATTTTCTTAGACGCTTCGCTAAACGATCAAGGGCGCCGACTATACTTTATCCTGCGATAATGTATACTTTTAGAGTTACGTCATAATGGTCTGAGTCATGACGCTGTTCAAATTACCTCCCCTGTGATCTAGCGTATGCTTGGTCACATATCGTCCTTTCATTTCTGTCACAAGCAAAATAGCGCATCTACATCAATTATCGATCGGTGATATAGTTTCTCGAATAATTCAATTTATCTTCTGTGAATGGGCCTACCTTTAGAATACAGTACCACAAACCTTTCAAACATAGTACCCTATGACGTAATTTGTGATATTGTGTTACTAGATACCCCGGCAAAACAATGCCCTGTGACGTCAGGGATCATCGAGTGTGCATAAGATCCTCTCGGTGATCTATCATCTCAACATGCTATGTCAATAAATATTCTACCATAAATTTTGAAATGACTTTATTCTGAGTCAGTCAGAGGTTGTCAAATCACAATAAACCCCCACTCTCATACCCAGAGTTCCATGCGACCAGGATAGTACCTCTGCCACAGGCCAGCGCCATGTGACGATTATTCGTCAAAGGACTATATATTTCAGGGGCGGTCGGGTAGCCTAGTGGTTAAAGCGTTAGGTCGCCATGCCGAAGACCCGGGTTCGATTCCCGACATGGGTACAATGTGTGAAGCCCATTTCTGATGTCCACCGCCGTAATATTGCTGGAATATTGCTAAAAGCGGCGTAAAACCATACTCACTCACTCACTCACTCACTATGTATTTCAAGTTTGGGGGACAACCGAGAGCTTGGAATTTGGAGCATTTCTGTTTACGACTGTGGCGTCATATCTTTTGCGTCACAATGAGCGATATGACATCATAATGGTGAAGCGCTGTGTAGAACGAAAGTTTTGCAAAGTTTGCTTAGTTGTCTTTAGGGGTGCCAAGTTTACCAAGTTGCCGTGCTTATTTGCTATTAATGTCTGTCATATGTTCGAATGAAGTATTAAACAAACTGCTTCAGCATTTATACAGCGTCATATTTCTTTAAAGGTTGTTGTCGGTGATTCCGTAATTCATTTAGACCACCCACTCAAAACACCGGACTTCGCTCAATGTGTTTGATGACCTCAAAGAGTTCGCGTTTTATTTAGTCATGGTAGCATGGAGATAAACATAGGACGCTCTATATTGTGAAAACACAATATGTTTATCTCCTTAACATTTCTCACAAAAACTGATTGCTTGTCTTTAAGACACGTGACCTACGGCAGCGATCGTTCACACGAGATTTGTTTGTTGTTTAACGCCGCACTCAGCAATATTCCAGCTATATGACGGGGCTCTGGACCAGACAATCCAGTGATTGATATCATGGGCATCGATCCACGCAATTGGGATACGATCGCATTCATCAACCAAGTCAACGAGCCTGACCACCCGATCCCGTTAGACGCCTCTTATGTCAAGCATAGTTGCCTTTTACAGCATGTTTCTACATTTATATAGGGCATATCATTTATGGAAAACATTTCAAACATTTGTGAAGTGGTAGGGTGGCCATGTGTTTCATGCGCAGTTCACACCGATATACACAGGTTTTAATGGGAAGGATACAATAAGTATAAGGAACCCCCAGATTCACGTGATGCTTAATTACCACAGGCTGAACCCGAAATAGCATCTTATCAAGTATCTCAACGTCTCTGGACCCATATCCAATAAAATACAAGGCTCGTCTTACAATCGGCACCTTTGAAAAGATTTTAAATATGCACTACCTCCATGTGTAGTGTAATATTTAGTAGTTTTGCCCTCAACTATTATACTAAAGCACGAGGTAGCTCTAAGAGGGGCAGAAGGATTTATGTTAACCGATTTCTAATCTTTCTATTTCAAGTGTGTGAATCCATATGTGTGTGTGTGGGGGGGGGGGGGGGGCGGTGGGGTAGCCTTGTGCATAAAGTGTTCACTCGTCACGCCGACGACTCGGGCTCGATTTCCCAAATGGGTACAATGTGTGAAGCCCTTTTCTGGTGTCCCCCGCCGTGATATTGCAGGAATATTGCTAAAAGCGGCGTAAAACACTACTTACTCACTCTTATTTATCATACTGTGATTATCATAGAAATATTTAACTGAAACCCTCTCGGGCGTTTGGCTGGTTTGAGACTGCCTAAAACTGTACTTGTGTTGTATTAAAGAACGTCCGCCCTGACGTAACACTGAACTGGTTATGGGACTCGTAAACTGTTCCACTATTTAAAATCAATCAAGAGTAAGCAAAAGTAAATGAAACAATAAGTGAGTGAGTTGGGTTTAACGCCGCTTTTAACGCTATTCCAGTTATATCACGGCGTGTCAGCTTAATGTGGGAGGAAAGGCCGAAGTGATGCAGGTCACAGACGTTTACCACTTCGGTGAAACCCACGAGCACCGGTATGGTGCTGACAAACCTAGAAACATAATCGGGGCGAACCGGGATTCGAACCCACAATCATAGGTTTCTGGCGTGCCCAAGGGACGCAACTCCGCACAGCGAATATGAAACAATAATCAAGCTTTAAATCAAATTCTCTTTTTAACCCAATACGGCCAAAATGACATCAAGGGGCCGAGGGGTACCTTACCACGAGATTCGTGATGTATACAACTGGAGTAATAGCCAATCGTCACTGTTTTCAGTGCTTATAAATGATCACGGTTACTTGTGCCCACTAGTACACTCGTAAAACCCAAGGAGGGAAGGTCCAAACTATCAAAATCCCTAGAGCCCCCTCTGGATCAGCCAATGCTTCCGACAACCAAGGCCCTATCACACACTTCACTGTAGACGTTCATGGTTGAGGACTTAGCCTTAGAAGAGAATGAGAAGTTGAACTTACAACGTCACCATAGAAGCCGAGGCTTCTGTTCAGCTCTGCAAGGTCCACGGATGCCTGTGATTCAGTGAGGGATGAATTTTGCAACTCCTCGCTGATGTTGATATCATTTTCATCCAAAGAAGGGTCAGAGTCAAAGTCGAAAGGAAGGTCATCAAGGGAGACAACCTCTCCGACCTCTGCGTCTCCCCCAACTGGTTCACGCATTGCCGGGGACAAAGCAGCTCTCTCTATGGCTCGCGCTAACGCCATATCGGGCAGATACATCATTTCAGGTCCATTAAAATTATACATTTGGAACGCATCTCCGTTCCTTGGATTATCCCTGGAAGTGGGTGACTGGTACACGCGCGGCTGCCTGTGACGGTAACCTCCTTGGCCGGGCGGTCTTGTATGTGGACGATCGGAGGCCGGGGCTGAATCCTTGTCCTGGCAAGTCTGCGACCGGTTCCTGGTAGTGCGACCGCGGACTGACCTTTGACCACCGTCCCAGTCATGTCCAGTCGGTTCCTTCGAGCATCCTGAAATGTGTCCCTCCTCTTGGAAACTGGAGTTGGCTCTCGGTGGACCAATAGTTTCTTGTAAAAGAGCATCCCCGAGAAGTTCGACCAACTGCTGTTTTATCCTTGGAGGGTTAAGCCCAGACACCCCACTACAGCCGGGCACGGGGGATTGATCTCTGGTGCTTCCTGAACTTACAGGATTACTGTTTGTCACTTTCTGCTCCGCACAACCTATAGTGCCTACTTTGGAATGTCCGTTGCTGGATGACGACTGCTCTCTACAGTATGGGCAGTCGTGAAACACAGATGCCTGCCAGTCCGAGAAGGACTCCACTTGGGAAATATCTGTATCCAGCGCGTCGGGGCCGCGAATCTGTTTCGATAGAGTGTTTGTAAACTCGTCGCTTATACTCACTTGGCTACCCGTCACCGCACCATGCATCAGGTCATGTCCTGACAACGATTCGTGATATCTCTTCACAAAATCATCATCTTTCCCCCACACATGTACCTCTGTCGGTGAAACATCTATTGTCGAATACGCATTTTCGTCAGGTACTATTACTTCTTGAGCACCGCTACTACGGGCAGCCTGTTCCCTGGACGTGTCCTCATATGGATACGCGCTTGTCTTAAAACATTTGTATTTTGAGGAATCGTCAGTACCCATTTCAAGATGATAGGGATGCTTGACCAGGATCTGACAGCCTCTCAGCTCATACCGTTCATGATCGTGTTCACAATAGGGGTCAATACAAAACAGAACGTCCATGACATCTTGCGGCAAGGTGTCCTTGTATCTGATGTCGTACACAGTAATGGTTGGGTCAGTCTTAACTTCTCGGCCCTTCCCATCGCTCTTCTTGGGACATCTCGGCTTCTGCGAACAGCTAGCATCATGGTCCTCATCCGAGATACGTCGAAAAGTTTCTTGCACCCGCTTTTTGATATTATCGAGAGAATATTCTGACGATAACCCGGCAATATATCTGAGAGAATTTTCATCTATGTCGTCAACATCTACTGCATCATCTTGAGTCTCACACGACCGTGGGTAACAATTGCACGGGTCTTCCTCCGCGCGGTCAACACCATCGTTCGGGTAGTCGTCTGTGTCGGAGGAACGGTACCGGGAAGCACCTCTCTGGCGTTGTTTCTTCTTCTTTCTCTGCCGGTCTTTCTTGGAGGGGTGATCCGTCTTCAGGTGCGCTAGCCGTCGGGATCGTGCCTGAGAGCTCTCTTTACTTGGACAGATGTTTGAAAACGTTACTCTCTTCTCTGCAATGGAAACAGAGGCTCGTTTTATGCTTTTACTTAAGATCGTTTTTATCATTTTTTCAGTAAACGTATATTATTATCATTTATTTTGAATATATTAAGAAGATGACAAACTATTTTGCTCAAAAAGGTTTCATTTAGAAGTGAGGGGAAATTATTGTCGCTTTATGCCAGATTGAGCAACAACCGAGTCATAGGTGGGTAAACCAGTGGTTGATACCACGAGCAACTATCCACGTTCATGACACACAATCAATCAGCAAGGGTACCGTTGTACAAAACAACCTTAGCACTACGACTGTCGTAAGTCTATGTTAAGGTATGGGAGTTACGATCACCTTAGCGCAAAGATCGCTTTGTACAACGGCACCCAGGTCAAGTAACTATGACCTTTCACTCATGGTAACATGGCTGGTGACTTCAACAATACGTACCGGACGTGGGGTCATCAGACCAGAGCCAGCTGACAATGGAGAGTAGGACGAGGCAAACGACAGCCGACAGCAGATACACGGAAGTGGGGTTGAAGAAGGCCCAGGTGGAGAGGTACGACATGCCACTGCTCCAGCTCTCTGCCCTGGTAAGGGTGGCCAGGTTAAAGTAAGGCAGGTGGACACTGATGCTGTCCCAAATTGCTAGATCTGACAGGTAATGCTGAACACTTCTCCAGAAGGACAGGTCGGGGAGAGAGGAGAACATGCTCTCAAAGCTGCCCCGGTTCGAAAGATGCTGCAATACGTTCTTGAAGGGGGTCAGGTCAGGCAGGCAGGCGTGAAGGCTTTCATGCGTGCTTGTCCAGTAGTCTGTGAGACCATGAAGAGGTTACAAATTTGGTACAGAATGAGTGAGTGAGGTTTTACGCCGCTTTTAGCAATATTCCAGCAATATCACGGCGGGGGACACCAGAAATAGGCTTCACACATTGTACCCATGTGGGGAATCGAAATCGGGCCTTCTGCGTGACGAGTGAAACCACAAGGGTACCCCACCGCCCCCGGTACAGAATGGGCGATGTAAGTTGATAATCGGATCATGGGCGATGGAACAATATATTATTGTATCATGGACAATATAAGTAATGGGAGATTAGTTTATTGCGTTTGAGAGAAGCGGAAAACTTATCTGATGCTGAAAAGGTATATATAAAATATTCGGGCCTCGATAACCTGATAAACCGCGATAAACCATATCATGCTTTATTTCTTCCTTTTTTTTTTATAAATATAAAGATTATAGATACACAAACTCGGCTGGATTACCGTATATCCAGACACCCACGGACTGGATTACCGTATATCCAGACACCCACGGATACCATCCGCCATTTTGGTAAGGGGTGCGCGCGAACTTCTTCCTTAGTAAAAGTTTCTTAGCTTTCCAGCCGCCATTTTAAGGCGTCTAGCTAAATGTACAAAACAAAAGGGCGTGTGTGTGTGTGTGTGTGGGGGGGGGGGGGGGGGGGGGTTAAACGTTTTCGTTCGATTCCAGTCCCCAATGTTAATAAAACATGCTACATGTTGAAATGTGGTCCCGATGTAGGGCGATGTATATGTAGCAGATGAGGCTGCTACACGCCATGATGGAACTGCTAGTTTTTTTATGTTGATGCTGATGTTCGATGTTATAAATTGCTTTGATGTTCAATTTCCTTTTTTAATCATATTAAACCATATAAATGCATGCGGGGTCATTTTGTCAGCTTATTTGCAGCCTTATCCACCGGGTCTTCAAATAGCCACGCTGTCGGATGTCCCTGTATTAGAAGCATCAAACAGATATGGCCGACAGGTATCCGGTATGGTGTAAATGTACCAAACACTCTTTAAGCCCGCTAAGACTTGCATGTGTTCAAGAAAGTATAACGAAACGTGGAAACGTGAAAAAGATTACGGAAAAAGCCGAAGGTGGTAAACCAAATGCTGCAGTTGGCCCTAAAACGTGTTTAAAGAGCGAAATGGTTAACCGTGAAATCCTTGCACAGTGACAGCAGATAAATCCAGATAAGGATGCACGTTTGTACCCAATACACTGGTTTGATTAATATTGAACACCATTTTTACAAGTTGCTATTAAAATAGCATTATTGAAAGTAAACGCTGCTCACCATCATATGGGTTCATAATCTCCGACAGTTTTCGGCAGCGTTTTTCCTCCGGCTCAAACAGATCCCAGTCCGGCTCGGGGTGTTCAGGGCACATGTCAAACACGTCATATCCATCTTTGTCGAACCAGGTAATAAATGAGATCACATAATCCCAGATCTTCTCAAAGAAAGAAGCCCCATCGTCTTCACCCATGCCCCTAATAAGAAAGCATAATGCGTGGGATTAACTTAATTGTACTGTTCCAAAACATATGGCATGGAGGTGTCCGGTGTTATGCATGTGTACCCTTTTTAGGAAATGATATTCACTTCATTGTAGTAACAAAACTCTTGGACATTGCAGTTTTCGTTATGGCGTTATTGTAATAAATTGATGCACGTGAGCTCTGTGGCAGCGATTTGTATCTCGGATCTAAATCTTAAAAGACCAGTGTATAGGCTAGAGGATTCTCAAATAGAGTGATGTAGAAAGGATCCGTAAACTGCAACGCATCAATATTAATAATAATCACTTTCCCCATACATGTTGTACATTGCACATTTATTATAATCTGTATGTTTTAGCATTGCAAAGAATTTGATTGTGCACATAGGGGCCTAGACTCTACTTCAGTGACAAGATAAAGGGAGCGGCCAAAGTTCTTAGGAGTCCGTTAACATGAATTTAATTACATCTCACACACGTCTTCCTGCAACCAAGATAGTCACGACTTACTTATGTGTACACCACCCATCTGTACATGTTGAGATCTGCTGAAAGATAAAAGCACCGAGTACTAAGAACAATAGTATCCTTCCCATCTCTCATCTGTATCAGACATCTTCTATATTTCTCTAAAAATAACGACATCCGCTTCCGGAAAACCACACCTCTTGTGTGACGTCATCATTATGACGTCAGAGAACCACAGTACACTTCAATGTGGCGTCAAGCATTGTGCCGACCAACTCGGGACATTCCTTCTTGTGCTCATCTTGGTTACGGAAAAATTGAGTTGTGACGAAAGACTTAACGCATGTCAACATTTGTGGCAGTCAGACTTTCTTTAAAGTGATATAAAAAATTATTCCGGAATCGTTTAAATTGATAAACAGAATCTATGCATTTTTTTCTATTATGGTTAAAGGGGAAGTGTACACGCAAAAATCACTTTCTTTCTTTTTCTAAACAAAACGCAATTTTAGAATTAGTTAGTATCTGTGTTTGAAAATATACACTCATTTTTTTCACAGTGAAAGTAGGAAGCTCACAATAGAGTGAAAGTGATATGCCGTTATGAGGCCTTCGTTTTACGAGCGAAATAGGCCTGAGTTATCCCCCTTAGATTATGACGTAATTGGTGCCAATTCAACTGGGTCCCTGTCTATTCTCAACGCAAAAGATATCAAGGACCAGTTTGCGGTAAAACAACATGGTCTACGACACACTCGGGCGCAGGGTGACTCAGCATAACACAATTCTGGCTGGCATCTGAGATGCTAGAATCACAAAACTGTACCTACACCACGTGAAGCGGCTCTAACAAAGCATGATGACGTCATAATGTTTATCAATTGGCACCAATGACGTCATATTGCAAGGGGCATAAGCCATGGTGTTTTTGTTATGGAAATAGAACACTTGGTAAATGTGAAAAATATAAATCGTTTTAGTGCAAAAAATATGTTAATTAAATATGATGTTTTTATATTTTTGTCTATGACACTTCTATGTTAACACTTTTAATGTGGAAAAAGTACAAGAAAAAATGGTTCATTTCCGTGTGAACAAGAAACAAAGACAATGAAATCGCAAAAATGAACATTGGGAAGTAAAGGCTTATATTAATATTTTCATTGTTCATAACGATGGTGCTCTAGATCTACATACCACGGAGGCAGTCATTCATAAAACCAGCCTCAAGAAAAAGGCACACAGCAAGTCAACCTGTCGGCAAACCATGCAACTTACGATTGAAAGCAAGTCTACATTGAGAAGGGAAATAACTCTAGTTTTATTTGGGGCCAAGGGTCGGTCTGTCCAGTGTTGTTCGTCGGCTGAATAATATGTCAGTTTGACACACAGAGGTGGCTTGATCACATGACAATGAAGGGAGATAAGGTCTCTGAATGGTCATCTGACGAGCATTTCCGACCGGTCGGCTGTAGTAGTAGGAGCGCGGAATAATGTCAAGGAATACAAAGCGTGCGATGGCGCCGGTCAATGTGATGTTATGGCTGCTGACGACAGTTGCGTGTCTACATGTGACAGTTGTACAATCTTACGTCGTAGACGATGTTGGAGCCTTGCTGGAGCATTTGAGTGTCACCAAAATGGGTTATCGCATGCCAAAAATAGACCCAGAGGTCAACATGAATATTGTGAGTAAAAACATGTTTGTCATCAGCTGGTCATGTCAATGATAATCAAATGTGATCTGGTATTAAGGACTGCTGTATTTATCTAAAAGTATTGTAGTATTAGGCCTAGTATAGCCCATGTACATTTAGAAGTACCTGATGTATTAGTACAGCTTGTGTACATCTAAAAGTACTGTAGTATTAGTACAGCTTGTGTACATCTAAAAGTACTGTAGTATTAGTACAGCTTGTGTACATCTAAAAGTCCTGTAGAATTAGTACAGCTTGTGTACATCTAAAAGTCCTGTAGTATTAGTACAGCTTGTGTACATCTAAAAGTACTGTAGTATTAGTACAGCTTGTGTACATCTAAAAGTCCTGTAGTATTAGTACAGCTTGTGTACATCTAAAAGTACTGTAGTATTAGTACAGCTTGTGTACATCTAAAAGTCCTGTAGTATTAGTACAGCTTGTGTACATCTAAAAGTACTGTAGTATTAGTACAGCTTGTGTACATCTAAAAGTCCTGTAGTATTAGTACAGCTTGTGTACATCTAAAAGTCCTGTAGTATTAGTACAGCTTGTGTACACCTATGAGTACCTGTGCTGGTCACTGACCAGTTGTCACCATTTTCTTCATGTTATGTCTGAGATATTCTGTGAACAAAGTTGACTATACCAATAACTTTAATTCGTGTGAAACTTTGAGCAAATGCTCTTATTTCTGTCTGCTACAGATTTCTGTTATAATGCTACAAAAGGGAATAAAAAAAAAGTGGAAATAGATCTTTCCTGTCAACTTATATACTTTTTATCGTGCTATGTGATCACGCACACTGCTTCAGTTATACAAATTACATTTTTTAGTATCTCAGGTATCACTCTCAATTGTTTTATTCATCAAATTGAATAAGAAATGCTATTATCAATTTGTCGTTTACATGTAAAGTGACAAAAAACAATGTTCCCCAAATTTGATCTACACATGCTTATCCTTAGCACTGTGTACTATTGATTCCACGATATATACATGTATATGCATTTTAGGAAATATGGCTCAGATAGAAAGCAGTGACAAAACGTTTTAAAGTGTTATTTGAGAAAGTTTATTTTTATTTATTTTTTTAAAATATTTCCTCAGAAGAGTCCGTTTCATTCATTTTTTTCGGATAAATATTTCTCTCTTCCAATGAAAAAGAGCCAGAGTAATATGAGATGGGCTGTAACAGGAAGTTGGCGATAATTGGAACTTGGCGATAACTGGTTGCCAGCCAGTAGTGTATACGTTAAATATTATGTATATTTTACAGCCAAAACCTACATATTTTACATGTCGAGTGACCGGAATTATATTTTAAATACCGTGTTCGACGTAATAAGCGCCCAGGGTGCTCTCAAAATAAGAAATAGGGGGCTCTCATTAGAATATTAATTTGTTGAAAAAAAACAGATTTGAAAGAAAAATTACAAGGTTTATGCTGACAGCCTGAAATGTTTATATACGAGAGATATATTTTTCCAGAATTTAATTGCCTATAATTAAGGGTGCATATAACACACGAGTGCGTATTATACGCAAATAAATAAGTATTGTGTACATTGATCAATCGGAAAGGGTGCTAATTGGCATTGTTCACGAGCCAATATATTAGCAAATATCGTCGTGGGCGCTTATTACGTCAAATATGGTACTCCTTTTACAGTATTATATTTATGCTGTATATACTGTGATATATTTCTATAAGTCTATCGTAACCCTTAACAGGTGGCTCACTTGTATGTACTGTTATATATAACTATGTAAATATTTTTGATTGTGGGACAGCACCTGTAGTATTAGTACAGCTTGTGTACATCTATAGGTACCTGTGGTATTAGTACAGATTGTATACATCTTGAAGCACCTGTATTAGTACAGATTGTGTACATCTTGAAGCACCTGTAGTATTAGTACAGATTGTGTAATCTGTGAGCACCTGTAGTATTAGTACAGATTGTGTACATCTTGAAGTATATGTAGTATTGATATATCTTGTGTAAATCTTGAAGTACCTGTAGTATGAGTACAGATTGTGAGCATCTTGATGAACCTGTAGTGTAATTTGTGAGTCTTCTAAACACAATTCTTTGTATCGTATGGTGTCTAGGCCAACAACCCATGCTAGCTTTGGTTTGGCATGTGATGTGGAGTTATGGCAATAGCAATGATCTGTTAATACACAATCTTGAACACTGAGCAGTACAGAGATGTAGCAAGATATATGTACATTGGTTTGTTTTGGATTAAATTACAATCTTTGGTCAACATCAACATATAAAGTTTCCGCTTAGTAGGACTGCAGAATATTTAGTATGTATGTACTTTGAACATAAATGATTCTAGACACTACAAACTCATGGAAAATGATACTCAATGTTAACAACACTTTTGGTTTAATATGATTTCTGACTTCATTACCAGCATTTTCCTAGCGAGAAAAACAAAGAATTTTAGAAAATGTGAACTTTTAAACAAGTCATGTATGATGATAATTTTGCGCAAAATTACATTTGTTTCCCTGAAATAAATCCTATGATATATGCATATGTTGTGTGTTCAGATACTGTCAGTTGCTTCTTGTCCTGGTTCTTGTTTGATATTCCTCTGTCCAACAAAGCTTGGACCACACCCAAAAGCTTCAGCCAATGGGAATGCTATATTTCTTGTGATTATATGCTGTAAACGTAGCTCCCTGTGGTCTATGAAAGTGGGTGGAGCTCTGTGACAAGGCTTGTAGAGAGAAATCGAACTCTTCACTCATTGGCTGTGTGTGGCAAATGTCAATGAACGCAAAAATGTTCTACAGTGTACTAGTAGTTGATAACTTGAACATATACCGTATTCAACGTAATAAGCGCCCAGGACGCACTCAAAATTAGAATTAGGGGGCTCTTATTAGAATATAATTTTGGTAAGAAAAAAAACAGAGTTGAAAGATTGTAAATTTCGTGGTTTATGCTGAAAGCCTGCAATAATACAGAAGAAAAGTCTGTGTGTATCAAACACGACAGGTATATTTTCCAGAATTTAAGTGCCCATAATTAAGGTTGCATATAACACACAAGTGCTTATTATACACCAATAAATAAGTGTACATTGATCAATCGGAAGGGTGCTAATTGTGATTGTTCACTAGCCAGTATATTAGCAAATATCGACGTGGGGGCTTATTAGAGCAGGGCACTTATTAAGTCGAATACAGTATGTATATTTTCTGAAAACTTTCGACAGAATAGTCAAGTGGTAGAAACTAACCGTTTTAGTCCACTAGTCCTTATAATGATAACATATAGCAAAGCCCTTAAAAAAGGACAAAACTCTACTTGTTCTTATCATACCTTAACTATTGGACACCTTGGCAAGGACTACAGGACTTGTGACAGTTTCTAACGCTGAATACATTAGAAATTGTGAGGCAATTTGTCCTCTCTGGGTCATTGTTCCATAAACTTAGATCTCAATAATTATATTCTTGTCGCCCTTCTCAATTGTCACTTTCTAAATCAAAATTGGGACACGAAAATTGGCACTGACTTTCTGTGGGGCACTGTATGTGGACTGTGGGGATCTTATGTAACCTTAGGGGTGTTGGGTACTATATCCTTCTCCCTTGGTTCCCTTTTACTTATCAACCACTTCTTGGTTCGTGGGATGAGGTAGCTCTCAAAATCACAAGTCAGTTTGTTTGCTCAAGTCCTTTTTAGTTATGATGGAATTAATCATAAATATACACACATGGTCCTCAGAGCTGGTGTTTTAGTATAACTGGTAACAGTGGGTCCGGGGTATTCTGCCAATGCCAATTCAAAGTTCAAAATCTCTGATGTAGGCGGTAAAATGACGTAATAAATAGGTGGTACCTTTTCGCGCATTTTCTTGCTCCGTCACGTCAGGTCAACTAATGGGCGGAGTGTGATTGGGGGTGGTACAAGTTGATTATACCACTTGACACTTGACTGTTTATGGGCTATAATTGATCACATGGCGTGGTATAACCATTACTTGTCACATACACACGGTAATCTTAATCTCTGCATTTAAAACAATGGTAAATCATCATGTCTAATGATGTTTTATATCAAATTTCATACTTTTATTGACCAAGTTTGTTATTCATCTGAATTAGCTGAAGGATGTGATGTGGTTTTTTTATAGCACATATTAATACTCGATAAATCTTTTTTTACACTGTGAATCATAAACAACGCCTATTCTAATTTTTTTTTAAACTCTAAAATGTGCAACGTAGATCGTGTTAGGTAGGCAGAGCATGTATACTGTTTTGTATGACTTGACCTTTGTTAAACCGCTGATCATCTGTAACACTAATCAATTATTTGGACCCCGGAGATAGCGTTGTAGCGAGGGATCACTGTACTTTTTATGAATTATTCCTGTTGTGTATATATTTTTGTTTACACAATAATTAGTGTATATTACTATTCCTGAACAAACAGTTTGTGGACACTGCACAAGAGATTATACTTTTTATCACAAATTGACTACTATCAGCAAATATGTGTATAATTGATGGCTAAAACAGGCACAAATGCACAAAACTGTGTAGACATATTTCAAAACCATAAAGGTCAGAAAGAGTTTAGGAAAAAATTGTAAACAGAAGAAGCAACATTTTAGGAATTACAAAAATATTCAGTTAGAAGTTCAATTTTTTAGGAGAGAGAAGTATATTTTATTGAACTGTTGGTCTTCGCTTCATGACAGCTGACAAAAGTAATTCAACAAACTGGTGGTAAATGAATTTGATTATATTTGACATCAGTGCATTTCAGTAGAAATAGCAGGGCAGTTATTTCCTGGTGATATTTATACTTGTGTGTTGTGAAGTAGTTGGTTCAACTGTGACCTGGTGATCAATGCTTAAGCAGATTCAGTATATTCAGTGTATCGTAAAGTATTCATATCTTCAGCTTGACATTACCAGAAATTGAATTTGTAATTTTCCATAGATATTAATTACAATTTCAATGCCCAGCCCATGTGATCATGTGATGGTCACTGAAACAGGTGTGACCTAGTTGGAGATGTTGAAACCTGAAAGTCATGCTGACAACATGGGGAGATGGATTGTAGCAGCATCAGTCACAGGAAATATATTGATGACTGAACATATTGCCATTTAATGACCAGAAATATCAATCCAGCACAAGACATGCTATAGTGTTCATATGTTTGATAATAAAAAGGGACATAGTAGTTTAGATCCTGTAAAAATCAGGGTTGTACGAAGTGAGCTGCGCATCCATTCCTTGTTCAAAACATTTTTTGAGACTACTGTCAGAGTTACCATGGTTACCTAAACAGTGTATCTTGCAATCTACTGGACATTGGGGGAGGGGGGAAGGGGCATGGTTTCCCAGTCATCTGAGATACTGCAATGCACTGTGCAGAGTTGCTTCCCTTGAGCATGTCAGGAACCTATGATTGTGGGTTCGAATCCCGGTTCGCCCCAGTTATGTTTCTAGGTTTGTCAGCACCATACCCAAGCTCATGGGTTTCAACAAGGTGGTAAACGTCTGAGACCTGCATCACTTCAGGCTTTCCCCCAACATTAAGCTGACATAACGTGATATAACTGGAGTACTGTTAAAACCCAATCAGTCACTCACAGTCACTTCTTGACATAGGTAATGGATAAACTGTTTACAGCCAGGAGGTCTACAGAATGGGCAAGAAAAAGTATTCACCATAATATCACAAGAAGTAATAATAGTCGTAGAATAGGTCTTCAGCAACCCATGCTTGACGTAACAGGCGACTATGCTTGTCGTAAGAGGCGACTAACAGGATCGGGTGGTCAGGCTCGCTGACTTGGTTGATGCATGTCATTGTATCCCAATTGCGTGGATCAATGCTCATGATGTCAATCACTGGATTGTCTGTCCCATACTCGATTATTTACACACCGCCGTCATATAGCTGGAATATTGCTGAGTGCGGCGTTAACAACAAACAAACAAACAAACAAAACCTTCATAGTCTAGTTGATAGAGTGTCTCCCCAGAGAGTCAGTGGTTTGATCCCTTGGCCCCATCCTGTCAAAAGATGATAATAGGTCTGAACTAGTAGCATGGAGCTGTATATAGGTGTAACAATTGTAACCTCAATGTAACCCCATTTGCCTCGCCCTACCAATGGCAACAATGGTATTATTGTTGCAGTATTATCAAGAGAGTATTTTTAACTCTCACAATACTAACTCCATTGTGATATGATTATTACAGCAGTATTGAGTAGTATTTGCAATTATCAGCATCACAATATATATATGTTTAATTATTGCATTAGTGTTTTTAACTATCACAGTACAAACATACAGGTAATAGAGACCCTAACAGTGACCGAAGAATTAAAAACAAGTCTTGGTATTAGTTTTGTATTAATTGCATTTCAAAAGCCAATATTGGCCAAAACTGGCATTTTGTTTTCAGTAAACTTGTAAAAAATGAATATATTTGTTAAAGATGACTATTGGAGCTATTTTAACTATTGCAATAGTTGTAAACCCACTTTACGGGTGGAAACTGGACTATTATACTCAGTGAACACCCTTGCCTCAGGAAGATGGATGAATATATTAATCAGTGTAATAGAAATTTATCAAGTATTGCTGACATTCTCTAAGTCAGCCATTTTCCACCAACCAAAGGGAAGAAAAAAAACCTCTTCTCTGACTGGATAGACACAATTTTTAATATTTTTTTTTATGGATAACAATATCTTTAATACTGTGAAAAGCGACGTTTCGGTATAGATCCTTATGCCGTTGTCAAGCAAAACTGAAAGGGGGACATAGTGCAGAATATATATAGTAGGTGTGGGATTACCAGTAGGTGGGGGATTAACAGTAGAGGATTAACAATTACTGTTAATCCTCTACTGTTAATCCCCCACCTACTATATATATTCTGCACTATGTCCCCCATTCAGCCTTGCTTGACACCGGTATAAGGATCTATACCGAAACGTCGCTTTTCACAGTATTAAAGAAGTTGTTATCCATAAAAAAATTGTGTCTATCTTGTCTTCCGTCAACTTCTAAGTAATGCCTATCAAACAATACTCTGAACTTGTTGTATAATCCTTGCAAACCCACACACAGGCATGTGATTGTCTGAAATTCACATTATTTATGTTTTGTTTATTACTAATTGCGACTATTAACATGATTGAAACGATCGATTGTTGTGCATGCTTTCGCCAATACTATTGGCATTTTAAAATTCCTATAGATCTGATACTATCACAAGGCAAACAGCTCCTATACAGCAACAGTCTGATATATCGTCACACTCCAAATGTTTGTCGTGACCTTGTGTTGTAGAGCCAGCTGATTACCAGCAAGGGCTACCCGTATGAGGAGTACAGCGTACAGACGGAGGACGGCTACCTCCTGGGGGTGCAGCGGATACCACACGGGGTCACGAACAAGGACCCCAACCGGCCCGTGGTCTTCCTCCAGCACGGGCTGCTGTGTTCCACCACCAACTTCCTCACGAATCTGGCCAATGAAAGCTTAGGTACACAACTGTTGTTTCCAGTACTTTCCACATGGGCAGCCTCACAATAAATAGTACCCAGCAGTGTTTGAAATAATTTTAAAAGCCAACAAGACAGTAGGTCCTGATACCCATATACTAGTCTGTCTTACAGACCCTGATACAAATATATATCAAATACAGCCCATGCAAGTCTATAAAGTTTGGCAAGTCTAGATCACTGCAGTGTCTGAAAATGAAGAGAGTCACTGGGCTCCTTTTTATTATATTTTTATTAAGATAACTGAACAACGGTTTTTTTATGTAAGATGTGTTCATTTCAGAGACTAGATGTTAGTCTACCCATATACAGTCAAGTCCTGTTAATCCTACATGGCTGATTGCATATGATTATGTCGGATAAACAAAATTAAGTACTACCAACGTTCGTCAGTCATAGTTTGCGAAAGATTCTTCTGACGTGACCTGTAATGGGATGTCATCGGTGATAGCGTGACTTTGTATCTGATTTTAATGAGATTGAGGTAATCTAAGCATGTGATTAATCCTGTCTTCTTTATTTAAAACATTAATTGTTTATTGTTAAGCAAAGTTTATCTCAGCAGCTTTGTAATATGCATCTACCAGCCGACTCGCCTCGCATCAAACCACTGGCTGTGTATTCGTGGGCAGATAACCACGGAGTACGCTGATCACTGTGTCGTATTAACGAGACTGATTAATGAGTAATTTAGGTAATTCGTTGCAAATTAGATGTGTCGGAGTCGGAGTGCGAGACTGTCGGATTAACAGGTCTCAATAGCATTGGTTTAATCGGTTCCCATCATTAGTATCGGATAAAGCCGATTGTCAGATTAACGAGTGTCGGATTAATGAGACTTGACTGTATGTTGCCTACCCATCTTCAAAGTTACCTGCCCGCATTCAGACATAATAAACATTGGAAAGTCGTGACAAGTAAGAGACAAATTGTGTCTTGATTTAGTAGAAATAATGCAAATTACTTGAGAATCTACTAGGAATTATAATAAAACTGAATACGTGCCAATTTACTCTTGTCAGAGGGGTACACAAAGTACGTGATCTAGACTACCAGTTGTCAAACTTTCATTTTGTGGAAGCCTTGGTGGCTGAGTGGGTCAGATCGCTGGCTTTGTGTACCATGAAGGTGACATTTTGGTGTAGTTCAGTCAACAGAGATCAAGGCTATTTCATCCCATCTGCCTACTATGAACTCATTAAGCAATAATCACCACACCTATGTAACTTATCCTGTTCAATTGGCTTCATGTCTCATTGGCTTCCACCAATGTGTTTTCTGTCCATCATGTTCTGACAATATTATCCTTCTGTTGTCATTACATACTCATGTTATCCCACTCATGTATGCAGTTGTTGTTACTGTTAATCCTCCACCTACTATATATATTCTGTACAATGTTCCTCATTCAGTGAAAGAGTGAGTATGGTTTTACGCCGCTTTTAGCAATATTCCAGCAATATCACGGCAGGGGACACCAGAAAAGGGCTTCACACATTGTACCTATGTCGGGAATCCAACCTGGGTCTTCGGCGTGACGAGCAAACGCTTTAACCACTAGGCTACCCGACCGCCCCTCCGGATTCAGTCTTGCTTGACAATGTTATAAGGAGCTATACCAAAACGACGTCGTTACTATTTAAAGTAGTTGTTATCCATAAAATTGTCTCCTTTGCAATCTAATATCTCTTGAATATGAGAAAGTCTTCATATATTAACCAACATGTTTGGTATTCACGTTTCTTGGCGGTAAGTATATTTGATTCGAGTCCATTCAAACCCTGACTGTATCAAGAACAGTTACATAGTGTGCTTCTATTAAACAATGTCACAGTATTTATTTGGCTGTCACTGTATTTATTTGGCTGTCAGTATTTATTTGGCTGTCACAGTATTCATTTGGCTGTCACAGTATTCATTTGGCTGTCACAGTATTAATTTGGCTGTCACAGTATTTATTTGACTGTCACAGTATTTATTTGGCTGTCAGTATCTGACATTACGTTCAAAACTCCCATATAATGTGTATCTTTATGAGACAGATGAATCGTCCTACTTCTGAGTTAATGGCTTATTTTACACACAAGGAAAACTTTCTGCCTGCCCAATCCAACTTTTCAAACCTAACTACCAGAGAATGTATACTTTGTGTTTCTGTTTAGCCACAAGGTTGTTTCTGAAGGTCACATGGACTTTGTACTGGGAAGAAAAATATGCCAGTCATACATTTCTGACTAAGTACACAACAATGTGTCCGATGACTTGTCAGTTTGGTTTGTGCCTGAATCTTGTGTAGTTAGTGAGTGAGTTGGGTTTAACGCCACTTTTAACAGTATTCCAGTTATATCATGGTGTGTCAGCTTAATAGGAAAGCTCAAAGTGATGCAAGTCTCAGCTGTTTACCACTTCGGTGAAACCCACGAGCACGGGTATGGTGCTGTCAAACCTCGAAACATAATCTGGGTGAACCGGGATTCGAACCCACAATCATAGGTTTCTGGCGTGCCCAAGGGACACAACTCTGCAAGCAAATTGTGACGTCTCAATCGACTGGGGCACCCATGCCCCCTCTGAATCGTGTGTTGGAATCGTGTGTTGGACTTGCTATGTCATAGAGGATATGTACAGGGATAAAGATGTAGCTTATTTCAAATGGGTCACAAGGCACTCATAAATATGTTTAGATGTGTCCTTTGCGATTTAAATGTTCAAACAGGATGAATACTTTTCATTTAAACAACAGAAATAGGTTTGTGACACACAGTTCGTCCAGTTCTGCTGAGCAAAGGAGACAAATGTTATCACTGGCTTCACATGCTAAACTATGAATTGATCTTCACCAACCCATGCTTGTCATAAGAGGCGACTATGAGGCAACTATGCCTGTCTTAAGAGACGACTAATGGGTTCGGGTGGTCAGGTTCGCTGTCCTGGTTGATGCATGTCATTGTATCCCAGTTGCATACATTAATGATCATGATGTCAATCACTGGATTGTCTGGTCCAGACTCGATTACTTACAGCCAGCTGTCATATAGCTGGAATATTGCTGAGTGAGGCGTTAAAAACAAACAACCAAACAAAACAAATACTAAACATATTAACAAGGTATTGTAGGTAAAAATTTGATTTCTAAGTGTGCCCTTAAGCTAATGTAAAAGCACTGTAATACAAGAAATATTGTACCCTACCTAGATACTATGCATAAAGTAGGTTCCATAAACATGCTAAAAACATTTACAAAAATGTTCTAGTATCTTGTCTTCCTGATGCCAGGCTTACAACAGGCTATGAAGCATCTTCAGAAACTCAGGCCAATAGATATTGGGGAGACCCGTGAAGATACAGGATAGAATACCAACCCATACTTGTCGTAAGAGGCTACGAACGGGATCAGGTGGTTAGGTTCGCTGACTTGGTTTATGCATGTCATCGTATCCCAATTGCGTGGATCGATGCTCATGATGTCAATCACTGGATTTTCTGGTCCAGACTCAGTTATTTTCAGACCGCCATCATATAGCTGGAATATTGCTGTATGAGTGCAGCGTTAAACAACAAACAAACAAACAAGATATTGGGGCGATAACCGAAAACAATATTGCCTTCATCATGAATGCAGTATATTGTTTTTATGATCAGTAGTCCCAATTGTGAAAGGAATAAAATCTGTTTCGTGTAATTCGCAATTATGACATGGGTTTCCATTTTACTGCCATTAATTTGGCTTTTAAGAGCTGTACTACCTAAGTTTACATGATTCTGTTTTATAAGAACATTAGTTTGTAGCATGGGTTTACAAAAAAAGATTAATGAGTTTGTAAATCAGTTGTTTCACTGTTGACATCAGAAACAGGTTATTGCTGCATTGTGTTCATACAAGAGTTTATTTATCTTACATTTATCTTACATTTGTCTTACATTTATCTTACCAGCGTATATACTGGCTGATGCTGGCTTCGACGTCTGGCTTGGCAACAACCGCGGTAATTCCTACTCCCTCCGACATGTCTCACTGAAACCAGATCAAGATGCATTCTGGGAGTTCAGGTATGTAGAGACACCGAAACCTGCAGCTGCAGTCAGTGTCTTGCTGAACGGACACGGCGCACAGGGAAACCATTCCGGTCATACTTGAATAAACTGATCACACAAAGCAAACTATTAACACCTTCAGTTCAGTGTCCTAGGCCATCCCACAAAGCAATCTTTGTCACATGGTGATCAAATCCCCCTGTGGTGTACCTAGCGCTAAGATGCTAATCTCCCATGATGGAACTAGATTTAAAACAGTCATAGAGCTAAGATTGCATTTTCCATGGTGTAACTAAACTTATGACAGCCTTAGTACTAGGCCAATTACTTATCTGATGGTGTAACTAGTCTCATGTCCATCATATCACGAAGACGATCACATATTCTATCTTCTCCCCTTGGCTCGGGAAGATGCGTGTAGCTAAACTTATGATGTCATAGCGCTAAGATGATCACATCCCCCATGGTGCAAGTAAACTTAAGACAGTCGTAGTGCTAAGTTTGCTTCGTGAAACAGTACCATGTCCCAAAAGCTATCTTAATGCCATGTAAATCTATGCTAATGAACAGGACCCACTTGCACAAAGCGATCTTGGCGCTAAGATGATCGTAACTCCCATTCTTTAACATAGGCATACAATAGTCATAGCGCTAAGATCACTTTGTGCAATGGGTCCTGGAGTTATCAGGAGGAAGTGTAAACCATCTGGTTTGAGGCCTGGTATGTTTGTTGACACTTCCGCCTCACAGTTTCCTCATCTGCTTTTCCTTCTATGACTGGGTGTTGATGAGGAAGATATGCATGTAATCATCCTGCAAGGTTCGACATAATCTTCTTCCTCTTGTGTTGTGTGAGGGTTGTTCTCACTCTTGTAAAGCAGACGGCCTCCGTGGTCTAGTGGTAGAGCGTGCGCCCGGAGAGCGGAAGGTCCGGGGTTCGATCCCCGGCCGCGTCATACTTTAAGACGTTAAAAGATGGTACTTGTTACCCTGCCAGGGGCTAAAACAAGGACTGGTCGGCTAGGAGTCAGTATACTGTATCTGAGTGGGGTATTCATGTTAAACTGCGGCATGGTATCTCAGTGAGCTAGCACTATAAATCGGCATCAGTCCGGACTAGTACAAGCAGCCACACAAACACACACACGTACATGCACTTCACTATATAAGTGCAATAATCTTGGACGCAATGTTCATCCCCATTTCACCTCACCTCTTGTATTGCGCCGGAGTGTGGGTTGTTATTATTTCTAAATATTTCCTCCACTACTTTCCCTTGTATGATTCAGCTGGGATGAGTTTGCCAAGTATGACTTCCCGGCACAGTTGAACTTCGCCCTCAAGCAGTCTGGGCAATCAGACCTCTACTATGTAGGTCATTCCCAGGGTACCTTGCAAGCCTTTGCCGCTCTGTCTCAGTATCCGGAAATGAATAAAAAGGTACGAGAGCAGTATGTTAAGAAGGGTGAATGAGTGGGCTTTGGGTGAGTGAGAGTGAGTTGGGTTTATGCAGCTTTGAATAGTGTTACATTTTATCTTGGTGTGTCAGCTTGATGTGATGAAGGTCTCAGTTGTTTACCACTTTGGTGAAACCCACGAGCACGGGTATGGTGCTGACAAACCTTGGAACATAATTGAGGGGAATCAGTATCCAAACCCACATTCATAGTTTTCTGGCATGCCGAAGGGATGCAACCCTGCCTCCAATGAGCATGAACTATCATGGTACGGGTTAGAACAGTGCCCAGTAATTTGCACTCATCTCCCAGTATGGGTTCTGGGTTAGAAAAGATCCCCAGCAAACTTCCGCTCATCTCCTAAGTGGGTTCTGGGTTAGAATAGATCCCCAGCAAACTTCCGCTGATCTCCCAAGTGGGTTCTGGGTTAGAATAGATCCCCAGCAAACTTCTGCTGATCTCCCAAGTGGGTTCTGGGTTAGAATAGATCCCCAGCAATCCCCTTGTTGTAAGAGGCAACCAAATGAATTGGTGGTCCGGTTTGGTGACTTGGTTGATTGTTTGTCATCATACCTTGATGGAGTGGATTGTTGCTCAGTCACTGGATAGTCTGGTCCTGACTTGATTATTTACAGGCTGCCGTCATATAGATGTAATACTGCTGAGTGTGACGTTAAATAACAAACAAACAAGTCGTATAAACAAATGTTTGAACTCCTGGAGCAGGACAGTAGTGTAAATCATGAGTGAGTGAGTGAGTGAGTGAGTTTGGTTATACGCCACTTTTAGCAATATTCCAGCAATATCACGGCGTGGGACACCAGAAATGGGCTTCACACATTGTACCCATGTCCGGAATCGAACCCGGGTCTTCGGCGTGACGAGCAAACGCTGTAACCACTAGGCTACCCAACCGCCCCGAAATCCTGTAGCAGAGTCTGCAGAACCAGGATTCCTTAATATAGGAATATGTTGCTGGGTCCACTAGCAGCAGTGTTATGCAGGTTATCACGGTTTCACACGGTTCATTTTTACATGAGCTTTGCCTGACTTTCAGGACTTGAGGTACTCCTTGTCTCAGTTTGGTTAATGAATCTTTACTTAACTGAATCTGTAGCATAGACATCGTGATGCCCAGTGTTCGTCACGAGGGTGTTGATCTTCATGTTCATTTACGTGTCATTTCAATATTCAAAGGTGAAGAAATTCTTTGCAATGGGTCCAGTTGTCACTGTCGGCAACATCATCAGTCCACTCAAGTACCTGTCAGATATCTCCGACTCGGTGAGTTGACAGTCCATGTGATGTCAGTCATAGTTTACACTTTGGTATAGATACCCAAAGGTTATGTTGAATGCGTTAATTTACACCTGATTCACTTGAACATGAACACGACAAGATTACAATATTCTTTGATTTTAAAAAATGCTTTCGGGAATCTGATTGATTCATCATTCACAGCCCCGTTTGTAAGAGGCGACCAAATGGATCGGGGTCAGGCTTGGTGACATGGTTGATTATGTGTCATTGTACAGGCATGGCTCGTTGTTCACAATATCTATCACTAGGTGGTCAGGGCCAGACTCCGTTATTTCCAGGCCATTGTCATATAGCTAGAATATTGCTGAGTGCGGCGTTAAACAACAGACAAAACATCATTCAGATGTGACATGAATCTTTTTGCACATATGTAACCATGGTAACTTGTCATCATGAAAAAAACATGATTCTTTACCTCTGTACCAATGTTTACCTGCCTACCTACCTACTTACCTACCTGTGTTCACCTCTTAGTGCAAGAGGTCTTTTGGCCTTACATATCTCAAACCACTCTCAACAGCTGTAAGGCTGAAAATTGAGAGCAGATGAGGTAGAGGAACTGTTCTTGGTTCCTTTTTACCATGCTTTTGCATTTTGCAGCAACTTCTGACATGCCAGTGACCTGTGGCCTGAGACCTGTGACCTGTGACCTCTTTGTGTGTGTTTCAGGAAATATATAAGTTGTTCAAGCACAGGGACTTCCTGCCCCACGACGAAATCCTGCAGCTCCTGGCCGACACAGTGTGTCAGGACAAGCACACCCGCTTCCTGTGCTCGAACGTCCTCTTCCTCATTGCTGGATACGATGTGTCTAACCTCAACCAGGTCAGTCTCCCTGTAGAACATCAACCAGGTCAGTATCCCTCTAGAACATCAATCAGGTCAGTCTCCCTGTAGAACATCAACCAGGTCAGTCTCCCTGTAGAACATCAATCAGGTCAGTCTCCCTGTAGAACATCAACCAGGTCAGTCTCCCTGTAGAACCTCAACCAGGTCAGTCTCCCTGTAGAACATCAACCAGGTCAGTATCCCTCTAGAACAGCAATCAGGTCAGTCTCCCTGTAGAACATCAATCAGGTCAGCCTCCCTGTAGAACATCAACCAGGTCAGTCTCCCTGTAGAACATCAACCAGGTCAGTCTCCCTGTAGAACATCAATCAGGTCAGTATCCCTCTAGAACATCAATCAGGTCAGTCTCCCTGTAGAACATCAATCAGGTCAGCCTCCCTGTAGAACATCAACCAGGTCAGTCTCCTTGTAGAACATCAACCAGGTCAGTCTCCCTCTAGAACATCAATCAGGTCAGTCTCCCTCTAGAACATCAATCAGGTCAGTCTCCCTGTAGTACATCAATCAGGTCAGTCTCCCTGTAGAACATCAATCAGGTCAGTCTCCCTGTAGAACATCAATCAGGTCAGCCTCCCTTAAGAACATCAGTCAGGTCAGTCTCCCTGTAGAACATCAACCAGGTCAGTATCCCTCTAGAACATCAATCAGGTCAGTCTCCCTGTAGAACATCAATCAGGTCAGTCTCCCTGTAGAACATCAATCAGGTCAGTTTCCCTGTAGAACATCAACCAGGTCAGTCTCCCTGTAGAACACCAATCAGGTCAGTCTCCCTGTAGAACATCAATCAGGTCAGTCTCCCTGTAGAACATCAGTGAGGTCAGTCTCCACGTAGAACACCAATCAGGTCAGTCTCCCTATAGAACACCAATCAGGCCAGAATCCCCGTAGAACCTCAATCAGGTCAGTCTCCATGTAGAACATCAACCAGGCGAGTCTCCCTTTTAACAGTAAAACATCATGTTATATGTACAGACAGTGACATATTGTTTCAGAGTCGGCTCCCGGTGTACATCAGCCACACGCCAGCAGGCACCTCTGTACAGGACATGGTACACTTTGCCCAGGTAAGGAGGGAGGGGTAAGCTATCAATACTCAGATGTACAACCGGAAACCTTTTTTCTAGACCTGCTCAGAGGCAGATATTTGGCCCCAAATCTGGAGCAAATGTTATGACAATCCGAAGTAGGAAATTAAAGATACCCACTTCATGTGAGTACAGCTATAACTAAGTAACTAACCAACGTTGTGGCTTGGCCGAGGTCACTGTTTCTCACATGATAACAGCATCAATAAAGAGGAAGAGGCTTCAATGCTTTTTTAACAAACAATGCTAAAAAAATAGAATTTAGGAAAGTAAATTTTTGTTAGAAATCCCAATGTTGAACAAATATTGATTTTTATTCCCAGTTTGCCTGGCAAGGGCACATGGTTTCGAATCCCATATAAATCGCTGGACTCATATGACAGTGGGGAGTGCCTGGAACTTACACATTATACTCATACAGTGCTTCCTCTGTAGGTCAACTCGGTGTGTTACAGAATGATGATTATGACGTACAGACATTGGGAATGTATGTCAATGAATCTACAAGTTGATGATCATTTGATTGTATATAATAGATTAATAGCAGATCATAGATTGATAGGGGGCATGGGTGGTCAATGAATCTACAAGTTGATGAACATTTGATTGTATATAATAGATTGATAGTAGATCATAGATTAATAGGGGACATGGGTGGCCCCGTCGTCTAAGGCGCCGCGATTCGCTGTGCAGAGTTGCATCCCTTGGGCACGCCAGAAACCTATGATTGTGGGTTCGAATCCTGGTTCGCCCCGATTATGTTTCTAGGTTTGTCAGCACCATACCCGTGCTCGTGGGTTTCACCGAAGTGGTAAACATCTGAGACCTGCATCACTTTGGGCTTTCCTCCCACATTAAGCTGACACTCCGTGATATAACTGGAATACTGTTAAAAGCGGTGTTAAACCCAACTCACTCACTCTCATAGTTTAATAGTAGATGATAGATTCATAGTAGATAATAGAATAATAGCAGGTGCCTATGATTCATACAGACAGGAGACTTGAGGCCCCAAGACTCTTCAAATTCGAACACAGACTGCAGATTTTCATCAAGTTCTACAGGCTTGAAAAAGTATTCAATTTGGCAGTCTTACCTCTAAAAGGCCTTATAATTTGATTTGGTAACCATGGTTAGATAAATATGTTTCAAATATTTTCTTCTCTTGCATGTCGCAAAGATTAGTGTGTACCTCATAACGAATAGTAATGATGCGTGGAACGTGAACATTTTTATGGTGTATGTAGATGGAAAAATGGCAATATTCTGACAGTGAAATGTACTAAGCACTGGACTAGCTTTATTACAGACCACCTTTATACAGCTGGAAAATTGCTGAGTGTGGCCTTAGAAACAAACAAACAGTCTTCCATTCACTTGCTGATGCGACTTCTGTCATATATAGCCTGTCCCTCAGAACGCCATGTTTCACTGCAGGGTGTGAGGACCAAGGCCTTTCAGATGTACGACTACGGATCTGCGACAGATAACCAGAAGCATTACAACCAGGTGAGATCACATCACTGACCACTGATGTCCTGTTGTCATGCACAGCCCTGGGTTAGAACCAATCTCCTACCCATAATTCCATGCGGCGAGCCCAATGACATGTGACAATTTTTTAACGTCTACTCAGTCCTTTCAAGATGTTGGATATGTTTTCATTTGTTTTATTTTATTTTTTTATCTACGCATTTAGATAGACATATTTTAACTTTGATGGAAAATGTGGAAAATTATTTCTATTTGCATATCTATCCTTTGTTTAGATTGGTTGTATGGCTCCACGTGCAGACATCAAAGCCTTATGGATAGCTAGTGATAGGGTCACTTTAATGTGTAAAGCTATACTGTCTCTGTTGCAGTTGTAGTATATCTCTATAATTATGCAAAAACGTGTTTAAAAACCAAAAGGTTTGCATTAGGCCAGCCTGTTCTGATTTCAGAATAAGTGCATTTGTTTACAATCAAGACAAAAGTTTGGTCACATGATATGCAAATTAGCCTTTGGCAGTGGTGTAATGCTAAGTCATCACTGCCCAGCATAAAACCATACTCACTCACTAACTCAATAAAATTTCAAATTTGCTTCAGTCGACACCACCTTTGTATGACGTCAACAAAATGGACACACCTGTCTACCTGTTCTATTCAGAGAATGACTGGCTGGCTGATGTACAGGTAAGTAAACAACATGGACACATATCTACCTGTTCTATGCAGAGAACGACCCGCTGATGTACAGGTAATTCAACAACATTGACACAAATCTACCTGTTCTATGCAGAGAACGACTGGCTTGCTGATGCACAGGTAAGTCAACATGGTCAAATATCTACCTGTTCTATGCAGAGAAAGCCTGGCTGGCTGATGTACAGGTAAGTTAACAACATGGACACACCAGTCTACCTGTTCTATGCAGAGAAAGCCTGGCTGGACGATGTGCAGGTAAGTCAACAACATGGACACACCTGTCTACCTGTTCTATGCAGAGAAAGCCTGGCTGGACGATGTGCAGGTAAGTCAACAACATGGACACACCAGTCTACCTGTTTTATGCAGAGAATGACTGGCTGAACGATGTGCAGGTAAGTCAACAACATGGACACACCAGTCTTCCCTGTTTTATGCAGAGAAAGCCTGTCTGGACGATTTACAGGTAAAATCAACAATATGGACACACCTGACTACCTGTTCTATGCAGAGAACGACTGGCTGATGTACAGGTAAGTCAACAACATGGACACAAATCTACCTGTTCTATGCAGAGAACGACTCGCTGGCTGATGTACAGGTAAGTCAACAACATGGACACACCAGTCTACCTGTTTTATGCAGAGAATGACTGGCTGAACGATGTGCAGGTAAGTCAACAACATGGACACACCAGTCTTCCCTGTTTTATGCAGAGAAAGCCTGTCTGGACGATTTACAGGTAAAATCAACAATATGGACACACCTGACTACCTGTTCTATGCAGAGAACGACTGGCTGATGTACAGGTAAGTCAACAACATGGACACACCTGTCTACCTGTTCTATGCAGAGAACGACTGGCTGTCTGATGTACAGCTAAGTCAACAACATGGACACACCTGTCTACCTGTTCTATGCAGAGAACGAGTGACTGGCTGATGTGCAGGTAAGTCAACAACATGGACACACCTGTCTACCTGTTCTATGCAGAGAACGACTGGCTTGCTTATTTACAGGTAAGTCAACAACATGGACACACCTGACTACCTGTTCTATGCAGAGAACGACTGGCTGGCTGATGTGCAGGTAAGACAACAACATGGACACACCTGTCTACCTGTTCTATGCAGAGAACGACTGGCTAGCTGATTTACAGGTAAGTCAACAACTTGGACATATGTCTACCTGCTCTACACCGGTCTCGGTCTCTCATACATCTCGATATATACCTGGTGTTGTTGGAAATGTGTGATTCCAAAACATTATAGATGGCAAAATTCCTGCAGAAACTGTTTGCTTATTTCAAGTAATCTGCCCTTATTTGTGAGTACATATCACCACCAGACTTGTTCACAAGCCCTGTATTGGGTTAACATTACATATCACCACCAGACTTGTTCACAAGGCCTGTATTGGGGTTAACATTACATATCACCACCTGACTTGTTCACAAGGCCTGTATTGGGTTAACATTACATATCACCACCAGACTTGTTCACAAGGCCTGTATTGGGGTTAACATTACATATCACCACCAGACTTGTTCACAAGGCCTGTATTGGGTTAACATTACATTTCACCACCAGACTTGTTCACAAGGCCTGTATTGGGTTAACATTACATATCACCACCTGACTTGTTCACAGGGCCTGTATTGGGTTAACATTACATATCACCACCAGACTTGTTCACAAGGCCTGTATTGGGTTAACATTACATATCACCACCAGACTTGTTCACAAGGCCTGTATTGGGTTAACATTACATTTCACCACCAGACTTGTTCACAAGGCCTGTATTGGGTTAACATTACATATCACCACCAGGCTTGTTCACAAGGCCTGTATTGGGTTAACATTACATATCACCACCAGACTTGTTCACAAGGCCTGTATTGGGTTAACATTACATAAAACCAAGACTTGTTCACAAGGCCTTTATTGGGTTAACATTACATATCACCACCAGACTTGTTCACAAGGCCTGTATTGGGTTAACATTACATATCACCAAGACTTGTTCACAAGGCCTGTATTGGGGTTAACATTACATATCACCACCAGACTTGTTCACAAGGCCTGTATTGGGTTAACATTACATATCACCACCAGACTTGTTCACAAGGCCTGTATTGGGTTAACATTACATATCACCACCAGACTTGTTCACAAGGCCTGTATTGGGTTAACATTACATTTCACCACCAGACTTGTTCACAAGGCCTGTATTGGGTTAACATTACATATCACCACCAGGCTTGTTCACAAGGCCTGTATTGGGTTAACATTACATATCACCAAGACTTGTTCACAAGGCCTGTATTGGGGTTAACATTACATATCACCACCAGACTTGTTCACAAGGCCTGTATTGGGTTAACATTACATATCACCACCAGACTTGTTCACAAGGCCTGTATTGGGTTAACATTACATATCATTACCAAAGTTGTTGACATGGCCTGTATTGGGTAACATTTGCTGATGGGGACTACATTACTTTGTCTGCAGGATGTGAAGCTGCTGATGTCCAAGCTGACTCGTGGTCAGCTGCAGGGGAGTTTCTACATCCCGAAGTGGAATCATCTTGACTTCATCTGGGGTGTGGATGCTGTTAACGTTGTGTATAAGAAAATCATTGACATTATCAAGACACCGTAGTGAGTGGCAGATGGGAGGTGATGGCAGATTAATCTAATTAATATTAGATCTGTTACTTTGATACAATACCACTCTGCTTGAAGATCTGATGACACCATTATATCTGACATTTGTATCTTGAAAACAAACCAAGACATCAAGTTCCGAATGTAGATAAAAAAGATGGGGCCATTATCTAATGTATTTTTAACACACCCTGTCAATCCTGAGCACCAAGAGGGAGTACCATCAAATAAATATTTGTTCTGTGGGTTTTCAAATGTCAAAATCAAAATTTACAAATCAAACTGAATTGTTTCAGAATTCTGAAATCTGATTGGCTAAAAAACATCCTCATGTATATTGGTCAACGTTCACCTGATAAAATCTTTAATGATTGTGTTTTTAGATTTTCACACAGAGAGGTATCGTATTAGCGTAAAACATTGTAGTTTAACGGGATTGTTAGTAGACGGAGGGAGGGAAACAGTGTTGCTTCTATATTGCAGGAGGGGGGGGCTTCTACCTGCTTCCATCAGGTTTCACATGAGGTTCAGAGGTTGTTGCTTACTTTGTCAAAAGGGGTATATTTCCAAGTCATTCATCAATCCAAATACAGTGAAACCTTTGTTGTCCAGACCCTGTTACCCCAGAAACCCCCATCTTCTGGACAAATACTGCTGGTAACACTTACATGTATAAAGTGTGGTATCATATCAAACACACTCATATTGTGGCAGGAAGAAAATGTAAGAATATGCATACGTGTAAGAAACTGCCTTATGTGCCTTTAATTCATGGTGTGTTAATCAAAATGCAGAATGGCCGTCTTTGACTGAGGTGTGGTGTTGACTGTGTCAATGACTAATGTCTGTTGTTAACGGTGTTGTTGATTGATATGTAATTGACTGATGTGTGCTGTTGACGGTGTTGTTGACTCAGATACGGTGATGGTTTGTTTCACTTGCAGAGAAGAAATGAAATCAGGGAGACTTTATATTTTTCATGTCGGGATGTTCCTATGTTCTTTTGACATACCTGTAATGAATGATATTTTGCAGTTCCTTGTTATCAAAAACCTATTGTTCCTATTCATGATCCCTTTTTTCATGAACACTTTGTTATCTCAAGATATATTAGTGACCCTGTAAGTATATAGCGTGAGAGTCTGTTTTGTATCCTATACATCATGAAATAAATTATGCTGATAATTACTAATTTATCTGTGATCCCTCACCTATGAAAACTATAACTTGTGTTAATTCTGTCTTATATGTACATGTTAATACCTACACTTGTAACAATATATATGGAATGGAATAATAAAAATAAAAAAAATAAAAAAATAAAAAATTATCTGTGACCTTTCAAACTCTGAGCTTCTATGCATTTCCACTGGTAATGTTCAGTTAGATATCATTAATAGCAGATCTTTTTCTCTGAATACGATACCTCACAGTAGGTGAATATTTGTGTTCGGTGTGACTTTTGTTGTATTAAACTCGACTTTTCCAATTCAAAGCGGGTAAAAAAATAAAGCAGATATCTGATAGATAGATAGATAGATAGATATGTATGTATGTATGTGGGAGAGATAGATATCCACAAAACTTTCACACAGGTATGAAACATAGGATTTATTATCATAATGGGTAATATAACATATCACAGTTTCCTTGTGGGTATCACAGTCAGTAGCCGTACACATCACATTGGGTATTTAACACACACCTTCAAAGACCAGATAGAGTAAATCTTAAATGCAACAGATCATTACCTCAACACAGATATAAAATTTGGATTACATTGTATTATGGTATAATTTTCATGAAGTAGTGAAATTAATTTATATTCAATGGAAACTGAAAAATTATTAGTTGACTTTATAAAATTTAAATTAAACTTTAAAATTCTCTAAGCCTCCTACTTGGCTGTTACTTGAAGTCGTGCCATTGCTCTGCATTCCAAAATGTCATTGTTGTTAACTGATAGTGTGTGGATAATTGTCAGATGACACAATACCACCATCCGTAACATATGTGACATCATCATCATGAGAACCATGTCACTGAATCAACTCATTAAACACCTACTGCAGATGCCAGAACAACTCAGCAAAGCTGGATTAAACAGGCTTAAATTTAAGGTACTCGACATAATAAGCGCCCAGGGTGCTCTCAAACTTAGAAATAGGGGGCTCTTATTAGAATATTATTTTGTTGAAATACAATCGAAAGATCGTAACTTTCATGGTTTATGCAGACAGCCTGAAATGTAAATATACGTCAGATATGTTTTTCCAGAATTTAATTTCCGATAATTAAGGATGCATATAACACACGTATTATACAAGAATAAATAAGTCTTGTGTACCTTTAACAATCGGAAGTGGTGCTAATTGGGATTGCTCACTAGCCAATATATTAGCAAATATCGCTGTGGGTGCTTATTAGAGCGGGGCGCGTATTACGTTGAATACGGTAACACAACTTCACTTGAGAAAGTACAATAGCCCATTATGTCAATTTAAAATTCAATTGAGAAAGAAGTCAGTTAATAATATGCTGGTAAACAATGTAAAGATTGCCTGTGCATATATCTTGGGACTAACCATGCACATTTCTCTGTGGGGATATAAATATGCACAATACTAGACAAACATGAAATGGATCTACTTTGATGCAGTCTTCCTTTTAACTGTACCCAACATATACAATGAGACCCCATTAATCTGGACACTCCTTGTGAAAAAAGTTACAAATAAATACGATGTTCTACAGTCATTGCCCAGGAGAATCTTTCTTTCATGTTTCTTAAACCATATCATGATCATAAGAACAACTATTTATTGCAAGGATTGTCAAAAGGCCAATATTTGATTGATTACATATTATCCATAACAACAGCTGACAAGTCATCACCAACTGTTCATGCCCCTTCACTCCTCCAAATGAAGAACTGCATCAGCAGCAAAGTGAGTGAGTGAGTGAGTTAGGTTAATTGACGAGTATGGTTTTTCGCCGCTTTTAGCAATATTCCAGCAATATCACAGCGGGGAACACCAGAAATGGGCTTCACACATTGTACCCATGTCGGGACTCAAACCCAGGTCTTTGGCATGACGAATGAACGCTTTAACCACTAGGCTACCCAATCGCCCGAGTTAGGCTAAAAGTGGCAGTATTCCACTTATATCACAACAGCTTGATGAGGAACAAAGCCCAAATTGATGCAGATTTGAGGTTTACCACAATGGTGTGTAACCAATGACCACGGGTATTGTGCTGAACCAATCAGGGTGAACCGCAATCATGGGACACAACTCTGTGAATTGCGGCTCCTTAGACGACTGATTCAGCCATGCCCCCTCGTGAGCATCAGAATCGCTGGCTTGTAATCATCTTTTCTGAAGCTGAGGAGGATCTGGCTTTAGGGGAGTTCGACCTTGCTTCATAGTGGACCTTCTCGGCGGAGGTCGGCAGTCGGCGCTTGGTGGGGCCTCGCTGGACCTGGCGCGCTCTCTGTCCGAAGCCCAGACACTGCAGTGACTCGGTAATATAGCGCTGGGAGGGGGACACGCACAGCAACACCAGTAGCTTGGCATCACCACCTGAGGGACAGCAAGACAAGGGAGTAGAAGAAAAACAATATCTTCTCTGTTTCTCAAAACAATAACCATTTCTTCATGCTTGCTCATTAGACTTTTGAAAATAACTTTGTTGTTTAACGACGCACTCAGTAATATTCCAGCTATATGACGGCATAATCGAGTCTGGGCCAGACAATCCAGTGATTCCATGCAATTGGGATATGATGACATGCATCAACCAAGTCGGCGAGCCTGAACACCCGATCCCGTTACTTGTCTCTTACGACAAACATAGTCACCTGTTACGGCAGGAGTGAGTTGCTGAAGACCTATTCTACCAAGGATCTTCACGGGTATTGAAAATAACTAGTTGCGTTAATTATAAGAGTTGCGAAATTTTCTGACTGATTGCGTTATTACTTTTAAGTAATCTTATTTACCAACTGGCTGCATTTTCAGACAGTTCATGAAACTAGACTAACTTGGTATTTGACACCGATTCTTTCACATTGCTAGAGTTAAACTGCCCATGACAGATTACCTATGGTAATATGAAAGAATCAGGTGTTCTTTAACTTTTTTGAGTAGTACGATTGCTTGGATTTGATAAGGTTCAGACTTACCTATGGAGTCCTGTAGCAGATGTGTGAGTTTGCTGTTCCGGTACGGAACATGTGTCCTGTTCTCTGACAGAGCACCGAGCACATCGGCTAATGCAGACAAGCTCTTGTTGATGTGTGACGCCTCCCGCAGAGCTGCTCCCTTCACTCCGGACATCCCTGAAAGTAGACAACACTAGTAGACAAAAAGCCGATAGTAGGCAAACAACTGATGCTAGATAAACAGCTGATATTAGGCAAATAACTGATGCTAGATAAACAGCTGATATTAGGCAAACAACTGATGCTAGATAAACAGCTGATATTAGGCAAACAACTGACAGTAGAAAAACAGCTGATAGTAGGAAAAACGCTGATTGAAGAGAAACACTGATAGTAGACAAATTGGTACTGGGTGAATGAAGCCCCTACAACAGGGGACTGGGTAAATGAAGCCTCTACAACAGGGGACTGGGTAAATGAAGCCCCTACAACAGGGAATTGGGTAACAAGCCCCTACAACTGGCGACTGGGTAAATGAAGCCCCTACAACAGGGCCCTGGGTAAATGAAGCCCCTACAACTGGCGACTGGGTAAATGAAGCCCCTGCAACAGGGGACTGGGTAAATGAAGCTTCTACAACTGGGGACTTGGTAAATGAGGCCACTACGCCTGGGGACTTGGTAAATGTAGCCCCTACCACTGGGGACTGGGTAATTGAAGCCTCTACACCAGGGATGGCTCGTTAATTGAAGCCCAATTTAACAGGGGACGGGGTAATTGATCCCACTTAAACACATATGACACCCCATTTACTTGATTTACTTGATCCATACTTAGTCCATTTAATCTGAACCTCCACCAATACATACATGCTTTCAAAATTAATTGATACATTCAGCACATGTCATAAGTAACCTCTAGGTAGATGCCATATGTGAGACACGACCAAATAGGACACAAACCTACTCACCAACACATTCACTCCCAGCTAGATCAACTAGTTGTAGCTTGGTACGGATGACTGGTTGTTGATTGGATGGCAGGGAGGAGGCACCTGATTGGTCAGGACTTGACCAACCACTTGCAGTCAGTGAGGAGTGGGTCAAGGACTGCGACCGGCTCTTCTTATGGTGCACAGATTCTAGAAGACCGTGGAAGCAACAGGGCTAATTCATTTCACTATTCTCTTATGTCTTTTATTTGGAAAAGAAAATATCAAGCTGGTGAACTGAGAAGTGTTCAGAAAAGAATCTCAATGACCATGATGACATGTACAAGTCTTTGATAGGAATTTAGGAGTTGGAAGAACATGAAAACATGAAACTTTGGTGGATAACAACTTCTTTACTGATTGTAATGACATTTCAGGGCTGCTACTTGCCCCTTCATCAGGTGACTTTTCACGTGTATAATTGAGGGGGCATGAAGTAGCCCTGAAACGTTACAAACATTAAATAAGATGACCCTCCCCTTATGTTTGTCATATTTATGGATGACCTTCCCCATGTCCTTGTACATCTTTTTCATGACCTTACCTGAAAAGACAAAATGCTAAAGAACTTTATATCTTCTTTACCAAATTCCATTTCGTCATGACCCTCCCCAAATACATATATTATTTATCATGACTGATTCTCTTTGACCCACCCATTTCGTCATGACCCTCCCCAAATACATATATTATTTATCATGACTGATTCTCTTTGACCCACCCATTTCGTCATGACCCTCCCCAAATACATATATTATTTATCATGACTGATTCTCTTTGACCCACCCATTTCCTCATGACCCTCCCCAAATACATATATTATTTATCATGACTGATTCTCTTTGACCCACCCATTTCCTCATAACCACATATATTATTTATTATGACTGATTCTCTTTGACCCACCCATTTCCTCATGACCCTACCCAAATACATATATTATTTATTATGACTGATACTCTTTGACCCACCCATTTCGTCATGACCCTCCCCAAATACATATATTATTTATTATGACTGATTCTCTTTGACCCACCCATTTCGTCATGACCCTCCCCAAATACATATATTATTTATTATGACTGATTGTCTTTGACCCACCCATTTCCTCATGACCCTCCCCAAATACATATATTATTTATCATGACTGATTCTCTTTGACCCACCCATTTCCTCATGACCCTCCCCAAATACATATATTATTTATTATGACTGATTCTCTTTGACCCACCCATTTCCTCATGACCCTCCCCAAATACATATATTATTTATCATGACTGATTCTCTTTGACCCACCCATTTCGTCATGACCCTCCCCAAATACATATATTATTTATTATGAATGATTCTCTTTGACCCACCCATTTCCTCATGACCCTACCCAAATACATATATTATTTATCATGACTGATTCTCTTTGACCCACCCATTTCGTCATGACCCTCCCCAAATACATATATTATTTATCATGACTGATTCTCTTTGACCCACCCATTTCCTCATGACCCTCCCCAAATACATATATTATTTATCATGACTGATTCTCTTTGACCCACCCATTTCCTCATGACCCTCCCCAAATACATATATTATTTATCATGACTGATTCTCTTTGACCCACCCATTTCGTCATGACCCTCCCCAAATACATATATTATTTTTTATGACTGATTCTCTTTGACCCACCCATTTCGTCATGACCCTACCCAAATACATATATTATTTATCATGACTGATTCTCTTTGACCCACCCATTTCGTCATGACCCTACCCAAATACATATATCATTTATTATGACTGATTCTCTTTGACCCACCCATTTCCTCATGACCCTACCCAAATACATATATTATTTTTTATGACTGATTCTCTTTGACCCACCCATCCCTATAATAAATGCCCAGTCCCTAAAGTTCCAAGTCTTGATGACATGTATACTTCAGCCAACAAACTACATGAAGTTGATACCTTCGGCATCCGACTTGGGTCCGCCACCGACTGCGAAGAAGCTGGGAGCCTGACTGATGAGTGTCAGCGTGACCACCAGGTGGGAGCGACTCGAGTGTTCGTGGACCATTGTGGCGGACTCACGGCGGGTCCGCAAACCTCGCTGTACCAAGCACATCACATCATACACTGTTGATACTTGTCTACAACACATCAAAAACAGAATAACAGGACTATGATTGTTAAGCATAGAAGAAGACAGAAGTGGACACAGAGTGACATGACCAGCTTGTGATAATCTCCTCCACTAAGTAGGGATTCGTGGTTCCACCCATTGGGGATTCCGGGTTCTACCCCATGGGATTGGGTTGTTAGGGGTCAGAGTTCAAGGAGGCCATGTCGCACATCGATTGTTAGTACGTACTTTTTGGCAATCGAAGGTTCATTCCGGAAGAGAAAGTATACTAACTATTGACATGCATATTTATGATGGTAAATGTGTATGTTTAACATGTTTAAGATGGGATTTATAAATCCATCGGAAAATGCCACATCATCAGTAATACCCGCTCCACTCTAACATAAAAACACATTACCAGAGAAAATCATTTCCATAAGTATCATGTCATGTCCCCTAAGTTACAAATCTTGTTACAAATCTTCTGTCATGACACGGTACAGTCAACTTACTTGGAGGTAATGGTGGGCAGGCTGAGTAGACCGTCAGATCCGGTGACCACATCATGTTTCACATTGGTGTCACGACTCAGTAGGTCTCGGATGTCATTGTTGTAGATCTCCACAACCGATACCTCCAGGGAGTGTGTTCCAGGAGGCTTTTCTGATATCAATCTAGGGAAATATAACTTGGATAGAAGTCAAGGGAAATACTTGGTTATCATTCTAGTTAAAAATAATTCAAATATCAATCTCGTTAAACATCATTCAGATATCAGTCAAAAGAAATATAACTCTGATAATATATTTAACTCAATCAATGAATTTAGAACTCATGATCATGATTATCATCCTGTTGGAATATAAAATATCTGTCTTCGTGGTTTATGAAGATATATTAAATAACAATACTGCTGATATTGGTTGAACAAGTACTGCATAAATTTTCGTCTCACTAGGACTTCTGTCTAACTCTATCAATTGCAGGAGATAAAACACGAGACGATGTCAATCCTTCCTATGCGCAATGTCCCAACCCCATGAACTCGACCCGTGCACAATGTCCCTACCCGATGAGCTCCCCCCATGCACGATGTCCCTACCTGATGAACTCCCCCCATGCACGATGTCCCTACCCGATGAGCTCCCCCCATGCACGATGTCCCGACCCCATGAGCTCCCCCCATGCACGATGTCCCTCCCCATGAGCTCCCCCCATGCACGATGTCCCTCCCCATGAGCTCCCCCCATGCACGATGTCCCTACCTGATGAGCTCCCCCCATGCACGATGTCCCTACCCGATGAGCTCCCCCCATGCACGATGTCCCGACCTGATGAACTCCTCCTACACACGATGTCCCTACCCGATGAGCTCCCCCCATGCACGATGTTCCTACCCCCATGAGCTCCCCCCATGCACGATGTCCCGACCCGATGAGCTCCCCCCATGCACGATGTCCCGACCTGATGAGCTCCTCCTACACACGATGTCCCTACCCCAATGAGCTCCCCCCATGCACGATGTTCCTACCCCCATGAGCTCCCCCCATGCACGATGTCCCGACCTGATGAGCTCCTCCTACACACGATGTCCCTACCCGATGAGCTCCCCCCATGCACGATGTTCCTACCCCCATGAGCTCCCCTCCCTGCACGATGTCCCGACCTGATGAGCTCCTCCTACACAAGATGTCCCTACCCGATGAGCTCCCCCCATGCACGATGTCCCGACCTGATGAGCTCCTCCTACACACGATGTCCCTACCCGATGAGCTCCCCCCATGCACGATGTTCCTACCCCCATGAGCTCCCCCATGCACGATGTCCCGACCTGATGAGCTCCCCCTATGCACGATGTCCCTACCCGATGAGCTCCCCCCATGCACGATGTTCCTACCCCCATGAGCTCCCCCCATGCACAATGTCCCGACCTGATGAGCTCCCCCCATGCACGATGTCCCTACCCGATGAGCTCCCCCCATGCACGATGTTCCTACCCCATGAGCTCCCCCTATGCACGATGTCCCTACCCGATGAGCTCCCCCCATGCACGATGTTCCTACCCCCATGAGCTCCCCCCATGCACGATGTCCCGACCTGATGAGCTCCCCCTTTGCACGATGTCCCTACCTCATGAGCTCCCCCCATGCACGATGTTCCTACCCCCATTAGCTCCCCCCATGCACGATGTCCCGACCTGATGAGCTCCCCCTATGCACGATGTCCCTACCCCATGAGCTCCCCCCGTGCACGATGTCCCGACCTGATGAGCTCCCCCCATGCACGATGTTCCTACCCGATGAGCTCCCCCCATGCACGATGTTCCTACCCCCATGAGCGCCCCCCATGCACGATGTTCCTACCCCCATGAGCGCCCCCCATGCACGATGTCCCGACCTGATGAGCTCCCCCCATGCACGATGTTCGTACCACCATGAGCGCCCCCCATGCACGATGTCCCGACCTGATGAGCTCCCCCTATGCACGATGTCCCTACCCGATGAGCTCCCCCCATGCACGATGTCCCTACCTCATGAGCTCCCCCCATGCACGATTTCCCTACCTGATAAGCTCTTCCTATACACGATGTCCCTAACTGAAGAGCTCCTCCTACACACGATGTCAATACCCGATGAGCTCCCCCCATGCACGATGTCCCTATCCGATAAGCTCCTCCTACACACGATGTCCCTACCTGATAAGCTCTTCCTACACACGATGTCCTTACCTGATAAGCTCCCCCTATGCACGATGTCCCTACCCGATAAGCTCTTCCTACATACAATGTCCCTACCTGATAAGCTCTTCCTACATACGATGTCCTTACCTGATAAGCTCCCCCTATGCACGATGTCCCTACCTGATAAGCTCCCCCTATGCACGATGTCCCTACCCGATAAGCTCCCCCTATGCACGATGTCCCTACCTGAAGAGTTCGCGTGTGGCCCTGGGTATGACCCCCTCGTCGGGGTGCATGTCGTTAGATGGGTGGTAGTCATCGTTGCGGTGACTCCCCAGCATGGTGTGTGTCTTGCCACTGCCAGTCTGACCGTACGCCATGATGGACACGTTGTAGCTGTGGCAGAACAATGGAGACAATCAACACTCCACACTTGGCTCTATAGTCCTCAGTGGACAATCAAAACATATCAGCACACCCAACTGAGTCAATCTGAATTCTACCTCTATACTAACACACATTTTTGATAAACTGTATGTTTTTTATTGCACACAAAAATTTATACATATCCTGTTGATATGAACGTGATAAATAGTACAATCAGAAGTGTTGTTCCCACTGAGTGTGATATGTATGTCACAGTATTTGACTACAGGTGTATGTGCAGGGTTTTACACAAAGTAGAAATGTGCTCCCAGTACGCACAAATGTATAGAATGGACGCAAAAAATATATTTTGTGTCCCGAGGCTTGCACAATAATATTCATTGTACCAAACTCTTGACAAAAAATACACACTTCCTGTACTTAATGTCATGATTAAATTTTACAGTACAGGACACTGTACTATTTCATTACATTACAGGACAACTCCTGGACCCCTAATTTTGTAAGGCAAGGTAAAATTCTATGTTTGTGACATGATTAATATCAAGAATATTTCAAATCATTACCAAGTTCCTAATATCAAACATTCCTGTATCAAGTGTGTTCCTTTGAAGCACTATCAATCCATATTCAAGATAATTCATTGATTAGCAGATTATTTGTTAATTAATCATGTCAAATAAATAGTTGTTTAACTGCGACCCATTAATACTCTCTGTGGAATCTACTCTAATCATGCACGTGATTGGAATCAAATCAATCAAAACAAATTAGAAAAGAATGGAACACTGCTTCAGACTGCTCCATTGTACACACATGGTGAGGTGAGGTGAAATGAGGTTTTATGTCGCGTCCAAGATTATTGCACTTATATAACGACGTGCATGTACGTGTGTGTGTGTGGCTGCTTGTACTAGTCCGGACTGATGCCGATTTATAGTGCTAGCTCACTGAGATACCATGCCGCAGTTTAACATGAAGACACAGTATACTGACTCCGAGTCGACCTTGTTTTAGCCCCTTAATGCTGAGCGCCAGACAGGTTAACAACAAGTACCATCATCTAATGTCTTTTGGTATGACGTGGTCAGGGATCGAACACCGGACCTTCCGCTCTCTGGGCGGACGCTCTACCACTAGACCACGGAGGCTGTCACACACATGGCTATAACAGGAGAAATTCACGGCTGAGGTAGAATTACTGATGTTGATGAGAGCCAGGAAGTCTGTGCAATCAACTCACCCATCAAGCAGTGACGTCAGCATGGGCTGAACTTCATCAAACACATGAGCTTGTTTCTCATCTGGGGAATATACCCTGAAAATGGAAGAAAGTCAAATTGTCAGTACACCCATCATACACCTCACCTTAGGTGACTTGGTTGAAGTGAGTGAGTGAGTATGGTTTTACGTTGCTTTTAGCAATATTCCAGCAATATCACGGCGGGGGACACCAGAAATGGGCTTCACACATTGTACCCATGTCGGGAATCGAACCCGGGTCTTCGGCATGATGAGCGAACACTTTAACCATTAGGCTACCTGACTGCCCCCTGACTTGGTTGAAACATGTCATTGTATCTCAATTGTTCGGATCGATGCTCATGATGTCAATCACTGGACTGCCTGGTCCAGACTCGATTATTTACAGACCGCTGTCATATAGCTGTAATATTGCTGAGTGCGGCGTTAAACAACAAACAAACAATCACTACAGAGCAGAGTATCGCATCTTGTGATACGATTCATATCACAATACAGACTGACGATACTATTGGTATCACACCACATCAAATAGGGAGAAATGATGAAATCACTGAAATACAGCTCTAAAACCTCTTTCTTCGTACATTTATTTATTGTTATCTCAAAAACTTTAACAAAGAAAACCACAAGAAAAAAACAAGTTGAAATGAAGGGATGGTATTATATGTAAGTTAGTCGGCTTCCCCTCAGCCCCCATGTCCTCGTGGTCTGCCATGCCTACAGGTGGCGCTATACTACTTCTGCCATTATGGGAGGTAACTCTATTAGTTCCTGTTCTATTATAGCGTAATTTGGTCTCACATACTGCCCATTCAAGTATAGTGTGCACCTAAGTATCGATGATATCGTAGGTATCAGTGAATCGTTACAGCCTAACTATAGAGTAATCACCACATCACAGCATATACATGCAAACCTCATGTTTCAGCTTGACCGACATGTACCAGTTATTGTGAGAATCAGATCCAACACTTGGGGCCATTCATGAGCCATATGGACCCCATCGATTTCTCTCCAACACTTGGGGCCATTCATGTGCCATATGAACCCCATCGATTTCTCTCCATCACTTGGGGCCATTCATGTGCCATATGGACCCATCAATTTCTCTCCATCAAAGACAGGTTAACAGTTCTATGTAAGATTAATGAAAAGAAACATAAATTCAGTTTATGAAACACTGTACACATCTTAACTATTTCGACTAAACATGTAAGAAGGCACGTACCTTTCAAATTCAAAGACTTTGTTGTGTTTAGCTGTCCTAATACACACATTCTCCTGTAGACAGAGTAAATATTGCATGTATATAAGATACTGTATAAGATATTGCATGTAAGATATTTGGCATAAAAAAGTAATTATAAGACTTTCATCCTCCTCTTGTGTGTCCATTTCTCGGTCTCCTTCACAAAATATATCATCCTGTAGCCCAAACATTTACTTTTCATCCGAATCACATCTGTCAGCTGTTAACGTACAAAGATACCTTAAAAATGGTTGTTTCCAAAACAAAAACAAAACTGCCTTCCAATTCAAATTTTCGAAAACTAAGGATAATTAATTTATTGTGGCCTTATATGAAAAAAGTTATATCATGATACATGTTGTAAGATATTAGCATACAGATAACGACACAATGAACACCCTCCTACTCCTCTGGGCCATCTGTTAGAATGTCAGTCTCCGTGTTACTGGAAACATTATGACATGAGCAACTATTTACAATTTCACTCCCATAAATACACTCTCAATGCTCACATCATCATAAAAGTGGACCACAACTTCTGATTTTGCGCCAGACCTGTGGAAAACAAAACAAACATACTTCAGTATACACAAAACTTACATCAAAAAGTGCATGGCTTAAATTGTTACTGTTATTGATGATGAAAGGGCTTACCTTCCAAGAGTTGACACATCTTCATTTCCGCAGTCGAACTCCATGAGTGGTCGGACCCGACAGTGGACACGGATGTTTCCTCGCAGTTCCTGACAAACAAAGGGAAACAATGGACATCTCACACATAGACGACAGATTTACGTTGCATATCTCACACACAGATGTACAGACTAACGGTGTATATCTCACACACAGGAGTACAGACTAACGGTGTATATCTCACACACAGGAGTACAGACTAATATAGAATACTAAACGAGCTCCCGTGTAATACCAATTTTATGAAACGAGTGAATAGTTGTGGTATCTGACGAGCGAAAGCGAGTCAGATACCATGACTATTCACAAGTTTCATAAAATTGGTTTTACACGGGAGCGAGTTTAGTATTTTATTTATTACTTGCCATTTATAACGTTTTTAGAAATATACTGTTGAGTATGAATAGGCTGACACACCTACACGATCCATGGCATAGTCCAATTGAGTTTAACAGAATAATACTTCAAACACGTCAAAAGTTGAAACGTATGGATTTCAACGGTCCACCTTTAGAATTCACAAAATTATCGTAGGGCTAAGACTATCGCAACTCACATACTTTAACTTAGACCTAACGACTGTCGTTGCGCTACAATACGATCGCCTTGTGGAACGGGCCTTGCACCTCAAAGTTTACAATAACGTCACAAAACCCGATGACGTAATTTGTGGAATTTTGTTTCAAGATCCATCGGCGAAACAATGCCATGTGACGTCAGCCTAGCAACAAGGTTGCTGGGGTCATCGCATGTGCATAAGCTCCTCTCAGTGATCTATCATCTCCACACGCAATGTCGTTGAATAAGCCAAGGGATGTTGAGAGCTTTCAATATTTGTTCGTGAAACGTGTTCCGTGAGTACATAAGCACGCGTTTTGGTATTACACAATGTGTAATACAGCTGTATGTTTATTAAACGGGTGATCTCTTCACGGGCAAGTAATAACGCTGTATATCTCACACACAGGAGTACAGACTAACAGTGTATATCATGTATATCTCACACACAGAAGTACAGACTAACGCTGTATATCTCACACACAGGAGTACAGACTAACGGCGTATATCTCACACACAATGGAGAACTGAGTAACAATGTATATCTCACACACAGGGGTATAGTTCTTGAAAAACATGGGGAAACAGTGTATGGTTGATTTGATAAAAGTACAAATGTCTTTGTTACACTTCACTCTGTGTTGTGTAGTGCCTCACCATGAGTGTGTTGTGTAGTGCCTCACCGTGAGCGTGTTGTGTAGTGCCTCACCGTGAGTGTGTCGCGTAGTGCCTCACCATGAGTGTGTTGTGTAGTGCCTCACCATGAGTGTGTTGTGTAGTGCCTCACCATGAGCGTGTTGTGTAGTGCCTCACCGTGAGTGTGTCGCGTAGTGCCTCACCATGAGTGTGTCGCGTAGTGCCTCACCATGAGTGTGTTGTGTAGTGCCTCACCGTGAGTGTGTTGTTAAGTGCCTCACCATGAGCGTGTTGTGTAGTGCCTCACCATGAGTGTGTCGCGTAGTGCCTCACCATGAGTGTTTTTTAGCACCTCACCATGAGTGTTTTGTGTAGTGCCTCACCGTGAGTGTGTTGTGTAGTGCCTCACCATGAGTGTGTTGTTAAGTGCCTCACCATGAGCGTGTTGTGTAGTGCCTCACCGTGAGTGTGTCGCGTAGTGCCTCACCATGAGTGTTTTTTAGCACCTCACCATGAGTGTTTTGTGTAGTGCCTCACCGTGAGTGTGTTGTGTAGTGCCTCACCATGAGTGTGTTGTGTAGTGCCTCACCGTGAGTGTGTCGCGTAGTGCCTCACCATGAGTGTTTTTTAGCACCTCACCATGAGTGTTTTGTGTAGTGCCTCACCGTGAGTGTGTTGTGTAGTGCCTCACCATGAGTGTGATGTTAAGTGCCTCACCGTCAGTGTGTTGTGTAGTGCCTCACCATCACTGTGTTGTTTAGTGCCTCACCGTGAGTGTGTTGTGTAGTGCCTCACCACGAGTGTGTTGTGTAGTGCCTCACCATGAGTGTGTTGTGTAGTGCCTCACCACGAGTGTGATGTTAAGTGCCTCACCGTCAGTGTGTTGTTTAGTGCCTCACCGTGAGTGTGTTGTGTAGTGCCTCACCACGAGTGTGTTGTGTAGTGCCTCACCATGAGTGTGTTGTGTAGTGCCTCACCACGAGTGTGATGTTAAGTGCCTCACCGTGAGTGTGTTGTGTAGTGCCTCACCACGAGTGTGTTGTGTAGTGCCTCACCATGAGTGTGTTGTGTAGTGCCTCACCACGAGTGTGATGTTAAGTGCCTCACCGTCAGTGTGTTGTGTAGTGCCTCACCACGAGTGTGTTGTGTAGTGCCTCACCGTGAGTGTGTTGTGTAGTGCCTCACCACGAGTGTGTTGTGTAGTGCCTCACCATGAGTGTGTTGTGTAGTGCCTCACCACGAGTGTGATGTTAAGTGCCTCACCGTCAGTGTGTTGTTTAGTGCCTCACCACGAGTGTGTTGTGTAGTGCCTCACCATGAGTGTGTTGTGTAGTGCCTCACCACGAGTGTGATGTTAAGTGCCTCACCGTCAGTGTGTTGTGTAGTGCCTCACCATGAGTGTGTTGTGTAGTGCCTCACCATGAGTGTGATGTTAAGTGCCTCACCGTCAGTGTGTTGTTTAGTGCCTCACCGTGAGTGTGTCGCGTAGTGCCTCACCATGAGTGTTTTTTAGCACCTCACCATGAGTGTGATGTTAAGTGCCTCACCGTCAGTGTGTTGTTTAGTGCCTCACCGTGAGTTTGTTGTGTAGTGCCTCACCACGAGTGTGTTGTGTAGTGCCTCACCATGAGTGTGTTGTGTAGTGCCTCACCGTGAGTGTGTTGAGTAGTGCCTCACCACGAGTGTGTTGTGTAGTGCCTCACCGTGAGTGTGTTGTGTAGTGCCTCACCGTGAGTGTGTTGTGTAGTGCCTCACCGTGAGTGTGTTGTGTAGTGCCTCACCACGAGTGTGTTGTGTAGTGCCTCACCACGAGTGTTGTGTAATGCCTCACCATGAGTGTATTGTGTAGTGCCTCACCATGAGTATGTTGTGTAGTGCCTCACCACGAGTGTGTTGTGTAGTGCCTCACCATGAGTGTGTTGTGTAGTGCCTCACCGTGAGTGTGTTGAGTAGTGCCTCACCACGAGTGTGTTGTGTAGTGCCTCACCGTGAGTGTGTTGTGTAGTGCCTCACCACGAGTGTGTTGTGTAGTGCCTCACCATGAGTGTGTTGTGTAATGCCTCACCATGAGTGTATTGTGTAGTGCCTCACCATGAGTATGTTGTGTAGTGCCTCACCACGAGTGTGTTGTGTAGTGCCTCACCATGAGTGTGTTGTGTAGTGCCTCACCGTGAGTGTGTTGAGTAGTGCCTCACCACGAGTGTGTTGTGTAGTGCCTCACCGTGAGTGTGTTGTGTAGTGCCTCACCATGAGTGTATTGTGTAGTGCCTCACCGTGAGTGTGTTGTGTAGTGTCTCACCATGAGTGTGTTGTGTAGTGCCTCACAATGAGTGTGTTGTGTAGTGCCTCACCATGAGTGTGTTGTGTAGTGCCTCACCATGAGTGTGTTGTGTAGTGCCTCACCGTGAGTGTGTTGTGTAGTGCCTCACCGTGAGTGTGTTGTGTAGTGCCTCACCATGAGTGTGTTGTGTAGTGCCTCACCATGAGTGTGTTGTGTAGTGCCTCACCATGAGTGTGTTGTGTAGTGCCTGTCTCCTCTTCTTCTCCTTCCCATGCCTGTCTGTAACGTCCTGCAGTGCAGCTTGAAGCACCAAAACCTGGTCCTGTAACACTGTTATCATACATCTATAACACATTTATCCTGGTAACCATGGTAACATTGCGTCATTGTAAAAGAAATTACACTTGGATATTCTTAAACTGCAAGTATTTACCTGAGCTACAAGTATTTTCCTGAGCTATAATTACTTACCTGAGCTACAAGTGATTACTTAAGCTTTAAGTGCCTAGCTGAGCTTCATTGATTATTTAAGCTACAAGTGATTACTTAAGCTTTAAGTGCCTAGCTGAGCTACAAGTGATTACTTAAGCTACAGGTGATTACTTAAACTTTAAGTGCCTAGCCAAGCTACAAGTGATTACTTAAGCTAAAAGTGATTGCTTAAACTACAAGGGATTTCTTAAGCTTCAAGTGATTACTTAAGCTACAAGTGATTACTTACGCTTTAATGTGTCTAGCCGAGCTTCAAGTGATTACTTAAGCTACAAGTGATTACTTAAGCTACAAGTGATTACTTAAGCTTTAAGTGCCTAGCCGAGCTACAAGTGAGAGAGTTTACCTGAGAGACTAGAGGAATGATCCTGGTACACCTGTCTGTGTTGTCTGACGACAGCACTGGCGTGGTCGATGTGAGACTGGAACTGCTCCGGCATCCTACTGGCTACATTCATCACTTGGCCCATCCCCTCTCTCAGCAACTACAGCAGAGATCAATGAGTGAGTGAGTGAGTGAGTGAGTGAGTGAGTGAGTGAGTGAGTGAGTGAGTGAGTGAGTGAGTGAGTGAGTGAGTGAGTGAGTGAGTGAGTGAGTGAGTGAGTGAGTGAGTGAGTGAGTGAGTGAGTGAGTGAGTGAGTGAGTGAGTGAGTGAGTGAGTGAGTGAGTGAGTGAGTGAGTGAGTGAGTGAGTGAGTGAGTGAGTGAGTGAGTGAGTGAGTGAGTGAGTGAGTGAGTGAGTGAGTGAGTGAGTGAGTGAGTGAGTGAGTGAGTGAGTGAGTGAGTGAGTGAGTGAGTGAGTGAGTGAGTGAGTGAGTGAGTGAGTGAGTGAGTGAGTGAGTGAGTGAGTGAGTGAGTGAGTGAGTGAGTGAGTGAGTGAGTGAGTGAGTGAGTGAGTGAGTGAGTGAGTGAGTGTGGTTTTACGCTGCTTTTAGCAATATTCCAGCAATATCACGTCGGGGGACAACAGAAATGTTGTTCCTCCTACCATTGCCCCCCCCCTCCGTTCAACGTGTCAACTTGAACATAACAGTTTCTTAAAGGTCAAGTTCACACGGAAATGAACCATTTTTTCTTGTACTTTTTCCACATTAAAAGTGTTAACATAGAAGTGTCATAGACAAAAATATAAAAACATCATATTTAATTAACATATTTTTTGCACTAAAACGATTTATATTTTTCACATTTACCAAGTGTTCTATTTCCATAACAAAAACACCATGGCTTATGCCCCTTGCAATATGACGTCATTGGTGCCAATTGATAAACATTATGACGTCATCATGCTTTGTTAGAGCCGCTTCACGTGGTGTAGGTACAGTTTTGTGATTCTAGCATCTCAGATGCCAGCCAGAATTGTGTTATGCTGAGTCACCCTGCGCCCGAGTGTGTCGTAGACCATGTTGTTTTACCGCAAACTGGTCCTTGATATCTTTTGCGTTGAGAATAGACAGGGACCCAGTTGAATTGGCACCAATTACGTCATAATCTAAGGGGGATAACTCAGGCCTATTTCGCTCGTAAAACGAAGGCCTCATAACGGCATATCACTTTCACACTATTGTGAGCTTCCTACTTTCACTGTGAAAAAAATGAGTGTATATTTTCAAACACAGATACTAACTAATTCTAAAATTGCGTTTTGTTTAGAAAAAGAAAGAAAGTGATTTTTGCGTGTACACTTCCCCTTTAAACAATTTTTTCCAGTGATGGGAATAAAAGTAACAAACAACAGATAGTTTAGGGTACAGGGTATTCATTGCCATGTTGACATTTGAAAGACTATTCCTGATTTGGCAATTCATTGTTCTCATTTGGAGTCAAAGGGACTGTACCTGGTGTTAAGTTGTGGTGAAATGGGGTTTAACGTCTCATTCAAGATTACTGCACTTGTATATGATGTGTACACATGTGTGCAGCTGCCTGTACTAGTCTGAGCTGATGCCAGTGTCTTAGTGCCAGCCAATTGAGATACCATACCGCAGTTTTACATGGATACTCCACTCGTATACTAAATACTGACTCTGAGGAGACAATTCCTTGTTTTAGCCCCTTAATGACAAATGGTGACTCTCTGGTTACTTCCTGTTCCTGGTTCTATCGGAAAGGGTAAGTAAGTAGTCCAAATTACATACGTCTATTTCCTGTTTGAACTTGGAAGCCTTTTCTGACACTTGACTCCTGAACCTTCTCTCTGCGTCATACTTTGCTGCCACATCTGTCAGCCCTTCCCTGGAGCTCTGCACTTCCCCCCTCAGCTGAGCTAGTTTCAGGTACAGCATAGCATTTTCTGTTTCTAGTGAAGCTATTCTTTCCTGTTTTTTCTGAAAGAAAGAAATGTCATTGACACAAATCATGAGCACATATCCTACAGGGCAACGTAAACTGTGTTTGTTTTTATAAACTATTTAACGATGTGATACTTTCAAACCTTAAAGATCTAGTACCTCACTCTGTCGGGGCAAACATAACATGCAACCTTAGAACTGCTCATAATATAACCAAGCCCTTATTATAGTATTTACACACAAAGATTTCTGAATCCTTGTTAATACCACCTTGCAAAAAATTGTGGAATACATTACCCATTTAACAAAAGAATATTGAAACCTTCTCAAAGGAAGATATCCTCATAGGGAGGTTTTGTTAGTTCATTTGTTGTTAAACACCACACACAGCATATATATATGAAAGCAGCCTGTAAATAATCAAGTCCAGACCAGACAATCCAGGATTGATATCATGAGCTTTGATCAACGCAATTGGGATACAATGACATGCATCAACTAAGTTAGTGACTCTGACTACCTGATCCTGTTAGTCACCTTTTACAACAAGCATGGGTCGCTGAAGACCTATTCTAACCCGGATCTTCACATGTGTCATAGGGAAGTAGCTATGCTTCTGGGGAGATACCCTCATTAGGAAATATACTCATCGGGAGATACCCTCATCGGCAGATTTCCACATGGGCAGATTTCCACATAGGGAGATATCCTCATTGGGAGATATCCGAAAGCATTTCATTCAAGCGATTGAGCGGAGGGCAAGCCCCCCAAACCCCTTGTTATTTTAGCCAGGTGAATAAATGGCATCTGAAAACTTGTACTGTTACTAAGGAATGAGCTTGTGCACATCCCATAGGAAAAATGGCGGAAGATGTCTCCTATTTTTGTGATGCTCATGATGTTAATCACTGAATTGTGTGGTCCAGACTCGATCATATAGCTGGAATATTGCTGAGTGCGGCATCGAACAACCAACCAACTCATAGGCAGACACCAACATGGGGAAATATCAAACATTCCAATGAGGATGCCTGAGAAGGAGATATTAGGAGAATCCACAATAATTATGAGGAAAACAAATGACACTAGGACATTCTAAAAATATTCAAGATATTATCTATTTGTTTTCGGAGTTTTTGTGTCTTTAGGCAACTATGCAGTTTACCGGGCAGAGCCCGAGCACTACCATCCGCTCAATTACCGCATTAGAGCGCGACCGCTGTCTCACTATTCCGTTACCGTGGCTCACGCCTTTACGATACAATATCCCTTTTCGATCCTTAGGGTTAGCCTGCTTAGGGCAAGGGTTAGCCATAAATTCTTACCTTTTCAAAGCGTCAATCCAGGTAATTCGATTAGAGTAATCACGAGAGTTATCACATCAAGTGGGATGCGAAACACATCGTCATACACCATAGCATTGCACGATTAGTTTGTCATGTTGATAGATTTAAACTTTGGCAGGTGTGGCTTCAAGAAAAGAATGAATGGGAGGGTGGAGCATGATGTCCCACGCATGAAAAATGTATTGTTTATATAATTGCAAATGCGAGTTAAAGAGGTACTAATGACCCGTTAAACGAGCACTGATTACATATGTGATAGGCCTAATGCACGTGGTCCAGCGTCGGCTTATTAATGCATTAATTAGCCAAGCCAGTGAGCCGACAAAGCGCGTTCGAGTCCCCACAATGGTAATTGGATCTGAAAAAGTGCACCCAGTCAACTGCAGTACTCCATGTCATTAATAATTTTTAAAAATCCAGTTTCATATCATTCTGATTGGTTTTATTCAGTCTAGAAAACTGCGTGTATAAACAGGTATCTGTATCCTAATCTGGCTATTCATCACGACCACCTGTAAGGTGGTGAGTTGGTAGTTCGTAGTTAAAATAATTAACGATGAACGGAAGGGCTGTCAAAGTGATCGTAGCTTATGTCAACAGTGGTCAAGACTCAAACCAGCTTCAGCGGAAAACCTGTAGTAGAAGTTGCAAACCAAGGTTGATTGGTACTCACTCTCAACTGAATGTCTTGTTCTTTCACTTTCCCCGTTAGAAAATGACTTCTGTCTAATCCCAAAGGCATGATCGTTTAAATACGTGAACGAAGCCGAGTATCTCAAATATTGTGAATCTGACAAGCTCAGACAATTTCGGATTTCGCCGCCATAGCGGATATTTACGTCTTTCCAGACTGAAAACTAAGAAGGGAGATAACTCTAAATGTTTATAAGAGAAAACACGCGAAAATCGTATTAACTGTAAATATTCTCTAATTCGTTTTTTAAGTTGGGGTAAAAGTATTTACTAGGTAAGTCTCAAAGAACTGTTTTCTTCACAACTTGTAATAATATACTGACGACTGTTGAAGCGTGATTCGTACTATTTCTTTCACTGCGAACGTCTTCAAAGTCGCCGCGAATAGCTGCAAAATTGCTGATGCGGCGTTAAGCAATATTCACTCACTCACGTCTTCAAAGTCATATTTTGAGGAAATATCATTGTTAATGTTATACAGTGAGCAGTTGTAAAAATATCTGTGTTCTTGAAATTCAAGTTTCACAAGCAACATGTTAAACTTTAGGAAAATGCCATTGTGTTTGTTAGTTATATATCCAGTGTAGATTATCCTTGATAAAGAAACACAAATAAATTATGCACGAGTGAGGAAAATAGATAGATCTTTTGGCCTTCACAAGAGTTCGTAGCTGTACGCTAAAAGAAATTATTTATTGACCTTTGTACCAGAAGAGTCCCCCCATTTTTTATTTTTATTTTATATTCAGGTACGAATTCGTGTGATCTACATCAGGTAGATTCTACAGTGCTTCAACAAATTAAACATTCACACTGTTGAATTTCATCAAATAACAGTGAACATGTGCAACAGCCATATATATAGATTACTGTTTATCCAGTAGTCGCTGGGAGTGGTAGAACAGTCAAGACAGGACCCTGCCTGCCTCTCAGCTGACAGCAATAGTCGAATGTTTCACTTCCAGGTTGTTGGACCAGTTGTGAGAGTCAGGATCGAAGAATGCCGATGACGACAGGAGACTCACAGGGAATGGAGATGTCGTTTTCAGATTTTGTCGAGCTTCACAAACCACAACTGTTGGGGTCAGCAATTCCTGAGAGGTTCTGGAACACTTTGTTTGTAAAGCTCAAAGATGAGGTATGTTTTATTAATTTATTTAAAATTTAAACAGGATGGTATCAGTTGTTTTGCTGAGATGTCTCTTGTGTTTATCAGGAAGTAAATCTCAGCTGTGTTCTTATAGAATCATACAAAAGGGTATTTTGAGCTTCAAAAACCACAATTGTTGTCACCCGGAGAGGCCCTGCAACACTTGGTTTGAAAAAAACCTAGTGATGAGGTATTAAGTGTCCATGATTCAAATATTTGTGAAATGATTGAAAATGATAAAGTTCTTATTTATTTATGATGTCATTGTTTGGATCGAAGTGAAGTGTATCGCTTGACAAAGCATTTTATAGGACTACTCCATTTTGTATTGGGATACTTTTATCTTCTCATGCTGCACAAGACTGATGTCCATATACAGGAATTTATCTTGACCTGCTCAGAGGCCGATACTCGGCCCCAAGTCTCCCAAATTGAATATTACCGTATTTTCTTGAGTATAGTGCACACTTTTTTTATGGGTTTATTTCCCCCAATGCAGAGACATTACCGTGACCACGTAGCACCGGAAATGCCATGTCAACAAATCCATACTAAAGTACGCAAATTAATCATGTAATTACACTGTCTGGCTATAAAAATTTGGTTGGTTGATTGGTTGTTTTACGTCGCACTCGGCAATATTCCAGCTATATGACAGCGGTCTGTAAATAATCGAGTCTGGACCAGACAATCCAGTGATTGATATCATGAGCATCGATCCACGCAATTGGGATCGATGGCATGCATCAAACCAAGTCAGCGGGCCTGACCGACCCATCCTCTTAGTTTCCATTTACGACAAGCATAGTCGCCTTTTACGGCAAGCATGGGTTGGTGAAGACCTATTCTACCCCAGATCTTCACAGGTCGGTTATAAAAAGTGTTCTTTGTATATCTGGGTTTATGTTTGTAACTTATTTCATTAATTTTATTCAAACTTAAACTCAAATTTAAACAGTAAATCAACATTTCTAGTGATTTTTTATCTGAAATTTTAAATTTGTACTAATCAAGTTTCTTATCACCTGTTCATTTACCGGAATTTGCAGATTGGGTATGGTGTAATTCTTTTTCTGCGCATAATATTTGAATTTTTTTTACCAAATACCAAATCCGCTAGAGGGGGGTGCGCATTATACATGGGTGCGCACTATATTCAAGAAAATATGGTAAATGTCCTAATACCTCAGAATTTATGAAAATATGAACAGTAAAAAACATTTTTTAACAATAGAACTATTTTTCCAATGTTGCCTGCTAACAGCTAAGGGCACTTAGTTTGGAATCCTAGGTAAATCCCTGTCATAATATGTCAAGTGTATGTTTAACTAGAATGGCATCTGATTATCCCCATCACAAATGGAGTAGTAGAGTTGCAGTTCCTGTATTTCCACTTCAGAGGAACGTTGTCAGAGAAGCAACTTAGTCATGGCTAGAGTATGCTGATTAGGACAGGCGATGGTGTTGTCATGCCTCATGTTTTGTCTGAGTGACTTTTATTGGAGACATCAAGGTCAGGGTGAGGTTTCACACAAAACAGAAAATGCACCAACACTGACTGGGCTTCAGGTCACAGTGTTCACGCCATGTCACTGTGTCTCACCACCTTATCCATATAGTCCTCTCTTACCAGTGAGTGAGTTGGGTTTAACGCCGCTTTTAACAGTATTCCAGTTATATCACGGCGTGTCAGCTTAATGTGGGAGGAAAGCCCGAAGTGATGCAGGTCTCAGACGTTTACCACTTCGGTGAAACCCACGAGCACGGGTATGGTGCTGACAAACCTAGAAACATAATCGGGGCGAACCGGGATTTGAACCCACAATCATAGGTTTCTGGCATCCCTAAGTGACGCAACTCTGCACAGCGAACCCCTCTTACGACCAGCATAGGTTGCTGAGAACCAATTTTAACACAGAAAACCGATGAGGAAGATCTGAAGTCTGAATATTATAACTGTTGGCAAATTCTAAATATATATAATTGTTGATTATAACAGTAGTTAAATATTGCTGAATCTCTTCTGACTTCGAGTTACCCAGTAGTCAGTCAGTATGTGTGAATGAATGTGATCAATGATAGAGCCCTGTGAAAGTCAGTGTAGACGATCTTAGAGCCATGTACACAGTACGTCTTAGAGCCTTGGTAGACAGTTTTTGAGCTGTGCAGACAGTCTTAGAGTCATGCAGACAATCACTGAACCATTTAGACAGTCTTTCAGCTGTTGTAGACATTCTTAGAGCTGTGTAGACAGCCTTAGAGCCATTGTAGACAGTCTTTGGGCTGTGTAGACAGTTATGGAACCGTGGAGACAACCTAAGAGCCATGTACACAGTCTTACAGCCACTGTACACATGTCTTAGAGCCATTGTAGACAATCGTAGAGTCATGTAGACAGTCTTTGAGCTGTGTAGACAGTGTGGGAAGCGTGTAGACAACCTTAGAGCCATGTTATCTGTTTTCAGATCCTCTTCAGTTAGAAGATAAACCAATCATGTTTTCAATTTAAACATTTCAAATGTGATATCTGTTTAGGTAATTGAAATATGTAGATTAGGTTTTCAGTACATGAAATGTCATGGAAGAATTTCATGTCTGTTATATGTATGTACCATTTGAACGTTTTGGAGCATGATACTGTTCATGTAAGCAAGGATTATATCCTACCTAAATATTATCCCGGGGTAGTTTTACTCTAGAGTATAGTATCCTACCTTAGTGCCACACTGGATGGGTTGGGAGAATCATCCTGACATTAGAGAATTTCATCCCCGTGATAAAAAATAATGTAGGATAATATTCCCTCTTACATTCACACCACATGTTGTGTATTCCAGTGAATGACACTGTGGTGTTGCAGGTGTATGATGCAGGAGACAGCTTCCAGATCATCTGTGAGCAGTACGTCACAGAGGACGCTGACAATGATGGTGGAGAAGATCACGGATGGAAGATTATTGCATACACGGAAGATGGTATTTCTCACAGAGATGAAAAAAAGTAAGTTGGAATGGATATTTGTTTGTTACCATTATGTTGATGTATGTAAATCAATTATTCATTCCTTCAGTTGCAGGTGACCATGATCGAATTATGATGTAGAATTTGGACGTCCTGAATATCAGGGTAGTCAGTTTGCGAGTTCAGTAAAATATTTACAGATTAATTCCATCTCACATAAACTATATCAGTTGGTTGAAGACACTAGAAACTGGCTGCATCTCAACAGTGACTGTCCAACTTCAGCATCTTCCTGATCGACCATGCGTGGACGTTCCGTGTGAGTGATGCGAGGCAGTACCTGGAGGAGGTGGCGGGGTTGTTGGAGCGGATGACGGGGCTGATGGAGGTGGCCACAGCAGGGAAGTCGCGTGAGGAGCAGATTGAGGCCGTTCTCCACACCATGTGGAAGTAAGAGAAGATATATTTATTATCTGATAATCTGGGTATCATGAGCTAATATATATTTAAGAAATGAAAGACTTGTGGTCGTTGTTTATCATACAAAAAAACACTGCAGGAGAATAAATCATGATAGGCACATATTCTCACAATCCTTAGGTCTACTATCTGTACCTTTTCTCCCAATACCTGATTGTCATATCTTGCCTATTGGATACGTCATCGGCCATGGCGTTTATCTGTGTAACCCAGCTATGTCTTGACAGTTTACTTGACATTTCCCTCTCAAAAATAATGTTGTCCAGTAGATAACGTTATGAAATTCCGAGCGCTTATTTGAATCTCCAGAAATTAGGTCATGACAGAACACAGTTTTATCGTGAGATATACCACACTTCGTTCTTCATTGTTCTGCGATTTATCACTTAGTTATCTTATATATGCAAATAATGTCGCCTATCAGGCACTACTTTCAACCTCCATGCACATAGTGCCTTCTTTAAATTCTCAATAAAATGTTGACTAATGATAGATATGTGTTTCTCTATACGACGCCATGTTTCTAGACACAGATATATTTGGTACTATATGATAATTGTGCTGTTCACATAAGGGGTTTGTAAAGTTACTTCTTGAGTGAATTTCAACGGAAACATCTCATTTTTTTAAGAAGGACATTATATGATAAAGAGATTATGATCCTCATGTGTTTCCGTGTCATGTTGTACCAGTTACATCTGGTTCCTCACCTGCAATGTGATGAGGTAGGTGTGACCATGTAACCATGGTGATTAACCTAGTTTGTCTGTCCCAACTCCAGGTTCACACAGACGTACAGCTTTGGGCATTTATCACAGGTAAGAAACTGTCAGCATGCGTTGTAATGTCAGGTTGTGTGGTAATGTCAGGTTGTGTGGTAATGTCAGGTTGTGTGATAATGTCAGGTTGTGGCCTTGTCAGGCACAGTTGCAGCAGCACAACAGCCAAAGCTTTTGATTTCTAAAGATGACAAAATTCTGACACCTTACTCACTCACTCACTCACTCACTCACTCACCCATCCACCCTCCCTCCCTCCCTCCCACACTCACTCACTCACTCACTCACTCACTCACTCACTCACTCACTCACTCACTCACTCACCCAACCACCCTCCCTCCCTCCCACACTCACTCACTCACTCACTCACTCACTCAGCATCCACCCACCCAAACACCCACCCTCACTCACTCACTAACTCACTCACTCAGGGGACTATGGTAGAGTTCATGCTCCATTTGTTGTGTAAATGTGCCATGGCAGAAAATATATGTATTAAAAAAACATAGATATGTGTTTGCTATTTGTCTATTTTGCTCACTAAAATTAGCAGAAATATGAGTAGATTTTGCACACAATTATATTTGCTGGGTTGAGTGCGATTCGAAAGAACAGTTGGAAAATGAGGAGTAAACAGGAGCTGGATTGAACATGGATTATGCAAACGATGGGGTTCAATTGTCAGGTCGTTATTTTTGTCAAGTTCGTGTAGCATTAGTGGAGAGCTGATACCAGCCCAATAACAACGTGGTTGAATAAATGACATGGTCCTAAACGATACATGGAAGTCGTGTGTTGCAGGGCTCGGAGGACTCCATGCCAATCTGGTATATAATGGACGAATTCGGCTCCCGCATCCAGCACGCGGACGAACCCTCGTTCAGAACAGTGCCGTTCTACTTCCTGCCCAGACAGATGGCCTTCAACATCATGTGGCCTGTAAGGGATCTGGAGCATGGAGGTCTGTAGACTGTCTCACTGCCTCTTCTGTCCTGCAGACGAGTTCATATTGGTTATCCAATGAAAAATGTAATAACCCAATTAAAATAGAAACCTTCGAGTAAAAACTCAGTGGCTCAAAAGGTTATCTGGAGCTCTGTGTATTTCAAGAGACCCTTTGTGATTGCATTACTGTTTATATTGTGTTTTTATGAAATATGATTTTCTAATATCTAAATATGTGCATGGTGTAAGTGAAATTTCTCTGAAATATGTAGAGGGGAAAAAATTCTCTATTTTATCAAGTTATGTTTGCTGTAGATAGATGCGATAAATAATGTTTCTTGGAGTGGATGTTGTGACAATGTTGATAGTTGTTGCACAGAGGAGGTGACCAGAGACTATCTCCCGAATGTCACAGACCCTCTGGAGCGACGAGCTCGACTCACCCCATGGATAGATGACAATCTGACCGATGTGAGCTGTGAGCAGACAGAGCCGGACATGTCCTACTTCCAGGTAACCTGCTCACAGGGTGGTACAGGAAGGGAGGGGGATCTAGCTGGGGAGGGGGATCTAGCAGGGAGGGGGGACCAGCAGGAGAGGGGGGACCAGCTGGGGCAGGGGACCTGTCAGGGGAGGGGGATGAGGAGCAGGAGAGGGGAGACCAGCAGGAGAGGGGGGACCAGCAGGGGCGGGGGACCTGTCAGGGGAGGGGGATGAGGAGCTGGGGAGGGGGATGAGGAGCAGGGGAGGGGGATCTAGCACAGGGAACCAGCAAGAGAGGGGGTACCAGCAGGGGATGGGGCCGATTTAGACCGGTCCCCCACCCTCCGATTCTTTGATGCATACTTAACATGTATACATTGCGGAATGTTATAGGTGGAATGATATGATGAAGGTAAATCTAATAACACTATCACTAACTCATTTAGTGAAATATTTTCAACAAAATTACTTAATGCTAATTGCCAAATCTTTAAATTACATTGGTTTGTACTGGAACTCATTCAAGAAGGATCATTTACAGAGCATCTGAATTACTCCAGCATACTGGCCAGTCCTGTTTTAGAACAGGTTGTGAACATTGTATCAGAAAACGTGTTTGGGTGTTTTGTGTTGTACCCTATTTGTGTTATTCCTCAGGCTTACCGACAGAATGAGAGTTTGCCAGACTTGGACGTGGAGTTCCCGTCTGTGTCGCGTGACCGGATCCTGAAGGTGTACATGGACTATGGCAAAATGTTGAAGGACCATCTCACTGACCCGCGCTTCCAGCTGGTGGACGACATCACACAGGCAGACGTCATCTGGACACACCGACATTATAAGGACTTCAAGTAAGGTCGACTTTCTGACTCCTCGGACAGTGAGATGAAGAACTCAAACAATCGTTAAAAATATGGTATCATTGATATGTTTGCTACATTCCTCATCACCTATATATACATACTGCTTCTCATTATCTCGTTTGCCATTTAATTGTTGCAACTTTGTTGCTGCCTCTCCACAGGGAACTAAGTGAAGAATTTCCAGAAAAGTTTGTGAACCAGTTCCCATTTGAGATGACTGTGACAATCAAAGACCTCCTTGCCATTGTCTCACGACGTGCAGCCAAGAAAGGCCAATCCCAGAATGCATCTCAACCAAGTCCAAAATGGCTGCCAGTCACCTACAACCTGAAGACAGAACTGCCGAAGTTTGTGTCCTACTTCCAGCAGAGGGAAGCTCAGTAAGTGAAGGGAGGTAACTCCACTGGCCTCAGTGTCACATTCAGTGACAGACAAAGTGAATAGCATGTTTATGTGTCAAATATAAAGTAGACATGATATTTCATTGTTCCTGAATGCCTAGAGGTATGTCTGTTCCCAAACAAAAAAGAAGTTAAAGTTTCTATGCCATAAGTCCTCAGAGTGCAACCATTTGATTTTCATGGGAGGTGGCAGGTTTCTTTCCCCAAAATAATCAAGCCCCTCTTTTATAGATATGTTTTTACATATGCCTCCATGGTAGGAAAAAAATAAGGTGGCCTGACATGTGTCCTGACCTGTAACCTGACTTGTGACCTGACCTGTAACCTGACTTGTGACCTGACCTGTAACCTGACTTGTGACCTGACCTGTAACCTGACTTGTGACCTGACCTGTAACCTGACCTGTAACCTGACTTGTGACCTGACCTGTAACCTGACTTGTGACCTGACATGTGACCTGTAACCTGACTTGTGACCTGGGTTCCGTTCCACCAAGCGATCTTAGCGCTACGTCGATTGTAACTCCCATTCTTTAACACTGACTTACGACAGTCGTAGCGCTAAGATCGCTTTGTGGAATGGGGCCCTGACCTGTAACCTGACTTGTGACCTGACATGTGACCTGTAACCTGACTTGTGACCTGACCTGTGACCTGACCTGTAACCTGACTTGTGACCTGACATGTGACCTGTAACCTGACTTGTAACCTGACTTGTGACCTGACCATCCTGTACAGTAGACTGTTAACAGTGTCCTAAGAATACAGACCGTTCTTTCTATTTTTATATATTTCAAAATATTTAATCCCCCACCACCTATCCCCTTCTGATAATCAAATGGCAGCTCCTTAAGGGTAAACGTTTTGTCAGGCAGGGGACTTGGGATTATATTTTATATTAATATGCTATGTCCTAAAAGTACTGGAACACATAAGATGTCCTCAATTTTTGTACAGAAAACATCAATGTTCATTGGATATGCTGGATGATCTGAAACATGTGCATGACCTCCTTTCAGAGAGGCAAATGTATGTTTGAAAAATACTCTTTCCTGGCCCCCCTCCCTGAAGACTAGTGTGAGTCCCTTGCTTGTACTCTACTGTCTGTCATGGCTGTTTGTTGGTGTGTCACTCTCAGATCTGCTGTGCTTCAGGGGACTCGATAACACGTTCATCTGTAAACCATGGAACCTGGCACGTGGGCTCGGTATGGACATCACCGACAACCTGGACCACATCGTCAAACTTCCAGACACTGGACCCAAGGTAGGGACAATCTCACAGACATACAATTTATGGATAACGACTTCTTTAATACTGTAAAGGCGACATTTCGTTATAGATCCTCATACCATTGTCAAGCAGTATAAGGATCTATACCGAAACATCGCCTTTACAGTATTAAAGAAGTTGTTATCCATAAATTGTGTCTACTTTGTCATCCGTCAACTTCTAAGTAATGTCTATCAAACAATTAATCTCACAGACAATGCCAAGACGATTCCCCCCACATCACTAAATGTCTGAAGCCTTTGTGTCCCTTGCTGTGGGAGTGAGTAAATGTTGCTTTAAGCAGCAATATTCCAAGGCCCACTCGCACAAAGCGATTTTAACATTGTAAGCCTTTGTTAAAGTATGGGAGTTATGATCATCTTAGCACTAAGATCTCTTTGTGCATGTGGGCCAAAGTATTCATAGTTAGAGAAACAAAATCAGTTACTACAGAAAAGAACATGATATAAAAATGATAATGAAAATCACAAAAACTTCAGTCCATGTTGGTTAATGCATGTCACCATATCCCAGTTGCATAGATTGCAGCTAATGATGTCAATCACTGGATTTTGTCTGGTCTAGACTCGATTCTTTCCAGACCGCCATCATATAACTGGAATATTGCTGAGTGCAGCGTTAAACAACAAACAAAAAAACAAACTCCCACTCAACCTGTCACAGGGAAGTACCCCTATAAGTCGGAGCCAACAAATAATAAGTATACACTGGGTATGGAATATAGAGTTATCACTGTCCACAGTGTAGAATGTGATGATTTGGGAAAAGTAAGTTTTCAAATGCTATGACATATCTGGAGTATTGTTGGCGGTAGTGTGGCCTCACTTCGCGGTATGGTGTTGCAGGTGGTGTGTAAGTACATCGAGGACCCCGTGTTGTTTTCTCGTGATGATGTGGGGCTGGTCAAGTATGACATCCGGTACATTGTACTGCTGTCCAGCGTCAAGCCGCTCAAACTGTTTGCCTACAATGTGTTCTGGCTCCGGTTCGCCAACAAGTGAGTAAAAAGTCCACTTTTAGCCCCGTTGCTATGGTTACATTGAAGATGTGCTGACCAGTACACTCACCTTGTTTCATGGAATTATTAGATCCATCCTACGCATGAGTGGTCTAGCTCCTTGTTTTTAGTAGTCCTACCGGGTACCCATTCACTGCTGAATGATGGGTGTTTTGTTGTGTAGTCTACGTTGCACGCTGCAGATGTTGGCTTTTTAAGATGTAACAGATATTTATGTGTGGTGACCGTTGTCATGGTAGTAAGCATGGTCGTCATGTTGACATGCAGGGGAGTGACATTGTGACGTGTGTTGCAGGCCCTACTCCCTCGACCACTTCGATGACTACGACAAACACTTCACCGTCATGAACTACCGGGAGGAGTCCCCGCTCAAACAGGTAACCATGGTTACATGTACATTGGCATATTGTATATGCATGTCTGATATCTTTTGCTGCCATGACGACTGATGATTCTTATCAGAAAGGTAATAAGGACATTGATTAGATGTTTCTCTAGACAGGATGGTAATAAGACAATAATTGTTTCATAAGCATATCTTTCTTAGAAAATCTATTCAGTGGAGGGGCGTCATATGGAGAGTGAGAAAAGTCTGAGAGTGTGGAGAGTGTGTGTCAGCGTCAGTTGTTTCATGCCCCTCATCCTTGTGAACTGTTTCACGTACATAGGTTGAGGTTATGAATTCTTTGCCAATCTGACCCGGAAAGTTCCAAGTACAGAATAGGTCTTCAGCAACCCATGCTTGTCGTAAAAGGTGACTATGCTTGTTGTAAGAGGCGACTAACAGGATAAGGTGGTCAGACTCGCTGAATTGGTTGATGCATGTCATTGTATCCCAATTGCATAGATTGAAGCATGATTTTGTCTGGTCCAGACTTGATTATTTACAGACCGCCATCATATAGCTGGAATATTGCTGTGTGTGGCATTGAACAACAAACAAACAAAACAAACTCTCATCACAAACCTGTCACAGGGAAGAAGTACCGATCTGTCTGATCCAACAAATAAAAAGTATATACTGGGTATGGAATATAGAGTTATCCCCGTCCACAGTGCAGGATGTGATGATTTGGGTGATATCTAGCTTTAGAAAAGTAAATAACAAACACACACTTTCCAATCTGCAGACTAGAGGTGATGTTAGTGTGTGTCATGCTAATGTGTGTCAGTCGTCACAGCTAGGGTCTGAACATCACGTCACACTGGAGCATGCTCATGATGGCCTCCATATCAAAACCTGGCTAATTGTGATGACGTTTTCAGATTCACTACGATGAGTACATCAAGATGTTTGAGAAGCAGTACCCTGACTTCAGCTGGGCCGATGTGGAGGTGAGTGACGAGGCCGACGATGTGTGGTGTCAGTGTTATTGTTGTGGCCATCACAATGCCTATGTATGTCACACAGATAAATTCCCCAAGTCTGACCCCCAGATGCACGCTGTAAGATTCATTCAACATGCAGGATTCATTCAGGATTAGAATATTATCACATGATCGATTTCAACGTGTATTTAGTTGAGGGGTGGAAGATATATATGGTATGTTTTCTGCTATGTTTTAAATTTTGACTTACACTTAAGCTGAACTTGGGCCTGTATGTATCTCCTTATGATGATTTCATGTTTTCTTCAAATCACCTTTGGAGCGGTCGGGTAGCCTAGTGGTTTAAGCATTCGCTCGTCATGCCGAAGACCCGGGTTCGATTCCCGACATGGGTACAATGTGTGAAGCCCATTTCTGGTGTCCCCCGCCTTGATATTGCTGGAATATTACTAAAAGCGGCATAAAACCATTCTCACTCACTCACTCACTCACTCACTCACTCAAATCACCTTTAGTGTTAGTTTCCCTTCATTTATGCAGACACTATTTGAATAATAACAATGATAGCATCACTAGTGGCACTAACTTTGTATTTGAAAAATCCTTATGCTGAATAAGTACACATTTATCTCCAAATGTAGACAGTCTTGTGCGCTTGCTGTGAGCTGACCCAGATCTGTGTGTGTTGCAGAAAGATATCTTCACCATGTTCCGGGAGCTGTTTGAGGCTGCCACCGCCCTGCCCCCACCCCAGGGCATCTGCCCCTCCCCCCAGTCCCGGGCCATGTATGCTATTGACCTCATGCTCAAGTGGGACAAGAATGAAAAAGGTAAGTTGTTGCCTTCGTGCGCTTGTACGTGCATCCCTGTGTGTCTGTGTGTCTGTGTATCTGTGTGTCCCTGTGTGTCTGTGTGTCCCTGTGTCCCTGTGTATCTGTGTGTCCCTGTGTGTCTGTGTCTCTGTGTATCTGTGTGTCTGTGTATCTGTGTGTCTCTGTGTATCTGTGTGTCTCTGTGTAGGTATGCATGTGCGCCTGCCTATGTGAGTGTGTATGTGTTTGTGTGTGATCACACGTGTGCATACTTGTGTGTATGCATGTCTGTAAGTAAATGTGGGTGCATACATCTCTGTGTGTAGTGTGTGAGTGTGTATACTTGTGTGTGAGTGCATGCATCTCTGTGTGTAGTGTGTGTGTGTAAACTTGTGTGTGAGTGCATGCATCTTGTGTAGCGTGAGTATGTATACTTGTGTGTGAGTGCATGCATCTCTGTGTGTAGTGTGTGAGTACATGCATCTGTGTGTAGTGTGTGAGTACATGCATCTGTGTGTAGTGTGTGAGTACATGCATCTCTGTGTGTAGTATGTGAGTGCATGCATCTATGTGTAGTGTGTGAGTGCATGCATCTGTGTGTAGTGTGTGAGTGTGTATACTTGTGTGTGAGTGCATGCATCTCTGTGTGTAGTGTGTGAGTGCATGCATCTCTGTGTGTAGTGTGTGAGTGCATGCATCTCTGTGTGTAGTGTGTGAGTACATGCATCTATGTGTAGTGTGTGAGTGCATGCATCTCTGTGTAGTGTGTGAGTGTGTATACTTGTGTGTGAGTGCATGCATCTGTGTGTAGTGTGTGAGTGCATGCATCTATGCCATCAGCTGCTAAACAGAAACTTCAGAAAGTACTGGTCTTATTAGATATGTTCATCCAAGGGAAGCAACTCTTCTTGACTTGTGACCATATTGGCGCCTGAACACAGATGGAGGATATATCTGTACAAGTGTCACGACTACTCTGTCTCTGCCAATGAACAGATGTCAATGTAAGGACTGTAAGATTACGCAACCGTTTTTGTTCATGTGATGTTTGTCCAGGTAAGTTCCGATAGTTCTTGTTTGAGGGCCTCTTCTTTGCTTGATTTCAGGTGAGCGGTACATGCAGCCCCAGATCTGTGAGGTGAACTTCAGCCCTGACTGTAACCGAGCCTGTCAGTATCACCCCTTCTTCATCAATGACGTCATGAGCGTGCTCCTCCTTGACGACACAGTCGACAAACACGTCACCCTTGTGTCATGATGGCGGCCATTGTGTCTTATTGTAAAACTAGCAACACTCATCAGAGAAGAGACTGTGAGAGGGTGAAGACTGTTTAACTCAAACTCTTCAGAAATACTAGGTCATGTGATTCCCCAGCTATTCTTGGATGAACTGTATTTCCTGAGGTGTTTACTGAAAGATTTGAAATAGCCTTTCTCATAAGACATCCCATGTAAAGGGGTGCTACCTAGAGACACAACTATTCTTGAGAATATTTGTACCAAGATATGTTTCTGTGGTACATTCTTGTAGTATGTGTGCGGACAATGATCCCAAGGGCCCAAGTTTCTCCTTGTTGACATCAAGACGAATTATTTACATCCTGTTATGATTATCATCTGGACCAATTTGTTAGCATAGCTGTGTCTGGGTAGTGATCGTATCCGTCTCCAACTTTCTTTTCATACTAGCTTAATAAGCGTAATAAGGGAATGGCTGTTTTGGGCCAAATGTCTATTTTTTTGTAAAAGTCGACTGTGCTTGTCGTAAGATGTGGCAAACGGGATCAGTTGGTCAGACTCACTGACTTGGTTGATCGTATCCCAATTGAGTGGCTCAATGCTCATGATAGCATTCACTGGATTGTCTGGTCCAGACTTGATTATTTAGCTTGATTATTGCTGAGTGCAACATTAAAAAACAAACAAACAAATAAAATTAACAGGTGCATGTCCTCCTGCTCCAGAGACAGATTTCTTCATTTACTTAACACTTGTGGGTTGCTATATCTGGTATCAAACATGTGAGATCAGATTCAAGGTTTGTGACTGGCTACTCCATCGTGATGACGTCAGGTCAAAATATGACGGACCACTTCCCTGATTGTGATTCATTGATGAGTTTCTCGTGCTTCTGTCGAATTCACCTTCATCTGTGTTGAAACTTTATGTATTAAGAGTGTTCCTTGTTATTTGATATTATCTAGTTTGCATAATCATCATCGTTTTGATATGGCTGAAACTTTTTGTGGAGGGTCCCACAAGGTGTGAGCTGGATGATGTCACTCATGACCATTGTGCTATGTATAAATGTGCCAATGCATCATGGGGATAGACAAAATGTGAATCAATTCGATGCAAAGATAGTGCAATTTTAGGGTGTGTAAGAAACAGATTACTGCACTTGTGCCTGTCATATACAATTCATCCTACGACTCTTCTTTTTCACGCATGATCCGGGGTAGAATAGGTCTTCAGCAACCCATGCTTGCCGTCACAGACGACTATGCTTGGCGTAAGAGGTGACTAACATGTATATCTACCACTCCTCATCAATCGAGTGGTCAATGGTCAAAAACACAGTGGGCAAAATAAAGTATACACCCATGTTTGATGGTGGCTAAAAATGAAACAAACAAAAAATAGTTTTTCGATGATGATATATTAAATATAATTTAATTAAATATATGATGATACAGTAAAGTACGGTTATTACGACCTCAAAGGGACTGCTAATTTTAGTTCGTTATAAGCGTAGTTCGTTATAAGCATATATACAGCATAATTACAGCAAAAATTCGGGACCAAAAAGTAAGTTCGTTATATCCGTCAGTTCGTTATAAGCGTGTTCGTTATAACCGTAGTTTACTGTATATTAAATTTTTATAGATGTATCATAGTAATGTTTTGGACCTTAAGTTTGCAGTGTTTCGGGACTGTAACGTTATGTTAACGTTTGTTATCTAGGTCAAATCCAATTTTCCGGTGTATATATATTATTTTTCCTAGCAGTTTATTTGGTGCCTGTATCTTTTCATTCGGTAATTGCACTGTTGCTCTATTTGTATTCCATCCAGGAAAATCCATATGGGCTTGTGTGTTAGTGAATGAGAAATAAAGCGCTGGCAATTGATTCCAAACGTGTTTTTATTTTTTGGTTTGACGTGCAATATATTGTATATGTGGAGTCTATTTATACACGATAATAAGTGTATTAATGCACACTGAATCCAAGTGACAATAATTAAAGGGAGACATATTTGTGACTGCACTTAATTCATTGACTCAGCGTCACATAACAGGGTCATGGTAGACTAGGCGTTGTCATATAGGTCCACATGATTGAAGGCGTTTTGACTCAATATTTCTGCATTTGGAACAGAAATATTGTCTATTCAACATGTAACTTTGAAGGAAGCAAGGGTGGCCCACTCGTCTAAGGTGTTCCTTGGGCATGCCAGAAACATGATTGTGGGTTCGAATCCCAGTTCAACACGATAATGTTTCTAGGTTTCTCAGCACCATACCGTGCTCATGGGTTTCACCACAGCGGTAAAGGTCTGAGACCTGCATCACTTGGGACTTTCCTCTCACATTTAGCTGATACGCCGTGATATAACTAAAATATGTTCAAAGCAGCTATCTGTGAAGACCAGGGGGAAAATAGGTCTTCAGCAACCCATGCTTGCTGTAAAATGCGACTGTGCTTGTCGTAAGAGGCGAGTAACGGGATCGGGTGGTGAGGCTCGCTGACTTAGTTGATACATGTCATCGTGTCCCAACTGTGTGGATTGATGCGCATTATGTCAATAACTGGATTGTCTGGTCCAGACTCGATTATTTACTGACCGCCCTCATATGGCTGGAATATTGCTGAGTGCGGCTTTAAACAAACAAACAAACAAAGCAAGGCAGCGTTAAACCAAGTCACTCACTACGACATTGGACCCGTGAAGATCCGGGGAAGAATAGGTCTTCAGCAACCCATGTTTGCCATAAGAGGCGACTAACGGGATCAAGTGGTCAGGCTCGCTGGCTTGGTTGATTCATGTCATCGTATCCCAATTGCGTGGATCGATGCACAGTATGTCAATCACTGGATTGTCTGGTCCAGACTCGATTACTTACAGACCGCCTTCATATGGCTGAAATATTGCTGAGTGCGGCGTTAACAACCAACTACAAACTACAACACTACGACATTGAATTTGGCGCTGTGTTATGCCTCCCATCAAGGTTTTCTCTCTTGTTGCACGCTGTTGTTTCTACTCAAGGGTAGGTAAGTACAGACATATACGCTCAATGCGATTCGGGGATATGTACATGTGGTTCAAGTTTCAACATTAACAAGCAGATCAGTATGATAAACATATAGTCGTTTTTTCAGCATTTTTGGCCAAAAACAAATCTCATTAAAATCAGATGTTAGGATACCTCTCTGCGTGCCAAAATAGAGTTTCTGCAACCAGAGAGATTCTTCACACACAGAGGTATCGTATCGGAATAAAACATCTGATGTAAATTAGATTGGGCGTAATCACACCTGAGTATTCGTTTGTTTTGTATGCGGCCAAAACCATCTAATAAAGACCAGGTATTATGAACGTGCACCTGATAAACACTCGATATGATAATGGCGGTGCCTACTGTTACTGTACCCTCGCATTCCCAAACCATTTCTATCCAAATACAGTCATACCTTTTTACATGGAAATACATTTGCATAAGTTGTGAAAACAGGCCGAGACAGTCAACTCGACCCATGGATATGTCTGAACTCGTATAACAACCAGTGGAAAGGTTTGGGTGTATTCAAAGGTAAATGATTCGGGAACACGGTCGTTCGGCTTTCCGCCAACATTAAGCAGACATGTGACATTACGGTAGAAATGTTCAAAGCGACCTTATCAACTTACTCACTAACTCGTGGGGGCGGTCGGGTAGCCTAGTGGTTAAGGCGTTCGCTCGACACGCCGAAGTTCGATTCCCAACATGGGTACAATGTGTGAAGCCCATTTCTGTTGTCCCCCGCCGTGATATTGCTGGAATATTGCTAAAAGCGGCGTAAAACCACTCACTCACTCACTCGTGTGTTAACTGTATCACTAAGTCCAGCCACCTCTCTTCCATCAACATCCCCCATCCCTGGTTCAGAGTATGAACCCGTGAAGATACGGGTAAGAAACGTTCTTCAGCAACCCACGCTTGCCGTAAAAGGTGACTATGCTTGTCGTAAGAGGCGACTAACAGGATTGGGTGGTCAAGCTCGCTGACTTGGTCGATGCATGTCATCGTATCCCAATTGCGTGGATCGATGCTCATGATGTCAATCACTGGATTATCTGGTCCAGACTCGGTTATTTACAGACCGCTGTAATATAGCGGGAATATAGCTGTAAACAACAACCAAACAAAAAAACAAACATCATAGTATAGATGAGCTGAATTATTCACAGAATAAATGAATGACGAGATGGTGAATTTACATACACCTACTGCGCCCATTTCAAATCCTGTAAGGGGACACGGGTGGCCCAATCGTCTAAGGCGCCGCGATTCGCTGTGCAGAGTTGCGTCCCTTTGGCACGCCAGAAACCTATGATTGGGTTCGAATCCCGCTTCGCCCCGATTACGTTTCTAGGTTTGTCAGCACCATACCCGTGCTCGTGGGTCTCACCGAACTGGTAAACGTCTGAGACCTGCATCACTTGGGGTTTTCCTCCCACATTAGGCTGACACGCCGCGATATAACTGGAATACTGTTAAAAGCGGCGTTAAACCCAACTCATTCACTCAACTCCTGTAATTATATACTCACCAACAAAAGAAACGCGAATACCATACATGTTGATTAAAATATTAAGAATTACTCATATTCAAGAGATATTATATTGGTTCAATGCACAAACGAACATACTGGAATGTTGTGTGAACCGATGCCCATGAAGACATCACATGTGACGTCATATATCCATAACTGGAAACCACGTGCAGCATATGGTGATAAGAATAAAGACACTCTGAGGTAACACTTGGCTGATTGTTAGTTTTGTCATTAAGTGGTACACGTTAGTACATCACGTTGTACATACTTCTCTATGTTTCTACGGTTCGCGTTTCTTTTGGCGGTGGGAATATATTGGCGGCAAACTACTGTCTGGTTATGCTGATGAAGTGGGAGACATGTACCGGCAGAGTTGGGAAAGGAGGGTGGGGCACCATTACTTAGTAGCGTTTGCTGAGACGAGAAGGGGGGCGGGGGAGGGGGGAGGTGAATGGGGAAGGAGGGTGGCACCATTACTCAGTAGCGTAAGACGTGGGAGGAACCACTGGGGAAGGAGGGTGGGGCACCATCAGTAGCGTCTGCTGAGACGAGGAGGCGTCTGCTAATACGAGGGGGAACTAGTGGTGCCCTCACTCGATGTGTCATCGTATCCATGGATAGTTCCTCGGGCTAAAATCCATAACTTTGCCCGTCCTGGACTCTATTACAAGCCATCTGAACATTGCTGACAAACAATGTAAACAATATTGGCTCACTTGTTTGTGTGCCGAACCTGATCTATTTTCATACGCTCATCATGTCTGTATGTTCCTGCAATAAACATTTTCTCCAAACTATTTAGACAAATTACCCTAAACTTTACGTCTATCATGGGTTCTTTGAAACAACCCATTAGCAGTACATGTTATCTGTAATACATAAGAGACTCTAATCTCTAGTACTAAAAACTGTGCACGAAATACGTCGCCCACACATATACAGTGGCATAGGATGTACATACTACCCAGAGTATACTACTCCGAGCGACCTTAAAGACGTTATTACTGTTACTATACAATTAATTTGTTGTGCCATTGCTATAGTTATTCCGTCATGCCATCACAGATTAACAATGATATCAATGAAGTGGGTATCCTTAACTTCTCTCTCTCTATCACTACAATGCCAAGTAAATGATTTGGCCCTGTGTTGATTTGAATAAATGACTTCATCACATCATCCGTATGTATATCCACATTGTGACAGACAGGAAGTTTTGTTTGTTTGTTTGTTTGTTTAACGCCGCACTCAGTAATATTCTAGCTATATGAGCATCGATCCACGCAATTGGGATCAATGACATACATCAACCCAGTCAGCGAGCCTGATCACTTGATCCCGTTAGTCGCCTCTTACGACAAGTGTCGTCTTTTACGGCAAGCATGAGTTGCTGAAGACCTATGCTACCCCGGATCTTCAGGGGTCGACAGACAGGAAGTGAATGGTGCACGAGCTCTATACCTCAGAGAAATCACGAGTGTCAGAACTAGCATAGTAAGTGCCTAGTTTAGGAGCAATACGTCATCCTTAAAGGTCTTGATAAAGCAGGAGGCGGCATCCAGTCAGTCTCTTATTGTTCACGGATACAATATAATCTTAGAGTGGTTGCACGAGTCTTAACTTGGCCACCATTTTGTACACGTCCTTCAGTTGCCTCTGGCGGAGGTATACTGTTGTGATTTACGATCCTCACAATCATTGGAGTCCCTAAGCCTGAACATTCGTTCTTAAATGACGCCCAAGAACCAGGAGCCGAGCCGACCAGTCCTTGTTTTAGCCCCTTAATGTCGAACGCAAGTACCATTTTTTAACGTCATTGGATATGACGCGGCCGGGGGTCGAACCCCGGACCTTCCGCTCTCCTGGCGGACGCTCTACCACTGGACCCTGGAGGTGGTCCCAGCACTGAGTGAGTGAGCGAGTATGGTTTTGCGACCCTTTTAACAATATTCCAGCCATTTCACGGCAGGGGACACCAGAAACATTGTACCCATGTGTGAATCGAACCCGGGTCTTCGGCGTCACGAGCCAACGCTTTGACCACTAGGCTACCCCACCTCTTGCTTCCAACACTGCGACAACCGAGGACCATGTAGCAACAAGACAACACAGAAGACGGAATGTGTTCAAGTGTTTAATGAAACAAGTACTAGTAAACTAGTCCAGTCCTTTCTTTAAAACTCTTTGTTTCCTTTGACACGGTTGCCCGTTACAAACTTCACACCGACTGTCCAAGTTATCTCCCCTTATAACACAGGATCCGGGGACGAGCATTCCTCGATGATCCAGTGTACTATATACGAGTTCTTATAAACACCCTTGGCCCATCGCCGCCACACCTAGTCGACACTGTGCTAAAAATGGACGTCTCATCAATGAAAACTGCTGGGCAAAGGACACATTTCACGGCTTTTATGCTCTTGAAACTAACACGAAATGGTTTTTCGATGGCGATATATTTAATACGTGTATCATAGTTGTGTTTTGGACCTTAAGTTTGTTTGCAATGTTTCGGCAACTTTTTTCAGCCTAGCAACGTTTCGATACCTTTGGTAATTTTGGGGGAAAATCCAATTTTCAAGTGTATATATGTTGATTTAATACATCGTGGGTTCGTTCGTACGAATGAATGTAGCTTTATGCTGAATACGTGTTCAGAAGAGGTATGTTGATTGGTTGTCGAATTAAACATCCTGAGCGAGAGAAAGTCTGTCCTAATTTGTCAATTCAGATACAACGCTTATGGTGGCGAATGGGTCCAGGGTTTGTGTCGTAATAGTTTTGGAGATATTATACACTTGACAATCGAGGACGGGAAGGAGAAGTTGTATATATTCATTGTTACACTCCACAGCAGGGACCGGCGCTATCCAGGGGCTATATTCGGAAGTCACTCTTTTGCAAAAGGTCCCTCATAATGTGTGGATAAGAACTCATTAAACGTAACTGAACTTCAGTAAACATAATTAAACTTCACATGGCACTTTTCAATACACAGAATCAAACCCACTAACAATGCTTGTGTTTAGAAGACAGTACACAGTTAATCAGGACCGAATACAGTCCTAACACAAGGAGGTGAGAACTGAATAGGGTTTTCAATCATCTTGAAACAGTAATCCTTGGACATGGCCGTCCACCCTGGCTGGTAATCCTTGGACATCGCCGTCCACCCACGCTAGTACTCTTTGGATATGGCCGTCCACTCACGCTAGTAATACTTGGACATGGCCGTCCACCCACGCTAGTACTCCTAGAAAAATTACCGTCCACTCACGCCAGTAATCCTTGGACATGGCCGTCCACCCAGGCTGGTAATCCTTGGACATGGCCGTCCATCCACGCTAGTACTCCTAGAAAAATTACCGTCCACCCACGCCAGTAATCCTTGGACATGGCCGTCCACCCACGCCAGTAATCCTTGAAAAATGGACGTCCACACACGCTAGTAATACTTGGACATGGCCGTCCACCCACACTGTGAGGACAGCTACTGCATGATCGTAAATACGCTGTGAAAACCTGACACACGAGGCAAACGACTGTGGACCGCAGACCACCCAGCGAGTTGTACCACACCGTGTACACATACACACGTTCCATCACACACACGATGTCTGTGTTGCACGGTGATTGACCGCACCTACATCAGTTGTTCCCCCACCATTGTCGCCCATCTGGCGGAGATTTGTCTCAAAATAACAAACACGTTATTTATCACGAGTACATATCCATCTTATTATGTGTGGCCAATTGTAACGACCTGTCATGAACTACTAGTAAGCTGCATGCACTACATATATACTGCTGAACGGAAGTTAAAGAACACCCTTATTTTTCATGACTATAGTTAATCTGCCACGGCTGGTGGGTGTTGCCTTCCAACTGTGGTTGTTCCTTAACTTGTTTTGAGTAGTATATTTAGTCACTCGAGGTTTTTGTGCTTTCTCAGACCTTGTGATGTGAAATATTTCCGGGGGAACGTGTATTCACGTTATAAAGCTTACCAGAACAAAAAGTAGCGTTGATGGCGGTGAAACAAATAATCCCTTTCATTGTGGGTTCACCCACCCAGTATACATTGTTCCTTATGTAGACTGCACATTGAGATACACCCTAGCTGTCGGTGGGCCTTCCATCGTATGTTCGTGGATCGTACATGGCATCTTCGAGAGGCGAGTGAGTCGTGTTTCCAGCCTTGTCGAACTTGGTTGGTTTTACAGTTATATTCAGGCTGGACTAACGAGTCTATGCATAGTCCAATGAAAATTGCGTTCGGCAAGGTTGAAACTGGACTTTTACAGTCAGTTAACTCCCTTGCCCCGAAGATGTGTTTATGGATATATACACCATTGTACCTGTTGGTAGACTGCATGTTATATACTGTATCTGTAGTCGGTCTGCATGTTTTCAATGTATCTGTAGGCGGTCTGCGAGTTATACTGTATCTGTAGGCGGTCTGCATGTTTTCAATGTATCTGTAGGCGGTCTGCATGTTATACACTGTATCTGTAGGCGGTCTGCATGTTATACACTGTATCTGTAGGCGGTCTGCATGTTATACACTGTATCTGTAGGCGGTCTGCATGTTATACACTGTATCTGTAGGCGGTCTGCATGTTATACACTGTATCCTTAGTCGGTCTGCATGTTGGACACTGTATCTGTCGGCGGTCTGCATGTTATACACTGTATCTGTAGGCGGTCTGCATGTTATACACTGTATCCTTAGTCGGTCTGCGTGTTATACACTGTATCCTTAGTCGGTCTGCGTGTTATACTGTATCTGTAGGCGGTCTGCATGTTATACACTGTATCTGTAGTCGGTCTGCGAGTTATACACTGTATCCTTAGTCGGTCTGCGTGTTATACTGTATCTGTAGGCGGTCTGCGTGTTATACACTGTATCTGTAGGCGGTCTGCATGTTATACACTGTAACCTTAGTCGGTCTGCGTGTTATACTGTATCTGTAGGCGGCCTGCATGTTAAACACTGTATCTGTAGGCGTTCTGTGTGATTACTTAATATCTGCTGGTGGTCAGTGGTGCACAACTGACCTTGCCAAGTCCGCATACTGGATCATTGGTGGTAGTAAACATGGACGGTTCGGACACGACTATCTGTTTATGACTCCAAATCTAAAGTCAAGACTGGGATATTGGTAAGGTTGTAAAACCGACACACTATAGACCCTAGGACAGATCATGTTGTACACAGTACCCACGATGTCACATATTCCGCTAATTGCACGTGCCCGGCATCTGGTCGTCACGACGTAGCCGCTAATGGAATGATGTTTCTACACACATTGGTGACGTCATGATTTCTTGAGGCCAAACACTCTGTCTAAGAATGTCCTGGACCGCCGCTTGAACTCGATGATCTCCTTACACAGGGTATGGAAGGCTTCGATGACCTTGAGGACGTCCTCGGACGCTGACACCTCCAGGAAGGCACAGCTGAACTCGGCGGCAAGCTTCTGCCCTGGAACAAGAGATGAACATGGGTGGATTCAAATCTGCATCCTCGATTATCTCTGTTAAGATAAATACCTACACTTCCTTTTAAGTCCGATTCGAAATAGGAGAAGCTTAAAATTGCTATCCACTCAAATTACGACTATGAGCGAAAGAAATTCTGTGGGAGGTTACTCAAGGGGATCATAAGATGGTAACGTCACTTTCCGGAAGAGGCTACGTTGGCGAACGGGTCCAGGGTATTTTTCTTCATGGAAAGGGGATATGATGAAAACTCGACAATATCACACATGCAACATGTGACAAATAACTAATCAGTGACATGGATCCACGCTGCAGCAGAACGATAACATCGTCACAGCCGTGTGGTGGTCTTACACAACGACATTGTGGTTAATTTGTTGTTTGTTGTTCAACGCCGCACTCTGCAATATTCCAGCTATATGACGGCGGACTGTAAATAATCGAGTCTGGACCAGACAATCCAGTGATTGACATCATGAGCATCGGTCTACACAATGTGGATACAATGACATGTATGAACCAAGTGAGCGAGCCTGACCACCCGATACCTGAGTCGCCTCTTACAAGCCTAGTAACCTTTTACGACAAACATAGTCCCTAGAGACGCTGTGGACAACCGATCTATCAGGTGCACGAGGTTATTCGTCTTACAAGGAAACATGGATCTGAAGGCCAGACCCATGGATCGTTTTGTTTCCGCTATTTGCCATGACCCACTATACGTACGATACGTACTATGGCGACTGACGGTGCAGTATCGGGAGGGGGCACGGGTGGCCCAGTCGTCTAAGGCGCCGCGATTCGCTGTGCAGAGTTGCGTCCCTTGGGCACGCCAGAAACCTATGACTGTGGGTTCGAACCCCGGTTCGCCCTGATTATGTTTCTAGGTTTGTCAGCACCATACCCGTGCTCGTGGGTTTCACCGAAGTGGTACACATCTGAGACCTGCATCACTTCGGGCTTTCCTCCCACGTTAAGCTGACATGCCGCGATATAACTGGAATACTGTTAAAAGCGGCGTTAAACCACCTCACTCACTCACTCAGTATCGGGATATATAATAGATAATCGTTTCACCGACCTTCATCTTGTGTGACCTGGCGCACGTGAGCAAGGTCAGCTTTGTTCCCGACAACGATGACAGGGGCGTGGGCGGCTTTCTTGGCTTCTTCTATCTTCTTCCGCACATCCTGTAGTATATCATAGCTCTTCCGGCTGGTCACGGAGTACACCAACATGAATCCATCCGCCCAACGTAGTACCTCCTCTCTCGCGCCGTGGTCATCGTTCTGGGAATACAACACACACAATCATTTAAACATGGTACCCAGAATACACGTTATTGACGTCTTTAACTTGAATGTCCTCATACATTCTACCCCACTGAGGTTTTGTTTTTGTCAGCAATATTCCAGCTATATGACAGCGGTCTGTAAATAATCGAATGTGGACCAGACAATCCAGTGACTGACATCATGAGCATCGATCTACGCGATTGGGAAAGAATGACATGTATCAACAAAGTTAGTGCCGAACTCCAGGCAGGGTAACAACAAATATCTTTACGTTGTTTACTATGACGTGGCCAGGGGGGCGTACAACAGACTTTCTGTCCTCGGGTAGACGCTCTTTATACTAGATAGACCACAGAGGTGGTCTAAGGGTAGAGCGTCCGCCCGGAGAGCGGAAGGTCCGGGGTATGATCCCCAGCCGCTTCATACCAAAAGATGTTAAAAGATGGTACTTGTTGTTACCCTGTCTGGCGCTCGACATTAAGGGGCTAAAACAAGGACTGGTCGGCTCGGAGTCAGTATACTGTGTCTGAGTTGGGTATTCATGTTAAACTGCGGCATGGTATTTCAGTGAGCTAGCACTATAAATCGGCATCAGTCCGGACTAGTAGAAGCAGCCACACACACACACATACACGTGCATGCACGTCGCTATATAAGTGCAATAATCTTCGACGCGACGTTAAACCCCATTTCACCTCACCACCTATATACTAGACCACGGAGGCGGTCTTTTTAAAAAAAAGAAATCACAGGCGTAACGATTAAGTCTACTTACAAATGATCGAGTGTCCAGCAATTCAAATGCTATAGATTCCCCCTCTATGCTTGTGGTGCACTTGTACTTGGTCTCTGCAGAACAAAATGAGGTGATAGTGAGTGAGTGAAGGCGGTTTTACTCCGCTTTTATTAATTCCAATAACAGCATGACGGGGAACACGACCGGGTCAGCATGATGGGCTGGGATTTTATCGATAAATAAATTGTTCTCGAAAGATATGAAATAAATAATTATGCTTTAAACTGTTGGGCAATTGAGAAATTGCCCGCCACAAAAATAACATTGTTGCAGCGTGTTTCAGGCTCATACAATCTCATTAAAATCAGACCTTAGTTCTCGCTACCGCATAACAAAGATCTGAAGACATCCCATTAGCGGTCACGTCAGAACGACCTTTCATCCGACCAATCAGTGCGTCGCTTACTACATTATGAACGTGACAGTGGGAACTTGATTTCTAATCATGCAATCTCGAAAACTTTAACATGGGGTATTCCGAACGATAGTTACGGGTTTAACGACTGAATCCTTACAATCTAGACCATCTGTTAGCCATTCCAGAATGTTTTTTGTTCAGGTTTCAAATTTGTAATCGAGAATTTGTCAAAATATGTTTCGAAGCGTAGTCGCCAGTTTGAAATTTGTGCCGTAAAGCACGAGAAAGCTGCCTTCTGATTGGTCATTCCATTGGTCGGTCAAAGTTCGCGCAAGGTCGGTCTGACGTGACCCGTAATGGGATGTCCTCAGATCTTTGTTTAGCGGTAGCGATAACTAAGATCTGATTTTAATGAGATTGAGGCTCATAGTTTTAAATATCTGGTTTTGTAACTGTAGCTGACAAAATATCTTATCTATAGACAAAATCCCAGACCAGTCAGAATATCAAATGGTCGGTCCCTAACGCTATAATCGGTGGTACCCAGGTGTATATTATCGATGGAACATCTTCCCGAGGCAAGGGAGTTAACTGATTATGAAAGTCCAGTTTCCACCCTTGCCGAACTTGGCTGGAATTATGGAGTTATGTTTAGGCTGGATTAACGAGTCTATGCAAAGCATGTGTACCGTCAACTGGGTGTGGACAGATATTTTCTGTTTTTTTATCCCCAAAAAAGACCTTGAATATTGATCAGATCGTATTGTCTTGGCGCCGCCATTTTTTTTTAAGCAAATGAAAGCGACATGAGAGGTGGAATCTGATTGGTAAATAGGAGGGACTTAGAAGGGACATAACTTGTAATCGCCACTGGTGGCGCTACGAACCAGCCCCGAAGTTCAAGCCTAGTTCGGCAAGGGTGGAAACTGGATGTCATGTATCGGTAAAACGAGGGGGTCCGTGCTTGTCTTAAAAAACGATACATGTGAGACACGTGTGTTCACAATGTGTGACCCATGCTTGTTGGTTGTTGTTGTTGGTTTGTTGTTTAACGCCGCACTCAGCAATATTCCAGCTGTATGACGGCCGTCTGTAAATAATCGAGTCTGGACCAGACAATCCAGTGATTGATATCATGAGCATCGATCCACGCAATTGGGATCGACGACATGCATCAACAAAGTCAGCGAGCCTGACCACCTGATCCCGATAGTCGCCTTTTAGCGCAAGCATGGGTTGTTGAAGGCCTATTCTACCCCGGAATCTTCACGGGTCTGTGACCCATGCTGATCGTGTCATCGTACACGGATTGATCATGCTTTCGACCACTAGTTTGACCGTAAGTTCCAGGTTATGTTCGGGCTGCGGTAACAGAACTGAAATATTGCTGACTGACGTGAGACAAGTTTAACTCTCAATTCCCCTGAAGTCTGGGAATACTCCGCCATTCTAATTACCCCAGCTGAAAGTTCAAACACGTTTACATGCAACAATCAGTTTCACCTAGTCTAAAACCCAGTCTGGCATGATTGGCATGTAATAATGTATTTTGTTCCTTGAGGGTTTTTTAAAAATTGGGATGGATAGCCATGGAGGTATCGGGCTGATCGCTGCAGCTGTCAATGGAATGCTCCTGAATTCGCTCTCCTGCAAGAAGAGACATGGTGCCCTGCATGGAATGGTGAGGTTTTTGTTCCGCGCATGTCCGTATCTCACACTATCTATCATACAGATGTGTACTGCACGAGCGAGTCAATATTCACATTTATCTAATATTAGGTTATAGATATTTTATAGCCCTAATTGGGAAGCAGTCGGTACAATTAAAGGCCATTACTAGTGCGTTTGAAATGTCAATTTCAAAGTTCCGGAAAATCTATTTTTGCAGACATATTGTTGCTAACATTATCAGCCAAGTTCAAGTGACAACTATCCTCACTTTAATTCTTCAACTTACAAAATGACCAACTACAAATGAATTGTTGAATGAGTGAAAAGGATGAGTTTTCGAGTGAGGGCATGATTGTTTCAGCATTGTCTGTACAGTTTTACCTACATATACTGAACCGCAAAAGAAACGTCACCCCAAATAACACTGCATGAAAAGTTGTCATTTAAATATCTGGGTAATTTTTGTTAAAGTTCCTCAAATTTAACATTACCTTGTCTGGAAAAATGTAATTTGATGACAAAAAAGCAGCAGATGACAATAAAACCGATCGCCGAAACGGATCACGGCAACGCCCATGGTAACCCGATGCACGTGAGTTCCGTGCAAATTGAAATGCACAGGCGTTCCCCCATTTCTTGCCCTATAAAAATCCACTCAGATCGGATAACATTCATTCGTTATTGAATTGCTACCAAATGCCAAGATTGACAAGAAATCAGCGACACCAAGCCCTTGGTCAATCTCAAGCTGGACTAACCGCCCGGCAACTAGCCAATGCATATCAAGTCCACGTAAGGACCATATACAGGCTCCAGCAACGGTACCAGACCACCAAAACTACAGATGACCGACCACGTAGTGAAAGACCAAGGGTCACCACCCGACGTCAATCGTGAGATTGTGCGACAGCATCCTCAAGATCACTTTGTTACTGCTGCGGAAACTGCTCCACAGACCATTGGGACACACCAGCGACACATTAGTGCGGACATCGTGCGTCGACGATTAACGAGCAGACACCTCCACTGTCACAGGCCACACCGAGGACCCATTCTGACACCACGTCATCGCCGGGACTGTCTTCAGTGGGCAACACAGCACCAGTATTGGCGCCACCAGCAGTGGAGAAGAGTCCTCATCTCTGAAGGAGCCGTTACTATATCTCAACTGCAGATGGCAGAGAGAGAGAGAAAGTCTTGCGACGCCGTGGGGAACGTTATACGTATGCTTGTGTTGTTGAGAGAGACTCGTGGGGTGGTCCGAGCATCATGGTGTGGGGTGGAATTGGTCTTGCACAGAGAGTCGGCCCTGTGGTCTTCCAGAACAGAGGCAATGGTGCCATAGCAAATCGGTACAATGATCAAGTCTTGGGACCACACGCCATACCTCATTTAGCACGTCGCCGCAACCACGAGTTTCAGCATGATAACGCCCATGACCACACTGCGAGAGCAACAAGAGACTTCCTCCAGCAGAATGGCATTAGAACCATGCAGTGACCTGCCCTCAGTCCTGTGGGACGGGATTCAAAGACGGCTGAATGACGCCCGACCATGTATACTACTCAAAGGAACTTAAGGAGCACTCGATTTTATCATATGACTAAAATTTATCTATAATCCGCTGTGGGTAATGCAACAACCTTACAATTGTCGGTGTACTTTTACTTGTTGTGAGCAGTATACATGACCTGCCCATGTGAACTTTGAACCATGCTGCCAAGGGAAATTTATAGAAATCACGATAACATCTTCAACAAAGAAATTACACGGAAAGGTTACTTTTGCCATAAATCCATGAAATAAGACCTATCATAACGGACATGAAGAGATAGAACTCAAGAACATCTGTAACGAGAGTGAGTGAGTGAGTATGGTTTTATGCCGCTATTAGCAATATTCCAGCAATATCACGGCGGGGGGGCACCAGTAATGAGTTTCACACATTGTACCCATGTCGGGAATTGAACCCGGGTCTTCGGCGTGACGAGCGAACACTTTAACCACTAAGCTACCCGACCGCCCCGACAACACCATGTAAGTATCAAACAGTAATGTTTGATAGGAACTGACAGCCGAAAGCTACCTACATCAAAGACGCCTCAGGCCCAATTATGATCTGACATGTTGAGCCAAATCTGAGCCGTGGTTGTTCGGCTGATGAATTCTTGGAAGTGTTATGGCATATTTGTCTGTCTGACGACGTTGTCAACGTTTACGGGGGAGTGTTGGAGGGTGCGTTTTCTTTAACATATTTTTGTTGCATGAATTGGTATGCATAGCTCGAGTAATTTAAGGTAATAACTGCCAACCTTTATTAGGCATCTTATTAAATTTAACATCCAAGATAGAAAATACGAATACTGGTTTAATGGTCTTGAGGAGAGTCTTGTAAACCCAGCATCCGGCAACTTAACAGCAATTTCAATGCGACTTGATTTATGCGTCTAGAGAAGCATAACCAGCGGTTGATTACTTTTAGTAGTGACCCACGCTATGTATGTCCCCATGTATAGTGTTTAAATATATGCTACTCAAAAGAAGTTGAAGAACACTTGATTGTTCTCATATGACTAGTTAATCTGTAGATAGTAGATAGATAGCTATAGTCTGGTTGCGCTGAAGATTTATTATCGTAAAGGGTCGTAGTGTTAGTGTGTTGAGGTGGTAGTGTGTTGTAGTGGTAGTGTATTGAGGTGGTAGTGTGCTGCAGTGGTAGTGTGTTGAGGTGGTAGTGTGTCGTAGTGGCAGTGTGTCGTAGTGGCAGTGTGTCGTAGTGGCAGTGTGTCGTAGTGGCAGTGTGTTGTAGTGGCAGTGTGTTGTAGTGGTAGTGTGTCGTAGTGGTAGTGTGCTGTAGTGGTAGTGTGCTGTAGTGGCAGTGTGTTGTAGTGGCAGTGTGTTGTAGTGGTCGTGTGCTGTAGTGGCATTGTGTTGTAGTGGTAGTGTGTCGTAGTGGTAGTGTGCTGTAGTGGTAGTGTGCTGTAGTGGCAGTGTGTTGTAGTGGCAGTGTGTTGTAGTGGTCGTGTGCTGTAGTGGCATTGTGTGTCGTAGTGGTAGTGTGCTGTAGTGGCAGTGTGTCGTAGTGGTAGTGTGTCGTAGTGGTAGTGTGCTGTAGTGGCAGTGTGTCGTAGTGGTAGTGTGCTGTAGTGGTAGTGTGTTGTAGTGGTAGTGTGTTGTAGTGGTAGTGTGTCGTAGTGGTAGTGTGCTGTAGTGGCAGTGTGTCGTAGTGGTAGTGTGCTGTAGTGGTAGTGTGTTGTAGTGGTAGTGTGTTGTAGTGGTAGTGTGCTGTAGTGGCAGTGTGTTGTAGTGGCAGTGTGTCGTAGTGGTAGTGTGTCGTAGTGGTAGTGTGCTGTAGTGGCAGTGTGTCGTAGTGGTAGTGTGCTGTAGTGGTAGTGTGTTGTAGTGGTAGTGTGTTGTAGTGGTAGTGTGTCGTAGTGGTAGTGTGCTGTAGTGGCAGTGTGTCGTAGTGGTAGTGTGTTGTAGTGGTAGTGTGTTGTAGTGGTAGTGTGCTGTAGTGGCAGTGTGTCGTAGTGGAAGTGTGTTGTAGTGGTAGTGTGCTGTAGTGGCAGTGTGTCGTAGTGGTAGTGTGTTGTAGTGGTAGTGTGTTGTAGTGGTAGTGTGTCGTAGTGGTAGTGTGTTGTAGTGGTAGTGTGTTGTAGTGGAAGTGTGTTGTAGTGGTAGTGTGTTGTAGTGGTAGTGTGTTGTAGTGGTAGTGTGTTGTAGTGGAAGTGTGTTGTAGTGGCAGTGTGTTGTAGTGGAAGTGTGTTGTTGTGGTAGTGTGTTGTAGTGGTAGTGTGTTGTAGTGGCAGTGTGTTGTAGTGGAAGTGTGCTGTAGTGGCAGTGTGTTGTAGTGGAAGTGTGCTGTAGTGGAAGTGTGCTGTAGTGGCAGTGTGTTGTAGTGGTAGTGTGTTGTAGTGGTAGTGTGTTGTAGTGGCAGTGTGTTGTAGTGGAAGTGTGCTGTAGTGGCAGTGTGTTGTAGTGGAAGTGTGCTGTAGTGGAAGTGTGCTGTAGTGGCAGTGTGTCGTAGTGGCAGTGTGTTGTAGTGGTAGTGTGTTGTTGTGGTAGTGTGTTGTTGTGGTAGTGTGTTGTAGTGGTAGTGTGTTGTAGCGGTAGTGTGTTGTAGTGGCGGTAAGTCTACCACGGATCCTTCACAGCTCAATATAAAGCCTTGTAACACAAATATAACGATTTGTTATTTCAGAATGACTCGGACAGAGGTGCAACGCTGATGAAAATCAAGTTATCCACGGAATCCCACGTGTTGAAATGTGACGGTGAAGGTTACTCAGAGATACCCAGCACATCCTGACTATCAGCTGTCCCTTGAGAAGTGCTGACCACATCACCCTGATGGAGAGACCTGATCTTCATTTTTTTACAACACCTCAATTACCGACCTTGATGATATCGCCAAATTGTTTTGCATCAATCTACATTTGTATCTGGAAACTATGGATAGTATTGTCTACCTATGTCAAGTGAATCACCGCGGAATCAGCAATATCAAAGTTATACCACGTCAGTATCAGCAATATCCAAGTTATATCACGTCAGTATCAGCAATATCCAAGTTATATCACGTCAGTATCAGCAATATCCAAGGTCTATCAATGCAGAATGAGTGAGTATGGTTTTACGCCGATTTTATTAATATTCCAGCAATATCTACCCAACGTTACCCCACCGCACCCAAGGCGGAATGAACAATTTCATAGTTCTATCTCGACGGAATTGGCATTATTAAAGTTATACCATTGCGGAATCAGGAATATTTAAGTTACATCATGGCGGCTGTGAAACAAATCTTGGAATCTTGGACAGGCAAAACTCTTGTTGATAACGCGTTCTCTAACAGGTGACGTCACACATGAGATTTGGTCGACTCTTACAAGCATGAGTTTACTGGGGACTGTGGTAACTCACACGGTTATTTTGATTTACCAATCCTAGTACGTCTAGTGCATCAAGGTCACAGAACACTATGATCCCCGGTCTGGATACTGTTATACCTGACTAGTACGAACCGGAAATATACCAATAAACACGTGCTATCGGGATATATCTCTGCGGCCGCCATGCCACATCAATTATGAGTTGTTCGTCTCTATCTTCATCACCCTAACATCCTACCTTGAGTAATCGTGGTGACCTTCCGTCTCTACATACACGCTGACTTACATAGTCAATACAATAACAAAATTATTATTTTAAATACTTTCTTGAAAATACAACTTGATTGTCGTCTTACTATTTTCAAAGGTTTTGCTCATTGTTTTGAATTATGCAATTCCAGTCGGCCAAACAAAGCCCTTATCATGCTTCGTCTTTTTCTCCTCACGCACGCCTCCCAACTCTGTGGGATCTGTGTGTTATTGAACTGTCTGATTGGTGTATCGGCACAAAATCCGTGAAAAAATCCATCACGTGAAAGAAATTATGCATTATTTCTCGATACATCAATCATACAGTTTCAGTAACTGGCTTAACCTTTGACCTCCGATAAAGAACACAACATGCTTTTTATCAGCCGTGCAGGATCGAAACACAAGTCCGCTAGTGGGTGTGACCTAGTTCCTTTTCGGTTTCGAAAAAAGAGATACTTGGATAGCCAATTAAATCACTTGCAAATCTATTTAGTCATGTTTACTGAGTATATCCACGTCACAAGCATATACGTGTATTGTACGGTATGTAGGGGTTCCGGACTATCGGGGTTCCGGTGAGTTTCAGTATAGAGGACAAGGATGAGAGGATGCTACTCACCCATAGACTGGTCGTACTCCCCGATAAAGCGTTTTGTCAGGAACCTCACGGACAGAGCTGCAAAGAAAACACATCAGTGTCAGAACAAATGTTTGGACATAATATACTCTTTAGACATCACATTGGAACATATGTAATTTCAGTCTTCCGATTCCCATCAATACCTCAAAGTAGTGCTGTGCTGTTTTACCATATCTGGCTATGGGCCTGGTGGATGGCATGAGTGCGTTGTGTGTAAGGTTTTACTGAACAGTACTTAAATTGTATCAAGTTTAAGTTTATCAGTTTAAAGCTGTAGAAAAGCCAGAAGGTCAACATGTCGTTACCACTTTGGAGAAAGCAACCTGCATGAGTATGGTGCTCAGAAACCAACACTCGTAATTAAGGTGAATCTGGGATTCGAAGCTACGATTATTAGATCCGGATACACCTAAGGGGCACAACTCTGCACATCCACAATATGTACGGAACAAATAAACATTTCTTTCGAGAAAACGGGCCATGGCAGGAGAGAACCTGAGATTCGAATACATAAAGTGTTTTTTTCTGATTGGATTCCAAACACGACAGTTGCAACCAGGCGATCGTTTCTTCTACGGATACACAGACTACCGCCCAAAACCTGCCGATGGGGTGAGTGAGTGAGTATGGTTTTACGCCGCTTTTAGCAATATTCCAGCAATATCACGGCGGGGGACACCAGAAATGGGCTTCACACATTGTACCCATGTCGGGAATCGAACCCGGGTCTTCGGCGTGACGAGCGAACGCTTTAACCACTAGGCTACGCGACCGCTCCCTGCCAATGGGGAAAAAATGACATTTCAATACCCGATAATTGCTTGTGTCTGTGAAAAGCACGGGACAGAATAGATCCCTGGTAACATTGTCATTCTCGTAAGAGCCAAATGAAGGATCAGTCAGTACAGCGATGGTATGGGTCGGTGCTCGTGTTATCAACCACTGGTTTGTATGGTCAGACAAGGTCACTTGTAGGATGTCATTTCACTGGAATAGTGCTGATTGGTTCACCCTGTGCACGCTTTAGAATAACGACAGTAAGCAAACGAGTGCAGCTCGAGTAGAAAGTCCACATATCCAACTGATATTCAAGTACCGGGAGTACGGGTGGACCAGTCGTCTGAAGCGCCGCAATTCGCTGTGCAGAGCTGCGGACCTAGGGCACGCCGGAAACCTATGATAGTGGGATCGAATCCCGGTTCGCCCCGATTATGTTTCTAGGTTTGTCAGCACCATAACCGTGCTCGTGGGTCTCACCAAGTTTGGTGGTAAACGTCTCAGACCTGCATCTCTTCCGGTTTCCCCCCTTCATCAAGCTGATACGCCATGATATAACAGGAATACTGAGGAATCAGCGACGTTAAACCAACTCACTCACTCCACGTACGACGGGTACTTATAATCCCTATTTAGGGGTGGGGGTTTGGGGGTTGGGGGTTGGGGGTTGGGGAGGGGTGCAAAGTAAGGTTTCCACGTCTTTAACACTCTACTAGAGTGCAATGAGCCAAGAAATTATCAAGATGTACAAGACAAGATAGTGTCACGCAGACAGGCCGGGGCCTAATGTGCCTAATGTAGCGGCCGTTTACATTCACAACATCCACGGACGTGAACCAGCTTGACCAACAAGAAACACGACACCAGGTATAACAAGATGTGTGGCTAATATTATGACCCCGGGTTGTTAGACCAACAATTAGTACAGCTCTTCGACAAAACACTTTCCGCCAAGGTTTGATTGACTGAAGATTTCAGCAAACGACAACAAACAAACAACATATATGGTTTTGCGATTTTATGCAGGGTCAGAAAATGAAAAGTTCATCCGGGGCTGTAGCAAATATGTCCTTTGAATGAACTTTAGTTCCCCAAATTGTTTTTTATTGCTTGGTTATAATAGGTCTTCGGAAACCCATGCTTGTCATGAGAGGCGCTTAATTGGATCGGGTGGACGGACTCGCTGACTTGGTTAATGCATGTCATCGTATCCCAATTGCGTAGATCGATGCTCATGATGTCAATCACTGGATAGTTTGGCCCAGGTTCGATTATTTACAGACCGCCGTCATATAGCTGGAATATTGCTGAGTTCGGCGTAAAACAACAAACAAACAAATAAGATCATCGTACTCCTTTAACTACCAGAGTTTAATAAGATGCGTGTCATGTTTAGAGAGATTTAATTTAATATATTTATGTTGGAAACAATAATACAAAAGTGCCCAGCATAAAAGGGTGGTATGTTATACGCATTTTTTGTAGATTTCTCTAATGTGAGCAGAAATAAATTATGGTCACGTTGCAAAGCACATGTCTTGGCAGTAAAATTAGAAAGTTAATATGCTGTATGTATCAGAGTGTAAAGGTTTGCGAGCGAGTGAGTGAGTATGGTTTTACGCTGCTTTAAGCAATATTCCAGCAATATCACGGCGGGGGACACCAGAAATGGGCTTCACTCATTGTACCCATGTCGGGAATCGAACCCGGGTCTTCGGCGTGAGGAGCGAACGCTTTAACCACTAGGCTACCCGACCGCCCCAATTTTGCGAGCGAAATAACGGTATTGTGTCTGACATCTTTGAAAGCAATATTGGCGTTAACAAGGGTACATTCTCCTTCTTTATCAACGAATTGGCTCAACCCTTTTCAGCAGAACAGTTCTGATGGCACCCGTAAACTTCACCCGGAAACTATAAAATTATTTCTTCTTTTGCTTGCCGATGATATAGTAATGGTTTCAAGCACAATACCTGGACTATAAAGGCAATTTAATCAGCTGGAATATTATTGCAAAGAATGGTATTTTTCCGTCAACAAGAATAAGAAAAGTTATTGTTTTTAAAAATGGCGGAACACTAGCTGGAAGGGAGAATGGTTTTATCAGGGACATTCATTAGATGTTGTATCGTTATTAGTACGTAGGTGTATACTTTACAAATAGATTGTCATAGAAGATGTATGCTAATTAAGCTGCCGCACAAGCTAAGAAGATCCTAATTGGAAGTCTTCAACATAGGAAAGTTCTTGGAAATTTATCCTATAATACGTTCTTTAAGATTTCCAATACAAAATTAAGCCCAATTTATAAGTTATATGGAACAGACGCTTGGGGATTAGAAATGATTGATGTTAAAGAAAAAGTACATTTATATACACGGAAACGATTCCTTGGTGTGAAACCCATTACATCTAATATAATGGTCTATGGAGAGTGAGTGAGTTGGGTTTAACGCCGCTTTTAACAGTATTCCAGTTATATCGCAGCGTGTCAGCTTAATTTGGGAGGAAAGCCCGAAGTGATGCAGGTCTCAGACGTTTACCACTTTGGTGAAACCCACGAGCACAGGTATGGTGCTGACAAACCTAGAAACATAATCGGGGTGAACCGGGATTCGAACCCACAACCATAGGTTTATGGCGTGCCCAAGGGACGCAACTCTGCACAGCGAATCGCGGCGCCCTAGACGACTGGGCCACCCGTGCCCCCGGTCTATGGAGAATGTGGACGATACCCATTAACTCTGTTAAGTTAAAGACGATAACATACTGGATTAAATTAGTTAAAATGCCTGTAGATATCCATGGAAATGTTCTAACATGTTATTACTCTATGACCAACACGGACAGACTGACTGGGCATCATCTGTTAAGCATCAGCTTTATTCATGTTGTTCTGGTAATATATGGACAGAAAAGGACACGTATATACCATATCATTTTAATTAATGATTTTACTCCGACCCTGAAAGATATGTACATTCAAAATGGTATTTTTCCTTATCAGTATCCAAAAAACTATTATGTTATTCCCTCTTTAAAAACAGCTTCTGCGAAGAGCAGTACTTAAATATCAAAAACGCTAGAAACATTTCGAATTGCGCTTGCAAGATTCAGATTTGGTCCACACGAACTCTTTAGAGCACAGCATTTGTCAGATTTGTGATTTCAATAATGTTAAAAGTGAATACCATTTCTTACTTCTTTGTCCGTTGTATGCTGACCTAAGAAAACAGTTCATTGATGAATATTATATCCGATATCCCAGTTTACAGAAATTTGTTTCGTTAATGTCAAGTAAGAATGTAGTGACAACGAAAACGCTGTCAATGAACATACTGCATGCTGTAAGGCTAAGAAGTTCCAAATGTGTTACCTTATATATATGCACCCATTACTATATAACATGTACTGTAGGCCAATGGCCTCTCAGTATTATGAATAACACATATTGACTATAGAGAGATACGTTGGTTATCTTGTGACTTCAGTCAGCCAGTCTGCTGTAAATGTTAACCAGTTTCTACATGATGCATGGACAGGCTATCACAGGGATGCAGTCAGACGTTTGTGTTCCTCAAGTGTATGCTACTTATGCTACTCATGAGTCGGACTATGCACAGCTTGTTCCTGAAGATAGGCCTCTTAGCAGAAACAAGAACTAACATGTGTTTACAATCGCCATGGTTACTGAGTGGATGGGAGAAATACAAGGAGCCAATGTCTTAAAGAGCAGGTTAAGCATCATTAACCTCTGGCAAGACAATGTACATCATCTCACAGGTGAAATGCCCGCCCTGCATGCCACGCCCCCTACCGGAAGTGACTGAGGTGACACATATATTGAAGGAACATTACGTCTCGAGTGTGGTGACATATATATTGTTGAAACATTACGACTCGACTGTGGTGACACATATATTGTTGAAACATTGTGTCTTGACTGTGGTGCAACATAATTATATTGAACAAACTTTACGTCTCGACTGTGGTGACACATATATTGAAGAAACATTAAGCCTCGACTGTGTGGACACATATGTTGAAGAAACATTACATCTCGACTGTGGGAACACATATATTGAAAACACATTACGTCTGGACTGTGGTGACACATATATTGAAGAAACATTAAGCCTCGACTGTGTGGACACACATGTTGAAGAAACATTACATCTCGACTGTGGGAACACATTTATTATATACTTCGATGTGAAAGAGATGAGTTTTCTGAGGTTGATAAGAGTGAAATTTTCATTGCAGTGAACATAACACTTAATGTTTCACTGCAGTGAACACAACACTTTGACAGAACTATTCTCATTCAAGAGTTGCCTCCCCGCAAATTGTCTCCCTTTATCGCAAGTGTCTGGCCCGTACAGAAACTGTTGCCGTTCCTTTAACGTTAGTTCCACAATAACAAGGCAAAATAATGACAGATGGTCATTTATGGAGTTAATATCGCTTCTTGCAGTTATTATTTTCCTGAAAATGTTTTGTTATAAACTGTAAATATCTCATTTTATTCGACAATCGACACTGGTCGTTTCGCAACGCGCCATTTTTGTTACTTGACCAGCGTGTATTCCTTCGCTTCTAAAAGCGGTCTCCTAGCTTTCAAGAATATTTTTAAGTTGATTTTGTATATAATCATATCTAAATATATGATATGAATTTTAGTGACCTCAAATATTTTTTCGTGACGGGTGAAAGGATGATGATGACAAGAGAAACATGATATTTCACGAGACACATGAAATAAACTCTGTATATTGGAAACACATTTCGTCCCGTGGACACAAGGATCAAAAGTACACAAGACATCTGTTTTTAATTCATTCAACACACCCACAATCTCGGCCGAGAAATATCCTGGCAAGGAACCGAAATCTTCCACACAAACATCAACCATTGGAAGAAAAAGGATTCCATGAAACAAACCAGACATCAACAGGCCTCAGGGCAGCTGCCCAACCAGGAAATACTCCACGGTGTTATGAACAAGAGTTTTAGTTCCGCCAAACAGACACTCCTGTTGTTATTGTCACAATGTTGTTATGTCTGTTGTTGGTCCTCACAGTGCAACCACTGTTTTCACATTGGCGTTCCAACCTCGTTAAGACTATTATCGGGTTAACCGTGTACATTACTCTTATGTCATGTAAGCACAACCTAACTATATATGAGTAAGTGAGTGAGTTGGGTTTAATGCCGCTTTTAACAGTATTCCAGTTATATCGCGGCGTGTCAGCTTAACGTGGGAGGAAAGCCCGAAGTGATGCAGGTCTAAGACGTTCACCACTTCAGTGAAACCAACGAGCACGGGTATGGTGCTGACAAACCTAGAAACATAATCGGGGCGAAACGGGATTCAAACCCACAATCATAGGTTTCTGGCGTGCCCAAGGGATGCAACTCTGCACAGCGCATTGCGGCGCCTTAGACGACTGGGACCCCGTGCCCCCTGACTATATATGACTCAACACGTATATGTTCCACCATTCACCCGGTGAGGGGCAAGAAGTAGTGTGAAATTGAGGGAGTTTGGCTTAACGCCGCTTTTAACAATATTCCAGTAACATCATGAAATGGGCTTCACACATTGTACCCATGTGGGGAATCGAACCCGGAACATCAACGTGACGAGTGAACGCTTTACCCACGAGGCTACCGCGCCGCCCCCGTAGCACCTAGGCGGTGTCATCCATGATCATTTCACGTTTTCATTCACTCTGATAAGTAGCTGGATTATGTGAAACGCTTCACAGTTACCTTATATCATTATACCTTATATTAGGTCATGCAGAACCAGTACCATCTCAGAGCCGACCCCTCGGTATAAGGTCATGCAGATCCAGTACCATCTCAGAGCCAACCTCTCGGTATAAGATCATGCAGATCCAGTACCATCTCAGAGCCAAACCCTCGGTATAAGGTCATGCAGATCCAGTTCCATCTCAGAGTCAACCTCTCGGTATAAGATCATGCAGATCCAGTACCATCTCAGAGCCGACCCCTCGGTATAAGGTCATGCAGATCCAGTATCATCTTAGAGCCAACCCCTCGGTATAAGGTCATGCAGATCCAGTACCATCTCAGAGCCACCCACTACCACCCCACCCCCACCCCCACCCCTTTGTTTAAGGTCCTGCAGATCTGGTATCATCACAGAGCCGGTGCCTTCACATCACATCTGGTGCACAGAATGGTTCGCATGCCTCCCTGTTTATGGCATAACAGAGGTTGTTTGTGGCGTGTGCAGCGCTCGTGTAAACACAGTCAATGTGTCTAAACAAAGGGGGAGTGATTTTTAACCTTTTTATCACCTTTCTTATCAAGAGTTACATGCTGTCACAAGGTGATAAAAGTCAGTTATCTCAATAGGGTGTGTTGATGGCCTTACTACATCATCACAAGTCCCGTGAAGATTCCGGAGTAGAACAGGTCTTCAGCAACCCATGCTTGCCGTAAAAGGCGACTATGCTTGTCGTAGGAGGCGACTAACGGGATCGGGTGGTCAGGCTCGCTGACTTGGTTGGTGCATGTCATCGTATCCCAATTCGGTAGATTGATGCTCATGATGTCAATCATTTGATTGTCTGGTCCAGACCGCCGTCATTTTGCTGGAAAATTGCTGAGTGTGGCGTTAAATAAACAAACAATGATGCATCACAGCTAGGAACATTTACATATTGATTCAGCTCCACAGGCCTGTATCTGAGGAGATGTCTAAAATGCAAGTTTAACGACGCACGGAAAACAGACAACGCGCCACGACATAAACTCTCATGACGTTCAATCAGTCATGAGATGCAATCCGGTGAGCTATAACATTAATCATAAAGTGAGTGAGTGAGTATGGTTTTACGCCGCTTTTAGCAATATTCCAGAAATATCACGGCGGGGGACACCAGAAATGGGCTTCACACATTGTACCCATGTCGGGAATCGAACCCGGGTCTTCGGCGTGAGGAGCGAACGCTTTCACCACTAGGCTACCCGACCGCCCCTTAATCATAAAGGTTAAGATCGAGAGTAATAATGATAAGAAGATGAAGAATTTGACTGCGCATTGTGCAGAACCCAGCAAGAAGCCTGTGTCTCAGACTCCACAGAAAGACGGTATTTGCAACTATCAGGGCATATTGAGGCTTATAATTACCACTGATGTGGCCTGTTGGATCCACTTAGCCGACATCTTTATCCAGCTGGGGTCTATCTGACTGTAACACAAGACGTAGAGTAGATAGTCTGTATACAGGAAGACCCTGTGTTATCACTACTACAGCACTTGATGAAAGACGACATTGTAAACAAACCCACGTGCTCTACCCCGCCCACTTCGCGAGAAGAGGAAAACCCGGAATTATTGAACAGATGTCTGGTGGTGCTGGCATATAGGTGATGAAAGATCGTAGCTCGTAACTGTATGAAGTTAATTCAAAAAGTCACATCTGATCTGATCTGAATGGTTTGTTTGTTGTTTAACGCCGCACTTAGCAATATTCCAGCTGTATGACGGCGGTCTGTAAATAATCGAGTCAGAACCAGAGAATCCAGTGATTGATATCATCGATCTAAGCAGTTGGGATCGATGACAAGCATCAACAAAGTCAGAGAGCCTGACCAGCCGATCCCGTTAGTCGCCTCTTACGACAAGCATAGTCGCCTATGTAAGCATGGGTTGCTGAAGACCCCTTCTAACCGGGATCTTTACGGGTAGATCTTATAGAGAGTTGGCAACTCAGAAAAATATCGTAACTGACCAGTAGGTGAGGTGAGAAGAAAATTGGGTTTAACGTCGCGTCCAAGATTATTGCACTTGTGTGTGTGGCTGCTTGTACTAGTCGGACTGACGCCGATTTATGGTGCTAGCACACTGTGATACCATGCTGCAGTTTAACATGAATACCCCACTCAGACACAGTGTACTGACTCCGAGCCGACCAGTCCTTGTTTTAGCCCCTTAATGCCGAGCGCAAGACAGGGGTAACAACAAGTACCATCTTTTAACGTCTTTTGGTATGACGCAGCCGGGGATCGAACCCCGGACCTTCCGCTCTCCGGGCGGACGCTCAACCACTAGACCACGGAGGCGGTCGTAACTGACCAGTAACCGTGTACTGTAGATAAAGTGTTAAGTCATATAGTAGCTGTAGTGTGATAGTGTATCGATTCTCGTGTGTAATAATGCAACGACAGTGTCACGTCCAAGCCAGTTCCTATGATCTATAAAATATCTAAATCACTTTTAAAACGAAATAGAATAGGACAAGAATATTTGCTAAGGCGATGATACCACACTGGCGGTATGCCTCATCCAGGATAAGTATCCCAAAGTGAGTGAGTGAGTGTGGTTTTACGCTTTTAGCAATATTCCAGCAATATCACGGCGGGGGACACCCATGTCGGGAATCGAACCCAGGTCTTCGGCGTGAGGAGCGAATGCTTTAACCACTAGGCTACCCGACCGCCCTAACATTCCAAAGGATAATCACCTAATTACCAACCCGTGGAAATCCGGGTTAGAATTGGTCTTCAGCAACCCAAGCTTGCCGTAAGAGGCGACTAACGGGATCGGGTGGTCAGACACGCTGGCTTGGTTGATGCAGGTCATCGTAACCCAATTGCGTAGATCGATGCTCATAGTATCAATCACTGGATTGTCTGGTCCAGACTCGATTACCTACAGACAGCCGTCATACAGCTGGAATATTGCCGAGTGCGGCGTTAAACAACAAACAAACAAAAACTTATTACCATCACTCACATCTATTTTTCCACTTATTGTAGCTTTATAGTTAACATACGTTGTGTTAGAGGTTACGGGGAACACAGGTATGAACGTATTACAACGCTATACACATTATACAGCGAGTAAAGGCATTACCCTAATTTCCAGGCACGTGATTACCAATGAACTACTCTGAGAATTCCTGGAACCCCAAGGATACCATCTCTTAAGTCAAGAACAGCCGGTGTGTATCAGTTTAGCAATACTGGTATGTGTAAAAAGTGCAACAGGTTTCTATATTTCCGATCCTAACATTACTAGAATTTCAGAGTAAATACCTGGCCAAGGTGAGCAATAGAGAGGAGTGCCGGGGAACTACCTCAACTGGACTATCAGGTGGTACAACCCGACGCCGCACTGGAGGAACTATTGGCATACATACTGACGGTTTAGTAGTGAATGAGTTTGGTTGGGACGCAACTCTGCGCGACACCTTAGATGACGGGGCCATCCATGCCAGTCTATGGTCTAAGTTGGTCAGTACATACCAGACTAGGGCTACCTCCACTATATCCACTCAGATGGTACATACATATCGTACATCCTACCTGTCTGTTAAACTTCTCGAGGCAGCATAAGAACGATAGGTTAAAAGATGTTATTTTACATAAATTATGTTTTATTTCTCTCTCTGTAGTCGTCTTCAGGGCTATGAGGTAGACTAAAATCTAGTCTCTGAAATGAATATATCGTACAGAAAAAAACAGCTGTTCAGTTATCTTAATATAAATATAACAAATGGGAGCACAGTGACTCTTCATCCTGATACTGCAGTAATCTAGACTTGCTGTATTTGATATATATTTGTATCAAGGTCTGTAAGAAAGACTAGGCTATGAGGCTGCAGTTGATGATTACAGTCGACAATCATCGTCTCCAAACACACACAAAATGTTGTCGTAATCGGACCACTGGTTTCTGAGTATCAGGTGGATGGAAAACGGTGTATTTGAGATCCAGAATTGGTGTTTCACACTGTACGGATCGCAGAAATACAACCAAGAACTCGTTCTTGACACTAGAGCGGATCGCCGAGGTCGCGGGGTCATGTACCTTTAAAGTCCGGGAGAAGAAATCAGTCGCACACACTCACTACACAATACAGGTTCTTCAAGTCCATGATAAGATTCTGTAGCCAAAAAACAACACCTGTAGAAGTCCTGGAAAAAGATTGAAGACAACTTTTGCCCAGAAGTAGGACTCATAAGGCGGCCATGGCAGACATGTCTCATGCTGTTTTCTAAGAACTATGCAGTATGGTTCATGGACACGAAGATTGGAAGCTTTGGAGATAATAGTAAAAGACGGAGACCTGTTCTGACGGGATTGTTAGTTTGAGATACAGTTGAATATACAACCTCCTGAGGACAAACGGCTAATTGCGTGTCTTCGTACCCCGATTGCGTGCATCGTCACACTGAATCAACTATTGACAGATTTTTGACGGGCCGCCATGATATAGTTAGGGCATTGGAGACTGTTCCGTAAATCAACACTCACTTATTCCAGAAAGAATAGGTCAGGTGCGACGTCAGGGACTGCACCGTGATACAAACAACACTAACAACAACACATGTTGTTTATACGTCCCCACCCCACAAACCCAAGTAACAACACAGACATAGGCACAGCTCTTCTCTATAACTCGACTCCGCACCAGCATACCTCAGAGGATACGTGCAGACAATCCACAAACATACGTCACCC